>NC_064643.1:470073473-470712223 GCF_023864345.2 Schistocerca serialis cubense
TTGTTTATTTCCTATTGTACTTTGACGAAACGTGAGTAGTTCATAATCATACCAACAGTGTTTGTCGGTATTTGCGTCCTAGTTTAAAGTCCTCCAGGAACTATTTTGAATGATGAGCTGCGTTAGTGTAATGGTTAAAGTGCTTGGCAGCTAAGAGAAAGGTTCTGAGTTTAAACCTTGTTCTGTGCTTAATATTTTCTTTATTTAAAAACATTATCGAAGTGTCTTACTTCGTGAATTTTATTCGTTTGAATGAAATTTTTTGAAATTTCTAGTGGCAACTGAAATCAACCATACGGAAAGTATATGCTATGGACTTTTACCTTTCCAAACTCTTCAAAATTTCACGCAGTGGTTTACTACATTTAATGCTGCACAATAACTGCGTTGAACATCGAAACAAAATTAAGTAATTTATGGGGGGACGATATCAGTCAAGAAGATGTGTAAAAATCAAATTTTTGGGCCAAATAGTTTTTGTGAAATCGAATGATAAGTGTGTCAAAGCAGTCGGAACACCATTTGTCTTCACAGGCGAGCAGTGCAGTGATGACAAAATCGCGCACAGCGCGGAATGCGGGGAGCACGTCTCTGTAGCAGCGAAAGAGTTAATGCGGCTGTGGTGGCTTTACTTCATAAACTGCGCACTCCCCCCTACACGTAAGTTAGCTTGGCGCGTGCAAGTGGCAACGCAGCAATTTCCCGCGCCTGGGCGGGCATGCGCGAAATGCCAAGATAAAAGAACTGAACTATAGTTGAGCTTTCATCTGCTAGGGGCGCTAATGAACTCATTCACCACCCCCACAGAATTCTCAACAGCCATTCGTTCATCCTAAGATCATGTGATACTGCGTCATCACACTTATATAAGGAGTCACCCCACGGTCATTTTTCTCACTCGTCACTTGCCTTCCGTATCGTGCGTTAGTGTGTCTGCTTTGTTGCTGTTAAAATGAAGAGATTCAGCAGCCAGGAGTCTGCTGCTGCGAAGAGACTTAGACTCCATGATTCACCATTACCGAGTAAGTAAATATTTTTTGTTTTTCATTATCATTTTTCCTTTATATCTTATATATTACGGTTATTAATTATATATCTCATTGTTATTGCTGAACTCATGGACTTTATCCTCGAGTCTGAGGAGCGAGCAGGTGGCGTCAATCAGCCTTGTCCTGAACAAGTTCCATTACCTGGCAGAGCGAGGGAGCCGAGCACAGTAATAACTTTTTAGATGAGGACGAACTGGACGTCCCTGACTGGCTTGAAGTGCTTGTCGAATGCGGCAATGAACTGCTGAAGCCGTGGAATGAGATTGGAGAAGGTGAATAGTTTTCACCATTAGTCCAAAATAATTGCCATTATTTACTCTTATAATTATTATTATTTATCCCTCTTTTAAATTCAGATCATTAAACTTATATTTATGTTACAGACATATCACACGGCATTGCCCGTGTTCCGCAAGCAGCGGCTGCGGGCGCAGGGCTCGAGGGTGGGCGAAGACACGCCCCACCCTGCATCGCACCGATCACCGCAGCTCGACAGGCCTCGGCGGCGGCCCAAACTATCCGGCGCCCTTGGGCGTCGCAACAAGCGGGTAGCAGCACAGCCAGGGGTCCCTCGTCGCGGGCTGGTCTCTCGTCGCCGCCTTCGCCGCCTCTGCAAGCTGACCGCCCACAACACCACCAGCACAAGGTACGTGTACCAACAAGGATACCCATCCCATTAAATGATGATGACGCACCATCGCCAACACCGTCATCCACCAGCTGGACCCCAAGTACTAGTAGCAGTTGTAGTATTAGTGATCATCCTGTGGCTAGTGGCTGTTCTCTGACCCGCCCTTTCAGTCAAGTAGATCAGGTTGAAAGGTGGCTACACTGAGTCACAGCGCCAGAGATTGCGCCAAAGAGTATTATTCAGCCGCCTCCACTGGCAGTGCTTGTCGAGAAGTCGTCGTGGAGAGTGCTTATTGAGAAGTGGGCAGTAGGAGTTCTGACGTAGCCGTGACTAGTTGTGAGCATGTTGTATGCAGTTGTTCTGATGGGCTAGACAGCCGATGCTGTTCGATTGCGGATGTTGTAATGATCAGAGTGTATGTTTCGTCAATATATATGAAGGTAAAGAAATTTTTTTTTTATTTCAAATGTCCTAACTAACAATGTCTCTTGGTCACAGGTTCAGTCAACAAAGCATCTGGCTTGTGTTCATGTATTAGAGTGTAATTCTGGTTTTTATGTGCAATTATTGTATTTTTGGTTTTTTTGTTACTTCAGTGTAAATGGTGCTTAAAATACCTTGTCTTATTGAGGAAGAACCGCGCCAGATGTGTACGTTGAATCACACTTCCACACACAGAACAGTTACACTTGTGCTTTGTTGTTTCGTAGCTTTTATAGTTGCTGGGGACTTAATTAATTAATTGTGTTAACGGAAGTTTTCTTTCATTTCTTGTTGTTATTCTATGCAGTCAGATTGCGTACTAATACCAGTCAGGGCCAACCGGTTACGAGACCGCGTAACCGGACAGACAGCGATGAAAAATTAAAATTATTTGCATTATATATAATTAAGCCCCCATGCACGTGGCGACCGCTGCTTCGGATCGTCCCTTGGAATTCTTCTGATAGTAAAAATAGCAGACAGTAGTATTGTTGAAGTAATTTGTAGTTTAGTAATTGTAGTCTATATTGCATGTGTAGATTTGGTAACTGAACATTTGTAGTTGTGTCATTCTTTTAATGGTATATTGGCAGAATTTAAAATTTGATGTCTTGTATACAGGTCTGACAATTTTGTGCAATTGTGAAGGTTTTAATTGTTCGTTAGGCGTGTTTGTCGGGAAGTATTTCGTGTGAATGGTATTGTTGGTGGTAAAGTGTTATATTGTGTGTAATTTTCGTATAGTGACGAGTTTTGTATGTTTTGTAAATGATTACGCGGTCGATGAAAAAGGCAAAAATGATGAATAGTGAGAATGACGAAATTGTTAACATGGCGAACTCGCCAACACATGAGAATAGTATGATGAATAATGAAGTAGAAAACAATGTAATAAGTCGGGAAAATAGTCCGGAACCAGTTCAAAATTTTTAACAATTAAAAAATTTTCATATTTCGTGATTAACGACAGAAGATTCTGGAATAGTATCGAACACAGATAGCTTTACGGCTATGTCGAAGGAAGTTAGTTTTACGGGAAATGTTAGGGGCGAAAAGAATTTCGAACAAGTTAACATGGAGCAGTTGATGAGTGCAATATTAAATTTGGGATCACGGTTAGAAACTGATATGAGAACTTTGGCAACACGGTTAGACTCACAAATATGAACAATTAAAACCAAGATGAAAGCAATGACAACACGGTTAGGCTCACAAATAGGAACAATTAAAACCGAGATGGAAACAATGGAAACACAGTTAGGCTCACAAATAGGGACATGTTTCAAAAACATGAAAGATGAATCAAACAAAGAAATTAGAGAAGAGGTACAACCGATTTTGAATGCTCACAATAATAGCTTAATTTCAATAGAAATTAGACAAGAGGAACAGGACAGAGAACAGGAAGAAAGAGATCGCGTGATAGTACAAAAATTTTCAGAGTTAAATTTACAACGTGCACACGATAAGGAAGAAATACTTGAAAGTGTCGAGGAATCCGTACCAAATGACAGAATAAATAACCTAACACAACAGTATAAACAGTTAACTACTAAATGTGTCAATGCTGAAACCCGAGTCGTGACACTTACGGAAGACGTAAATAAACAGAAAGAACAAATAGGTGACTTATCGGAAAGAGTTGAGGAGATTGCAGGTAAATTGACAAGTCTTAGTTTAAATGGGGACAGAGATTCAGATGATACAGCTCCATTGCCATTTGTAGGAACAGAAGAGTACCAGAACATAAATAAGCATGTTGAAAATCAGGGAAAATTTAATGAATGCGTTAAAAGGGAATTTGAGGCATTACGAAAGCAAGTCAAACAAATTGAAGGCGAAATCGTAGGAAAAGACAGTAGAAGAAATTTAGAATCACAGATAGCAGAGGGGCTTGAAGAAAATAATTTGTTTCATTTACGAGATGCAATAAGAGAGCGCCAGGCGCGCGAACTTGACAATAGTCGACATTCGGACTGGGACAGACGCGGTAGGTCTTTGTCGCCACGAGGAGAAAACTTTGACTATAAACACTTCTTAACTGTTCGGAAATTTAAGATCTTTCGCAATTCTAAGAACGACATACATCCATGTTCATGGTTAGATCAATTTATGTACGCACTTCCACCAAATTGGCCACTAAGTCACAAACTGGAATTTATGTGCGGCTATTAAGTCCTCAGGGGATTCACTACACTAAGTGAATATGTGCCGTAGCGTGCACAGGGCCCCGAGCTGTAGTGGTGCTATTTCCCTTTTAGTTTCCTGCACTGCTGCCTACTCTTTTACTATTCTTTGTATCTATCAAAACAACTCTTCGACTATGAATCTAACTATAGAGTCGGTAAAGAATAACCGGATATGACTATTTTACCCAAAAGTGATTTCGGAAATTACCGTTTGGACTTACTGTATCTTCAGCAGCATTCATTCGTAGTTTAAACAAAATTTTACCTGTTTATCTTCGTAACAATGTTACTTCATATGTTGACGATATTCTTATTGCTAAACGTTCTTGGAGTGAGCATAACAAAATTTTGGATTCATTATTACGTATTTTTGCAAGAGTTGGCATTACAGTGAACTTGGAAAAATCTGAATTTGGTCGTTCTCAGGTGAAATTTCTTGGTCATATTATTTCTACAGAAGGTATTTTTCCTGATCCAGAGAAACTAGACGCTATTCGTAATTATGCCGTTCCTACTACAAAGCGTGATGTTCGTAGTTTCCTTGGTGTCTGTAATTTTCTTAGACGCTTTGTTAAATTGGACGATTTGACCACACCTCGTTTATGTGAACTGTCTGGAAAGAATTCTAATTGGTGTTGGGATGAGGAAGCTCAATCAGAATTTGAACAACTTCGTGATGCTTTAGTTGCTGCTCCACTTCTTTCACACCCGGATTTATCTAAAGATTTTTGTTTGGCGACGGACTCGTCATACAAAGGCCTAGGTGCACACTTATTTCAAGAGATAGAAGAAAACGGCGTTGTAGTACAGAAAACTATTGCATTTGGAAGTCGTGTTCTCTCTAAATCAGAAAAGAATTATTCGATTACGGAACTTGAAGCCTTGGCTGTTATTTGGGCTTTCACAAAATTTCGGACATTTTTGTTTGGCAGACATACTAAGGTTTACACCGATCATCGGGCTCTGGAATTTCTTATGTCAACAAAATTAACTCATGAAAGATTGTCACGATGGGCGCTGTATCTACAGGAATTTGATTTTAGTATTGTTTACATAAAGGGTTTTTCAAATATTATTGCTGATGCTTTATCACGTGCACCTATGGGTTTGAAACAAAGTGCTGAAGAGGACTGCAAAGAAAACAATTATTGTTTGATGTATATTCAAGGTGTTGCGTTTGAGAATTTTATTTCGTCTTCGCTCCAGGACATCGCTAAGGAGCAAAATAAGGATCCAATCTGGAAGGACATTAAGGAGAAGTGGAGGAGAAAGGAAAGCGTAGCGATTAGACAGTATTATTTAGTTCGCAATGATATTCTTTTTAAACGAAAGTCGGTTGATAACTCTGTTTGGTTAGTTTGTATTTCTGATGAGTGGGTTAATAAATTGATTTGGTATACACATTTCAGTTATGCACGCTTTGGTCCCAGAAAATGCTTTCATAAATCACGAGAAAATTTCTACTTCAGTAACATGGAAAAACGCATTCGATCTGTTCTTGCCAAATGCAAATTATGTCAAAAGGCTAAGCCGCCAACAATTTCTCACAGAGCACCGTCGTTTCCTATCATTCCAGCGAAATTAAAGGACATGGCTGCAGTCGATTTGTTCGGTCCAGTGGTTCGTTCTACTAATGGTTTTGTGTACAGTTTGGTAGCAGCGGAATTGACATCAAAATATGTGTGTTTTACACCTTTACACAAAGCAAGAGCTGGTTCAGCATCTAATGCTTTCATCAAACATTTTCTTAAAGAAGTGGGTCATGTTGATAAAGTTATATCAGATAATGGATCACAGTTTCGCTCTAAAATTTGGCTTTGTACTCTACGGCGTCGTAAGATTAAACCAATTTTCATTTTACTTTTTCACCCTCAATCTAACGCTTCAGAGAGATGGATGAAGGAAATCAATAAATTGTGTCGACTTTATTGTCATCAGAATCACAGAACGTGGGATGAGTATCTTCATATTTTTCAAAACATTCTGAAGGAACTCCCTAATGATTCAGCTTCTTTACCGCCTATATTGATATTAAAAAATAAAGCACCGACCAATCGCATTTCTGAAATCGTTCCTTTTCCACCTTCACGGAAACTGCGGCATTCTGAAGTTGTCAACCTGGCTCTCCAAAATATTGCGTCTGTGGCTGCTAGAAGAGAGAAATCAGCTAAGCGTCCTGGTCGTTTAAAAACCTTGTTAGTAGGTCAAAAGGTGTTAATTAAGTCTCACCGTTTGTCTCTCAAAGGAAAAGGCTTGTGTCGCAAATTTTTTCTGCTTTATAACGGTCCATATAGGGTTCGCAAAATCATTCATGATAACACTGTCGAAGTATAAACTCTTAAATCTCGACGCTCTAAGGGAATACATCATATATCGAACGTTAAAATTTTTGTGGGATGACATACTTTTGAGAAACTAACAGCTACATGTAAACATGCAGAGAATACAAGGATACCGCGCTGTGTTTTGGCGGCGGCACATACTCAAAGCAACAGTCAAGTCTGCGCGGCGCACAAGGCAGTCGTTGACCGCAAACAATTACTTCCTACGTCACGCGTACCTACATCTGATCGAGCTCTCAGTGCAAATGCACTGACAGCCATAAAGAAATACACAGTCTAATTTCTCTGATTAAATTCAGTATAAAGCTATAGTGACTTGATAAATTATGTTATTAACGTTCAGTATTTTTCAGATACGGTTGTATAAAATATTTAAGAACTTCAGGTATATTCTGTGTGTGTCCGACGTTAAGAGGAGTTGCTATCGAGAAAATTTCAGGAAGAATGTAATTTCGAAGAAGAAAGTAATAAACTAAAAAGGTAACTATTAATTGAGTTTATTTTTCAGGTAACATATTTCCACTTAGGTACGTACTTTAGACGTAATTTGCTGCTCGCGATTACGTAATTTAAACTTTGTGTTATCTGATTTTGACAATGATTGATTAATGGTTCAAATGGCTCTGAGCACTATGGGACTCAACTGCTGAGGTCATTAGTCCCCTAGAACTTAGAACTAGTTAAACCTAACTAACCTAAGGACATCACAAACATCCATGCCCGAGGCAGGATTCGAATCTGCGACCATAGCGGTCTTGCGGTTCCAGACTGTAGCACCTTTAACCGCACGGCCACTTCGGCCGGCCGATTGATTAATGAACAGGGTTGTTAATTATGTGTATTATGCATCGCTTGGCTGCACTGCTTTTTCACTGATGTCACATTTTTTTTATTATGTGTCTGCTGTGCTTATTTGTTTAAATTATAATTGTCACTTGATTAGTTGTGCTGATATGGTTATGTATGTAAGTTATACTTTGTGATTTATCTGCTTGCCCCTTCATGTTTACTTATTAAGATTACATATGAACACTTATTTGCTTATGCTGATATGATGCTAATGACCTGTTTATTATGTAAGGTATATATTTGCTGCTTTGCGTATGGATTGCACATTTATACATTTCTGTTTTGTTGTCATAACTACTCTTTAATTTGGTATATAGAAATGCTGATATAAGGTGTACGAACATGGAGTTTAGGTCACACTATGGTATTAATTACAGATTGTTTGCTTGGCAGAGCCTCGTTGTAGGGATTGTGCTACATCCATTTCTTGACATTGTGTTCTCTACTGGTATATTTACTCGCTATTGCATGTTTTGCTTACGCTCAGTGCTTTATATTTTAAGATAAGAAAATGAACTGCCATGAGCTGGAGGTTTTATGGAAGCTGTATAAATTTATGCTAATAGGAAGGAAGCTAACGACATGACATACCAACACTAGGTTTAGACCATTGACAGTTATTACACTGCATTCTTCGTGAGCAGTTGAAATAGCAAGTGACACTTGACACAAGAAATACTCCACATGTTTGCTTCTGTTTTGCCATGATTCTTGAAGTGGTGTACACACTGTGAAGTATTACGATCATTCACTCTCCGTACTCGTACTTACTTACTGAAAGTTATTCGAACTAAAGGCTGTTAGAGATCATGTATGCATTTCTTTTATTTAATGATGGACAAGGTAACCAAAATGTTTTTTATGATTCATAATGAGCAGAAGATTTGGGTCAGATGGATTACACAGAGGTTGTGTGTGGACATTATGTCTTCGGATTGCATGGGATGATAAATTGAAGTTTGCACTAGGATTTTATCTGTACTTGTTCGAGGAGACTGACTAGAGGAAAGAGTTGTTATGGAAGTGAAATGATATTGGTGATAAGGTTTATATGTATCGACGTATTGAAGAGGTATTATTGAGGTATTGAGATTGTGTGAAGTTGATGATTATTGGAGTTTTAGTGGATAAGAGGTAAAGTAAGTGAGGAGCATATTTTTTTTTGTTGGTTTATATGGAACAAGGAGGATGAAGATGGCAGACTAGAACACTCAAGTGGAAGGAAGATTGTCTACACACACACTTTGTTAAATCACTAAGCAGTATATACTTTTTTTTGGAGAGAGGAAGTATTTACATATCTTGGCACACTGACAGTTGTTCAGCAACCGTACATTTGGCTTGGCTTGGAAAATGTTGGTCTTGACATGATGACTACGACGTTGTCTAATTATTATTGACTGTTATACATTGCTGCCACTACTACTTGATACACATGTCGAACATCAAATCTTTGACAGAATTGCATTTACACAGTTAATACTATTCAATTACACAGTAGCACTTAATGTGGATGAAAGATGAGTGAGTGTGTTTTGTGTGTTTTCCTTTACTAATTCCAAATAATTGGTAGCGACCTATCTCCTAAGTATTATTTTATTTGTTTTTTGTGGCTTGCACTGACACCCATAAATATTATAGGTTTACTGTTATTTGTGTATTGTAATAGTTAATATGACAATTATCTGATATCATTTGTGTGTTTATTACAATTTGTATGTTTAGTGTAAGAGCATTGATAACAATTTTGTAAAAGCAATTGTGTGTGCATTGAAACTGTTGTTCGTGTTTGCACCTATTCAACATTGCTGGGTGCCACTTGGAAATGTTTAATTTCTGCTGATAAACTCTGATGAACTGTTTAATTAGTGATAGTGAATATTATGGACTGTTACCTGCACTTGTTCAACATGGTGGGTGCCACTAGGAGATGTTTAATTTCTGCTGATAAACTCTGATGAACTGTCTGATTAGTGATAGTGAATATTATGGACTGTTACCTGCACCTGTTCAACATTGCTGGGTGCCACTGTTGGAACTGCTTCTACTGAGATAATGTCACTTGTTGGTGTCTGCACCTGCTCAACATTGCTGGGTGCCACTGATGGAACTGCTTCTACTGAAATGATGTCACTTGTTGGTGTCTGCACCTGTTCAACATTGCTGGGTGCCACTGATGGAACTGCTTCTACTGAAATGTCACTTGTTGGTCTCTGCACCTGTTCAACATTGCTGGGTGCCACTGATGGAACTGCTTCTACTGAAATGTCACTTGTTGGTGTCTGCACCTGCTCAACATTACTGGGTGCCACTGATGGACTGCTTCTACTGAAATGATGTCACTTGTCGGTGTCTGCAACTGTTCAACATTACTGGGAGCCACTGATGGACTGCTTCTACTGAAATGATGTCACTTGTTGGTGTCTGCACCTGCTCAACATTTTTGGGTGCCACTGGTGGAACTGCTTCTACTGAAATGATGTCACTTGTTGGTGTCTGCACCTGTTCAACATTACTGGGTGCCACTGATGGACTGCTTCTACTGAAATGATGTCACTTGTTGGTGTCTGCCTCTGTTCAAGATTGCTAGGTGCCACTGATGGACTGCTTCTGCTGAAATGATGTCATTTGTTGGTGTCTGCACCTGTTCAACATTACTGGGTGCCACTAATGGACTGCTTCTACTGAGATAATGTCACTTGTTGGTGTCTGCGCCTGCTCGCCATTTTTGGGTGCCACTGTTGAAGCTGTTTAAATACTGCTGATGAAATGTTATGAGACTGCTATTTGCACCTGTTGATCATTGCTGGGTGCTACTGTTGGAACTGTCAACTACTCTGAGGAGTTCTACTTGTTTATTGAACTATTGAAAGGATTTTATGTGAATATTTGTATAAACTGATTTTTTGTATGTTTACTGTTTATGAGATGTTATGAGACTCTTACCTTCACCTATACGTCATTGCTGACGCTATTGATTGAATTGTTTAACCATATGATACTTGTGTAAACTATTATGTAAAATTATATGTATGCAAGCATTTGTATTCCTTACTGTATTTTATATATTAGGTTATTGAAGGGTCAGTGCAAAGCCAAAATTTATTTAGTTATGTGATATTTACTTATTAATATTACTTTTTAATTTTTGTCTGTATTTTTAGACGAATTTGGTGGTATTTTCACCACCAATGCTGGCAAAAATACCATCAAATTCTAGCCCGTGGAGGAGGGGCATATGAAAGGTGGCTACACTGAGTCACAGCGCCAGAGATTGCGCCAAAGAGTTTTATTCCGCCGCCTCCACTGGCAGTGCTTGTTCAGAAGTTGTGGTGGAGAGTGCATATTGAGAAGTGGGGAGTAGGAGTTCTGATGTAGCCGTGACTAGTTGTGAGCATGTTGTATGCAGTTGTTCTGATGGGCTAGACAGCCGATGCTGTTCGATTGCGGATGTTGTAATAATCAGAGTGTATGTTTCGTCAATATATATGAAGGTAAAGAAAATTTTTTTGTTTCAAATGTCCTAACTAACAATGTCTCTTGGTCACAGGTTCAGTCAACAAAGCATCTGGCTTTTGTTCATGTATTAGAGTGTAATTCTGGTTTTTATGTGCAATTGTAGTTTTTTTGCTTTTTTTAAATTACTTCAGTGTAAATGGTGCTTAAAATACCTTGTCTTATTGAGGAAGAACCGTGCCAGATGTGTACGTTGAATCACACTTCCACACACAGAACAGTTACACTTGTGCTTTGTTGTTTCGTAGCTTTTATAGTTGCTGGGGACTTAATTAATTAATTGTGTTAACGGAAGTTTTCTTTCATTCCTTGTTGTTATTCTATGCAGTCAGATTGCGTACTAATACCAGTCAGGGCCAACCGGTTACGAGACCGCGTAACCGGACAGACAGCGATGAAAAATTAAAATTATTTGCATTATATATAATTAAGCCCCCATGCAAGGTCGGTGACACCATACCGCAGTTACGGTACTCGGCGATTGCCGACGCCTTTGAGGAGCGAATCTCGGTCACTAGGCAAGGGGGATACCTCGATCCTGTTGGATTTTTAAACGCGTGCCTCCCTGTCCTAGAAACCGAACTCCTCAAGGTAGTCGATAATCCGCGTTACCCCGCTGTTAAGTGCAGTGCTACGCATTGAGTTATCGCATCCCCCCCCCCCCCCCCCCGCCCCCAAAGATCAGTCTGGTGGTGGAGAGACCAGCATTCATTATCTTTGGGGGGATTGGGGGCATAATGACGTGATAACGTGGAGCACATCAATCGCCGAGTGGTTTCGTAAATCCACCTTGAGTGCCATATTGGGCCAGTTTTCCGAGATGAAAGTCAACGGCCCAGCTAACGCACTCAGCCGAATTCTACACCTGGATGTCCATATACATGTCCACGATCCGTTAAATGGAGGGTCCAGCTATATTAATCTCCCTCAAGATATAGCTAACAAGAGGGTGTGAGGGCGTGCATTAATGTTCAAAATAGAAAAGATCAGGCTTGTTTTGTATGGTCAATCCTGGCTTGTGAAAGAAAGTATAATTATAGAGATTGCCCTCATCGTCCAGGTACATACAAAGTCAGTGATATTAACACATATTATAACTTTGATGGTATTGAGTTCCCCGTCAAGATCCAGGACATACCTAAATTCGAGGCACAAAATACCGGAATATCAGTACACGTTTATGGCCTGGAGAAGAAGAAAAGCAAGTCAGACGAGCAAGACAAGCATGTCGTATTTGGCCCCCTCCATTTCTCAAAATTTGCCGGTGAGTGTGAGCTGCATGTAAATATGCTTCTCTTTTCTGAAGGTGACAATTATCACTATGTCTGGATCAAGGACATGTCCCGCCTCCTTTATTCCCAGTTAAGTGACAAACGTATAAAAAGCATATTTGTTTAAGGTGCCTCAATTATTTCTCATCTGAACAGTTATTAGCTACGCATCTATTAGACTGTACCTCCAAGGATGCGGTATGTGTTATTATGCCTACCCAGGAAAACAAATTCATAAAGTTTAGGAATGCTCACCACCAGGAGCGACATCCGTCTGTAGTGTACGCCGACTTTGAGTGCCTCCTCGCTCCTGTGACCCACTGTGAGGGCGGTCCTACGACCCCCCACACCACCTTTACAGAAAAACACGTACCCTATGCGACCGCGTACCAAATTGTATCGTCGTATGACACCAACCTTAACCGATACAAATCTTACGTCGGTGATAATCCCTCAATTTGGTTGCTCTCTGAGCTTGAAAAATTTTCACTGGAAGTTGATAAGCTGTACAGCGGCAACGTTCCAATGACCAAATCGAAGGAGAATGAAGATTTGTATAATAAAGCCACCGATTGTCATATTTGTGGGCTGCCATTTGACAGAAAAGAGGAAACCCCTCGTAGGGACCACTGTCATCCTACAGGGAAATTCCGTGGCGCAGCTCACAATGCGTGCAATTTGAAGTACCAATTACCTAGGCACATACCAGTTTTCTTTCATAATTTAAGTGGGTATGACTTTCATTTTCTAGTTGAGCACTTGGCAGATTTCGGTTTGGAGAAAGATCAGGTGAGTGTCCTACCTGAGAGCGTCGAGAAGTATATATCATTTTCCAAACGAATGACGCCAAGAATTACGCTGTGCTTCCTCGATACACTACGCTTTATGCAGGCACCACTACAGAAACTCGTTGAAACTCTACCTCTGGCGAATATGCATATCACTCGAGCTGCGTTTCCCGACGAGGAAAAGTTTCAACTTGTGACTAGGAAAGGGGTTTTTCCATACGAGTATGTGAATAGTAGGGCCAAACTCAACGAAACCAGGCTACCCGACATAACTGCATTCTCCAGCAACCTCACAGGCGACACGATAACGAATGCAGACTATGAGCATGCCTTCAATGTCTGGCGGGAATTCAGTATTTCTAATTTAGGAGAGTACGCACGTCTTTACATGGAAACAGATGTGCGCTTGCTTACGGACGTTTTCGAGAAGTTCCGGAGTCTATGTATGACCACATATTCTCTGGACCCTGCCTTTTATTACACAGCACCTGGGCTGTCTTGGGACACGATGCTCAAGAAAATGAATTGCAGATCCTGACATGCTTCTTTTCTTTGAGTGAGGGATCTGTGGGGGGCTCTGCCAATGTATTCATAGACACACGAAAGCAAATAACCCACGGATGGGTGACAGGTTTAACGGATCCCTTGATTCAAGTTATATATTGTATCTCGATGTGAATAACCTATACGGACACACTATGAAGCAATGTCTGCCCATTGGCGAGTTTACGTGGCTGTCCTAAGATGAATGCAAGGAATTAGGTGGGAAAATGAGGGGGGATGTGGCCGCCGATTCTGATGTAGGGTATGTTGTGGAGGCAGAACTCAAATACCCTATTAGTTTGCATGACGCGCATGCCGATTTGCCACTGTGTCCAGAGCAACTAGTTCCGCGAGGAGGTTCCACACCGAAACTGATGACAATACTGGGGGGCAAGCAGAGATACATAATTCGCTATCTTAACCTTCAGCAATGCCTCAGCTTGGGTATGGAGTTGGTTAAAATCACCCGGGCCATCTCCTTCAAGCAGTCCCCCTGGTTGAAGAAGAATATTGATATGAATACGAGACAGAGAACTTCCGCATCGTGTGACTTTGAGAAAGATTTTTATAAATTAATGAATAATTCAGTTTTGGAAAAACTGTGGAGAATTTGAGGGAACGACGTGAAATTTTTATTAGAACACAATGGGATGGTCGTTATGGCGTACGAAAATGCATTGCCAGACCAAATTTTAAACGGGTCACAATTTTCAATAAGAATTTTGTTCCTGTGGAGATGGCTAAAACTGCAGTAGAGTTTACTAAACCTATCTATGTGGGGAATTGCATAGTAGACCTATCCAAACTCCACATGTACCGCTTTCATTATGAGTTCACGAAAACTCATTTCACAGATCCTAAATTACTTTATATGGATAGTTTCATCTATTGGGTGAAGAACTGCGATCCATATGAAGTAATTAGGTACCACGCCAATGAATTCGACACATCTTCTTATGCGGCCGATAATCCTTATGGTATTGTTCCACAAAACAAGAAGGTTATCGGTCTCATGAAAGACGAGTCGAATGGATTGCTGATTGTGGAGTTTGTAGGTCTTCGGTCCAAGATTTATGCATATCGCACATTGGAAGATCCCATTCAGAGACGGGCTAAGGGGGTACGACGGATGGCATCCTGAGCTCTGTCTATCGAAGACTATTTGCAGTGCCTATGTGGTGGTGTTCGAGGTGCTGAGCTGCAGCCGCCGCATATGGTCCGACAAACTAATATTCGATCGATAGTGCACGAGGTGTACACTGTGCTGCAGTTTAAAATCGGTCTGTCGCCTCATGACGATAAAAGGGTCATCTGTGATGATGGCATTGAAACTCGCCCATACTCACACTACTCACTTGTAGCGAGAGAAGGGGTGGGGGACTCTGATTGAGAGGGAGAGAGAGATAGTGAGATAGTGAGAGAGAGAGAGAGAGAGAGAGAGAGAGAGACGGCGAGAGTGTCTGCAGAGTAGTAGTATGACCCTTTTATCATAGTGTAAATATTGGATGAGAGTGTTTTGTAGTGTGTATCAGCTGGCGTACTTCCGTGTATGTCTGAGTGTGTGTGAATGTGTGCAAGCCCGTGTTAAGTGTGCATGTGTGTAAATATTATTTATTCTATTAAAAAAATAATAAAAAGCAGAAAAACTAAAATAAACCCATTTATAAGAAAAGTCTGTATATATATTTGTATATTTTTTCGCTACTATTACTAGTCAATCGCTATATGACTGAAAACAGATAAAAATTTTACACCTCTTATAATCAAATAGAAGAAGACGAAAATACAATTTTCGCAGTTCGTATTTGCTTTGATCTTGGTAGTTGTAAGTTTCACCTGCTGCTAGCCATCCAGTCATAACTAGTTTTTTAAGAATGTGAGTTCCACCAATTAAATTCTATGTATATATACATATATATATATATATATATATATATATATATATATATATATATATATATTCACTTGAGTGTGGAAATAAATCTTTATACCGAGAAATATGTGTTCACCTGCTTGTTGTAGGGGAAAATGTCTAGAGCCACTTACTTCAATGAAATATAATTTAAATTGCTAGTGGAAAATGTTTTAGAGCCACTATCTTGAACTAAAAATACGTTTGCCATTAGTTAAAAAAGTGTTTCCGGTGGAACTTCATCAGAGATATTACTTACCTTGTAAGATACTATAATTACGTTCTAGTACCTCTGCTTTAGTTTTATATACATACATAGAGTTATCTCTGCACAATGCTTATATATTTATGAATAATGTAAAAACACATATCTGCAAAGATCAGAACTTTCATATTTTTACTTGAAGACAAATAATGTATCTGTAAACTCATATAATGCGAAAAAACGGAGTGAATCATTTTACGGTAAACTGATATGTCGCAAACAATATTTTAAAAAAATCTGACTTGAGTAATAAATTCTGTTATTTTATTGTAAAAAAAAATGCTCGAGTTTGTTATTATTTCACCCTCAGTCATGATCCATATATGTTGCACTGGCACAGAGAGAGACCTATAAGGTTTTTACTGATTTAAACACAGAGATGAAATCTGAATGACACGTGCTGGGCTTCGTCCGCCGGTGACAAACAGACCCCGCCACTTTCTTTGTGGCCCTGTCACTTTAAACGGCGGGCATCTGGCGAAGCCGACCCTAGCACTCTCTCTTTCAGGTCCTGTCACTTTCAACAGTTGACTCATCGCCACGCCGGCGAGGTGGAAGCAGGTAAACTGGCTCAGACAGCTCGAGTGGAATGCGCTTCACGCACGGTATTACCAATAAACTTGCTTCTATGGAAGTAGGTGTCACAGAAAGAAAACAATAATAATTTTTATGGAGAAAAAAATTATTTATTTATTTGTGAGTCATTTTAAAAGTAATTTTACATCTTCAGATGCAGACACAAAACAATGCTTTCCTTCTTCACACATTCGCTGTCAAAGTTGATGGATAGGTGGACAATCGTAGTATTCCAGGTTCTGGATAGCCGCATATTTGAAGATTCGACGCAGCCAGCTACTCTTCTCATCGCCTTTAACGTAGATTATTGTCTCCTTGTGATCAAATACTTTCAGCAATTGCAGCAAATGTTTATAAGAGATGCCAGGGTCATCCCACATAATCCCATGGTAGAATTTTGTTAGCCACATCGCGGGTCTGACTGTCTTATTGCACTTGACGTCTTTAATTGGTTTTGGCGATTCAACTCTTGATACAAATGTTCCTATTACTACATCACTTTGTGTGAATGCTATTAATGCACAGTCTTTAATTATGAAACGCCTGCAGTCATATTAGTAATATCCTTGAACGTCAGCTACGATCCTCACACCTTCAGGTAGTATCGTGATCTACGCTAGAGCTAGCAGAGTGCGTATTAATTTATACAGCTCGTTGCACTACATCAGTGAGCGGACAGTAGTTGACGAGACGATCATGCAGAACGAGACCATATACCGAAGTCTGATCAGGGAAGTTTGCTGAAGATTCAAATTCAATATGTACATCTGTAGGTCCTGATTTAATTATCTCATTCTGTTTTGAACAGTCAATCACGATTATTAGCGATAGCTTCTTGAAACTCTGTGGGCTCAGTAGGCATCCTTCATTTTCAACACCTTCGTAGTAAGATGCTCGGAATCTCGCATACATGTCAAATGCCAGACTGTATACATTGCTGTCCCACTGTAGATGTAGATTCTCATATGGGTAGTATTCTGAATTCAGGTAGACTCTGGCGTTAGTTAACTTGCAGTGGTCAAATTCAGTTGAGTCCTTTGATACGTTAGCACTCCTTTGAGTTTGAAATGCGAGTATGATGAATCGAGGTGCTTCCAACTGCACTGATGTTTTAATAGCCAAAGTATGTGTGGACGCTGTAGGTAGGACTGGGTATTCAAAAAGCTCCCATGGTCAGAAAGTTAGTGGTAGGTAGGTGCCAGCATTCAGAACTTGTAAGAGCTTCAAGCGCTCCTCGTCGGCAATGGTGATGTGAGGAATTTTCCATGATATGCTATTAATCTTGATTTGAACATTCTCTGCAGCTGTTTGAGAGAATGAATTCGCGTCACTTGAAGTTCTCACCAAAATAAGTTTCTGTTTAGCGTTGATAATTATTCGCTGCATATCCTCAAAATAACGCACAAGCATTTTTAGTGGCACGCACACGCTAAATCGGCTTTGTCCAGCCTCCCCATCCGCTGCATCTATGAACCACCCAGCATTATCCAAACTGTTCAAATCAGAGGGTGAGGCTGAAACGTACGTCTTAAGGGCTGATGTAATACCAACATGGCATGTTCGGTATATTTCACTTCTGCTGAGTTCTTAGCGTATCTCTTGAAACAGGAATGCTAAGACATTTCGAGTGAACTTCGAGAGCGCTATGGCAACCCCGTCAGCTTTCTTAAATGTGTAGTCCAGATAGAGGAGGCTCTTGCTAGGCAGTGTTACCGCGTCCTGATAACAATCCTAATTTCATCATTTTTGTTAAATGTGCTTGAAGCGTAGGGTTTGTGTGAGTGGTATTCATGACGAATAATTCGGTCATCATATTCTACTGACTTGAGTTACGTTGAGTGACGTCATTCTGAGATTTTAAACCTGCTGAAATGAGGAATTCGTAATTAAGGCGTGTTATCACCTTGCCCTTCCGCGTTGCACTGACAGGTTGTGAGTCTGGTGTGCTAGCTTTATACCTTATTCCCATCTCGTCTTAGATGCAGGTGTACAATGATCTCTTCTCCTCTAAAGTTAACAAGCTGATTATTCTGGTCCACAACACGCAGTTCAAGGTAGTCCAGTGTCTGAATAGTCACCGGGAGATAGATAGCATTTGTGGGGGCTTGAACTATTTTATACCCTGTGCCGACTGTAGGAAAGAATCCGTAAATTGAGTGAATCAATTTATCGTTTAGGTATGAGTTTGTGGCAATATTACACACAACGTGTATTGTACTCTCTGGGAGTATATCTACAGCCTTATCTGATGGGTAAAATTTACTTCCGTCCTTCACCAAAACACAATCCTTCGCAAAACCTAGCAGTGGACCAATTGAATTTCTCTGTGTAAAGTCGATCGTAGCACTATCTGTCCGTATTTCAGATTTAAGGGTATTAATATTTGCCCGTAGTTCAATACCTTTTCCTGACTGTTTTAAGAGTTTGTTTAAATCATCAATATCGTAGGCACCAGGTTGTATTTGTAGAATCTCCTTCCGGCCGTCAATTTCAAGATGTAGTTTATTGTTGCTCTGTGTGATATTTGGAATGCTGTTATACGTCTATAGACCAATCAGTGCAATACTCCAGACCCCTGCACTTAAATCAATCGGCGGAAAGTAATTTGCGCGTAATACTGAGCCTCGCTCTTTAAAAGTCAGAGTGTACGACATTGCATCTAAACATCAAATGAGGTCATGTGTTCAATGACAGCTCTTTTATACATCGCACACATGATCTGACGATGACGCATTCTAGAGGACGTTCGCTGTCGCTGTGATGAGGAACATAGCGCAGAGATGACTACAGAGATATGTGTTAAAGTCCTGATATCGCCGGAAATTGTAGAAGACGCGTCTTTTGCTGGTGAAGTAGCGTTGTAATTCTTCAGGCGGCTGTAAATCGCCGAATGAATCGAAATACTGAACTGTATTTGGACTTTTCTTAACATACGCAACCCAATGGGTCCCTGGATCGCCAGCAACATCTAAATTTACAATTCCGCACTCATTAGTCCGCCACATGGTCTTCGGTAATGTATTCCGCATAAAGACGCCGCAGAATCCACGAATGTGAAGTTTTTGTTTAAGAATTTTAACTAGATCTTTATTCGTGGGCGCTCGGTCGGGTAGGATAAGTAACGGACTTTTTTTTTATTATTTGTGAAGAGACCTAGTCCTTTCCTGTATGGTTTCAAGTAGAGGCATTTTCCGATAGCTGCTGCCTCCATAGCGCGATTATGTCTTCTGGCTTCCTCTAGTTGGGCTTGTGCATTCTGTGCATTTTTGACCGTTTTGGCGACAGCTGCAGCCCTGCCTGTGAGTGAACCTACAGCGGACAGTGCTGCAAGGGTTGGAACGAGGAACGGGATAATTCCGCCTGAAGTCTTTGGTAGTGGTAGAACCCTAGGTGGTTTAATTGAAGTCGTGTTTTTCTTCTTGTTCCCACCATTCAACACACGTTTAGCTGCAGACATCGAAGTGAGACTACAGTTTTTCAAACAACCGGGTTTGTTGTTCTTCTTCTTCCTGTTCTTCTTCGCTCGCAAAGCTGTTCGCGCTGCTTGCATAATTCGTTTGAAATTCATCACGCCCAAGCCCAACTTAATTTTTCCACGCATGGTTTTATCAACCGCGAATGCAGCAACGTGTTGACCTATTCCGAGATCTTTTCTTCGCCTTATTTGCTTGGCTTTATCTGCTAATATCCGGTCGGCGACGTGGCGTGCTGGGAGATTCTTATTTGCTGTGTATGCGAGGTCGTGCTCAAGGCAAACTTCGTCTAGTAGGTTAATACTTTTATCACCTCGTGCCAGGCGCTTCTGAAGCTTTGTTACAGGCCCACTGAAGTTATATCTGGGAATGTGCAATTCAACAGGCAACTTGTCGAGAACACCACCTCCACCTCTTATTATGATGTGCCTCCTATCGTGCATGGTACGCTACTGAGATAGAGGTCTACTCTCCCGGTTATATACTAACTTGTCAGCTTCGATCCAACTGTTTTCTGATGATGGAAATCCTAGCCATTTAACCAGGGCTCTATTCCCACGACGTCTTATAACGCGCTCGATGAGAAATACATCTGGTTCAGAACTCTTCTGCAATTCCTCCGTGTAAAAGCATCCTGCAATTTCTTCGCCCTTGCCGTCCTTTAAGATATATGTCCTAGGGTTGGTTCGCTGCACTTTGGATACTGTGAATATCTCAGCCGACCAATTTGGTAAGTAGGATTTCTCGAACGCTGTCTTGTGTTTTGAAATACGTACTAAGTCACCTATATTGAACCTCTGTTTGCGAGGCTCGAGCATTTTAATCCGGAAATATACTGTGTCCATGAGTGAATTATCGCGAACATCGATCGGTCTCATTTTTATTGTACTATGTTTGGTTCGATTATACTTTGCAATTATCTGTGGGAGGATATTTACCCACGTGTACGAACCGCGAAGATTAAACTGCATCCACATTTGAGTTTTGACTGTTCTGTTCAACCGCTCGACGATACTAGCTTTAAGGTGGGTAGCCGTGGAGTAGTGGTGTATGCCATACCGCTCCATCACAGTCTTGAAATGTTCATTGTAAAACTCCCCACCGTGATCGTTTTGAAGATTGGTCGGGCATCGATTCGTTCCTGTCTGCAGCAGATACTCAAACACCACAGCAATAACTCTACCGGTTTTCATTTTCACAGGTAATGCCCATGCGAATTTAGAGCATGTATCAATAACCATTAAAATGTATTTGAATCCATTATTATGAGGTTAATATCGATTCATATCTACAAGATCAGCTTGCCAGAGGTCATCCAGCCCCTTAATCATGACATGCCTACGACGGTATGTTTTGCGTGCTGGCTTGTGGAGTTCTCGAACCACTGTCTCAATACTTATTCGATGATACCTCTCTCTCGAAGCTCGGAGATTATGGATACAACCTCATTCGAATGAGCTGTATTGCCCGAAGCTGCCGAAGCTATCAACAGTCAAAGTCTATCTATTAGTTCATGTGGGTCATCGTAATATATATACTATGGGACTTGATTGCTCACTCCTTTATGTGGAAAGACTACACCCTCACCGACACTTTTAGCTTGCTCATTGAGTAAAGGTTGTATAATGGTAGTGTATTTAGAGTTTTCAGGCTTTTTCAGTGTTCCGTCGGGATTTTTATACAGATAAGTCAAGTTAAGTATTTCCCGATAGACATTGCGATCATCGGCAGAGTATTTTAAGTTTTTAATGGCCTTAGGAAGATTAGGTTCATTAAGCCAGGTGTTCTTTTAAACTCTGTATCCCCGATGCGTATTGTGCTATCGGATAAAGTTATAGTTTGAGATTCTAGCATGTGCGGTCTCGCCCTGCTGACACCAAATGTTCTATCTATCTTAACGGTCGGATACTGGTTGGTGAATTCTGCGACTGGGTCACTATTATCGAAGCTATCTTGCCAAGAAAGGAAGGAAAATATATTTGCTTAACAAGAGTGATAGGGCACAAATCGCAGAATATCTGAGTGACCACCATCAAATGTTCATTTCTGAGGAAGAGGATGTGGAACAAAAATGGAAAAAATTCAGAAACATCGTCCAGTACGCCTTAGATAAGTTCGTACCGACTAAGGTCCAAAGCGAGGGGAAAGATCCACCGTGGTATAACAATCATGTACGAAAGGTACTACGGAAACAAAGAAAGCTTCATCATAGGTTTAAGAGTAGTCGAATCATAGCTGATAAGGAAAAGCTGAACGAAGCGAAAAAGAGCGTAAAGAGAGCAATGAGAGAAGCATTCAACGAATTCGAACATAAAACATTGGCAAACAATCTAAACAAGAACCCTAAAAAGTTTTGGTCATATGTAAAATCCGTAAGCGGATCTAAATCCCCTATTCAGTCACTCGTTGACCACGATGGCACCGAAACAGAGGACGACCGAAGAAAGGCAGAAATACTGAATTCAGTGTTCCGAAACTGTTTCACTGCGGAAAATCGTAACACGGTCCCTGACTTCAGCCGTCGCACGGACGCCAAAATGGAAAATATTGAAATAAACGATATCGGAATTGAAAAACAACTGCTATCACTTAGTAGCGGAAAAGCATCCGGACCAGACGAGATACCCTTAAGATTCTACAGTGATTATGCTAAAGAACTTGCCCCCTTTCTATCAGCAATTTATCGTAGATCGCTGGAAGAACGTAAAGTACCTAGCGACTGGAAGAAAGCGCAGGTCGTTCCCATTTTCAAGAAGGGTCATAAATCAGATGCGAATAATTATAGGCCTATTTCGCTTACGTCAATCTGTTGTAGAATAATGGAACATGTTTTGTGTTCTCGTATTATGACGTTCTTAGATAATACAAATCTCTTTCATCATAACCAACATGGTTTCCGCAAACAGAGATCATGTGAAACTCAGCTCGCCCTATTTGCCCAAGAAATTCACAGTGCCGTAGACACTGGCGAGCAGATTGATGCCGTATTCCTGGACTTCAGGAAGGCATTTGATACGGTTCCGCACTTACGTTTAGTGAAAAAAATACGAGCTTACGGAATATCGGACCAGGTTTGTGATTGGATTCAGGATTTCCTAGAAGAAAGAACACAACATGTCATTCTTAACGGTTCAAAATCTGCAGATGTAGAGGTAATTTCGGGAGTACCGCAGGGAAGCGTGATAGGACCTTTATTGTTTACAATATACATAAATGACTTAGTTGACAACATCGGTAGCTCCGTGAGGCTATTTGCAGATGACACGGTTGTCTACAAGAAAGTAGCAACATCAGAAGACTCGTACGTACTCCAGGAGGACCTACAGAGGATTAATGCATGGTGCGACAGCTGGCAGCTTTCCCTAAACGTAGATAAATGTAATATAATGCGCATACATAGGGGCAGAAATCCATTCCAGTACGATTATGCCATAGGTGGTAAATCATTGGAAGCGGTAACGACCGTAAAATACTTAGGAGTTACTATCCGGAGCGATCTGAAGTGGAATGATCACATAAAACAAATAGTGGGAAAAGCAGGCGCCAGGTTGAGATTCATAGGAAGAATTCTAAGAAAATGTGACTCATCGACGAAAGACGTAGCTTACAAAACGCTTGTTCGTCCGATTCTTGAGTATTGCTCATCAGTATGGGACCCTTACCAGGTTGGATTAATAGAAGAGATAGACATGATCCAGCGAAAAGCAGCGCGATTCGTCATGGGGACATTTAGTCAGCGCGAGAGCGTTACGGAGATGCTGAACAAGCTCCAGTGGCGGACACTTCAAGAAAGGCGTTACGCAATACGGAGAGGTTTATTATCGAAATTACGAGAGAGCACATTCCGGGAAGAGATGGGCAACATATTACTACTGCCCACATATATCTCGCGTAATGATCACAACGAAAAGATCCGAGAAATTAGAGCAAATACGGAGACTTACAAGCAGTCGTTCTTCCCACGCACAATTCGTGAATGGAACAGGGAAGGGGGGATCAGATAGTGGTACAATAAGTACCCTCTGCCACACACCGTAAGGTGGCTCGCGGAGTATAGATGTAGATGTAGATGTAGGTAACAGGTTTAAAAGTTTCATTTAGTGTTTGATCGCGATCTATATGTCCCAACTTCAGCAAACGTAATTTCTCTCTAACTGCTTTGCGCGCCTGAATGACTTTATGCTTTGTCGACATCTCGAAGGATACTAATCAGAGGTCTGAATATCACGTGGTTTTACATATGCTTTGTTGTACTTCTTCTTCTCCTTTTTTCCTACACCACCTTCTTCAATAACAACGCCTCGGCTTCTGTCATGTCCTCAATTGCGCTAATTCTCTATCCGGTTTGGTTAATGGCAAGAAGTTTCTGGGTGTCCTTTAATTCCCTTGCAGCTTTAACTAGCCTGGACTCAAGATTTTTAAATTTGATATCGGTGTGCAATCGGGCATTCTGTCTTTGCACACCTAATCTCTCAGACTGAGCGTCCGCCATGCGTGCGAATTTGTCCATGGTGAAGTGTTAACTGATGGGATTACGTATTTTCGTACGTTTATATATGGAGAAAGTCTTGGAAGTTCCGGCTATACCTACCATCATTCAGTTTGTGAGTTTTATCAATAACGAGAAACCCGTAGTGTGAGTAGTTCCAACGAACAGAACATATCTTCACTAATTCATTGTATGACATGTCAGTCCCGACGCGAGCATGGTAAATGTGCTTTAAATTGAGATTGTCTTGTTTGAAGGCTATAATGAGGTTGGCGTTATCCCTCACCAACTGTTTTGGGATCCTGGAATACGTCTGATTCAGATAAAATACATCAACACCCATATGACGGCCAAAGCAGAAATATTTACGGAATTGATCCTGCTTTTCAATGGCCGCAACGTCAAATATGAAAACGGTGTTAGGCTTAACGTGTTCAGGTGGGGGGATGTCGTCGCTTTCACTGAAGGCTCTGTACGTTATACCACCTACTCCATCTAATATTTTCTTTAGTAACTGGTACTTGGGTTGAAAGAGTGTTTTGGAGAAGACGAAAAGGTGCTCGAAGCGGGCTCCGTCTATGTGCGTTAACAGAGCCATGAGGACATTTGTCTTCCCACAGTTGGATGGACCTGCAATTATAGCTCGTATGCTGTCAGGAAGAAGTGCTGCATTCTTGTTGGTCTTCTGGTCTTGGTCATCATCACAGGACCAGTCACCTACAACAACGTCCCTGCGGCGAGGGTGTTTCACCCAGCCCGCCATGATACCTACTGTCGTAGGTCAAGGTGTGGAATAGGCTTTTATATGATTAAAATATGTGTTTGTGTGTAGTCACTATAACGCAGTCACCTTACCAACTGAGCTACAACAGCTACACAATATAATGAACTAAAAGTGATGTATTTGAAGGTTGTCATATAAATTAATGTAGGTGACATTTTCTCTTGAGAAATAAAAACACAAGCACTATTTTAATATTATAAGTATATTTATTTATAAAAAGATTTACAAATATGATCAGAATGACAAAAAATCAGTACATTCTTTTTCAAGCGGTGCAGCAGAAGCACAGTATTTGGAAAATAGCTGCATTTGTGACTTAGATTAGTACAAGTGGCGCGATTTTAATAATTTAGCAGTGAAAACATAAGTGAGCACGAAAATTCAAACTTGGTGGACTTGGCCCAATTGGCTTTCTTGCCGTCATCTTAAATGACGTCACGGCGACGTCCTCGGGTGGGTGAGATACGATCTAACACACAGTTGGACTCCAGACCTCGTAGCAAGCACGGTGGATGCTGCTGCGATCTGGAAGATGTGTACAAAGTGTGTTGGATAACAAGTGATGAGCGTACTGTTTCAAATAAAGACTTGAGTCCATTTGCCACGAATTCACAGGAGGTGACTTAGATTATTGGAAGTGCAGTTTATTATTATTATTTGAAGCGATTTTCATAGCTTACGAGTGAAACAATAAGTGACCGCGAAAAAATTAAAACTTGGTAGGATGAGGTGGCCTATTTCGTATGTGTGACCGATTATCGTGTTGGAATTTGAACTTGTGAGCGATTTTTTTGTTATGGTTGTAATGGAAATGGCTTTCTTGCCGCCAAAAACCGGCCGTTTTGAATAAATAATAATAAATGGTTCAACTCGAACGATTTTCTATGTTAGTGGAGGTAGGCCAATAATAATAATAAATAATAATAAATGATAATAAATGAACATAAATAATAATAAATGATAATAAGTAATAATGAGAAGCACGCCATTATCATGTTGGAATTCAAACTTCCCGCCATTTTTCCTTCTGGAGGATTAGGTTAGTGGACGTAGCCCAATTGGTCTATTTTCCCGCCAAAATTCAAAATTCCCGCGATTTTTTGATGATAAATGATAATAAATGATAATGAATAATAATGAATAATAATAAAGACAAGTACAGTTTTGCATGAATTATCCTGTTCGAATTCAAACTTCGCACCATTTTTTCTTCTGGAGGTTTAGGTTTGGACATAACACAATTGGTCTATTTTCACGCCAAAATTCAAAGTTCCGGCCATTTTTTATGGAGGTTAGGTTAGTGGACGTATCACAATTGACCTATTTTCCCACCAAAAGCCGCCATCTTGGATGACGTCATGCGCTGTTGCCAAGTCTACATGTCGCCATCTTGGATGACGTCATCGCCGTCATCTTGAATAAATTTGGCAACAATGCAGAGTGTCGTGACACCCCCTGGCCCCACTACTGTTCTAAAGTGTCACTGATGCGACACAAAAAGGTCCATCCAATGCAGATACTCTGCTTTCGTGGGTGCTGAGTTGACAGTGATAAAATGTTTCCAGTCTGCAGCTGGACCCTTCTGTAGGTAATGGTTCTGATATACCAGACCCATTCTAACCTCTTGCTGGTGTTGCCCACAGAGATATATCTGATGGCGATGTTCTGCTTTGGTCAGTGTTGAGTTGACAATGATATACTGTTTGAGGTCTGCAGAATTCAAACGTATCTCTAGGAAATGTCGACCTTTGGAACACTAGTGAAATGGGTGACTACTCATCATCGAGGCAGAACTGAATCACCAAAACGTGCTATGGCCCTTGGCTATGTCTTGTAGTGGGAAGAGGCTGTCTCATTGACAGCACCCACCAGAGGGGTGGCTACATGACCAGGGGCCACTTACAGTACTGTAGTGCCTGTGTTATTCTGATTATGATGCAAAGCTCCTTTGGACATACATGCACGATCAAAGGAACAGGCACTGTGGCAAATATAGCCATTATGAAATGTCACAGAGCACTCCCTCCTTTCTTGTTATTTCATAACATCCAACTGAGTAAAACTACAAACTCGGTCTATGATACTGTTGTCGATGACAGATGAAGGAACTGCCGGAGTCAGAGTTCTGTAATGATTCATCTGATATGTGTGTTAACCTTTCATACATCTCTTGTACATAGCTACCTCACATGAAGTCAATAACACATCCTAATTGCAAACTTCCTTTATTTTGGTGTGAAAACTACCAATTACAGCAGAAAGTCCTTTTTATTACAGAACATCCATCTGAGTAAAAGCGAGAACTTTAACCTCCGAAAACAAACTATCTGCCGAAACATCTACGTATGAGCTTTCGTGTGACTGAAATTTTAATGGAACAGCCATATCTGACATTCTATTGTAAGCGACCACCTATTAAAAAACACATTTGTGACGATAATAAAGCAGTCATGGTTCCATGAGAACAGATGCGACCTATTTCTTTCAATTTGGTGGGCAACTGGCATAGTTGAGAGTGTTCCCCATGTTCAAAATTAGTGTTAAGGAAGTCTTATAATTAAACCGTTGTGCATGTTAGTGTTACATGAATTTCAGACAAATGAAATATCAGTACAGGACAGTATATTTCATGTTATCTATTTGCACCCCCCCCCCCCAAAAAAAACCCACACTCATTTGTACATTCAACAGCAAGCTACAGCTCACATGTCTCTCTCTCCTCATTATTTTGTAACATCTGACAGGGTAAAACAACAAACTATAAAAAGTGTGCTAACGTCACCTGGTAGAGAACTCAATAAGATTTTACCACATCTCTCCCTTCTGGTATATCGAAAACAAGTACAATTCACGTGCTGACATCGAGCATATGTGCTGATCACATTAAGTATACAAATATTGGTGCATTGGAGTAGGTGGCCTGTGAGAGAAGTCGCTTCTAGAGACCCATATGAAATATCGTTGTCTGTACTGGAAGAAGACCATATCCCACAGACTATCAGTCACAATAGAGTGTTTTTGTATTATAGTTTTATAAGCAGTTTGATGCACTGCTCTTCGCTGGAACACATCCAAGCAGTGTATGACTACAACTTTCTCACAGCACTATACATTCTCTTTTCATACCACAACTTCTATATGTCAGGTGTTAAACCAACATTAACACGTTTCGATCCATTGTCTTTCACAGAAAGCTGGACATTTCATGGTGAAAGGGGTACTGCTCCCACAACACACAGGGTCATGGAAATAAAAGATGGAGGCAGTGTTTCTTATAGACAAAAATGTGGAAGACATCACAACATATGGCAACTAGAAGAGTCTCAGTATTGTGGATTATTTCAAAACAGCTGTTCGAAAGTGATGACCTCTACATTTAATCTCATGTTCCACAGTGATGAGGTAGCAGATGTCTCAGTGTTCCATTTTTGAAGGGATCAAGGACATTGACTCCTCATATTATGCTCAAATACATGATCACAGTTTCAATGTCCTAGGTGTTAGTCATCCTGACCTACAAATCTTTGAACACTGTGTCTTTCATTGTTATGGCTTACAATGCATAACAACAAGTGGAACAGGGCATGTTCTGCACAACTTACACATCATCTGTGTCAATTGCATGGGTGGGGTACTGGAATGATTTTCGTACACCTAGGCTGGCATGTAAGTATCCTCATTTTTGTTGTATTTTCCTCAGTTTTACAAATTTTCCGTGTAAGTATCCTCATTTTTGTTGTATTTTCCTCAGTTTTACAAATTTTCCATCAATTTTCTCAATTTTACAAGGTTTTCCATAGTGTCAAAGCATTTTACCAAAATTTCAATGACTGACGATGCAGGACCACATGTGTAACAAAGGAACATGCTGCAGGATTTGAAGCTATCGAGCAAGGATATATGCATTATCAGTTGTCAATCACACCTGTGGAAGGATGGAATGATTTTCATAAACACATATGAGCACGTAAGTACCCTCATTTTTGTTGTATTTTCCTCATTTTTACATATTTTCCTATAGTTGTAGCAATTTTACCAGTGTTTCCACAAGTTCAAGACATTTAACCCAATTACACAGGTTTCAAACACCTACCATTAATGACCTGTCATGTCAACAAAACTTACCATTGTATCAGTCCCTTGATGCTCTCAGCTAATGACACTGTACTATGGTTCTCAACTTCTGTATTGTTGCTAAACCACCCCTCGATTACTAATGTTTGTGAGACGTTGATTGAAATAATATGAAGAACAATATCCATCACGCAAACAGCTAAATGTTAAAACGTTCTATATGTGTGTGATCCTAAAACTGCATGTATACCAGAAAGTCAAACCTCATCCCAAATGTGCTTGTACGTTTTTCAGGGTGTATTCATTTCTGTTACTCACAATGTGTAACCACATGTAGGAGGAACTCTTAACATAACAGGAGCCATAGTCCAATATTAGGTAGTATTGCACATGTGTAGTCAGATATGATACTTTTGTCTTGACACAACATCTCTATAATGAACCCTCCTTCCACTATCAAGACATATAACATACATCACCAGTCCACTCTTCCTCCAGAACATGGAGTTGTACTGATTTCAGCCAGTACTCCAACATGTACCCAGTGTCCGTTACTGTTTACTGTAAATGCTTATAGTCTCCCTGATATGACCAAATTTCCCCATATATGATGTTTAAGGCGATATAGAAATCCTGCTCACACATCTGCTGTTGTCTCTCCTTTTTCCAGTTACATTTGTCTTTGCCATATACCCCAGTTCTCGTTTCATGACTTTGATATAGTGTAGCTACAGTTTTCTTTTTTGTATACATAGCACATTAACTGTACTTAGAGAAGTAAATCCATTAGTAGTAAACGGTTTAAGTCTGTTTGATACAATGATTCCTCTCCTTAACACTTGTGGGGAAAACAATGTTTGCGAGAAACAACTCTAATTCGATATATATATATATATATATATATATATATATATATATATATATATATATATATATATATATATATATATTCTATGGTGTGGCAGAGAACAATATCATGCACTTCTGGTTGTCCTGAGTGATTTGTAAGTGCTGGATCCATCAAAGAAAGGCACTGAAATCGGTGCTAAAGGTTTGCGGGCACACATGGATTAGTGGCGAGGTCTGACTTTTCGGTATACACGCATCTTTAGGATCAAACACATACAGAATGTTTCAACGTTTAGCAATTCAATTTGCATGATGGACATTGTTCATTGTATTATTTCAATCACGACACATACACACATCAAAAGAAGTTTTGCATCACCCCAGTTCCCAGAACTGGGGTCCCTTCAGTCGATCAGTTCCAGTCATTCCACCAGAAAGGAGGTACATGGGTCGTATTGTCTGTAGTTCAACCATGCCTACACAGTCAATACCGCGGTTCGATCGCGTCCGCACTGTTACTTTGCACCAGGAAGGACTCTCAACAAGGGAAGTGTCCAGGAATCTCAGAGTGAACCAAAGTGATGTTGGTCGGACATGGAGGAGATACAGAGAAACAGGAACTGTCGATGACATACATCGCTCAGGCAGTGGGTGACGGCTACCTACGGGTTGTGGCTCGGAGGAACCTTGAAAGCAACGCCACCATGTTGAATAATGCTTTTTGTGCAGGCACAGGACATCGTGTTATGACTCAAACTGTGCACAATAGGCTGCATGATGCGCAACTTCACTCCCAACGTCCATGGCGAGTTTCATCTTTGTAACCACGACACCATGCAGCGCGGTATAGGTGGGCCCAACAACATGCCAAATGGACAGCTCAGAATTGGCATCACGATTTCTACACCAATGAGTGTCGCATATGCCTTCAACCAGACAATCGTCAGAGACGTGTTTGGAGGCAACCTGCTCACTGTCCAGTGAGTGCAGCAAGGTGAAGGTTACCTGCTGTTTTGGGGTGGCATTATGTGGGGCTGACGTACTCCACTGGTGGTCATGGAAGGTGCCGTAACGACTGTACGATGTGTGAATGCCATCCTCTGACCGATAGTGCAACCATATGGGCAGCATATTGGCGAGGCATTCGTCTTCAAGGAGGACAATTCGCTCCCCCATCGTCACGTCTTCTGAATGACTTTCTTCAGGATAACAACATCGCTCGACTAATGTGACCAGCATGTTCTCCAGACATGAACCCTAGTGAACATGCATGGGCTGTTTATGGACGATGTGACCCACCAACCACTCTGAGGGATCTACACCGAATCGCCGTTGAGGAAGTTGACAATCTGGACCAACAGTGCTTTGAACTTATGGATAGTATGCCACAATGAATACAGGCATGCATCAATGCAGAGGATGTGCTACTGAGTATTAGAGGTACCAGTGTGTACAGCAATTAGGACCACCACCTCTGAAGGTCTCGCTGTATAGTGGTGCAACATGCAATGTGTGGTGTTCATGAGCAATAAAAATGGTCGAATGTTGTTGATTTTGATCTCTATTCCAATTTTCTGTACAGGTCCAGAACTCTCGGAACTGAGGTGATACAAAACTTTTTCTGATGTGTGTATATTGTTAGTAATGGAGTGGAGGTTTAGCAGTGATATAGAAATTGAGAACCATGGTACAATGTCATTGGCTGAGAGCATCACAGGATCGACACAATGAGACATTTTGTTGATGTGACAAGTCATCGAGAGCAGTGGTTTGGCACTCTAGTAATTTGGTACAATAGGTTGAAATTATGGAAACCTTGGTAAAACAGTGTAAATTAATGGAAAATATCTAAAAATGAGGAAAATACGACAAAAATGAGAGTACTCAAATGCTCATCTGGATGTATGAAAACCAGTCCATTCCTCCACTGTGTGATTGACAACTGATGGTGTATATATCTGTGTTCAATGGGTTTAATTCCTGTGGCATACTCCCTCATTTCACATGCAGTTCTGCATTGTAAGCCACTGAAATTTCGGTAAAATACTTCGATATTATGGAAAACCTTGTAAAATAGCGAACATTGATGGAAAATATGTAAAACGAGGAAAACATGACGAAAATGAGGGTACTTACATTCCAGCCTAGGAGTATGAAAATTCCATTCTTCTACTTGTATGATTGACACAGAAAATGGATAGGTCCTATAGAATACACCATATTCCACATACAGTTATGGATTGTAAGCCATAAAATGAAAGACAAAGTGTCCAAAGATGTCAGGATGACCAACACCTGGGACATCGAAACAGTGATAAACGCAACATATTTCTTGATAAATTTATATCCCTTTTTGAACAATGTTTCACAAAGAAAATTACTAAATGTAACACCACACACTTTTCAAAGAAACCTTGAACTACTACAGGTATGAAAGAGTCTTCAGAAAGAAAAAGAAAAATGTATGAGACATCAAGAACTAGTAAAGATCCAGAAGTAGTTTTACACTTTAAAAATTATTGTAACATACTGAGAAATATTGTAAGGAAATCAAGAAATATGTATGTTAGAGAAGAAATTAAAAATTCCAGCAATAAAATAAAGTCAGTATGGAATGCTGTTAGAAAGGAGACAGGAAAAGTAACCACTGGGGTAAGTAGTATTACTATTAAAGAGAATGAGACCATCCTAACCAACAGCACACAAGTAGCTAATGTATTGAACTACTATTTCTTAAGTGTAGGAAGAAAAATTGGTGAGAATAGTTCAAAAGGAAAAGCTGGGCAGTATGTGGAAGAGTCTATTTTGAAAAAAAATTTGTCAGATTTTCACCTATCACCTCCTGTGAAATAAGAAAACTTATTAAATCTTTGAAAAATAAATGTTCTGTTGGAGTAGATGACATCTGTAATAAGATATTAAAACAATGTGAGGCAATTACAGCTGATGTACTGAGTCACGTATGTAATGCATCACTAATGCAAGGTATTTTCCCAGGCAGGTTAAAATATGCCATTGTCAGGCCTCTCTACAAAAAGGGGGACACCACAGATGTCAATAATTATTGGACAGTATCATTGCTTACAGTATTTTGAAAAATCTTCCAGAAAGTAATGTACTCAAGAGTGGTTAACCATCTTAACTGTGATGGGATACTTCGTAAATCACAGTTCGGATTTCAAAAATGCTGTTCCACTGAGACAGCAGTATACAGTTTAACTGTCCACATAATAGAGTCTCTAAATAGTATAATTTCGCCAATAGGAATTTTCTTTGACTTGTTCAAAGCATTTGATTGTGTGAACCATGACATAATGTTACAGAAATTACAATTCTATAGTATAAATGGAATAACATATGAGTGGTTTAAGTCATATCTACAGAACAGGAAGCAAAAAGTTTGCTTCTATAGGTCAAGTGATTTAAATAAGTTTGCCACTTCATCTGACTGAGGTGAAATTACATTAGGTGTTCCACAGGGTTCAATCACGGGTCTCCTTCTGTTCTTGACATATGTGAACGACCTCCCTTCCTATCTGAAACAGGAAACTGAACTGACACTGTTTGCTGATGATACAAGCATCATTATTAATCCAGTAAAAGAAACTCCAATTGAAAATGATAGAAATAAGATATTTGGAAAAGTCATTAACTGGTTTTCTGCAACTGGACTTGCTCTAAACTTTGAAAAACACAGTACACCCAATTTTCTGCTGCAAAGTACAGTTTCTTCTATAAATATAACACATCAACAGAAGAAAGTAGACAGGGTAGAGCATACTAAGTTTTGGGTGTACATATAGATGAGATTCTTAATTGGAAAATTTATATTTTGGACCTTCTAAAGTGACTAGGTTCATCGACTTTTGCAATCAGAATAAATGCCAATTTTGAGGGTATAGAAATTAGCAAGCTAACATAGTTTGCATACTTTCACTCTCTGATGTCATACGGAATAATATTTTGGGGTAACTCAATATTTAGACAAATAGTATTAACTGCTCAAAAGAAAGTGGTTAGAATAATGTGTGGGGTCCATAGTCGCACATCTTGTAGGCATCATTTTAAAAGATTGGGAATTCTTACAACAGCCTCACAGTACATTTACTCACTAATGAAATTTGCTCTCAACAACATAGACCAGTTTAAAAACGATAGTGGCATTCATGATTATAATACCATAAAAAAGAAAGACTTACACTATCCTTTACTCAACCTAGCTTTGGCACAGAAAGGAGTAAAATATGCTGCTACAAAAATTTTCGACCAATTACCAGATGAAATAAAATGTCAGACAGACAGCAGTAATAGCTTTAAAAATAAATTGAAATCGTATCTCCTTGACAGCCCCTTCTACACTGTAGATGAATTCTTGTATAGGAATAAATAAATCTATAAATATAGTATATGCATTTTGTACCATTTAAGGGAATGGGGTAAATAATAGAAATATTAATCTTTAACTCTGTATTATAATATATTTATATTAAAAAATCTTGTTTCATATGTGCATTTCTTGTGCACTTGACACGTTCCACATCATAATGGCTACCATACCGTGCGATTGATCAATGGAACACGCAACCAACTAACTAACTAACTAACTAACTGAGTATAATATGAGGAATCAATACCTATGGTCTCCTCAAAAATGAAACATCTGGTATCTCTGCTAAATGCAAATGTCATCACCTTCAGACAGCTGTCTGGAAACGCTCCACAATACTGTAAACTGTTCCAGTTTCCATATGTCGTGATGTCTTCCACGTTTTTGTCAAAAAGAAACAACGCCTCTGTCTATTATTTCCATCATCTTGTGTGTTGTGGGAGTAGCACACCCATCATCATGAAATGCCCAGCTTTCTATGAGAGCCAATGGATTGAAATGTGTTAATATTGGTTTAGCATCTTATCGAAGGTTTAGTATGGAAAGAGAATGTATGGTGATGTGGGAAAGCTATTGTCGTACACTACTTGAGTGTGTTACAGTGAAAAACAATGTATCAAACTGTATAACTAACTAGAAGACAAGAATCCTATATTGTGACTGATATTCTGTGGGATACGGTCTTCTTCCAGTACAGTCGACAAAACTTCACTCTTCGATCCCTGGCCACCTACTCCAGCGGACCAGTACTTATATATTTAATGTGATCAGCATGTATGATCAATGTCAATACGTGGACATTATTTGTTTTCGGTATTTCAGAAGAGAGAGACTTGGTAAAATCTTACTGAATTCTCTACCACGTTTTATAGTTCGTAGTTTTACTCTGTTGGATGTTACAAAATAATCAGGATAGAAAGAGAGACGTGAATTGTAGCTTGCTGTCAAGGTAAAAATGACTTCGGTTTCTTTTCTGACATGCAAATAGATAACATGAAATATACTGTTTTGTATTGGTATTTCACGTGTCTGAAATTCATGTTATAGCCATGACAATTTATTTACAAAACTTCAGCAACACTAAAAGATAAGTTGAAGTTAGATACAGCTGTTTCACTGAAAATTGCCGATACACAACAGCTTATAACATAGATGTTTCGGTAGACTGAATGTGTTCGGAGATTAGAGTTCTCGCTTTTATGCAGATGGATGTTCCGAAATAAGAAGGACTCCTGTGGTGATCAGTATTTCTCACGCCAAAATAGTGGAAGTTCTCGATTCATTTAGGACGTGTTGTTGATTTTATACGCAGTATACATGAACAAGAGATGTGTGACTGGTTAATACATGTGTTCATATGTATCGTTATAGGGCTCTGAACTCAGCTTTTGGTCATCCTTCATCGACAACAGCATCATATACTGAATTCATAGTTTTACTGAGTTGAATGTTATGAAATAATGATGAGGGGTGGGGAATGTGAATTGTAGCTTGTTGCCAGTTACAAAAATGATTGTGCTTTTTTTCAGACATGCGAATAAATAATGTGAAAGCAGCTGCTCTGTATTGACATTTGTCCAGCTGAAATGTATGTGCAGTCCGCTGAGCTGCAAGGTAGAGCCCTGACTGTAGCATACTGTTGGCCATTCAGTTCTTTATCCATGATCAAGCGTTCCGCCATTGTTACAGAGGTCGGCATTTGCTCATAGTAAGTTTGATTTCTGCAGACCTGAGATGGTATGTCACTGTCAATGCAACACCAACCAAAGCAGACCATCATCATCATATTATCTTTTTGTGTACAATGTTCGAGAGGTAGCTAAGGATGGGAGTAGATGTAGACCAGAAAAATTATATCATCGTCAACCCAACACCGACAAAAGCAGAGAATCTGTAATGGATAGATTCTTTGTGTACTAACAGCGACAGGTTAGAACAGTCCTAGAAAACCAGTATCGCTACCTATGGGGAGAAGAGGAGCTTGGAGGAGGGGAGGTAAAACTGGTTGTAAGCTGCTTTGTCTGTATTTACACTTTAAGGTGAATACATCTGCAACTTCTGACAGTCTATCCTGCGAGATATTCTGGTTTTTGTGGTAGTTGTGTGTATTACAATGATTTTTCCCAGTTCCCAGTACTGGTACTGCGTTAGATAAATTGTTTACAAGTGGTGGTTTTTTCAAGACAGTTTTGATGCGTAATTAGAGCAATAAAGCATTTTTCATCAGTTGTGGTACTGTGTATTGGCCTTTCTACACTTCTGTGGTAGTTTGCTGCCCTATCTCTTCTTATCATGTATGTGTGTGTACAAGTTCCTCAACAGTTATTCATTTGTAGATCGGTAGCAGGCAACTCTCCCAACAATCCAGTGACAATTTGCTGTCCTTTGCCTTTTTACCATGTATCTGAGTAGAAGTTCCTCAGCAGCTTTTTCACTTGTAGATCGATAGGAAGGAACTCTTCCTACACTTCAGTGACAGTTTGCTGCCCTGTCACAACTTTCTGTGTATCTATGTACACGTACCTCAGCAGCTATACAATTGTAGACTAGTAGGAGGCAACTCTTCCTACGCTTCAGTGATAGTTTGCTGTCCTATCGCTTCATATCATATACCTGTGTACAAGGTCATGAGCAGCTATACACTTGCAGGTTGGTAGGAGGCAACTCTTCCCACATTTCAGTGGTAGTCTGCTCCCCTATCTCTTCATACGAATGTAATTGTGTACAGCTTCCTCGCCAGCTATACACTTGTAGGTCGGTAGGAGGCTATTCTCCTGGTAGTGGCTGTAGGACAGTTTTCCATCAATTTCGAATAGTGTTGTGGTAGAGGTTCAAATGGTTCAAATGGCTCTGAGCACTATGGGACTTAACTTCTGAGGCCATCAGTCCCCTAGAACTTAGAACTACTTAAACCTAACTAACCTAAGGACGTCACACACATCCATGCCCGAGGCAGGATTCGAACCTTCAACCGTAGCGGTCGGGCGTTCCAGACTGTAGCGCCTAGAACCGCTCGGTCACCGCGGCCGGCCTGCTCGGCCACCTCGGCCGGCTGTGGTCGAGGGCACTAGCAAGATGAACACTCACACAAACGCTCGCGTGCGCAATCGGCAAAATAGGATGCTGAGGACGGAGAGATGTAGGGGCAGGTGGGGGGGGGGGGGGGGTGGCTGTAGGACAGTTTCAGACTCTGACGGTGGCATTATGGACTAAAGCAGTCGACCTTTGGACTTCAGGGCGAATATACCCATGCATGATTTGAAAAAGTGGGGCAGGGGACAGCAGAAAGTGCTGGTGGTGGGGGTAGAGGGGGTGGCGGGGTGTGGAAGCAGCTGCAGGACAATCCAGCAGCAGGATAACACACTCAAAATGTATAAAGTAAATAAATAAAGACAGAACATTACATCCTTCCTTTCCAGCATCTCATCACCGACTGAGTTCCTTTCCACCAATTCACAAGTGTGGGAAGTGCGAGGAAGTGAGGGTGGAGACAACGAAGTCGGGGAGGGGAGGGAAGTGGGGGAGGGAAGAGTGGGGTGATGACATCACCAGTATGACTTCGCCACATCTTTCTCTTTATGGAGATGAGGTGGGCGGACCATTAAGAGAAAATAGCCGTCTTGAATAAACGTGGTAACATCTTGAATAAATGTATACTGAACAGTTATCCATGCCAACATTAAAAGTGAGGGAGATATACATATAATTGATTTGAACAAACATAAAAATGTAGATACTTTTCATTTGGATACTGTGCCGCAAAATCATCAAACAGCTATGTCGTGATCGGTCATGCATGTGCTCGCGAGGATAATTGGTATCCCACTAGAGCTGATTAATCCCAATTGCAAGAACTGTGTCACTCGTCTAAACTTATAAGTGCCTGCTTGAAAAACGGATTTCGTGTTTCTGCTAAAGGCATTTGTACTGGATGATTAACGTTTTGACAACAGACATTCCCACAGACTACATGGCCAATGAATGATTGCTTCGGTTATTTATTATATTAGTGGCCAACAGTGCAGCTGGCAGTTTAAAGTGGTTCATGAGCAGAATGTATTTGGATCCTGTCAGGGAAACAGAGATCTCACTGTGCGAGTGTCTCCCCAAACTGTTAAATGATAAACGGTACAAGATTCCATTCCTAGCTGCCAGTGGGGAAAACTAGAAGACAGTCGCAGGGGAACCATACTCATGAAATCTAGGCATGCAGTCGCAAAATACTGTCCACTGGCGTAAGGGAGCGACTGTAAGGGAATTTCCAGTTCATTTTACCTCTGGGCGTCTTACATGGCGATGTGCGTTTTAGGGCTCGTAACCTTGGGTGAAGAAGTACCAACTTTGTAATTTCAAAACTGTGAGTGACTAGGCATAAACATGAATGGAGTTCTGATGGTTGTATGATGTCAGACAGAATGTGTATTGCATGGAGCAAGGAGCTTGGGTTACACGGATAATAATCGCCTTTGTGCAGTGCAAAGAACCTGCGTTGGGGTGTGATTTTATTATTCATGCTATGTGATCTGCGACATGGGCGACACCTAGGAGCAACACGAATAACTAGAAGGTGACTATTGCAGTGGTTCATCAGATGGCCATTGGATGGCACTACTGCATGTCAATACGATGACATCTGGAATGAGATTGATATCATGGGAACACGCACACTGCTGAACGGACAGCTGTCTGATGTAAAATGTTGACTGCAATACATCGATCTCTTGAGCAGTTAAAACGCCAGAGCGTAGTTGACTGGCAATGCAGACTTTGCTCAAATGATTTCAGCAGGTGCAAACAGAATGTAGTGACAGAAACTTATAATCCTGGTATTTGGTATTATACCTTGACATTCAGTGCTTAATTTTTAAACTCTTAGGTTGTGGGAAGCACCTCTTCAACTGTACAATCTCTCAAAGGCCAACTATAAAAATTTCAACTTTGGGTTTTTGAAAATTTGTGATAAAATATACGGTGAAAAATCATTTGTAACAAAGTACTCTTCTGAAATGAATGTTTTTGAGGTATAAGTCCTTATGTTAAGACAACAAAACCACAAGATTTAATATAAACAAGAGGTGCTACTGTCTGTCGCATTTAACTACTGTTATCTTAACTGATTTATGACCTCTGGGGAATCACTCATGACCATCTGAGGATAATCAGTCCTGAGGTATCCTCTACCGCTGATCCTTCCCAAGCCTGTGGGAAATCCCCGAAAACCCCCTCCTCCCCACCAATATGAGCACACTTTTGCTATCGAATTAACTGACTGATCAACTAAATTGATCAGTTAGTTACCTCGTCCCTTCTGGGAAGTCCTACACCCTTCCACTCCCATCACCAAGTTCCCCCTCCCCTTCCCCGTTGGGAAATCGACAGGAAGAATGCTTAGTCTGTGCTGAAGATGAAGGATCTCATTACAATAATATGTTGTTCAGTTCAGTTGAATATTCTTTATTTAACCAGTTTGTGGTTGACAGGGATCCTCCCCCCTCCTTCTCAACTTTTCATGACGTAATAACTACTAAATACCACACCGACTGTGGACAGGAAGTCAGCATCCTTTAATATTCGGTACCTGGGAAACCACATCTGCACTCTCTCAAGTTGTTACTTTCTGTTGTAACGCCTGTGCCACGGCTCAAGTTGTTACTTTCTGTTATAACGCCTGTGCCACGGACCCATAGACCAAGGTGGCATGTCTGCCTGTCACCTGCCTCGAGATGATTGAGTGTTTGTGTTGACTCATCATTTCATCATCATTCATGAAAGTGGCGAGATTGGGCTAAGCAAAGGTTGGGAATTTGTACAGCCGCTGAAAACCGCGCAGTCGAGCGCCCCACCAACCAAACATCATCATCATCATCATGTCTTCCTGTCCAAGGGAACTCCGTTTGTTCTCACAGCCCCGAAACAAAGCATAGGTGGCGACATTCCTTTGATCGGGAAATCCAAAGTCGCTTACTGTCTCTGTCTCCCTCAAGTGGCTATTCCTGTTTGTGTCAACACATGCATGAACCAAAGTGTCCAAACACGCAAACGAGGGTTTCGATCCCTCCTCAGAAAACTGTGTTACTATTGGCTAATACTGGGGACAGAGGGAGAGTTGGCAAGGCTACGACCTCAAAAATGCCGGTAAACAGTCAATTTGCACTAACCTATCAAATTAATTGTTTAACAACTTACAGAGTCAGAAAGGTCGCTCAAAACACTTACCACCATCTTACGATGATTCTTCTTCGTAATAATACGTATTTTCAGCTTTTGAAAGTTCACATGCAAACATTTTGTGAACCAAATAATTAAATTTCCGCCACAGATAGATCGTATTGCTAAATACTTTCGAGGTCTTGTAAGCACCGACGTTTGAGAACACAAGCACCCTCCTCCACCACAATTGGTGAAAAAACCCTCTGATTGCAGGTAACTGCGAACGCGAAGCAAGCACGGTCTGCCGACTGCTGGGGAGCCGCGGCCGCTGTGACCTGGAGACGACTAGAGACTCGTAACCGTGCCAGCAATGCTAGTCCTTGCGCGGACATCTCCTGCTGTAACGGACGCTCTGAGGCTGGACAGATTGTCACCGTGCCTGCAAAGCAGTCAACCGATCAGTTTACACGGGGAATAATCGTCCAGCGCACACAATACCCATATTGAATCTTCACATGCGACACATAGTCCACTTCTGTCATCGATCAGATAGCGTACTGGTTACTTCGCTATTCAGCCAGCCATAGGGCGTCGCCGCCGGGACTTGTACACGCGGCTGCAGGCAAGAGCTGAAAGGTCAGAGCGTTCTTTGTACCCACTGGTCACGCGAAGCTAAACTGCAGCTTCTGGTCAACAGAGGCCTCATGCTCAGTCTTGCTGCTTGGACGCACAGTTCTAGGCGCAATTCCACCTCCAACACAGACTCCCCTAGTTTAGAAAATCCACTTTACCCTATCCGAAACGTTGATGTTGTAGTCAATACACCTCAAATCTCTCATGTGAAATGTACATTCTTCTCTTTTATGCATGTTATTTTCGAAGACAGAAGAAATTGAAGCATAGAACATTTTCACACCATGCTTCTTTGTTGTGGAAATCGTGTACATGAGTAAGGCATATGTTATATTTCTTCTATTTATTATCTCATCAGGTAAAAAAAAAAAAAAAGAAAAATCTATTCTTATCAACTTAATATCTGTTACGTCACGCATTACAGAACTAGAATATTAAACTCGTTTTTGGCTCGTGACAGAGTGATAAGTACATGTTCTGCCTCCGACATAGGATGGCTCCTCACTTTTGAATTCTCTTAAAGTAGCCAAATCCATCGACATGTATGAAATCTCTTTAGATAGCTGCACAGAGAAATTGTAAAATTGTAAATATCTGGTTAATCCTATGTATCACTTTTAAAATTCGGTAATACAGCTGATTTTTTTATTACAATAGTAATCTCTACCTACATAGGTGTGAGATTCAAACTTCGTTAAAAGATCTCGCTGCAACGAAAAAACGCCTGATTACCATTCCAACTCACGTACCATATCTCTAGTAATCTCGCCCTCGCATCCAACTGCACAGAGGCACATCTCTGATACAAAATTGATTGACTAATTACTTAAATGGATCATGAGAGTCCCTTTGCATGGTCAGCAGTTTTATCCCTGCAGTCGAATTACACTCATCATGTAGCCATTCCAGACGCTTCTGTGACGTCTTTAGGGGCAAGGTAGTCACTTTGTCAGATAAGAAAATTACTGGTAACCGACTTCAAATAGCTGAAGATATCTAACACCAATTGTACTTTGTCTGTCGATTGCCTTGTCATACTGGTGGAAGTAAGTCACTTAGAATTCCGGCATACTGTCCCCGAACTATTTCACCAACACTTCTGATGATTACCACACCAAAAAACGAATCATATCCCTAGCAGAACTTTGCCCTCTGCTTTAAAACGACGTGCCTAGCTAAGGATCCGGAGCAAAACTCTAGATGGTCTCTCTGTGCATGTTGTAACTGTTCCTCTGTTTTTAACCAGCCATTCCTGCACCATTGTCTCTGATTTAATTTGGAACTGACCGGATGTATGAGAACACTGTATCTGCTACATCTAACAAATCGTGAACGAAGAGAACGAGTTGAGTTCCATGTAATCTATACATTTCGATATTTTGCTTTCGGAAAGAGCATAACACGTGTCCCAAACTTGCACAAGCGATCGATGCTAGTGATGTAGACCGTATTCTCATTGCAGTGCTCTAACTACTGTTCGGTGAAGACTGTTCTGTACCAATCTTACTCATGTCAGCCATCCGCTTAAATTCGATCTCTCCAGATGCACGCATTCTGAAGAGACTGCCACTTCTTGTTGTTGCATTCTAGACACAAGCCTTATTCATTTGAGAGTGTTAGGTGATATTAAAGACAGTAGGAAAGAAGAAGAAGAAACGTGTGGTGTATGTATGCTTGAGCTTCAGACAGAAAGAGTGAAACATTTACATAAATCACTTGTGTTATCATTTTTGTAATATTGCTGTAGTGTTTGGATTCCATTTCAAGAAGGTATTGGAAAGACAAATTATCATAGAATATAAACAAACACTCCTAATGGTACAGGAACTGCGGTTAAACGTGCTATAATGTTAAAGCAGTGTAGACTCCAATTTATTAGTCATGTGGAATGCAACGTTGTTAATACTCCAATGCAGGAAATTTATTTTCAACACCCTCCATTCATTCTCCCAGCAAGTTGTCTATCCTACTCACTATGATGAGAAACTTTATGATGATAAAACTTCTACCTCCTACACCAAAGGAAGAAGAAAACAGATTCTTTGTCATACAGCCACTACATAGCTTGTCAGAGGTTTATAGCAACCACTGTCCACATCCGATTGTGGTTTAGAAATTATGCAATGCTCGCATTAGTCCTCTAAAGTGATTGTCATCATCGGAAAATTCATGAAACAAAGTCATCTTATCAGGAAACAGATAAATGCATAGCTGCTGTATTTGACACGTGAAATTATAACCAATGCAGCTCCAACTCCATGAAGGGAACACAGTCTCTTCCACACGCAAGTATGAAGCAATGTACACACAGGGATTGAAGTACCTCACAAAACCCTGTTACTGACTAAGAATCACTGCAGTTATGAAACTGAAGACTCGATTTATGTCCAAGGTTTGGCATGGAAATGAAGTACTTCACAAACATCTTCGTTCGTCTAGAGGAGGACACTGAAATATGTTTCCTATTGGTTTGGTGGACATGATTCCTAACACAAGCGTTGGATGTTCTCTGCTGACTGTCGTATGGGGAGGTTTGCTGTTAACGATTGCTAGTAGATAGCGCTCTAAGTCACACTCAGAACATGCAATGTTATACCACATAATTGATACAGTCCGAGAGAATAATGAAAAGAAATGGTTAAATATGCCATAAATGACCTGCCTTAACATCAACCTCTCTCTAGAATGCATCGTCAGTCTACCAACAAATGCTGCCTCGTTACAACTCTTTTCAACCGATTACTCCATCTAGTTTGTACCATACTTTAACGAAGATCAAAATCAATTTAGAGGCACATAATTCTCATTTCTGGGAAAGCATCCAAGACAGCAGTCAACTTGCATTCCTGTTAACTCAGTAGATGTACTGCAGAACGTCGTTAAAAAACATGCAGCAACTGTCCTGTAAAGTATTTGTTATCTGACATCGTATGGCAATGATTGGTAGAGAGTATAGAGAAGCAAATTGTGAACACTATTTGTTAGAGTTTAAAAGAGTTAAACAGTCTAATAAATGGTCAAACACGCGATCCATTTGGTAGTTGTATTTTAAAGTCCTCAAGCTGGTAATACAATTCTCTTTAGCTAAGGGGCACGTAAAGTTCATCGGAGTCACATATCCAGAAATTTTTTGAAAATTTACATGGTAGTTTCCGATGGCTTTGGGGTCACACCTGGGCGTGCGATCCTACATGTATAAATTTATTACTCTACATTTGGTGGTCATCCACGTTAAACGATCTATTCCAGCTATTTAGCCATTGTCCACGATCAGTTATTGTTTCCCAGATTCCCAGGGCTTCCATGTCCACTTTTCCTCATATTTCTCTTACTGTCACACACTCGTCCCCACGTTCAAGAATTTTCCTGCACCTCGCTCTTTCTCAATGTTCCCCCATTTTATTGTATTTTCCCGCAATTTATACATGATCTTCGTAATTTTACTGAATTTATGTCACTTCTGCTCACGTGATCATGGCGTCACATCTGGCTACGTATTCTACACTTGCTTGTAAATGTAGTATACTTGTCAACACCTAGCACAAATGGGCTATTTTACTGTGTGTGTGTGTGTGTGTTTCACTTGGAGGGCCCCCAGACCCTAGTCTACTCCAGACCGCCACAGGTGAATCCACCTTCGGACACTACCCCAGACATACTGCAGATGCATTCACCTTTGAAGCCTACACAGGCTGTAATCTCTGTGTGAATCTACCTCTGATCTCTATCCAGCCATAACAAGTAGTGGATCCATCTTTGAGCCCTATGCTGGACATAGCACGTGGTGATTCCACTTTCAAGCTCCATCCTGTTCCTATCCTGATCCTAACCTGTGCCATGAGGGTTGTAACGAGGTAGGATTTAATGATGGACTGATGATGCTTCCTAGAGAATGGCCTATGTTGTGGAAGGTCATCTATTGCACATTTACCCATTATCTACTGATTGTTTTCTAGGGGTTGTATCAGTTGTGTAGTATAACATGCATTCGATTCGTATACAGTTGTATATTCTTGGTGGGACTTATAGCGTTATCAATCTGCAATCGTTAACAGCAAGCCTCCCCATACCACAGTCATCAGAGGTCTTCCAAAGCGTGTGTGACTGATGAATCACGTCTACCGAACTGATAGATAACCTATTTCGGCACTGTCTTCTAGATGAACGAAGATACATGCGAAGTACACCATTTCCGTGCCACACCTAGGACATAAATCAATTCTTCAGCTTCATAACTGCAGTGATTCTCAGTCAGCGACAGAGTTTTGCGAGGTGGGGAAGAGACTGTGTTCTTTTCATGGAGTTAGTGCAGCGTCACATTAATTTCACGTGTCAGACACTGCTGTTATGCATTTGTCTATTTCCTCATAACATGTAGTTATTTCATGCATTTTAAGTTGATGATAATCATTTTATAGGACTGATGAGAGCATAGAATAATTTCCAAGCCTTAATTGGACACTGACTGTGGGCACCAAACACCTCTGGAAAACTATATAGTGCATTTATCACACAAAATCCATGTATTTTTTTCCATTTGGTGTAGTAGGTAGTAGTTTTATCATCTTAAAGTTTCTCACCATAGTGACTGGGATAGAAAACTTGTAGGGTGAATGTATGCCTGGTGTTGGAAATAAATTTCCTGCATTGGAGTACTGACAGCATTGCGTCCCACGTGGCTAATACATTGGCAACCACACTACTTCAACATTATACCATGCTTAAGGTCAGAACCGTGTAGCGTTAGGAGGGTGTGTTTGTGTTCAACGATCATTTCTCTCTTTCCAATACCTTCTTGGTACTGAATCCAGATACTACAGCAATACGACGCAATTGATAGCACAAGTGATTTAGGTAAAATGCTTCATAGTCCTTCCATCTGCAGCTCCATCATGCATAAACCATCCGTTTCTTCTTCTTCTTCCTAACCATCTTTTATATCCCCAGAACACTCTCAAAAAATGTCAGGTTCGTATCTAGTATACACGAACAAGGAGTACCAATCTTCTTAGCATATATGCGTCTAGAGAGATCATGTGGAAGTGGATGGGTGGCGTGAGTAAGATTGGTATGGAACATTCTTCACAGAACGGTAGTTACGGTATTGCAATGACAATTCCGGTCTGTGTCACTAGCATCGATCGGTTGTGCAAGTTTGGAACACTTTTTATGCTGTTTCTGAAAACAAAATATCGAAATGTGTTGATTGCACGGAACTTACTTTGTTCTGTTCCTTCACGATACATCGAATGTAGTGGATATAGTGCCATCCTACTTCTGGTCAGTTCCAAATTAAATCGGAGACAATGTTACAGGGAGTGTAAGTTAAAGACAGAAGAACAGTTGTAACATGTTTAAGGAGATCATCTAGAATTACGCTCAGGATCCTTAGCCAAAAGGCTCAAAGACGGGGCACGTTGTTTCGAAATAGAGGACAGAGTGCTGCTATGGATATGATTCATTTTCTGGGGTGGTAGTTATCGAATGTGTCGGTGAGATCTTTCAGTGTCCGACTTTATCCTACGAATGTGAGAATACTTTGTGGCTCCCATCCATATAGGGAGAGATGGGAAATCATAGTAAAATCTTTCTAAATTTATGGAGTGTTTTGGCCAAGGGACGTAGCTCTTGCACTCCTCTCTGCTGATGACTATTTCCTACACTAAGAAACAGTATTTGTATTATGTGATGTGGGCAGTGTAACAGGGTTTACGATATGAAGGGCTTATTTCAACAGTGGTACAAGTCCATTACCTCCACTTTTGTGTCTATAGTGCTTCTGAAATTAATGAGCCAAACAAACAGAAAGAAATGTTCATCTATAGCAAGAAGCCATATGCCTGAATATTTCAGGTATCTCAAGTGCAGATTTTTCAGCGCTCATTTAACTTTAGGACTCTGTATCTCAAAATAAACAAAAATGGACTTGTACCACTATTGAAATAAGCCCTTCATATGTCTGACTGTATATAGCACATGCAAAGTAATGGACAGGGTGGTTTAGCTATGATACAGTGATTGAGAACCGTGCTACAATGTCATTTGCTGATAGCATCACCAGAGTGACGTGATGAGACATTTTGTTGACATGACAAGTCATCGAGAGTGGTGGTTTGGAACTTCACTAATTAGGTAAAATGCATTGAAATAATAGAAACCTAGTAAGATTACGACAATTGATGAAAAATACGTAAAACTGACGAAAATACGACAAAAATGTGGATGAATGAGGGTACTTACATGCTCGGCTGACTGTATGAAAATCATTTCATTCTTCGTCTAGTGGGACTGAGAACTGATGGTGTAAATTATCCGTGCTCGAGGTATTTAAGGGCTGCAGAATACTCCTTGTTCCAAGAGCTTATGCGTTGTAATCCTTCAAAATGAAAGATACAGCGTCCAAAGATTTGGAGGTCATGATGACCAACACCTAGGACACTGAAGCTGTGGTCTCATACCTAAGTGCAATATGCACCACCAGCGTGAGTGATAGACATCTGCATCTACATGGTTACTCTGCAATTCACAGTCAAGTGCCTGGCAGAGGGTTCATCGAACCATTTTCATACTACTTCTCTACCATTCCACTATCGAATGGCGCGTGGGAAAAATGAACACCTAAATCTTTCCTTTCGAGCTCTGATTTCTATTACTTTATTATGATGATCATTTCTCTCTACGTAGGCGGGTGTCAACAAAATATTTTTGAATTCGGAAGAGAAAGTTGGTGATTGAAATTTCGTAAATAGATCTCGCCGCAAAGAAAACCGCCTTTGTTTCAGTGACTGCCACCCCAACTCGCGTGTCATATCAGTGACACTCTCACCCCTATTGCGCGATAACACGAAACGAACTGCCCTTCTTTGCACTACTTCGATGTCTTCCGTCAATCCTACCTGGTAAGGATCCCACACCGCGCAGCAATATTCCAGCAGAGGACGGACAAGTGTAATGTAGGCTGTCTCTTTAGCGGGTTTGTCGCATCTTCAAAGTTTTCTGCCAACAAAGCGCAGTTTTTGTTTCGCCTTCCCCACAGTGTGTGTGCTCCCTGCCGCCGTTGGATAAGCAGCTGAGCAGCAAGTCGTATACTCCTAGCTCACTCATTTGTTACATAGGTTAATTCTTAATTTCTTTGCGTGTTTTTGGTACTTGCATTGTTTAATTCATAAATTTCGGGCGTATTATAGTATTTGAGAGTGTAGCATCGCGTTTTAGTACCTGAATAGTGTAATTTCACTTAGTCTCCTTCCGCCGCCGAGCAGTGTCAGCAGTGCGCAAGTAGCAGCATTACTGCATTTACTAGGCAATCTTGTATTTTAATAACCGTTTAAATTTTGTCGATTTGTTTGCGCTCTCTGTAGATTAGTTCAGACGTTTTTTGCAAAACAGTTTTTAGCATGGATAGGGACTGCAACTGCTGTGTTCGGATGCAGGCTGAGTTGGCATCCCTTCGCTCCCAGCTTCAGGCAGTGTTGGCTTCGGTCACACAGCTTGAGGCTGTTGCCAATGGGCATCACTGTGGGGGTCCGGATGGGGGTTTGTCGGGGACGGCCAGCTCGTCCCACGCATCCCCTGATCGGACTATGACTGTGGTTGCCCGGGATACTGCCCGCATTGAGGCTGATCCCTCACCTGTGGTAGAGTGGGAGGTCGTTTCAAGGTGTGGCAGGGGGCGAAAGACATTCCGGAGGGCTGAACGGAAAGCCTCTCCAGTTTATCTGACGAACCGGTTTCAGGCTCTGTCTCAGGCTGATACTGATCTTCGGCCTGACATGGCTGCTTGTCCTGTTCCAGAGGTTGCCCCTCAGTCTGCAAGATCCGGGCAGTTGCAGAGGGTGGGCTTACTGGTAGTTGGGAGCTCCAACGTCAGGCGCGTAATGGGTCCCCTTAGGGAAATGGCACCAAGAGAGGGGAAGAAAACCAACGTGCACTCCGTGTGCATACCGGGGGGAGTCACTCCAGATGTGGAAAGGGTCCTTCCGGATGCCATGAAGGGTACAGGGTGCACCCATCTGCAGGTGGTCGCTCATGTCGACACCAATGATGTGTGTCGCTATGGATCGGAGGAAATCCTCTCTGGCTTCCGGCGGCTATCTGATTTGGTGAAGACTGCCAGTCTCGCTAGCGGGATGAAAGCAGAGCTCACCATCTGCAGCATCGTCGACAGGACTGACTGCGGACCTTTGGTACAGAGCCGAGTGGAGGGTCTGAATCAGAGGCTGAGACGGTTCTGCGACCGTGTGGGCTGCAGATTCCTCGACTTGCGCCATAGGGTGGTGGGGTTTCGGGTTCTGCTGGATAGGTCAGGAGTCCACTACACGCAACATGCGGCTACACGGGTAGCAGGGGTTGTGTGGCGTGGGCTGGGCGGTTTTTTAGGTTAGATGGCCTTGGGCAAGTACAGAAAGGGCAACAGCCTCAACGGGTGCGGGGCAAAGTCAGGACATGCGGGGACCAAGCAGCAATCGGTATTGTAATTGTCAACTGTCGAAGCTGCGTTGGTAAAGTACCGGAACTTCAAGCGCTGATAGAAAGCACCGAAGCTGAAATCGTTATAGGTACAGAAAGCTGGCTTAAGCCAGAGATAAATTCTGCCGAAATTTTTACAAAGGTACAGACGGTGTTTAGAAAGGATAGATTGCATGCAACCGGTGGTGGAGTGTTCGTCGCTGTTAGTAGTAGTTTATCCTGTAGTGAAGTAGAAGTGGATAGTTCCTGTGAATTATTATGGGTGGAGGTTACACTAAACAACCGAACTAGGTTAATAATTGGCTCCTTTTACCGACCTCCCGACTCAGCAGCATTAGTGGCAGAACAACTGAGAGAAAATTTGGAATACATTTCACATAAATTTTCTCAGCATGTTATAGTCTTAGGTGGAGATTTCAATTTACCAGATATAGACTGGGACACTCAGATGTTTAGGACGGGTGGTAGGGACAGAGCATCGAGTGACATTATACTGAGTGCACTATCCGAAAATTACCTCGAGCAATTAAACAGAGAACCGACTCGTGGAGATAACATCTTGGACCTACTGATAACAAACAGACCCGAACTTTTCGACTTTGTATGTACAGAACAGGGAATCAGTGATCATAAGGCCGTTGCAGTATCCCTGAATATGGAAGTCAATAGGAATATAAAAAAAGGGAGGAAGGTTTATCTGTTTAGCAAGAGTAATAGAAGGCAGATTTCAGACTACCTAACAGATCAAAACGAAAATTTCTGTTCCGACACTGACAATGTTGAGTGTTTATGGAAAAAGTTCAAGGCAATCGTAAAATGCGTTTTAGACAGGTACGTGCCGAGTAAAACTGTGAGGGACGGGAAAAACCCACCGTGGTACAACAACAAAGTTAGGAAACTACCACGAAAGCAAAGAGAGCTCCACTCCAAGTTTAAACGCAACTAAAACCTCTCAGACAAACAGAAGCTAAACGATGTCAAAGTTAGCGTAAGGAGGGCTATGCGTGAAGCGTTCATTGAATTCGAAAGTGAAATTCTATGTACCGACTTGACAGAAAATCCTAGGAAGTTGTGGTCTTACGTTAAATCAGTAAGTGGCTCGAAACAGCATATCCAGACACTACGGGATGATGATGGCATTGAAACAGAGGATGACACGCGTAAAGCTGAAATACTAAACACCTTTTTCCAAAGCTGTTTCACAGAGGAAGACCGCACTGCAGTTCCTCCTCTAAATCCTCGCACAAACGAAAATATGGCTGACATCGAAATAAGTGTCCAAGGAATAGAAAAGCAACTGGAATCACTCAATAGAGGAAAGTCCACTGGACCTTACGGGATACCAATTCGATTCTACACAGAGTACGCGAAAGAACTTGCCCCCCTTCTAACAGCCGTGTACCGCAAGTCTCTAGAGGAACGGAGGGTTCCAAATGATTGGAAAAGAGCACAGATAGTCCCAGTCTTCAAGAAGGGTCGTCGAGCAGATGCGCAAAACTATAGACCTATATCTCTTACGTCGATCTCTTGTAGAATTTTAGAACATGTTTTTTGCTCGCGTATCATGTCATTTCTGGAAACCCAGAATCTACTATGTAGGAATCAACATGGATTCCGGAAACAGCGAACGTGTGAGACCCAACTCGCCTTATTTGTTCATGACACCCAGAAAATATTAGATACAGGCTCCCAGGTAGATGCTATTTTTCTTGACTTCCGGAAGGCGTTCGATACAGTTCCGCACTGTCGCCTGATAAACAAAGTAAGAGCCTACGGAATATCAGACCAGCTGTGTGGCTGGATTGAAGAGTTTTTAGCAAACAGCACACAGCATGTTGTTATCAATGGAGAGGCGTCTACAGACGTTAAAGTAACCTCTGGCGTGCCACAGGGGAGTGTTATGGGACCATTGCTTTTCACAATATATATAAATGACTTAGTAGATAGTGTCGGAAGTTCCATGCGGCTTTTCGCGGATGATGCTGTAGTATACAGAGAAGTTGCAGCATTAGAAAATTGTAGCGGTATGCAGGAAGATCTGCAGCGGATAGGCACTTGGTGCAGGGAGTGGCAACTGACCCTTAACATAGACAAATGTAATGTATTGCGAATACATAGAAAGAAGGATCCTTTATTGTATGATTATATGATAGCGGAACAAACACTGGTAGCAGTTACTTCTGTAAAATATCTGGGAGTATGCGTGCGGAACGATTTGAAGTGGAATGATCATATAAAATTAATTGTTGGTAAGGCGGGTACCAGGTTGAGATTCATTGGGAGAGTGCTTAGAAAATGTAGTCCATCAACAAAGGAGGTGGCTTACAAAACACTCGTTCGACCTATACTTGAGTATTGCTCATCAGTGTGGGATCCGTACCAGATCGGTCTGACGGAGGAGATAGAGAAGATCCAAAGAAGAGCGGCGCGTTTCGTCACAGGGTTATTTGGTTACCGTGATAGCGTTACGGAGATGTTTAATAAACTCAAGTGGCAGACTCTGCAAGAGAGGCGCTCTGCATCGCGGTGTAGCTTGCTCGCCAGGTTTCGAGAGGGTGCGTTTCTGGATGAGGTATCGAATATATTGCTTCTCCCTACTTATACCTCCCGAGGAGATCACGAATGTAAAATTAGAGAGATCAGAGCGCGCACGGAGGCTTTCAGACAGTCGTTCTTCCCGCGAACCATACGCGACTGGAACAGGAAAGGGAGGTAATGACAGTGGCACGTAAAGTGCCCTCCGCCACACACCGTTGGGTGGCTTGCGGAGTATCAATGTAGATGTAGATGTAGATGTAAATATTATCTATGTGGTCTTTCCAATTTAAGTTGCTCGTAATTGTAATTCCTAGGTATTTAGTCGAATTGACAGCCCTTAGATTTGTGCGATTTATCATATACCCAAAATTTATCGGATTAATTTTAGTACCCATGCGAATGACCTCGCATTTTTCTTTGTTTAGTGCCAATTGCCACTTTTTGCACCATACAGAAATTCTCTCTAGATCATTTTGTAATTGGAATTGATCGTTTGGTGATTTTACTAGACGGTGAATTATAGCATCATCTGTAAACACTTTAAGGAGGCTGCTCAGATTATCACCTAGATCATTTATGTAAATCAGGAACAGCAGAAAGCCTATGACACTACCTTGCAGAATGTCAGATATCACTTCTCTTCTACTCGATGATTTACCGTCTATCACTACGAACTGTGACCTCTCTGAGAGGAAATCGCGAATCCAGTTACACTATTGAGTCGATACTCCATTTGCACGCAATTTGATTAACAGTTACTTGTGAGGAACGGTATCAAAAGCATTCTGGAAATCTAGGATTATGGAATCGATCTGAGATCCCTTGTCGACAGCACTCATTACTTCATGGGAATAAAGAGGAGGAGGAGGAGGGAGGAGGAGGTTAGTGTTTAACGTCCCGTCGACAACGAGTTCATTAGAGACGGAGCGCAAGCTCGGGTTAGGGAAGGACGGGGAGGGAAATCGGCCGTGCCCTTTCAGAGGAACCATCCCGGCATTTGCCTGAAAGAATTTAGGGAAATCACGGAAAACCTAAATCAGGATGACCGGAGACGGCATTGAACCGTCGTCCTCCCGAATGCGAGTCCAGTGTGCTAACCACTGCACCACCTCGCTCGGTGGGAATAAAGAGCTAGCTGTGTTGCAAAAGACAATATTTTCTGAATCCGTGTTGGTTATGTATCAATAAGTCATTTTCTTCAATGTGACTCATAATGTTCGAGTACGGTATATGCTCCAAAATCCTACTGCAAATTGAGGTCAGTGATATGGGTCTCTAATTCAATGGGTTACTCCTGTTCCCTTTCTTGAATATTGGTGTGACCTGTGCTACTTTCCAGTCTTTAGGAACAGACCTTTCGTCAAGTGAGCGGTTGTATATGATTGCTAAGAAAGACGCTATTGTGTCTGCATACTCTGAAAGGAATCTGATTGCTATACCATCTGGACCGGAAGACTTGCCTTTCTTAAGTGATTTGAGTTGCTTCGCAGCACCTAATATATCTACTTTTATATCACTCATGCTAACAGAGACTCTTGGTCTCTTCGAAAACGGAACACTGAGACATCTACTACCTGGAACTGTGGACAATGACATTAAATGTATAGGTCATCACTTTCGGACAGCTGTTTGGGGGTGCTCCACAGTGCTGCAGACTCTTCCAGTTCCCGTATGTTGCGATGTCTTCCAAAGTTTTGTCAGTAAGAAACGCTGCCTCTGTCTTTTATTTCAACCATGCTGTGTGTTGTGAGCTTAGCATACCTTACATCATGCGATGTCGAGCTTTCTATGGTATCCAGTGGATCGAAGCGTTTTAATGTCAGCTTAGCGCCTGACACACACCTCAAAGTTATGGCAGAAAAAACAAACTTTAGGGCAGTGTACAAACCTGTGTTCATACATTGCTTCGATGTGTTACAGCAAAGACAGAAAAAAAAGAAATAATATCACAAGAACCCTCTATTGTGACTGATACTCGGTGAGACAGGTCTCTGGAAGCGATTTCAGTCAGTGGCAGCCTTCTCCAATGGATCAATATATGTGTATTTGAAGGGATTACCGCATATGCCCAAAATCAACAAGCAGACGGTACTTGTTTTCGATATATCGAAAGACAGAGACGCGATAAAAATCTTATCGAGATCCCTACTAGGTGAAGTTAGCGAAGTTTTTATAGTTCGTACTCCATTGTCCATTATGAAATTAACGAAGAGAGAGAGAGAGAGAGAGAGAGAGAGAGAGAGAGAGAGAGAGAGAGAGAGAGAGGGAGGGAGAGAGAGAGAGAGAGAGAGAGAGAGAGACTGTGCTGTCAACGATGACTTTGACACCATTATGCTGTCGCATTTCTAGCGTAGTAATCATAAAAACACGATAAAGGAGATTAGGATATGTACAGAGGGATATTTTTAGACCGTCATTGATATCAACGAATTGTCAGTGTTATGCTTCTGAATTTCTTTGTGCATGCTCTGTATGGTAGTAAATTTCCTCCTGTACTATTTTCTCCTGCGCTATTTATTCGCTGTGATAGCTCTCTACCTAGTTAGTGACGGGTGGACGACTAGGCTGTCTTCTAACTGTGGATCAGTGCAGTCGGGACGTGATGGGATTTCGAAAGAAATAGCAGGGATCTGTACTTCAAATGGCTCTGAGAACTATGCGACTTAACTACTGAGGTCATCAGTCGCCTAGAACTTAGAACTAATTAAACCTAACTAACCTAAGGACATCACACACATCCATGCCCGAGGCAGGATTCGAACCTGCGACCGTAGCGGTTGCTCGGCTCCAGACTGGAGCGCTTAGAACCGCACGGCTACTCCGGCCGGCTTGGATCTGTACTTGGCGGGGGACATTTCATACTCATCGAAATCACATGGATTCAAATGATACATATCGAAGCCTGGAGGTACCGTGAGAATACGGGAGGTACGCAAAACTCTGACGAAAGGGGATATGAGAGGTGAGCTCTATATCGTTTCTTCTAAGTACTGTGGACAAACATATAATAACCTCTCATAAATGTCTCACGAAGTGACTGATGATGACGATGTGGTACCATACTACGATGAGCGTAGGGGACGATGCGGGGCGAAGTGACTACAGTAAGAAAATTAGGGGCTACTGCAAAGGTTTTTACCGAGAGATAATCGGCAGCAGAAGCTCCGTCTTTTGTTATCTCGATAAGATAAATAAGAGACCACATTCTTCCGTGAGTTTTGTGTGTCTCTATATGGATGAACTGACATCTTAATAGGTAGACTAGATTTACGTCTACACCTATACGCATACCTCGCAAGCCATCCTATGGTGCGTGGCAGAGAGTACCCTGTACCGGTACTAGTAATTTCCTTTCCTATTCCACTCCCAAATAGAGGAATGGAGAAAACGATTGTCTATATGCCTCTATATAAGGGCTACTTACTCGTATCTTATCTTCATAGTCATTAAACGAAATGTACCTTGGCAGCAGCAAATGCTTCTACAGTCAGCTTCAACTATCGGATCTCAATAGCCTTCTTCGAGAAGAGCATTGCGTTCCCTCCAGGGATTCCCATTCGACTTCACGAAGCATCCAACCATTGATTTGGCGGGAGCTGATAGGAATGCTTCTACAGGGCTGTATTCTGAGGGAGACTCAGATCTACAGCCTCATAAACATTTGTCAGTGGCGGCGGTGGCTGCTTTTCGCGTGTGGGTCAGTGGCAGCTGCAGTGAAGGGGGTGGGGGTACCACCGGGGTGGAGAAGAGAATGAAAAAACCTACTGCCTCCGTAGACAGACAGGTCTCAGCTGGATTAGTTCCACCAGCAAGACAAGGCAATCGATAGACAGTACATAATTAGGGTTGGATATCTTCAGATAATTGATGCTGGTTACCAACCATTTTGTTATTGGACGAAGTGATTACCTTGACTATGTGTAGCCCAAGAGACGCCACAGAAGCGTCTGCATCGGTTCCTTATAAATGTAATTTGATTGCAGGAAAAAAATTACACCCCGTGCAAAGGGACTCTCATGATTAATTTAATTAACTAGTAAATCAATTTGATATCAATGACATGCTGTCCGGCAGGTGGAAGCAAGGGCGAGAGTACCACCAATATGATCCTTTAGCTGGAGTGGTGATAGGCGTTCTTTTTTTGTTGCAGCAAGATCTTTTAACGAAACTTCAATCTCACACCTATGCAGGCAGAGATGACTATTGAAATAAAAAAAAATAAAAAACAGCTGTATTACCGAATTTATGCAGTATTAACCAGATATTCACAAATCCTCTGTGAAGCTACCTAAAGAGATTTCATAGGTGTCGAGGCACTTGGCTACTTTAAGAAAGTTCGAAAAGGAGGAGGCATCCTGTGGCAGAGGTAGAGCATGATCTTAGCACTCTGTCATGAGCCAGGAATGGGTTTAATATTCTAGTCGTGTAACGCAGGATGTAACAGATATTAAGCTGATAAGAACAGATTTTTTTTACCTAATGAGAGTATAGTTATGAGAAATATACTGTATGCCCTACTGTGGTACAGGATTTTCACAAGTAATGGTACTTTAGCAATGTGAAAATGTGTGTGTGCTCCAATTTTTTCTGTCTTCGAAAACAATACGCATATAAAGGAGGAACTACATTTTGCATGAGAAATTCGAGGTGTATCAACAACAACATCCCCATTTCGGATTGGGTAATGTGGATATTTTTAAATTGGGATGGTTATGCGTCAGAGATGGGATTGTAGTCAGAACTATACGTCCAAGTTGCGCCTGTTTTTCTTGCAGAGTGCCATGGCCAGTGGCATGAGTGGGCATGAAGCTTCTGTCGACTGTAGGCCATGACTCAGCCTCGTGCGACCGGTGGATACAAAGAACGCTCCAACCTCTTAACTCTTGCTTTCAGCTTCGGGAACAGGTACCGGTGCCGGAGCCCTATGTCTGGCTAATTGTGAAGTAACCAGTGTGCTGGTTGAGCGGTGACGGACTCAGATATGTGCGTGTGTGAGAAGATTCAACAAGGCGAATGATTGCGCTGGACAATTATTCCCTCCCTTGTAAACTGATAGGGTGATTGCTTGGTGGTCACGGTGGCAGTTTTTCCAGCCTCTGAGAGTCTGGTACAGCTGGAGATGAGCTCGCAAGTAGTGTTGTAAGCGGACTGTGCGCACTTTGCGATCGTGAGCGTGTGTAGATGTTTTTTTGTCGGATATGTTTAATGTAAGGTGGAAACGTTGTGATGGAGGAGGATGCATACAAGACCTGGGATATACACTCCTGGAAATGGAAAAAAGAACACATTGACACCGGTGTGTCAGACCCACCATACTTGCTCCGGACACTGCGAGAGGGCTGTACAAGCAATGATCACACGCACGGCACAGCGGACACACCAGGAACCGCGGTGTGGCCGTCGAATGGCGCTAGCTGCGCAGCATTTGTGCACCGCCGCCGTCAGTGTCAGCCAGTTTGCCGTGGCATACGGAGCTCCATCGCAGTCTTTAACACTGGTAGCATGCCGCGACAGCGTGGACGTGAACCGTATGTGCAGTTGACAGACTTTGAGCGAGGGCGTATAGTGGGCATGCGGGAGGCCGGGTGGACGTACCACCGAATTGCTCAACACGTGGGGCGTGAGGTCTCCACAGTACATCGATGTTGTCGCCAGTGGTCGGCGGAAGGTGCACGTGCCCGTCGACCTGGGACCGGACCGCAGCGACGCACAGATGCGCGCCAAGACCGTAGGATCCTACGCAGTGCCGTAGGGGACCGCACCGCCACTTCCCAGCAAATTAGGGACACTGTTGCTCCTGGGGTATCGGCGAGGACCATTCGCAACCGTCTCCATGAAGCTGGTCTACGGTCCCGCACACCGCTAGGCCGTCTTCCGCTCACGCCCCAACATCGTGCAGCCCGCCTCCAGTGGTGTCGCGACAGGCGTGAATGGAGGGACGAATGGAGACGTGTCGTCTTCAGCGATGAGAGTCGCTTCTGCCTTGGTGCCAATGATGGTCGTATGCGTGTTTGACGCCGTGCAGGTGAGCGCCACAATCAGGACTGCATACGACCGAGGCACACAGGGCCAACACCCGGCATCATGGTGTGGGGAGCGATCTCCTACACTGGCCGTACACCACTGGTGATCGTCGAGGGGACACTGAATAGTGCACGGTACATCCAAACCGTCATCGAACCCATCGTTCTACCATTCCTAGACCGGCAAGGGAACTTGCTGTTCCAACAGGACAATGCACGTCCGCATGTATCCCGTGCCAGCCAACGTGCTCTAGAAGGTGTAAGTCAACTACCCTGGCCAGCAAGATCTCCGGATCTGTCCCCCATTGAGCATGTTTGGGACTGGATGAAGCGTCGTCTCACGCGATCTGCACGTCCAGCACGAACGCTGGTCCAACTGAGGCGCCAGGTGGAAATGGCATGGCAAGCCGTTCCACAGGACTACATCCAGCATCTCTACGATCGTCTCTATGGGAGAATAGCAGCCTGCATTGCTGCGAAAGGTGGATATACACTGTACTAGTGCCGACATTGTGCATGCTCTGTTGCCTGTGTCTATGTGCCTGTGGTTCTGTCAGTGTGATCATGTGATGTATCTGACCCCAGGAATGTGTCAATAAAGTTTCCCCTTCCTGGGACAATGAATTCACGGTGTTCTTATTTCAATTTCCAGGAGTGTATTTAGTGCTAAATGTATTTGTGGCGGAAATTTAATTACTTGATTTGCAAAATGTTTGCATGTGATTCTCAAAAGCTGAAAATATGTTTTGTTACCAAGAATAATCATCATAAGGTGGTAGTGAGTGTTTTAAGCGATCTGTTTGACTCCTGTAAATTGTTAAACAATTAATTTGATAGGTTAGTGCAAATGATCTATTTTTCGCTATTTTTAATATGGCAGCGCTGGCTCCATTAGTTTGTATGTAAGTCTACTTTCCACAACAATGAGCGCACAGGCATCAACGGAAGGCGGAAAAAAATCCGCTAATGCGTGCCGTGCCGACTTCCGTTTCTACTTTGTTCGAGCATTGTTGACAAGCTGGCTAGAAGCTGGTTCCGAACTGTTGTGAAATCAAATTCTCTGTCAAAGTCTTCTTAATGTAGTTAACCATGGCTAAACGCAGCGGTTCCTGGAGCATAGTTTAGATTCACAGAATACCATGTGCAATACTGTGTGTACTTGGCTAAGCATTAAAATTTATCCTCTGCGTTATCACTTCCGATGAATATTAGTCAGAGGTTTCTGTTTATAACCAACAGTATTCGAACTTTTGATTATTTTCTACTTTAGGCTTTTCACAGTCAGTTGTGTCACATCCACAGTCATTTTGATTTGTATAATCGGTACTGAAAAAAAGAATCATCTAAGCAACCTGTTCCATTCATACTAAGACTGCTGATATTTTTAAAAATATCGGCTTCCGATATACTGATATCTAAACCAGTATAATTATCGACTCTCAATATATCCAAGAAACTAAGTTTCTATTGATATATCGACGATAAAAATACCGACATGCCAGCCAAAAACATATCAGCTGCATATTGTACATATACTGTCAGTTTTAGAGCTGTATATTGAAGTATTGATTTATTATTAGATATTCTGTACATCAACAAGCTAACAGCCTGCTAATACCCTTAGAGCAAGAACTCAAAGCAAAACGATGCACGTTCACACATGACGATAACAACTTTGATAAGAATGGTAGCTGCAGGTAAGTGGCACGATAAAAGCTGTCCGATGGCTCCGTCGTTCGGTTTCGTCACATATCGGATTTTTCCGGAACACGCCATATCGACTTCTTTGGTTTTTCATTTCTGCAAGCTCCAGCGACCTATCAGCTGTAGCGTCAAAATTGTGCGGTGAAGTTAATCGTTGCAGTTTCTGTTGGTAGCACTGAGCGCCGATTACGTCAGCATTTCCCCCCACACGTCTCTACCCACCGCAAAGACCAGTCTTGTTATTTTGATTTTTGTTCATCATTTTCAACGACTGTTTTTGAAGAACGCTGATGTGAAGAAATATCACACTATTTGCGATAAAAGGTGTTTTTTAACGCAACGGGTGTGTTATTTTTTTACATCAGATATCTTATTATTCCAGTCACACCGCCAACCCCCAGTGCAATCGGACTTCTTCTTTGTATTATGTGTTCTTGCTTTACACAGCCAAAGAGAAAGACTGGACGCGATGAAAGCTCAAAAAGTTTTAAGACTCCTTCACATAGTGAAAGTAAAATTATGTTCTACTGCAATTTCAAAAGAAAATTGTGAAAAGAAATATAATATGAAATAAAAATGTCGGCACTCGATTTTGCATTTCGATATTGATATATTGGTGAGAAAAATATCGTCGATATACGTGGATGTGTCCTGAAAGCATGCCGATATATCGATATTTTATCAACAACCCTAATTCAGACATCAACCCTTAATCTCATAACCTTTTGAGTTTCAATTGTTGACTCCCAGTGTGGGGTGAGCCTATTGGTAATTTTCATGTTATAAGATGTCATGTTATATGATGTCACGAACAATTTCTCCAGTTCACAACATTTTGGCGCCCAACATGAGTTGATTTCATTAGTAATTTACATGCTATCTGACGCCACAAAGGTGAAGTTCTCGATTCAGTACAGTAGTAAGGATCTTTCTACAAAGATTGACATAACCAGTAAACCTATAAATCAAAATATTGACTCCCTCACAACGCAGTTAGATCGACAGGCCGAAGAGTACTTGAAACGTACTGAAATGTTAAAAAAGTCGAATCTGGAACTGGTGATGTGCAAAAATAAATCAACGGAAAAATTGCGGTGTGCGATGAGCGCTGGGAGAGACTGGACGAGGAACTGCAGGATTGTAAACATAGGGTGCAGACCATTGAACCGAGACGCTTATGCATGCCGCGTGGAGGAGGTGTGCCATGAGGTGAGCGAATCACAATCGCTTGTTGGCAATATTGAGGTTGGGTTTAGGCAACAGGTGAAAAATGAAGTCAAATCATTATTCCGTGATGTTGGCATAACAGGAGGCAACACCTTGTAGTTAAAAGTGACCAAGTCTTGCTTAGTACAGGGAATTTCAGAAAATTCGATCCTAATGGAAGATGACATCCAAGGGACGGTCTAGATCAGTTCAAAGGTGTGCTGCCTGAACTATGGGATGACTTGAGAATGGAGGGCAAGCTGGAACTTAAGAGAACTACGCAAGAAACTTGTTTTAAGCCAACCAATCAAGACGGAGGCTGTCATATGTAAACTGCCAGTAAGTGTTCAGGAACAAGTGGGTGGCGATCCCCAGAGATGATGTAGATGCGATAAAGTTGACTTTGGGGCAACTAGATACGTTGTGTAAGCGATGAAGAAGCGAAGAATTCAACAGCCATCAGGAAACAGTGGGAGAAACACTAGTATGCAATCGTGTAATGACAGAGTATACAATGGCGCGCGTTGGAACTGAGAGGACGACAGAAGATTTGAACGAAGTTTTCGAGCTTGCGGAGGCTTACCATTGACAGCACGGCGGCTCAGGACATCGCAACATGAAGCGCGTAACAATACAAGACATTGAGTCGAATGACATGGAATGGAATGTAAACAACGATCCTGATGTGATACAGAGCGAGGAAGGCGAGGAAAACTAGACTGAGTTCGTGATGTTGTCCGGCCAGGAACAATTGACGTAGGACCATCGGTTATGTCTATACGTAAAATAGAAAGTACAATTGATGTGATTCACTATTTGACGCGGGAATAAGGTGAAGAGCCTGAGGAAGTTATTCAACCCATAACAGAAGCGGATATTTTTGGAACCTGGACGGTTGTTTTAGTCAGCTCAGGTAGTTAAGTCAATGCTGTGTCGCTGAAGTTGTATATGAAGTGATCAGAGCAGGGAAGAAGTGCATGACATATGAATTGCTGTGAGTGCGAAAAGCAAGATAATCAAACAGCAAATCTTAGTTACAGTGTGGCTAAAGGATGAAGATTACGATGTACTGGCACTTGCGGTGCCTTGTTTGTCGTTATTGTTAATCTTAGGCACTGAGTGGTTAACGGAGTAGAAAGCTGATTTGAATTTTGAAAGAGGTTGTGTAGAAGTGCAAAGGGAAGGGAAATAAGCCGTTATTATCTTTAAAGTGAGAATTAATGTTAGAGGAGTGGTAGGAGTGACTAAGTTATGTTGTTTATGTGAACTGCAATTAGCACCACAAAATACTACAAAGACAGACTCGGCAGCATTATGCAAGAGTCAATGGAGACGGGAAGGCAAGGCCGACATAATAGATCTTGAACGTGCAGTTGAGCAGAAACTCAAGTCCCTAGAACAACGATTCCTGACAGAAATGGAACATAGAAATCCTGAGAAGGCATAAACCAGTTTTCCCGAGCGAGTCACCGGTGAAAATCGCAGAATGTAAGCAGCAAGTAAGAGAACATGAGCAGTTTTTTATCTGACGCGATCCCGCAGTTAAAACGTGAAGCTGTGAAACAGAAGATTCAGACGATGCTAACGATGAGAATTATCCTACGGTCAATCAGACAGTGTAATAACCCATTATTTACGGCAGAAAAATGAAATGGTGATGTCAGAATGCACAGAATCTGGACACATGCCCAGCGAACAAGGTAACAATTCCACAGAGGGATAGATCCAAAAAATTTAAGACAGTTACTCCAGAAGTTTCATGGGCAAAAGTGTTTAGTTGAATCGATCTGAGGCCAGGACATTGGCAGATTACCTTTGCATACTGGTTCCAGGCAATATACAGCATTCTTGTATTTAGAAAGGAGTGATCAGTACTGTTTACTACCGCTTGGTCTGCATATTTCTACTTCAGCTTTTGTAGGATCATTGGACAAAATTCACAGTGAAAAGTTAATTAAAAAATTTACCATCTATGTAAATGATATTTTAATTGGAACTCAGACATGGGAAGAACATTTGGAGATAGTTGAAGATGTGTTCGGGCTTTTTAAATGGCGGGTATCACGGCAAATGTAGAGAAGTCGGAATCGGGTAGGAATGAAAGCAAGTTTCTGGGACATGTTACAAATGCACAAGGAATTGAACCTGATGATCCAAAATTACAATTAGTGTAGGACATCCCAGAACATAATGGTAAAAAGCAACATAGCTGGTTTCTCGGGGTATTTAAATGGTACAGGAAGTTAATTAACGATCAGTCACTTATCAGCTTACATCTGTTGAACTTACTAAAAAACAAGGAGTCACGGCGATGGACTCAGGAATGTCAACGAGCGTTTGAAGAGATGAAGTGACATTTGTTCAGTCCTCAATTACTTTCACATCCAGGTTTGAATAAGGAGTTTTACTTGGTCTGTGACAGTTTGGAATTCCGGATGGGGTGTACAGCCTTACCAAGTAGAGTGGGACTGATCCCAAACACAAAAAACCAATGCGTTTGTCAGCAGAGCTCTGACTAAGTGGAAGCGGCAATATACCATCACAGAGAGATAGTTGACTGCAGTCCTGTCGGGATATTTTGATATTATATAGTAGGCAGAGCCACAAAAGCCGGCCGAAGTGGCCGTGCGGTTAAAGGCGCTGCAGTCTGGAATCGCAAGACCGCTACGGTCGCAGGTTCGAATCCTGCCTTGGGCATGGATGTTTGTGATGTCCTTAGGTTAGTTAGGTTTAACTAGTTCTAAGTTCTAGGGGACTAATGACCTCAGCAGTTGAGTCCCATAGTGCTCAGAGCCATTTTTTGAACCACTACAGTTGTAACTGACCATGAAACATTGTCTTTCCTGTTTAAAAGCAAATTACATTGTACCCACCTCACTAGATAGGCATTCGTCTTGCAAGAATAACAGTTTAGTGATATTTACCGACCTGGAAGCCAAAAAGTCGTACCAGATGCGCTTTCAAGGATGCCACAGGTTATAGAAGATGTCAATGCAATTAATACACAAGGAAAGGAATTGAATATTAATTTGACAAAAGAAGTACACTAATAATCATATGTGACGAACTTATTGAAGAACATTCGAAGGGAGCGAAATGATGATCCAGCCTTGAAAAACGATAGCGTGAAGAGCGGTTGTGCAGAGGAAGAGAGATTGAGAGTGTGCTACTTGACTCATTAGAACATTCGTAATACAGGATTGAAGGTTATGTATTCCGCAAGATGAAGTTTAAAAGCTAGTGTAGTAACACATCTCAGTAACGCGCAGTTTGATGCAGACAAATGTTTAGAGAAGCTCGACAAGGAGTGTACAATCTTTGGAATGAATACAAAAATTCGCAAGACGCTCGGCAAAAGTGATGAATGTCAGAAAGCAAAGAAACTACTGTTGGAGACCAAGGACCTATGCACTTTATAAAACCAAAAGGCATACCTAAATACCGTGGTAATTTCTCACAACTTGTGGTGGTACTAGTGGTGTGTTCGAAATATATGAAATTCTATCCACTGAGAAGAACAAATAGCAAGATTATGGCAGCAAAACTGGAGAACCATTACTTCACTAATGTATATAAGTCGAAGCATATTCTGACAAACAACAGTCCGCCGTTTGTTTCTAGAAAGTGAAAAGAAATAGGAAGAATATTGAATAAGTCTTAATAGCTGAATATTCGGCCGGTCTCTAAACCGATGGCGAGAATTGTGGAGGAAGTAAAACAAATTAGTCGAACGTATTGCCACAACAAATAGAATAGATGGAAGGAATTTGTAGAGGAATTTGAAGAGGTAGTTAACAATATTCTAGAGGCTGCAATACAATTAGCACTATGTGAAATTCTGATTAACCAGGCACCTGAAAGTATATTTTGAATAATTCTCCAGCCACATATCAAACATGGGATTAGAAGATAGAGTTAGCCATGGGACGGTTAAGTGAAAAGGCTCAGCAGAGAAAGGAACGCCATGGTAGGATAGTAGAGCTCGTTAAGTATGAAATGGAGACCTTGTGTTAATTAAGACTCATACACATTCGAGTAAGGTGAACGGAGAGAGGGCAAAAGACAAGTGGAGGACATGAAACTGTGTCATTGTAAACCGTTTTAAAGGCTAATATATACATGGTTCCTAGCCACATAATTCAGCAGTGTATGTGACTTTGTGAGTAGTCCACTCTGAGCATCGACAATTTCTAAATAGAAAGTAGAAGTTCATTGAATTTTATGTGGACAGTTGAGTAACAATTTTCTTTGTGTGTTTAGAGCTATGGAGTGAGGGCGCTCAAATAGAGTGATAAAAAAAACTAAACTCCTCCCGAACAGGCCATGAAGGTCCAACGATACTGACCGGCCACCGTGTCATCCTCAGCTCAGAGGCGCCACTGGATGCGGATATGAAGGGGCATGTGGTCAGCACACCGCTCTCCCAACTGTATGTCAGTTTCCTTGACCGGAGCCTCTATTTCTCAATCAAGTAGCTCCTCACTTTTCCTCTCAAGGGCTAAGTGCACCCCTCTTGCCAACAGCGCTCGACAGACCGGATGGTCACCCATCCAAGTGCTAGCCCAGTCCGACTTCGGTGATCTGACGGGAACCAGTGTTATCACTGCGGCAAGTCCGTTGGCTCCAAATAGAGTGATACTTTGCGTATTAATGAGAAGTTTTGTCATTCCAAGTAATATGACATTTCCCCATATTCTGGGCACATATAAAAAGGTTTACAAATTAAATGACACAATTTCTGAGACTTTATTGGTTTCATACAGATATGATTTTATGTAAATGGTCTGAAGCGGCGAGTGAAAAGTTGTATCAAGCCGAGGAATAGAAATCCGGTCTCCTACTTACTAGGCAGGCCTTGGTACAAATCTTCACTGGCAGCTTCAGTCTGTATACGTAAAATTATACTTGTATGAGACCAGCAAAGTCCCAGAAACTGTATCATTTCATTTTTATAAGTACCTGCACCTGGGTTGCAGGGTGGATCCTCCATTTATGTTCAATCTGAGTTGCTATTCCAAAACAATGGATATCCTCGGCAGTTCTGTTCGTGTGCAAGGGGAATTTAAAGCAGACTGAGCCGGCAGTGTGAATTTGGATCGAGGAGGGTGGCGTGCCAGCGTAATCCGTGCAAGTGTGCGAACTGCTGTGCCAAGGAACCCTAGTGGCTAGCGCAACTGCCTAGTAAGCAGAAGACCGAGGTTCGATTCCCGGGTTTGGTAGAGATTTTCTTTCACTGCTTTGGTCTCTATATACATAACATAATGAAATTTGTTTCAAGTACATGTTTTTGAAGTGAAAGACCATATGGCTGTAGTTTCACGTTGCAAATTTGTTTCATAAATGGATAGTTTTAATCTAATAAAGGGGTTAATTACTAGTATGATTAAGCATAATAATGCATCTTTACTATGAGCACAATACTTGCTGAGGGTACCAACTCATTTAAAGTTATTCACATGCTATTTAAGCTCGTTTGCTCTTGTTTAATATTAGTTGAGTATATTGTAAGGGCTACTTCTGCTAGGTATAAGCCAAATGTACGATGATTAGGCTAGGGTTATGGCAGAACTGATGAATGCTGTTATGCTTGTTTCATGTCCGCCACGGGCGGATTACCACAAGGCGGAGGTGCCGATCTGATGGGTGGGAGCTGCGACTGTCGTATTCTGTAGCAGCGGGCGGGTAATCTGCATCTGCGAGCTGGTGACGTCACAAAAGACCAGACTCTCCCTACTTTCCATGTAACGAACGCCACAGTGGTGCAGTGATGTGAGTATATATGTTGGTTTGACCCAATATCACGAGCTTAGATACGTCTCGCCCGGATATCGTACCGCTAATTCATGAAACAGCCGCGTCGCAGTTAGTATCACGTATGCTCTTGAGAATAATTATTTTCACCACTGTTGTTGTTGTCTTCAGTCCTGAGACTGGTTTGATGCAGCCCTCCATGCTACTCTATCCTGTGCAAGCTTCTTCATCTCCCAGTACTCACTGCAACCTACATCCTTCTGAATCTGCTTAGTGTATTCATCTCTTGGTCTCACTCTACGATTTTTACCCTCCACGCTGCCCTCCAATGCTAAATTTGTGATCAATTGATGCCTCAGAATATGTCCTACCAACCGGTCCCTTCTTCTTGTCAAGTTGTGCCACAAACTCCTCTTCTCCCCAATTCTATTCAATACCTCCTCATTAGTTATGTGATCTACTCATCTAATCTTCAGCATTCTTCTGTAGCACCACATTTCGAAAGCTTCTATTCTCTTCCTGTCCAAACTATTTATCGTCCATGTTTCACTTCCATACATGGCTACACTCCATACAAATACTTTCAGAAACGACTTCCTGACACTTAAATCTATACTCGATGTTAACAAATTTCTCTTCTTCAGAAACGCTTTCCTTGCCATTGCCAGTCTACATTTTATATCCTCTCTACTTCGACCATCATCAGTTATTTTGCTCCCTAAATAGCAAAACTCCTCTACTACTTTAAGTGTCTCATTTCCTGATCTACTTCCCTCAGCATCACACAACTTAACTTGACTACATTCCATTATCCTCGTTTTGCTTTTGTTGATGTTCATCTTATACCCTCCTTTCAAGACACTGTCCATTCCGTTCAACTGCTCTTCCAAGTCCTTTGCTGTCTCTGACAGAATTACAATGTCATCGGCGAACCTTAAAGTTTTTATTTCTTCTCCATTTCTACTCCGAATTTTTCTTTTGTTTCCTTTACTGCTTGCTCAATATACAGAGTGAATAACATCAGGGAGAGACTACACCCCTGTCTGACTCCCTTCCCAACCACTCCTTCTCTTTCATGTCCCTCGACTCTTATAACTGCCATCTGGTTTCTGTACAAATTGTAAATAGCCTTTCGCTCCCTGTATTTTACCCCTGCCACCTTTAGAATTCGAAAGAGACTATTCCAGTCAACAGTGTCAAAAGCTTTCTCTAAGTCCACAAATGCTAGAAAAGTAGGTTTGCCTTTCCTTAATCTATTTTCTAAGATAAGTCGTAGGGTCAGTATTGCCTCACGTGTTCCAAGATTTCTACGGAATCCAAACTAATCTTCGCCGAGGTCGGCTTCTACCAGTTTTTCCATTCGTCTGTAAAGAATTCGCGTTAGTATTTTGCAGCTGTGACTTGTTAAACTGATAGTTCGTTATTTTTCACATCTGTCAACACCTGTTTTCTTTGGGATTGGAATTATTATATTCTTCTTGAAGTCTGAGGGTATTTCGCCTGTGTCATACATTTTGCTCGCCAGATGGTAGAGTTTTGTCAGGACTGACTCTCCCAAGGCCGTCAGTAGTTCTAATGGAATGTTGTCTACTCCCGGGGCCATGTTTCGACTCAGGTCTTTCAGTGCTCTGTCAAACTCTTCACGCAGTATCGTATCTCCCATTTCATCTTCATCTACATCTTCTCCCATTTCCATAATATTGTCCTCAAGTACATCGCCCTTGTATAGACCCTCTATATACTCCTTCCACCTTTCTGATTTCCCTACTTTGCATAGAACTGGGTTTCCATCTGAGCTCTTGATAGTCATACAAGTGGCTCTCTTTTCTCCAAAGGTCTCTTTAATTTTCCTGTAGGCAGTATCTATCTTAATTCTAGTGAGATAAACCTCTACATCCTTACATTTGTGCTCTAGCCACCCCTGCTTAGCCATTTTGCACTTCCTGTCGATCTCATTTTTGAGACGTTTGTATTCCCTTTTGCCTGCTTCATTTAATGCGTTTTTATAATTTCTCATTTCATCAATTAAATTCAATATTTCTTCTGTTACCCAAGGATTTCTACTAGCCCTCGTCTTTTTACCTACTTGATCCTCTGCTGCCTTCACTACTTCATCCCTCAGAGCTACCCATCCTTCTTCTACTGTATTTCTTTCCCCCATTCCTGTCAATTGTTCCGTTATGCTCTCCCTGAAACTCTGTACAACCTCTGGGTTAGTCAGTTCATCCAGGTCCCATCTCCTTAAATTCCCACCTTTTTGCAGTTTCTTCAGTTTTAATCTACATGTCATAACCAATAGATTATGATCAGAGTCCACATCTGCCCCTGGAAACGTCTTACAATTTAAAACCTGGTTCCTAAATCTCTGTCTTACCATTATATAATCTATCTGATACCTTCTAGTATCTCCAGGATTCTTTCATGTATACAACCTCCTTTTATGATTCTTGAACCAAGTGTTAGCTATGATTAAGTTATGCTCTGTGCAAAATTCTACTCATCAAGTTAAAGAAAAAGGTTTGTGGTTCTTGGTTGAAGTGGCGGCCTGGCACACAGTTTTAATCCTCCAGGAAGTGTTTCCTGCCGGCCGCTGTGGCCGAGCGGTTCTAGGCGCTTCAGTCCGGAACTGCGCTGCTGCTAAGGTCGCTGGTTCGAATCCTGCTTCGGGCATGGATGTGAGTGATGTCCTTAGGTTAGTTAGATTTAAGTAGTTCTAAGTTCTAGGGGACTGATGACCTCAGATGTTAAGTCCCATAGTGCTCAGAACCATTTTTGAAGTGTTTCCTCATTCCTTATCTTACCATTTAACCTCCGAATCTCGAACTCCCGTGTCAATTTCAGAAGTCTGATTACAATGTGTTAAATATTTAATATTAAGCACGTAAACGAGAAAAACCTTCACAAATATTTGAAATTATGTTTAAAGTTCATTAGAAGTCGGTAAGAGCTCTCATTTTCAGATGCAAGATGAATATACTTGAGATAATTTTAGCGTAAGGAGCTACAATGCCTCAAGACATGGACACATTTTCTAGCAGTAACACTTGCCTTACTGTGTTAAAGGCTTAGCATACGATTGTACCTCTTAATGAGAAGACTGAGGCAGCACTTTACGTTTTCAGATTCGGTCAATAATTACCTGAAATACTGAAAAACAAACATTTTAAGTTTACCCCTTGAAGGCCTTAGATAGGCAACCTGCAACTGGGATTGTGAACCAAGAACCATGAACCGTGAACCGGATTAGTTTGTTAGTAATTTAGATTTTGTCATTTAATGCTCAGCATCGCTTTGTACTACCACATTTTACTACCACATTTCAAACTAAATCGATAATCATTTTTCTCGATTTTCCCGTAGCCAATTCGTTCAACGCTGTGCTCCGAAGATACATCCTCAGTAATTTTTTGTGATATTAGTTGACTTATTACCGCGAGGAATGCTCTGTTTCTCAATGTCTGTCTGCTTCTCGTGTCTTTCTCCATTCGTACGCCAAACATTACTTCGCTTCCCAAGTGGTAGGATTCTTCGCTTCATCTACTGTTTCGTCCACCATGTTTGGTGTTATGTTTATCGCTAATATCATTTTATTGCCATTTACTCACATTAAACACTCATTTTTATTAGTTTTTCAGTCTTTTTCGCTTAATAATGTGCCCTTTAAAAGTCTCCTTGCGAAAATTCTATTGTGTGATTAATTCGGAATTTTTGTCAATGGAGAGTTTGTTGTGACACGGTTTTCTTTTGCAGTAGAATAGTTTCCATTACCTTCTTCGTCCTCCTGCGGCTGATTCAGTCTGTCACCCATAGGCAAAGACTATTGTCTGATTAATTTTGTTTGCTCTCCTGCCTTATTGCTAGAATGTAGATCATTATTAGTTATAGTTTAATTTCTTATATCGGTAATCACTAATATCAAAACACTGTCCTTAGGAATAATGACTATAAACACTAAAGGTCGTACAGGAGTATTATACACAGTTGCGTCAGTAGTTTGAGTGATGGATTGTGAGATTAAAAATGCAGTCGAAACTGCAGGCCCTTCAGACGGAGTAGAGCTTGGGAAAAAATTATGTATAGCACTGTTGAAGGAACGACGAGTACGTTACATTCTGCTTTTTCAAGTTGTGTAGCTTCTCTTGCACATTCAGACTACTGACATTTTCTGCGTAGTCAATACTGAAGAGAAACTTACAGCAGTCACACTTTCTTTTATGTTTAGCATGCCATTTCGGAGTTAATTAATTTAATTTTAAAATAAATTTCAGATATTTTTGTTGACAAATGTACTATTTGTTACAAGATGAGAACTCTCCCAGTATTTACTTCACGTGCCTTCTGTAGCATGCTTTTTGTTGACGCGATCCAGCCACATGTGTAAAATATTTACGCATTCGCAACATCTCCCCTTTAGTTCATAATAAAATTCAAAACAAGTGTATAAAACATCTGATGTGTGTTTAATATGTAATAATATGTCTTATCAGATTACAGTGAGGTGGCAAAAGACATGGGATAGGTCCTAATATCGAGTCGGACGTCCTTTTGCCCGATGTAGTGCAGAAATTCGACGTGGTATTGACTCAACAAGTCGTTGGAAACCCCTGCAGAATTGCTGAGCGTTTCTGCCCGTTTAGCCATCCATAACTGAGAAAGAGTTGCTTCTGCAGAATGTTGTGCACGAACTGACTTCTCGGGTGTGTTCCATAAATGTTCGATGGGATTCATGTCGAGCTATCTGGGTGACCAAATCTTTCGTTCGAATTGTCCAGAATGTGACACTGCGCAACGTCAACCATAAGAATTCTTTCGTTGTTTGGGAACATGAAGTCCATGAACGGCTACATATGGTCTCCAAGCAGCGTAACAGAACCATTTTCAGTCAATGATCAATTCAGTCGGACCAGACAACCCTGTGGATTCCGCATAAGTACAGACCACACCATTATGGAGTCACCACCAGCTTGAACAGCGTCTTGTTAACAACTTTGGTCCATGGCTTCAAGGGCTCTGGGCCACACTCGAACCCTACAGCCAGGTCTTACCAACTCAAATCGGGACCACATCTGACAGGGTCACCGTTTTTTAATCCTGTAGCGTCCAACCAATATGGTCACGAGGCCAGAAGAGCTCTGCAGGCGATGTCGTGCTGTTATCAAAGGCACTCGCGTCGGTCGTCTGCTGTCATAGCACTTTAACGCCAAATTCGGCTGCACTGAGCTAACGGATAAGTTCGTCGTACGTCCCGCACTGATTTCTGCGGTTATTTCATGCGGTTTTGCTTGTCTGCTGGAGAACTCCTCCCAGATGCCGATGCTCTAGTTCGTTAAAAGAAAGCCGTCTGTGACTGCGTTGTCTGTGGTGAGAGGTTGTTGTTGTTGTGGTCTTCAGCCCTGAGACTGGTTTGATGCAGCTCTCCATGCTACTCTATCCTGTGCAAGCTTTTTCATCTCCCAGTACCTACTGCAACCTACATCCTTCTGAATCTGCTTAGTGTATTCATCTCTTGGTCTCCCTCTACGATTTTTACCCTCCACGCTGCCCTCCAGTACTAAATTGGTGATCCCTTGATGCCTCAGAACATGTCCTACCAACCGATCCCTTCTTCTGGTCAAGTTGTGCCACAAGCTTCTCTTCTCCCCAATCCTATTCAATACTTCTTCATTAGTAATGTGATCTACCCATCTAATCTTCAGCATTCTTCTGTAGCACCACATTTCGAAAGCTTCTATTCTCTTCTTGTCCAAACTATTTATCGTACATGTTTCACTTCCATACATGGCTACACTCCATACAAATACTTTCAGAAACGACTTCCTGACACTTAGATCTATACTCGATGTTAACAAATTTCTCTTCTTCAGAAACGCTTTCCTTGCCATTGCCAGTCTACATTTTATATCCTCTCTACTTCGACCATCATCAGTTATTTTGCTCCCCAAATAGCAAAACTCCTTTACTGCTTTAAGTGTCTCATTTCCTAATCTAATTCCCTCAGCATCACCCGACTTAATTAGACTACATTTCATTATACTTGTTTTGCTTTTGTTGATGTTCATCTTATATCCTCCTTTCAAGACACTGTCCATTCCATTCAACTGCTCTTCCAAGATACACTAGGGGTAAGATAGATACTGCCTACAGGAAAATTAAAGAGATCATTGGAGATAAGAGAACGACTTGTATGAATATCAAGAGCTCAGATGGAAACACAGTTCTAAGCAAAGAAGGGAAAGCAGAAAGGTGGAAGGAGTATATAGAGGATCTATATAAGGGCGATGTACTTGAGGACAATATTATGGAAATGGAAGAGGATGTAGATGAAGATGAAATGGGAGATATGATACTGCGTGAAGAGTTTGACAGAGCACTGAAAGACCTGAGTCGAAACAAGGCCCCCGGAGTAGACAACATTCCATTGGAACTACTGACGGCCTTGGGAGAGCCAGTCCTGACAAATCTCTACCATCTGATGAGCAAGATGTATGAAACAGGCGAAATACCCTCAGACTTCCCGAGGGCATGCAACTTTACTGTATGATTAAATGATGATGGCGTCCTCTTGGGTAAAATATTCCGGAGGTAAAATAGTCCCCCATTCGGATCTCCGGGCGGGGACTACTCAAGAGGATGTCATTATCAGGAGAAAGAAAACTGGCGTTCTACAGATCGGAGCGTGGAATGTCAGATCTCTTAATCGGGCAGGTAGGTTAGAAAATTTAAAAAAGGAGAGGTAATGTCTGAAAATTGGTATTTTCGGTATGCTCTTGACACTATGGATCGTGGAATATTGAAATCCTTAACGATTTCCGAAACGGAATGTCCCAAGCATCTAATTAAACTACCACTCCGCGTTCAGAGATTGTTAATTCCCGTCGTGCGGAAATAATCAAGCTTTTCGCATGAATCTCCTTAGTACAAATGACAGCTCCGCCAGTGCAGTGTCCTTTTATATCTTGTATACGGGATACTATCGCCGTATGTATATGTGCAAATCGCTATCCCATGACTGTCAGCTCAGTATGTATTTGCAAAGAATGAACAGTCACTACGGGCTTTCACAATAAATGTGAACTGGTGGTGGCATTCAACTACGTACCCTCTGACTCAGTGATGAAATACTAAACATTTTGGCAGGTTTTGTTGTCTAGGGGCTGGGATACGTAGTTGCCGCATCACAAGCCAAATACTGCTCAGCCTACAGTACGCAATACAAATGTACACATGAATCGAATGGTCGAAGGTTCTTATCACTCGGGAATTGCGAATGTATCGTAGAAATTTATAAATGAAAGACTGCAATAAAATAAAATGTGCAGGTGCTATATTAACGACTTTAAATGATGAGTACGATGGCAGAACTACTTTTGAGAATGCGGTATATTTCTGCAAAACACTTATTGGTGTCGATGGTACAGCAATTAAATAAAATATAAGTTAAATAACAAGGAAACAATAGATTACTACTGCACATAATTATTTATGAACAATAACATAGCTCGCGAGGTATTCACTTCTAAACGCACACTACATCTTCACTGTGGAAACCTCGGAAATCTGAGAAGCGCACAAGTCGGCACTACGAAGTATTTCTATTCGCTGTGACCACGCGCAAACCGCTCCACACTCTCCAAGTCTGTGCTGCGACCGTGCGGCCGTCGCGTCCTGTGCGACTCTCCCTTCCTATGTCAAACTGTCCAGCACTCTCTCTTGTCCTCTCCTATACTGTCTCCCCATTCACGAGTGCTGTGATTGGCTAGAGCGCTCCCACCATGTCTTCAAGCCAACGTACACTCACAAACATAAAACACATTCGAAATACTGGATTTACATTTAAATACGAGTAACTTGAAATTAAATAAATATTCCTACGGCTGGACCATAAACATGCTCTAACACACATTATTAAATACATAAGTAAATCAAATAAACATATATCAAAGGAATAGAAACAAAACGTGGGCCAGTAGCCTAATGTCTCTGTGCTTTCTAAAATACAGTACATATTTAGCCAATTTCTTCATGAATAGTATATATCGGATATAAACAAACACGTAGACGAATAAATATATTTATAAGCATGCTGCTACTGTTTTTTCGTCTAACTGTGGAGTGCTTATGGCCTGACACGATCGATAGTAATCGGCCACTTTGACCTCCAATAACTCATGTACCATTCAAGATACATGCCTGTAATTTATACCAATTTGGATTTACACTAATAGTTTTCTAAAGACACGTCGATCGACAAAATCGGATGAACCGTTTAGATTTTGGAAATTCGATGCTGAGTGTTACTTGTATAAGTTATTGTCAGATACTAAACTTTAAACTAATAAAGATATTGAAAATCTGATTACACCATCAGAATTGGTGTGCAAATAATGGTAATGTACATGTTTCTTTTTGAGGTATCATGATTCATCTGGCTACTGTTAATTTCTATACTAACTGTGAAATGTCTGCCATGATGGTTTCACAAAGTCCGCCATCTTTGGCACTCTCGGCATACAAGTCTCTTTCATCAACACAGCGTCACCATGGAATTCCCAGCCACGCGCTTGAGCTGCACCCCTGTTGCTACGGCCAACTTCCAGCACCACGTGGTCGGCCTGCCTAGCGGCCCGCGCCTGCTAAGGGCCCGTGCGGCCACGCCAACGACGAACTTAGAATATTTCCAGGACGCCACAACTCGACTGTTACCTCACATCGTGAATTGCATGTCTCAGTAGGTGTGTTACATGTTGTATGGGAGAGCTGGGCAAGTAGCCAGGCTGAAGTACTCCTTTTTTTTTTAGCTGATAATCAGTAAACGGAAATGCATAGAAATGGATGGTTATAATCTACAGCTATTGAAGTATAATATCGAATAGCTCAAATACATTAGGATCAATGTAAGTACATTAAACAATCCAGTTTCTACAAAGCAGCAAAATGGCTACTTTGCCCGACACAACCGAGCAAAGTGGCCTGTTACTCAAAAATAACTGTTTTAACAAACAACTAAATATATTTAATTGTGAAGCATGATTCGAATTAAATTATTTACACATTTCACAAATAGAAGTCAAACTGTGTGAGAAACACAGGCCAGAAAAAACTGGGGCCAGAAAGAGAATAACTAGCCCTTATTCCAGTCCTCTTCTTGCCCTGAGTTTGAAAATGTTTCTTTGCAGTACATGCACTCTATGTCTTCATCGTTGTCGCCAAAAAGAGCTCTTATAGTGCTGCGTGTCCTGTCCTCCTCACTCCTCTTTTTAATGCCTTTCTTCTCTTGGGCTGCTTTTAGTTTTTCTTTATTCTGATTTTGTTTTTCTTCTCTTTCTTTGTTTGTCGCTCCGAGGCCACTCTTATAAGAACTTGCTGTGAGAACCATCGCAGTGCCCGGATTCGGCCACTGCTTTTACGTTCTCCCACTACACAATTGATGACCAGCGGGCGAAGAGGGTAGAAGCCACCGATGAGATGCCCACTTTGCTCGCATTGAGGCCATTACACAAATGCTGCATACCAACAATAGGATGACCCATTTCCATGACTAAATTAGGATAATGGAGTCAAGATATGACACTTTCAACACAATTTCATTAAGACATTCCATCTCTATAAAACTGACTGAGACGCCCTGTTAAACCCGCAGGACAGGACAGGTAGTTTAAATTGTGGAAAGGGGCCAAAATGAGCGGCTGTCAGTTACACTCGAACATATAACTTTATTTATTGACCAAACACTACAAGAACCAAGAAAATTAAAAACAAAACATAGCATTAATTTTTGGAACTTAATTACCGGCTGAATGGCCCATACAATCTCATGCCTAAAGGGCAAGACCACTTTAATTTAAAACTGGCTGAAAGCCAATAACTTAAGACTCAAACCAAAATAAATTTTTAAAAGGCCAAAGCTCTTACCTTAAAACAGTTCTTTAAATTAGGCTGAAGGCCCAAATAATCTTACGCCTTAAGAGAAAAACAACCTTAATTTAAAAATCGGCTAGAAGCCATACAAATACAAACAACAAGAACAAATAAGAAAAGACAGTACACCCAATGCCGCTCAGAAGTTTCCGAGGGTCGGCCTGGAATTCAAACACTAATGCTCGCTTAGGTGAGACAGGCAGTCGGCCCAACCATTCTCGATCCGACAGCAGCCCAACCGACAGACAGTCAGCGGACTCACCGACAAGATCACTTCCACTCCACCCAACCAGCGCACAACATGGAGTTCAATGGAACAACGTAGAAGGTATTGGCGCCCACAACCAATTATACATTGAGCTGTCAAACTACACACCATTCTGGACAGCAACAACACGATGAGGAAAATGCACTGCCTGAATTTACGTCAATGGTCAGGGCAGGTAACCGAAACGTTAACGGCCATACAAGGCAGAACATTTCACTGGTGCACATCAATTCAAAATAACCAAGTACAGTTAAACTTCACCGGAGGGTGTCTAAAATTTGCCAACTCGAAAACACACATTTTTGTTCGTGGAAATGTCCCAACAGCTGACAACGAAATCCAAACGACACAATGTGAACAGTCGTGAGTTGCTGGTAGATTAAGTCAAAACTCAACTTTCGTGTCCGGGATCGGTGAGCCACGGACCTTGTAGCAATGGGATCAGCAGCACACACTCCGACCACGCGTGGACGCCGCCAGCGGCCTCGGCCAAACTAAGCGCCACGGTTTCCTCGCTGCTCCACAATAACCGACCAACTGCTCGCACGCAGCACAGCTGGAAACTATAAGAGCCACGCCAAAGATAGTACAAGTCGCGAATATCGATACACACCGCTGCTGCCACTCGCGGAGAGAGAGGATAACAGCATCACCGCGATAACCGCAGGAGACTAAATACAGAATAGCAACCAAGGTTTCATCCAACGAATAGCATGAGCCAGCCACGGCTCACTGACAACTCACCTTACCTCAGAATAACTACGAAGGATGCCATATTTTTTCCTCGGCCAGTTTCGGTTGAGGAAAAGCGGAATTTGTTATGGAACATCGTGGAATATTCCTCCTTCAGCCTCAATAGTTTCATGAAGATGCAACAGGTGGTGACGCTGTACGTAGCCTTCAAAGTGCCATCTGTAACGTAGGTGCCTTCCAAGCAGAGATCTATCATTGAGTTTGCTTTGGCGGAAGACCGGAACATCACAGATATTCATAGCCACTTGCAGAATGGCTGTGGTGAAGAAAAGCACGGCGAGTCATCGGGCGAGGCTTCTGTCATCATCGCAACGTGGCGCAAAACCTCTCCGATCTCCCGCGTGCCAGCTGCCTGCACACATCTGTAGTTCCTGCAAAGTTGGGACGTGCGGGCTCTCTCATTCGAGACGATGGCCGAACCACAATCAAACACGCTGCTCAACTGGATGTCTCTGTTGGTAGTGCTGACACACTCCTCGACCAGTTGGGGTACTCAAAGGTCTATGTCCACTGCGTTCTTCACCGCCTAAGACAATACCATGAAATGACCACGTGTGCAGAATTGGTTGCGCGTTACGAGGCTGATAGTGACAATTTTTTGTCGAACGTCGTCATAGGCAGTGGAACATGGGTTCGTCAGATCGAAACAGAAACGGCACCCATTCAGTGACGCCACACCACTTCTCCTCCGAAGAATAAATTCAAAGCCGCACCCTCAGCCGCTAAAGTAATGGCGATTCTCTTCTGGGACTCTGAAGGGATTATTCCGTTTGATGTCCTCCTTCACGGGGCAACGATCAACACAGAAGCGTATTGTGCTACCCTCAGTAAATTGAAGAAACGACTTCAGCGTACTCTTCGCCACAAAAATACAAACGAACTTCTCCTTCTCCATGTCAACGCAAAGCCTCACTCAAAGTGCCTGAACCCGAGAGGATCGCATAAAGCTTCAGTGGACTGTTATTCCATTATTCCTCGTACACCCTACATCCCGGCTCTCTCACCTTCCGACTTCCATGTGTTTGTCCCAATGAAAGATGAACACCACGGAAGCAGTACGTGGTTGATGGCGAGGTTATTGATGCAGCAAGACGTTGACTCGGACTTCGTCCAGTAGAGTCGCACCATGCGGAAATACAAGACCTCCCAATAAGGTGCCGTAAGGCAATCGCAATGAACGGCGTTTAAGATGGAAAGTACAGTTTTGTGACCAAAAGAGTAGGGAGCAGTTTGGTGTATTTGAATCCTGAATAAAGCCAGCCTGCATTCAGGAAAAAGTGTTGCATTACTTAATGAACGCCCCCCGAAAAATCCACCAAAATTATTCTTACTTCAAAGAGTGATATTGAAAACAGATCAGACTTCATGAAGTGACTGGGCCCTTCATGGAGAATAAGTTCAAACATTGCCCGCGCGACCCCAGCATGTCATAGTCCACGGGACCCCAATAGGCACTTTGCCCGCCATGCCCACTTTACACCGCTCTCCTCTACATAGTCAAGTGTCCTCATGGATATAGAATAAGTCAAAAGTCTTAAACATATAATTGTTTAAGAGGTAACACAATGTTTTTCACAAGAGAAGTAAACGTACAATACGCTGAGGTGATCATGATGTTTCTAACAAGTAAGGCTATTCTGGTCACGCATCATAAGAGAGAAAATCAGTTTACAACACATATTTACATTGACTACATTACTGTACCGAAAAGGTGTAGAAGTCAGATTTATGTAACAGATTATTTGATATTATTGATAATAAATACGCATCAGTCGAGTCTACTAAGAGATTCGTCGGTGGAGTACAAAGAGAACAAGACTCATCTTAAGCTGAACATTAGTATTTAGACTTCTAATGGCTGCAGGAAATTCCTGAAAGTTCCTGAATGATGGACTTCCTTTCTGAAGATTTTTCTTATTTCTAGCATTGAATCTACGAAATGAGGAATTGTTCTGAAAAAGCAGTATATTATTTACGTAAAATTTTATTAAGGAAAATGTTGGAAAATTTATATATGGGAAGTTAATATCACTAATTCTTTGAATATATCTCTGCAACGCGTTCTGAAGATCTCAAAATAAATAATTCGTATTACACCTTTCTGGGCGCAGAAAATTTTAATTTGGATTGGTGCCTTACCCATGATACTGATTCCATATGGTATTATGGATTGAAAGTAAGCGAAGTGTGCTACCTCTTTTACTTTTTATATCAAGCACGTCTTACAATACCCGAATTGTAAATAAAGATTTCTTCTGACACTTCAGAGGTTCTGTGGTGTGCTTCTCCCAACTGAATTTATTAGCAAGTTGTAATCCCAAGAATTTAACACTGTCCACTTCTTCTAGGCTGTCTTCGGATTTTAGACATATACTTGAGTAAAATCTCTTAAAATTTCAGGAATACATATAGTACACCCTTTTCAAAATTTTGTAGCACGGAGGGTACATGGCGGCCCAGGATCATCTCCCGTCTTCCTAATTTTTTCGTTGTGGTCGTTATATAAGACGTAAGTGGGAGGAAGTAATAAGTTTGAAGCTGCATCGACGTCCCAAGTAGGAAGCAAACACACTATTACCTCTTTTGGGAGCCAAAAAGATGTACTGATACGAGGGCCGTCCGGTGTGGCCGAGCGGTTCTAGGCGCTACAGTCTGGAACTGCGCGACCGCTACGGTCGCAGGTTCGAATCCTGCCTCGGGCATGGATGTGTGTGATGTCCTTAGGTTAGTTAGGTTTAAGTACTTCTAAGTTCTAGGGGACTGATGACCTCAGCAGTTAAGTCCCATAGCGCTCGAAGCCATTTTAACCATTTTTTGGTACTGATACGAGAGACGTCGTTTTGGGATAATAGATTTCAATCGCAGTAGCGATTTTTCCTAGGTAGTTCCTCTGCATTAAGCAATGAAAAATCTAATCACGTTGTTTTGCTGAAGATTTCAACCCTGCTTCGAAGAAATTTGTACTACAAATGAACATTACTGAATCTGAAATGTCATCGTAGTAAAAGTATTCATCTGATTATAGTTTAAGTGATTTAGTAGTCCTGAATAAAAATACAAAAACATTGGGCTTTCTATGTACCGTACATTTCTAGAAAACAGTTTTGAACCAAGTACTAGTTACATACACTCTTTGAAACTTCTTTTCATTTTTGCTATAGAATCATTCTGTCTCGTTAAAATTTTGGTTGAACTGAGCGCGAGACAAAACATGAATTTTAATTTATACTACTCCAATTTGAGACAGTTTCTTCACTTTCGCCAATATGATCGAGTGCATATTGCTGGAGCTATGCATCTTGAAATCTACTTTATAATTCGAAATTCAGAATACGCCAGTTCTTAAACTGGTATGTTTGCATTTTCTTCCCACAGTGTTAATTAAGAACCAGAATTAGTATAACATATCTACTTTCACACGAAATTCCAGTTTCTCTTCAAGCAATCCTCTCTGATTTGCAGTTTTAATTCATTTTGGCTTATTCTACAATTTGCATGGCATTAGTAGAACAACAAAACGTGTAGCGGGAGTCACGAATTTTCAAGTCGTTTGGATGTTTGCTATATAAGTGCTGAAAGGTTTGCTCCTTTGTTTATCATCTCGTTTCCTAGACTAGTCACTGCATTATTATCACATGAGTTTCAACAGCAATTGTGAGACTATGGTTGAGCATTAAGCACACCCCTGTGTTGCAGACAAGATCTGAACCCGGTGACCTATGCTGTCAAAAGATATCTCCCCATAAGATCCTTTCAAATTTTAAGACAATGTTGCCCAGCGGATACTATTGAACATCTGACTTGAAATAGAGATGGTGCTATTAAACATGAAATGTGGGTATTATAGCTCACACAAAGAGAAACAGTTTCATCAGACTGTGGAATGAAACTAAAAAATACACTGAAGTCCCGTTTATTACTAAGCTGCATTAAATTGATTCCAGTCACTGAGTAGGATATACAAATAATGCAATGTGCATAAAGTTTCAAATAAATTACTAGACATATACGATGAGACCTTGGGACAGATGGGTATAAATTAGAGTGATACAATTAGCTGTAGCCAAATAAACTGCCGATGATTGCTTAATTAGTTAACAGATCAAATGAAAGACCCAGAACAGTACATACAAGCACCATTTCCTTTGCCTAAAAGCATTTTGAGTTCAACTAACTGACTGTGTAAACTAAATCAGAGGAGAAAAACTCTGAGATCAAACAAATTACTTCACGGTCACTTCGTCACGACGTACACAAATGCAGCTCTTGCTTACCATTGTTCGAAAGCTCAAGTAAGTACAATGGCTGCAGAGATAGCTGAAAGTTGTAAGTTCAGCCCCAGTGTCTGTCATTAGTTACAAGACAGAGCTGTCTCTCTCTGCACTTCTAAGGCGAAGACATACCTCCCTCTGGCGTTCCAAGACAAAGTGTCTATCCACTCTCCTCAAAATCTTGCTGGTTTTGACAGCAATAGATTCTCTTTATCAAATCGATGTGGACCTTTCAAGTTATGACCAAAGAAAAATTTATGAAAACAGCAACGATCTCCCAGATCCTAAGGAATCTGCTGTGATTACCCAGTAATACACATTTCTCACTTAAATTTGGGGAGAGAGAAGAAATTCTCCCCCACTATGAAGGTTGTTTCACGCTTCGGAAAATGATAGAAGCTGCAAGTACGCACTCACGAGCCTTCACCCGCTACAAAAATAATTTAGGTGAACCAATCCTGGACTCCTTTGGAAAATTTAAACATAAATTACTGCTGGCCCCCTTTCTCACTCTGTATGCCTCGTGTTTTCCCATTCACTTCTAGCTCTGTATTCATGTAGCAACTATTCTTTACGCTGCTTCTCACAATGCAAGTTTATAGCCTGCCAAATACCGCCTCCTGTCCTCTGTTAAAGTCTTTGTAGAACATGGTACACAAGATCTGAAAGCACCTATCCACTCCTAGCAAGGACTCTGCCTTTCAGCGAGGAGTAACTTTACGAGTTGTTTGTAGTTGTACCCACGGGGTCTATATGCTCCCACAGTCAGCTAGGGGACGCAGCTTACAGAAAAAAAAACATTAGACATATCTTTCAACGTATAGAAATGAAACGAAGACGTACTTATTAGATTCGCAATAATTGGTGTATGTCACTAGTAATTTGAATTAATTTATTAGTTTAATATGAATCCTGGGTTTTAATTAGGTTTTGGAGGGTTTTTTGGAAAAACTGCCCCTTAACACACTCTTATTTTTAAGCTCCTCTCCAGTCTCATGGTATTCACACAGAATGTCGAAATATCACAGCTCTCCTTACCTACCCGAAACTGTCCTTAGTAATTCTACATAAAGTGAAAACAATGTAAAACTACGTGTTGAGAAGTTATAAAGAAGTTCCAGGTTTTCACTCGCAAGAACTGATAAACGACATGAAGCTTCACACTGTTTTCTGAAAATTATAAAAATTCTTAAAGAATGTTATAGACGATTCGTTCTGTATAAAAATTCCGAAATTCTAGCCCCTACTTTTTACAGTTATTCATAACTTGAAACTTCGTGCTAATTTACTGTCCGTAAATTGGGATATGCTGCATGGACAGTGTTGCTGTAGTGAATTGAATCTTCATCATAGGCATTACTTGAGTAGATGTCCCAATCTGGAATAGTTTGTTTTAACATTGTGGCTGTTATTTGCATGAATATTGTTAAAAACGGCTGTAAGATATATTTGAGTCCCGTCTCCACTGTGGAACTTCCCGTGCTTTTTGGAGATACCTTTGTGATATAGTTTAAGACAGTGCCTAAACAAAACGTGTTAACAGATCGACAAAAGGTTGATAGTACTTTCGAAATTAATCGTTGAGTAAATAATGTAATATTGGGGCCTTTTTCTTATCGATACAGTGTAATGAAAACAACTTCCAGGGCCGTAATGATAACTCCTAAAAACGGGGAGAGGACAAATATGACGAACAGCGTAGATGTTGTTAGTCCGACTTGAGGCATGAATGCATCAGCCTGTATAGCTCTCGATACAGGAATACCGCCGCTAATGTGGAGTATGTGATATCGGGTATGTCCATGGCAGTCCACGAGTTTCAGCCCTTAAAGACTAATAATGTGAGAGCTACTACTAGAGAATATCCAGTGCGATTTGACTTGAAATTTCACTGCAGTACGAAATTTACCCCGGATTCATTAGAACTAGTCGATTTCCCTGACGCCTTAAGTTGTTGCAATACACCTAACTTACTAACAGGTTCCTCTAACAGTAGGAAGCCAAATAAAAAGATTCCATACCGTGCAGCCTTAGAATCGTCGTGTTATATACTATTTAGTTGCGCGAATCAAGCACTCATTTGATATATAAATTAATCAAAGTTAATAATGTCGAGGAACATGGGTTGCTGATCAATGGCATCGCAGTGTTTTCGTTGATGAATCGTTTGCTACACTACCCCACCTGACCATCATCGGTGAGTTTGGCGACGACCTGCGGAATAGTCCCATTCTTCCCATGTTCTGGAGAGCCACAGTGATGTTACTCCTTGCCTCGTAGTATGGGAAGACATCGGGTAAGAATTCAGATCACTGCTGATGGTGATTGAGAGATCCCTGACGGTACTACAGTACGTCACCGACATTCTGTATCCTCATTTGTTCCTCTCATACGAGAGTATCATGATGCCAGTTTTCAACAGGACAACGGTGCGTGTGTCTATGAACTGTGAGAGTGATGTTGAGCCACTTCTGTACTCCACATATCACGTGTGGGGCGGTCTGTGATATCAACCCCATCCTAGTGCTAGTACCCTGGATATAGAGGACTACTTAAAACAGCTCTCCTCAGGAAAGTATTACACCGCCTTTTTGACATTCTTCTCGACCGATTCAATGCATGCATGCAGAACAGAGCGGGGTGCAACGTCACAGTGGTAAGTGTCCTCATCCTTCCTAGTTCTTTCATAATTTGACTTGATATATAAATCACCGAAGCAACATCACATAGCCTCTCAACCCGCGAAGTTTCGTTCTCCCTTGTGAGTGGTTCACTTTGTTTGTCAGCCAGCGTACTTTGCACTTAACTGAAGAGAAAATATTAAGCTAATATTGGCATCACTGGCTAGCGAAAACATCAATTTATCAATTAGCTACAAAATTAATATTTATCTATTTACGACGTACTGTTCACCTGACGTTGCCTGTGCCGCCTTTTTTGATATTCTGGCGCCCAGTCGCAGTATCTTATTGCTGTGTACCGTTCTTTCCAACTGAAGGCGCTAAGGGTAAATGGTGTCCTAACAGATGCCATCATGATAGGTGCAGCACCACCTAGACGCCGGAGTGTACCTCACGTTAACGTCTACTAACGAACATAATACGCAACTAACTTTTTTCCTCCTTTACTTCATTGCTTTAGTTTTAGCCAATATTACTCCTGTGTTAAAATGTCCTTATTAAGTGTCTTCAAATTATCACGTGCCAACAAGCTATTCCGCCACCCGACCTCCCCTCCACCTCCTTTTTACAAAACGTAGAAATTTAAAAAGTATCTTCACATTCTTTAAAGCATGTAAAAATTATTGAAAGTGTGTTACCTTACGCTGATGAATATAACTATAAAATCTGCCAAAGTAGTTATTCTTTTCGGTTATACATACATCTACGACTAGAGAAAGAGAGGATTTCATTTGGCCTATAACACCTCGCCTTCTGCCTACTGCTGCATTTAGTTTTCTTCATAACGCAGCGGGGATTACCGCTTAGAGCACGTACCTGTAGGAATAATATTATTCTTTTTTATCATCACATGGCAGATTTCATAGATTCTATAAGGCCTGTTTGTCTCCTCTTTTTATTGACTGACTGTTCTGAAGATGACCACTGGATAGTCGAAAACGGTTACGACGTTGTGAAATGTTCTTATGATTGTATCGCATAAAATATATATACAGGGAGTCAAAAACATTTCATATTTCGAGAAGTGGTAGTATGGACCAAAACAAGAAGAAAAGTCTAGTAAGTATGCACTCTAAAATGCATACCTTGTTACTAGAACCATCAGACATGTAAGTGAATATGTTCCTTTTAGATATCTATAGATCATCATTGTCTGTAGACTAAACTTTGCAATTTGCGCAGACGTAGGAAAATGTAACAAAACAAAATTCTTGTAAATTGGCTCTGCTTTATGTATAATTTTGGCAAGTTACACTGTGAGCCAGAGAAGGAAATGTCAACTTGTTATTTCGACCTTTGTTACATTTAACCAAGCATTCTTCAATATCATTTACATCATTTACTATGTATATAGTTTCATTGCAACATGTCGTTCTCGGGCTTTTAGCATGTGTGCGTTTTAATTCGTAAATCAGGATTCAAGGAACAGAGAATTATTACAGTCATATCTGGCTTTCCTTGGTACACTGTGAGGCTCACATTGTCGTTTTTGAAAGCTACAGTTTTGCATACATTCTCGTGTGCTTTCTTCATGCACTCAGGCACTTTACTTCCAGTTTTGTTTATTGTAACAAGCAAAGTTGTCGGAATTTTTTTCAGACATTGTGTTAGTGAAACTGATGCGAAGAGTTGTCATACGTAAAATTTCTTCCTTTATTTACGTTTGGGTGTACAAGTTTCCTCACTACAAAGTGGCACTAAGACGTACGCTACCACGACAAGTTTCATTTTTACCAAGACACGGGATAGCATATAGTGTCCATTTTGAATCTTTATCTGCAGCCATCCAGTGTTTCTACCTATACTTGTAAGATTCTGAAGCCATAAAATGAGTGGTCCGATATCTTCACTTGGACGGAAAATATTGCTCATCAGCAAAAATATATGGACAAGGGATGTACAAGTTCTGACAGTTTTTTATGAACCTCTTGCATATTAGTGACACAAGAGCAAGCTTATCGTTTTTTAGTCGCTTTAACCGTGTAAAAAGCACAAATCAAACTTGAGGTCCATTATGATTTCCCTGAATGGATTATGTGACATCACAGACTTAAAAAACTGCGTTCTCCATTTCTCTCATCGAGGAGGTTCCATTTCTATTCCTTCTGAATCAGATTCAGCAGCATCCCTACTATATAGAATAGGAAGAAATCTGTCAGGATCTTCTAGCGTACGACAATTCTTCACGTCCAAATGCTGAATTCGCCTCCGGTTCTGTGCATTTGTGAATATGTTTGAGAGGAGATTCATCAGTAAAACAAATACGACCTTAGAAATATTTGGTTTCCTTGCATTTATCTTACTGCCTATACATGCGGATTCATCAGAATCTTCATTGGAGCACTCTGACTCATCTGGGCTCCTTGTTGTTTTTTGTTTTCTATCACAGTGAGAATCATTCGAATTTGCTGTCTATATCGCCTCCTTCGGATTCAGCTTCTTCGGTATGATTTATCAAATCTAACAGCTAGTCATCCGTGGGACCACGAGGACAAGCCGTAAAAGAAAGCAAGATTGGGTTCAACGTCCAGTGGACATCGAGGTCATAAGGGACGGAGCACAAACTTGGATTGTGTCAAGGACGGCGGAAGAATCGGCCATGCCCCTACGAAAGACCCATCCCGGGATTTGCCTGGAGTGATTTGGTGAAGTCACAGAAAATCTAAATCTGGATGGCCAGAAGCGGGTTTGAACCGTCGTCTTCCCGAATGTGAGTCCCGTGTGCTAACCACTGCGCCACCTCGAGAGAAGCCAAGTTACTCTACTTCACAATGCCTCTTTGTATTATTTGTAAAAAGTTTTACACTGTAAAAGACTCTGCACTTAGTTTCACATCTGCATTGCAACAGCAGACACGATTAAAGCTAGCAAAACTGTGTAGCGCCTAGATAATTCAATGGGGGAAAAATGTCCCGCCGGTGGTTCTAGGTACTGTGTATTTTTTCTCAAAAACAATGTTATTAATGCGTCCATTTTTATCTCAAAATGAACTAAGCCTGAAATATTAAAAGTTATGGACTTTCGCCCACTTCCCGAAACAATTAGAAGGAGGAAAGAGGCAAAAATTGAAGACCTGAATGGAAAAACATCCAAACTCCACCTTTGGTCAATTTTCACTTTTAATATGAAACTGAATGTATATGCCTAGAGCAACGTCACTGCCGAGGAGAACTTTCCAAGTCCAGCTCTTTCCCCTTAAAATGGCACAATACATTTTCAAATCAATGAAATAACACCCCAAGTCCACGGAGCTGGGCAGTTTTTCCGTTCAGTAAAACATTGGAAGGCACATTCAGTTTTTCGGTTCCATATGGCAGGTGCAATAATCAATAAAAATATTTTCTCTCAACAATTGACTGGCTTACTACATACTGCATTGTTAATACTTTATATGTTTTACTCAGTTTCCATGAAGCCTTTGTAGGGAATGCATCATTTGTGAAAGTTGATGTTTTTCCATTCAAATATGGACGTGGTTTCATGTGATACCGATTCAGAAGTTTGTGGTAAAAGAAGTAAAATGCCTGACAAGTGGAAACAAAATGTGGAGGAAGAATGAGATTTTCACTCTGCAGCGGAGTGTGCGCTGACATGAAACTTCCTGGCAAATGAAATCTGTGTGCCGGACCGAGACTCGAACTCGGGAGTTCATGTCTCGGTCCGGCACACAGTTTTATTGTGCCAGGAAGTTTCAAAATGTGGACAAACAAAAACGAGATTTAATCATGGGTTTGGTTGTCCTGCTACAGACATATGTAAGTCATGTGCCAAGTTAGAGAATAAGTTGAAATATTTCACAAATTATGGATTAAAGAGATAGATGACACTAAATTTAGCAATTCACAAACGAAAAGCTTCTGTTTTCTATGACAACAGGAAAAAGTTCAAAAATCTTGCCAGGGAAAAGGTTGATGTGGATATTCTCTGTTTTGACTTCCATCAGAATCTGCCATGCCCTTTACTACCTATAAATGAAATATTCTACTTCAGTCTGCTTTCGGAATTCAACTTTTGTATTCACAATGGAAAAACAACTAAAATTACAATATTTATATGCAATGAAGCATAGGGTGGTAAGGGTGTTAATGAAGTTATTTCATGCCTAAACACCTACGTTATAAGCACATTATCATCATAAGTTGACACACTTTACTTGTTCTCCGATGGTTGCATTGGCTGGAACAAAAATATGGCAATGGTTTATTATCTAACAACTTTAGTTGCTTCTGGAAGATTCGATTACAACAGTCATTACTTTCCCATGAAAGACGATAACGTTCCTCCATGTGACGCCAACTTTGCCGAAATAGAAAAAAAAGAAAGAAAGAAAGAAAGAAGATTTGGAAGATCTTGTCAAGAATGATGCAAATTTCAACGTGATATGGACGACAGGATACAAACGACATTTAAGTCAGGACTACAAAAAGTCAGTAGGAAGCAAAGGTCAGAAATGTTCTCTTTCTAAGTATAGAATATTAACTATACACTCCTATGCACTCCTAGAGATTTGGAAGATCTTGTCAAGAATGATGCAAATTTCAACATGAAATGGACGACAGGATACAAACGACATTTAAGTCAGGACTACAAAAAGTCAGTAGGATGCAAAGGTCAGAAATGTTCTCTTTCTAAGTATAGAATATTAACTATACACACTAATATCCAAGAAAAGTTGAAGCTGCAGAAACAATGGAAGGAAAAGGCTTCATAATACATTTCTTGATGAAAGCTCCTTCCCAGAAGATCAATTTCAGCACTCTGCCGTTATACGCCAATACACTGCCCATAATCTGAAATGTCTGGTTTAGAGGGTGCAGCCTTTTATTCAACGCTCACAGGATATTCCCAACCCGAAGTAACAGCAATGGAATCAGGAAAAGAAGAAGGAACAACATAGTGAAAGAAAAGTAAGTTCTTTTTCATTATAAAAAGATTGTATTCATTATTTTTTTATTTCCAAAGATAAGATGTTTTATACATATAATAAATGCCATAAACCATGTTAGTATGTGAAAAAATATAATTTAAATTATCTATTTTTTTACCAATGTCTATTTTATTTGCCATGAATTGAAAAACATCCCAAGCGCATGACTATACTCGTAAAGTATGCACTCCAAGTGCCTGAGACTTGAAGAGAATATAAAAGTGAGTAATTCGTAAGTGATGACTAAAAATTACGTGGGTACAGCAAAACAATCTCCAGTTATAACGCTTTTTGCCTCTCTTCAAAAATTTGTTCAGTGGACTTAGTATGTTTCTCCAGTCAGGTCTTCAATTGTGCTACGGTACAAAAATGTCCTATCTGTGGTTCTAACGTGAAGAGCTATGAGCAGTTGTTAATATTCGCTGCTGTCAAATAAATCTCTTCTACTGCAAGCCCTTTGGTATTCCGAACAGTCTACGTAACACAGTAAGAAAATGAGGACAGATTACTCCGTTTCTGTGAAGCAGGAGAGCTTCCTATGCAACCTGCTTGCTGTTACATACGACATGCACTTGTGAGCCATCGGTAAAGGAGGTACTTAATCTGGTGTTCATTCACAGTAAGGTATGCTTCTGACCGACATCTTCCGGAATTACACACTTTCTGTAAAACTCCAGGTTGGTCATCGATGCGCTGCCAGGCATTCACGACGAGTTCTCGTACAGTCCACACATATTTAATGGGACTTGCATGCACTGAAGGTTTCAAGTGTCGTCACAACCAATAATCCAAGGGAGCAGGTGACAGAAACGACATGTCTAGTGTAGTGGACCTCCCTGACCAATACATTGCCCATTACATCTCTGAGTGTGGCGTTGTTGCACATTTCGGAGAAAACTGAGGTGGCACTCATCATGCATGAAGCACACCTCCAACTGCTGTTGGAATGGTACTTCTTCTGGCATGATGGGCAAGTGGTTCTATTGCACCAGTCAACCCGTTTGATAGTGTGTAAGGCCCTGTTAACCTAACGCCAATAATTCCTCCCCATGCAGTAACTGAAAATCGGCGCTGATGCATTGCTTCTTCAGTTGCGTGTGTATTTGCTTAAGCTCACACATGTTATGTCGTGTGAAACCAGCCTCTTCTGTAAACAATGTCTTTGTTGGAAAACTGGATCTTCACCGTATCTTGGCAACTGCTAATGACTGAACTGAATCCTGGCAGGCTGATAATGTGACCGAAGGGGTTGGATACGCTGTACATAATTAGGGTAGAGCAACTGATGATGCAAGGTCGCCCAGACTAGAGGATAACTAACCTCAGTAGATGATGAAATTCTACGTACGCTAGTTCCAGGGTCTTCTTCCGCTCATTACAATACTCATTCATCCACAATACTACGTGTACGAATAGTGTGACGTTTGCTACAATCCGCCCTGTTGGAGTTCTGGAGCCAGAACCTGTTAGTCGCTGGAAAAGACGGCTGAATAACTTTGCAGATGGTACCCTGCATTCTGGATATTTTCCAGGATGCAGGACACGGCTCGGTGGTTGCAAATGATAGATCATAGCAGCAGATCATATCTGCCATTTCCATTATGGACTAATAGGCCTTTATTGTGATAGTAAATGCAAAGATAAAACTGCAATATCAAAGCATGTAGCAAATGCACCTCAACACAACCTGGTTTTACTCAAACTATTGTAAATGTTGCACTTACCGAGAACTGTGAATCCAGGTTACAGTAACAACACAAAGAGATGTTTGCTGTACACAGTATCCATATACAATAATAGGGAACTGTGTCATCACTTGTTTTCTGCGTTCTGTAGATAGCTAACAATAGCAAAAGGCTCGCAGAAGAAGAAACATGTTTTGCAGTAGCGAAGATGATTAAGTGCTCACAGCTGTTAAGGTATGAATTTTAGAGCACATATTTATTGGACATTTTTCTCCTTTTGGTCCACCTCTCAAAATATGGGGTACATTCTATATATACAGGGTGCTTCACCCAAAACTTGCACCGCAAATATTGCGGAAATGTAAAGTGCTGTTAATGTGCGGTTTCCACAGAATGGAATGGTAGTGAGGGGCTCGTATCGTTAGCCAATAAACAGACTGTAACAAAACTTAAAAAGTAAATTTTTGTGCAAACATACACTTTCGTAAATGGAACTAATCCTACTGACATTAACAGACTAAAGGTAGGGTACGTTAGAATGTCTGTGGCGTCTGTTTCAGGATTCTAGTGTCAGTCGCTTATGAGATATCATATATTGAAAAATTTCCTCCCTGAGAGTTTTTTGTGCCATTAAACCTGGGTAGTTCGTAGGTATCATGTCGTAAGTCTGCTTACAGTGTGCTTTCCTAGCCATGTCCATCTGCACATGTAGCCCCTGCAAAATAAGTTGATAAAGTAGACCAATACTAGTCCAACACAATTCATCTGTTGGCGAGAAAACTACTTCCTGTCCCTGCTCTGGAAAGCAGATCGATAAAGCAGGCCAGTACTATACCCACACAATACGCCTGTCATGCAGGGCAGCGTGTACGATAGGGACTAATAAACAAGTTTTTGCCTGTATTTCCACTCCTATTGGAACTAGGAGGCTATAAACCCTACAGTGCTAATACTTGTGAAGTTTTCTGTTTGGGGTGTCAGATCTGTCTGAAATTGATCCAGAGACTTAGGAGGAGATTCTGGAGATATGTAAACACATGCTGCAGCATTGCATGGCTCACTCTAAGTATCTACAGCAGGATAACTTGTCTGGCATAGATATTGCTTATTTGTGGACCAATGTGTAGATTTATGATTGAAATTTGGATAACAACATTAGGTAACTGATTACCAACTCTTCTATATAACATAAACAATTTAAGCAGCATGCACCAGGAAATTCCTCTAGAGGCATGAATGTTATCTCTTCCACATGTAATTGTCATCTGGAGTGAAATCTAGTGTTAGAGATAAGAGCTGCAAGCTACTGCACCATCCAGTCCAACTGACTGCAGCACCAAATCAATGTGAACTACAGCCAATTGTGAGCTGTCCAGCTGCAGTGCCAATATGGTGTGGTCTGCCTGACTGCAGCTGAGGTCGCTGCAAGCTATGGCCACTTACTAGCTGCATGACTACAGAGAGCTACATTTGCTGCGTGGCGTTTTTCAGCATTTCATTTCCTATGCCTTGACCTTTAACTCAATACCAAAAACTCTATTCTTATTAACTTAATATCTGATATTTTGTTTAGGAACTTAGTAGTAGCTTTTACTGACCTCCTGGTAACGGTAGCTCTTGTGCACATAAACATTCCTCACGAAGAAGTCAATGTATGTGCGAAATCCATTAAAATGGTTACAGTAGTTCCTGAGATCAGCCTGAGCATACAGGCAGAAACTTTGGTGGAGGCTTTTAATTTATATATATTATTCCAATTTTTCAATTTGTGCACCACTATATATCGAAATTATAGTTATCTAATTACTTCAGTTGTCTATAGCAGTACCAGATCTGGAGCCATTCAAGGTAATGGTATAACCTGATAATCTGCACACCACTGTTAGGCAACTACATCTGATTTATGTCAAGGACACAGGGAACCCATGCAGGGAACCCCACTCTCCCTGCACAAATGTGCATGGTATATTCATGGTCAAGATGCAACAAGATATGTATCATGGGTCCAACCCTTCTGTCATCCATGACTGTCAGCAGTTGGATGTAATGTGGTATCCTACCCACGGCTCGAAGGCAATCGTGTGACATAAATATGGTGGTCTTGATGTGGATAGGAGAAGGATGAGGGTTAAGATCGATAGAGGAACACACAAGCACACTGTAAGCAGACATAAAACATCATATCTAGGACCTATAGAGGTTGAATGACATAAACAAGTGTCAGTGTGGAAATTTTTCAAAATATTATATCTCATAAGTACTGACACTAGAATCCTGAAACAAACACCACTTTTCTATTTCTAGTTTTTCAATGTCAGGATAATGTATATAGAATGTATCCCATATTTTGGGAGGTGGTAGTATGGACCAAAAGGAGAAAAATACCCAGTAAATATGTAATCTACAATTCAGGCTATAAATGTGTGATAAATAATGGAGATTCTGCCTTTAAAATTTTTGTAGGTTCTGGAGTTTAATGGACACTGTGATGCCACTGAAGTTACAAACCTTACATGTATGATACATTCTCATATGATAAAGATGATTCTCATAATTTTTCACAAGCCAGAAGTGACCACCCTCTTTAACATTCTGGATGTTAATACATGCCTTTTTAATGGCAGTACACTTTGGAAGTGGAATAAAACTGGAACCTCATTTACTGCATCACAAACACGCAACTACACATTGAGATGGAGTACAAAGTTGAGTGCTTTTCTGGGCTCTCTCTTCTGGATTTTGGAAAAATGGTCCAGTATGACAATGAACATAAAAGATCTGAACCAATCGGCAATTGCGTTATCCTGCAATATCACATCATTATTCTCCTCTCCCCCCACTTCTCAAATGTATACAATGCTTCTCTTCTCCGCATCACTACCTTATTTTGGGGGAGGAGATTGCAAGAATCACAGCATAGAACTGCACTGCACTTAACGGCGGAATACTGCAGGTTCTAGATGATTTTGGGAAGCTCTCTTTTCCAACTGACTTGATATTTATTTAAAAAATTGGTAGTGTCTTGATAGCCTGCATTAGAGTTATTTATGTGGGCATGCGACATCCAGTTTCGGAAAGTAGTTAAAAGAAGGCATGCATCTAACATGGTGCTCATTAACAGGAAGGGCTGGAGTGCTGCTGATAGATGCAGGACTAGGTGATGGCCAATGTTGAGAGGAACAGGATGGTCCAGGATGAAGCCTTGACTGATAACGAGTTGATCCAGGCCACAGCAAATGCATTGTTGACAGACTGAGCTGGTGTGATGGTAAAGAACAATTTCTATATGGGTTCAGTGCTGGGAGCACATCACAGCCAAGATGAGCTTTGTTTGTTGCTGGTGCAAGACCACCACTGGATGATTCCAGGACTCTTGCAAAGGAAGAAAACGAAATAACAAAACTATTGACTCATGGATGCATGAATAATAATTTCTAGTACCCATATAGTAAACCGTTGGCGTCCATATTGTTGATATGCTTGGCTGTTATGTCGTCATCTATAACTATACTGTCTCTTAGAAGTATATCCAGATCATCATTGATGTGTATCCTACATAACGATTAAAAAAAAGACATGTAGTCGTCAACAATAATAATTTGTAGTGCTCATACAGTAATTCACTGGCGTCCATATTGTCGAAATACATGGCTCACATCTCATCATCTTGTGTATTGCCTCTTAGCAGCATATCCAAGTCATTATCTTCCTTCTCCTCCCCCATAAACTGTCATTATCGAGTGCACATAGAAAAAAAATCTCGTGAGTAGACATAAAGTGTAAACTTATTGTTATTGTAGATGAGAAAGACTGTACTCTTACTGACATAATCTGCTCCTCAACAACTGGCTTCATTCCCCATGAGCTCATAGTGGGGGAAGGCATCATGGCTTGGAATGGACCATTCATTTGGATCTCTGCACTGCAGGTGACCTTTAGCTGTGTCAGTTTCACTCATAGTTTGTGAAGTGGATATACCCTGGGACACCTCAGTAAGAGGACTGGTCTTCATCCCCATTGCCACAACATCATTGAAAAATTCTGCAAGGAAGAAAGCATTGCATTAGATAATCACATTATTATTAGTCACAGATAGAGAGAAAAAGATGTCAAGAATGTGTACTTCAAATCACAAGATCTGCCTTTTAAAGGTGCTAGTTCATCAATTACAAACCATATGTCTCCCCCTGAAGTGCCTACTAGCCTCACTAGAGCTTCAGACATAGTGTCTGTCATGAGAGATGACGAATTACTCCCATCTGCGACAAAAAGAAATTCATTATATCAGGAGGCAGATATAGACAACTGATATATGCGCACATATACATAAAAACTCATACTATATGCATACCTGCTGTATTACTAGAATGAAATTGAGGTGCTTGGTAGCCCTCTCTGCGGCATTATAGTTTCAGTCTTTTCTAGATTGTTTAATGTTTGATATAAGACATCGATAATGTTACCATGGACCTAATTTCTTGTCCTTCTCCCTCTATTTCCTTTCTTCCTAGCATAAAACCTGTTTCCTTCATTCGTTTTCACTCTCTCCTGGGGTTGTGGTTCTCTTTCGTTACTCTGATATTGTCCATCTCTAACTTGGATGGCCAGTATTTTTTTTTACCTGCTGCTGATTTATTCTTACAATTTGCACAATCTTCCTTTTATCCATCCTGTCTATGTGTTCGTTCCAATCATGCTTTCTGTTATGCACCTTCTCATTAATGGTGACCACTTTACACCCTTTTCTAAGGCTTTCACTCCTCTCTCTAGCTCTCAGTGTCTTCCCTGTAATCCTTCGAAGATTTTCATTTCAGACGTTTCCAAAGTCTCTTCATGTTGGATGTTTCCGGTCTTGTCTCAGCTGTGTATGTCATAACTGGTCTCACTACTGCTTTGTATATTCTTGTCTTTGCATCTTTTCCTATATGCTTGTTTTTCCAAATATCCTTTAAACATCCTGTAATTTTGTTTGCTTTTGTTACATGTTCTCTAACTTTCCTTTCCAGTTAAGTATCAAGACACATAAATATCATTACCTGCTGAATAATTTTTCATCCACTTCTAGTTCGCATCTAATTGGTTCCAGAGATGTCATACATTTGGTTTTTTGAGTGGAATGACCAAATGTAGGTTTGTGGCTGCTATGTTACAAGCATGTACAGGTTTCTGCAGCTTATCTTCGCTGTTTGCCTGCAGACCTGCATTTTTAGCATAACAAATGCTTTTTCTTCCTTCGTCTCCCATTCTACAACCACTACCAGCCAATACTTTCTTTATCACCTCTTTGTCAACTATCACTATATTAACCCTTTCAGACCCTCTGGTGGACCGATGACCTCAGCAGTTTGGTCCCATAATACCTTACCAGACCATCTGGCTACAATTGTGTACCTTAACTTTTACTGTGTTTTAGTTGCAACTTAAGTGTTTTTCCCATTGGAAAGCTGAGGTACACATTTGTGAATGTTCATCGTTTTCATCATTCACAATTGCTGCCAACTGTTGGGCATCACTAAGAAAATATCAACAAGTCAATGTGGCAGTGTGCAGCACCTTGTGAACACTGGAATGCATGGATGTGGTTGGTGTGCTAAATTCCACTGTATAATTGAATGTTTTTGTTATTATGCATGCCAATTATTGAAGGATTATTTTACTGTATATTACAATAGAGAATATTTCGTAATTAGTTATTTTAGTCCTTAAATGAAGCCAAGTATACAAAGTATTTATGAAAATGGGTACATATTTACGTATAAACCTTGCATCTACAGCCATTAAAGATCAACTAAGAGCATTACCACGTAAAGAAAAATTTTCCGTTCTCCAGAAAAAATTCAGGTCTGAAATGATTAAAAAGCATTGGGCTCAAAGAGTCATCTTCTGTTATATTATTAACTACTATGGAGCTAGTTAACCTGGAACCAATATTCACCTTGATAAAGTTGTTGAAATAAATGTCTCCAGTTGGAAGGAATACCCCAGTTACAGTGGCAGGTTTACCACATCTGTTAACTGAATAGCATCGAAAGTCTTCTGTAAGTCAATAAAACAAAGATAATCTCGTCTACCGCATTCAATGGAATTCTCTACAACCTGTCCAAGAATGAATATTACATCTGTGATTGATCTAGCGGACATAAACCATACTGCTCCTCTGAAAAGAGGTGTTTCGAGTTTAAGAATGTAACTCAGTAGATTTATCCCTCCATAGCTGGAAGAGACTCTCTTATCTCGTTTTTGTATACGAGAATTGTCATACTAGGTCTCTATTCGTTTGGAATTTTATTACCAGTTATAAAATTGTTACTCAATTCGATTAAATACTCGGTTAGAGAATATCCTCCATATATAAGTAATTAATTGGGAATCCTATTTTTGCCTGTTGACTTTCTATTTTTAACAGATTTACAGATTTTCCACCTCTGCATGTGAAACAGTTACATTTTCATTTACTTGTATCCTGATCTCTGATCTCTCTTCATTTCCTAGTAATTTGGTACATCTATGCAAATCTTTTAAGTATTTAACCCAGGATTCTTCATTTATATTGTTCACTTTCAAAATCTCATTTAATTCTTTCCTCTGCTGTCCTATAATTCTCCAAATTTTTTTCAGCACCCCATACAAGCCATGTTCTAAATTTTAGAAAAGTTTTCTCTGTGGACCTGTTTAAAATAATTCATTAATGATTTTGTCTCATTATGAGTTATTTTATAATCTTCACAAGCCTCTTGTATTTTGAGTGTTTTATATTTGAAATAGGCTATGTCCTTTTTTTACACATTTCTTCAACCTCTTTGTGTAACCATGGTGTTCAATTTGGTTTCCTCTCTTCCTTTATAGCTTATGTACCTAGTACTTCTTGAACTGCTGCTTCAGTACTTTCTTTGATTTTCTCTCAAGTCTGATCTGCGTTATCCTCTGAATTAGTGGACTTCTTCATTTTGTTCTCTAATAGTTTCTGACATAAGAGTTTTCTAAATTCATTCCATAATGAGCCTATATTAAATTTTTCTTCTTTTCAGGTTGTTCTTTAGCAGTCTTGTTATTTCCTACATGCAGTCTGATTTTTGCCATGAGGAGGCTGTGATCTATCCCTCTGTTGGCAGAGTTTATTATTTAACATCTAGCATTGACTGAGAATGAATGTTTCTGTTTGCAACGATGTAATATATTATAGATTTAAGACATCTTGTATTCTGAAAAGTGTATTTATACTGATCTTGTATTCATAGAATGTATTATTTACTCTCGTTTCGTTGCTTGAGTGTAAGCTGGTCATAATCTCACCTTTATCATTTAGAAAGTTTTCATTACCTCGTTCTTTAACCCCACAGATGCCACTATTTCCAGTTCGACCATTAAAATCATCATTACGACTGTAAGTTCATTTGAAGGTATCAGATTCATAATTTCTGGTAACTGCTAATAGAATGCCTCACATTCTGTTCTAGGTATACCGTCCTCTGGACTGTAAAGGGAGATAAAGTTCAATTTGTGATGAACCTCTTTGGTTTTTGTAAAACTATTCTCAGCGATGTATTGGCATGCCTCAGTAAGATCTTTGTACACTCCTGGAAATTGAAATAAGAACACCGTGAATTCATTGTCCCAGGAAGGGGAAACTTTATTGACACATTCCTGGGGTCAGATACATCACATGATCACACTGACAGAACCACAGGCACATAGACACAGGCAACAGAGCATGCACAATGTCGGCACTAGTACAGTGTATATCCACCTTTCGCAGCAATGCAGGCTGCTATTCTCCCATGGAGACGATCGTAGAGATGCTGGATGTAGTCCTGTGGAACGGCTTGCCATGCCATTTCCACCTGGCGCCTCAGTTGGACCAGCGTTCGTGCTGGACGTGCAGACCGCGTGAGACGACGCTTCATCCAGTCCCAAATATGCTCAATGGGGGACAGATCCGGAGATCTTGCTGGCCAGGGTAGTTGACTTACACCTTCTAGAGCACGTTGGGTGGCACGGGATACATGCGGACGTGCATTGTCCTGTTGGAACAGCAAGTTCCCTTGCCGGTCTAGGAATGGTAGAACGATGGGTTCGATGACGGTTTGGATGTACCGTGCACTATTCAGTGTCCCCTCGACGATCACCAGTGGTGTACGGCCAGTGTAGGAGATCGCTCCCCACACCATGATGTAGGGTGTTGGCCCTGTGTGCCTCGGTCGTATGCAGTCCTGATTGTGGCGCTCACCTGCACGGCGCCAAACACGCATACGACCATCATTGGCACCAAGGCAGAAGCGACTCTCATCGCTGAAGACGACACGTCTCCATTCGTCCCTCCATTCACGCCTGTCGCGACACCACTGGAGGCGGGCTGCACGATGTTGGGGCGTGAGCGGAAGACGGCCTAACTGTGTGCGGGACCATAGCCCAGCTTCATGGAGACGGTTGCGAATGGTCCTCGCCGATACCCCAGGAGCAACAGTGTCCCTAATTTGCTGGGAAGTGGCGGTGCGGTCCCCTACGGCATTGCGTAGGATCCTACGGTCTTGGCGTGCATCCGTGCGTCGCTGCGGTACGGTCCCAGGTCGACGGGCACGTGCACCTTCCGCCGACCACTGGCGACAACATCGATGTACTGTGGAGACCTCACGCCCCACGTGTTGAGCAATTCGGCGGTACGTCCACCCGGCCTCCCGCATGCCCACTATACGCCCTCGCTCAAAGTCCGTCAACTGCACATATGGTTCACGTCCACGCTGTCGCGGCATGCTACCAGTGTTAAAGACTGCGATGGAGCTCCGTATGCCACGGCAAACTGGCTGACACTGACGGCGGCGGTGCACAAATGCTGCGCAACTAGCGCCATTCGACGGCCAACACCGCGGTTCCTGGTGTGTCCGTTGTGCCGTGCGTGTGATCATTGCTTGTACAGCCCTCTCGCAGTGTCCGGAGCAAGTATGGTGGGTCTGACACACCGGTGTCAATGTGTTCTTTTTTCCATTTCCAGGAGTGTATTTCTTGAGGATAGGTATTCCTACCCCTGCTTTAGCTGTTATCTCTTTCTCCATTCGACTATAAATAAGTACTAGTGACATTCCTTGTGCCTTTTGCTTTTTTTTTCTTCTTGGATACTACATATTGATGTGTCATATTGTTTCAGTTCCTCTATGAGCTCTTGATCTTTGTTGTTAAAAGATTTTATGTACCATGTTTCAAATCTCAGAATATTTTTATTTTACCGTGTCTTAGTCCTTTTCGTAGGCTTTTTCATCATATTTGTAATCTATCCTTTTCGAGACACGGTACTAGTACTCTGAGCAGTGAAATTACACCTGCGGTAGGTTTGTCCACAAGGAACTGTTGGATGTGACACAGTGTGCCTGAGTTCTATCGTCTAAGGCTTTTGTTGGAGACGTGTTTTAAAAAGCAGCATCCACGTTCGCGTTTTTTTGTGTGTATGTAGTGCATGATTTCTGTAGTATTGTGTGCTGACAGAAGTTTTTTCTGGGTTGACATTTTGGATGCTAAAGGAATGTAGTAAGTAAGGTAAGCTATATGAGCACATAGAATATGAAGAAATATGGAAAATGTGGCAAGATTATAGAAAAATACGTACAATTTGGAAAAAAATGTGAAAAAATCCGGGTACGACATGGGGAAACAAATCACCTGTATTTATATAGAGGGAGTAACCGAAATTTGTGGTATAAACACTAGATATACAGGAGAAGGATGGCACTACACATACACATAGCAAAAAATCATTGTGCAGAAGAAGAAATCGGAATTCGTGGTAGGAGTTAGGACTTCAACGTAACCAATAGATACAAGTGTGGGATAACACAACATCTATGTGTTTTATAGTTAAAAGACAGTACATTCTAGGGAGGAAACTGTCATATTCCCCAAAACATGGGATATAGTGCATCAGATATAGGCGCACTAGGAGAAAATTTCAGAAGACAAGTGCTGGAAACCATTTAGAGGAATTATAAAAAACCTATGGCTGTAACGTAACCCGAAGTTAAATAGCATGTTATAACGGATCAAGTGCCTCGATTATCGCTTGAGCTTGGTGTAGTCCAGGGTTGACCATGGCGAGCAAAACACATGCGTGCCGCGTGTACGGGCTCGTCCTGTCTCGGATTTGCTCGATCATTTTTGTAATACCCGGTACAGCACATTTAATTTAGTATCGCAATGTGGCATTTCTCGGTCGGCTCAACTCTCTTCATTTCGGCAGAATTGTGGTGTCAGTGCTGTTTGTTCGTGATACTAATAGTTGTAACCACTGCCCTGCCTACTTAAGAAGGCGGAAAGAAGATAGAGAATGTGAAGAATATAGTCGTAATCACATACAACTTGCCAGCAAGAGCTCAACTCAGTGATATTAATTTCTTTTACTCGAGACTGGTGTTAGAAAGGAACACAAAGCTACAGACATGGCCCAACGTAATTTTGAAAAGTCGACTGCATAACGCGAACGATCATCCACGTTACGTTGTATGGTTAAGTGAATATCGGACTTCGTTTCTGAGAGACTGTAGGTAAACTGGTGCGCAATAAAAGATCTGAAAATTTACTAATCAGTATTTGGATCAGGCCAATGGCGGATGGGCTCCGTGTCAGCGCTTTTTTATTCTTTCACGAATAGCTGCAACGAAATCTGATAAGTACAATACATTAATGCAAAGAGATATGTTTGAGTTATTGAATAAATAAACCTGAAAGGTATTAATTTAAATATACTCGTGGTTCTTAAGAGTTAACCAGATGAAGGCTTATATGGCGGACGCTGAAGAATAAAAGATGATGCGAAACAGCAACGCACCTCCTAGCTGTCTGCACAAAAATGTCAGACTGTGCCTTCCTTTATTATAACAGAAAGTCTTGCAAGTACTTATTAACATCTGTGTGCTCTATGGTCCACACATTGCACAAAAATAAAGAAAGAAAAATTTCATGGGTGTTTTAAATTTGCCCCCTGAATGACTACGACACAGGCTGTTACCTAAGTAGTCATTCAGCTTATAAATACAACAAAATTACAAGATTGATGTACACAAGGAAAAACAATAAACAATTTTATATATTTTATATTAAACAGTTTGGCAAGTCATTTTCTGTCTCTGGCACTGAGGACACACGATGCGTTAATTTAATGTCTGAGCTCTGAGCAGTATCATTGTTCTGAGGATATGACGGTAAATCAGTTCAATGACGTATTTGCGTGCGGGAATTGGTGCAGTGTGTCAGGCCACTGCTGGAGTGACGTCGCAGGTAGTTTCTAAGACGTCAGCCGCTCGGTGATGACCAGCTGCGCGCAAGCTCCGTTACTGCAACTTGTAGTCCCCGTACAGAGCGTCGATTAGTTGCCTCCAACCTCAGTGTCTGTTCGTATTCGTTCACCAATGCCATCATTTCAGGATTCGTCAAAAACCATAGTTTGATATTAGTTTCTTGACAAGGGTGCACACATGGCACATAAAAAAACTAGAAACACATAATAAATACGTAGCAGATTAAAAATACCTTTTTTCATTTTTACAATAAAGATAACAGAAGTTTACATTGCTGCCCCATATACTATGAGTTTTGTTATTCATTTTAATTTGACTTGGACTAAAATAGGACTATGACTATACCCAGTGTGTGAGTGCAGTTTTAAATTCAGTCGAGCCTGAAAGTGCGTTGCTTTAAAGTGAATCTCCGTTGTTTTTCTGCAAGAGCCACAATTCTGTCATTCCATACGAGTACTGAAGTATTCACTTCGTTTTGGTAGCCGCGTCGTCGTGCTGATGTCTGACTGTTCAATGATAGCTACCATAGTACAGTTTCACGACACTCCCATTTAACTGCGGGCCCGCCAATGATTTGTCCGCAAGGTACTGTTGGACGTGACACAGTGTGCTTGAGTTTTAAAGTTCTATCGTCTAAGTCTTTTGTTGGAGACGTATTTTAAAAAGCCCTGTGTCTTCGAATCGATCGGCTTCCCTTTGGTGTCACACTCCCAGGAGAAAGCAGTCGTATTTCTCCACAAGGTAAGTACACATTCTCTTACACGGCGGAAACGCTGTTTTTCTGATCCTAGTGTTTTTTAGTATTCCGCCAGGGACTGAGATTACATGCAAAGCACCTTTTCTTCACTACAACACACTCAGTAGTCACTATCCTAGCACCTTGCTGTTATTCGTTTGGTGTTTATTTGCTTAAAAGTTCAAGTACCTGTGTACCATGTTGTTTGTTCAAAAATGGTTCAAATGGCTCTGAGCACTATGGGACTCAACTGCTGTGGTCATAAGTCCCCTAGAACTTAGAACTACTTAAACCTAACTAACCTAAGGACATCACACACATCCATGCCCGAGGCAGGATTCGAACCTGCGACCGTAGCGGTCGTGCGGTTCCAGACTGTAGCGCCTTTAACCGCTCGGCCACTCTGGCCGGCATGTTGTTTGCTAACGATGGGCTCTCATACTTGTTTTGTAACTTGCTGCGGAGGATGGCCACACAAACAAACTTGTTATGGGGTCTCATGTTTGCATGTACTTTGTCCAGTTCTCTCGCATTTATTTTCCTTAATTATCTAGGTACTTTTTCCTATGATTAAAATGTTCCCCTTAAAGTCTATGTGAAAGTATTTATACGTCACTAAAATTAAAAATGGAATAAATGATAACATATAAAATACAAATTAAAGAAATGCTACTTATACACACCATTACACAAATTATGAGTACGAAGTAACACAATTCCTACTAAAGAAACAAGCTAAGCATAAAAAAGACACAGAGGTTCAATTAAAGTGAGCAGAGCCAAACTCTCGAGTGACAAAGCTCACATCATTAGTGCACTACTCTTATTGTTACTTAATAATTCTCTTTATAGTATAGTAATTCAGTCTGCTTAGTGAACAAGCTAAAAGATTCAGTATTTGCGTGTTGTTGTGGTGTAATTTGTTTGGTTCAGAACAAAGAGTTCAGTGTATCGTTATCCAGTTTTTTCTGCGTTAATGTTGTTCTTTCAGTGCCAACTTACTAATATACAAATTTCTAATAATTAATGAGTTTGATAAGTTTTTGTAATAAAAAATTCATAAGTAGAAATAAGTTGGTGCTGTTGCACTTCATCCATAAACTAACATAAATGTATAGATACGTACATAGATAGACACAACTTCAGCGTAGGGTGCTTCTATGTCACTGACACTCGTGCGTGTTTCGAATGTTGTGTTCACTGCAAATCGAAGTCAAGTCATCTGGTACTTCAGTTTAGGTATTATTTACACGTTGTTCACGAATTTGCAGTTTCATTGGATTAGTGCGGTAATTTAAGTACGTTCAATCAGGTCTCATGTGTCTTTTCTCTGACTCGGAATACACCATATTGCGTATTGTGATACTTACCTTCCAAGTTGAGATTTCTTTAATCTCTATGCGAATATAAACCTTGTATTTTGTTGGATCTAGAATTCACGTCCAGATATCAACCAGGATGCGGAACGCGTGTGATGATGTATGGTCCTTCATTAAGAAATTCACATTTTCTACTCTCGTGTTTGAGCTGGGGTGATTTTCGGTGAGTTTTAGTGAAACATAGTTTACCAGATCACAATTTTGTGTATGGTTAAGATCCTTGAAATTCTACGTTAATGTTGTTCTTTCAGTGACATCTTGTTATATTACACATTTCCTGAGGTGCTCTTGACGACTGAGTGCAACTAACATGTCCCTGGATTCTCTTCGTATGAGTCTGCATTTCGTGAAAATTTCGGAAAAAGGATCCATCCATTCACCTCGTCATTGCGTATCATAGACAGGAAGATCATTCACAACCTTCTCAGATAAGATATTGTACCTAGTGAGTGTGTCGATTACGTGCATATGTCATATAAAACGTTTAAACTCACCGAATACCCGTATTCACGGTTTTCCTAGCGGGATGAATCGAGATATTAAAATTATTTGTATGTTATTTTCTTGTAAAAACTTTTTTTCATTTATACAGAGTAAAGTAAGATGCATTATCGATTAACAGCTTCTCGGGATTTCCTACTATCGGAAGGTAGTTACTTGAGATTCTTTTGATTGTTAGAGCAGCTGTAGTGTAGTTGACTTAGCAGCACATATTTTCACAAAATCGGAAAAAATGTTATACAGTGCAGTGATATATTTCACGCCTCACGGGCGGTAGGATATGGTTCTTTAACATCAAGCACAGTAATTTCCAATAGCTTACTAGTCAAAATAGGATGAAATTCAACCTTACAGATTTTGTTAATCGGTTTTGCTTTCTGGCCGATGAAACAAGTGCCTAACAATCTATGTACTTTTCGTTAGATGTCAGAAAAGTTGCAGATTAGGTTAAGCAAATGAATTGATGTTCAGTTTTGTACGGTCTGTTTTCGAATGCCTTCTATAGAACAATACGTTATTGTGTAGAGTGTAATATTGTCCCAAACTGCTTGCATTATCCTATTTCAGCTGTGTTCTCACTTTGTGCCGTCGTGGATCTGCATGTTGTAGTATTTCACATTTCTGGACGTGTCAATATAGTATTACCTTTCACGAGTAAAATACTTTATTCTGTTACTTGTTGTAGTGATTCTTCACTTTCTGTTGGACCTTGTGGTGGCAGTCTAGACAATGTGTTAACTACAATTTTTTTTTTTTTTTTTTTTTTTTTTTGCAGTTTCAGACGAATATTCCTGTAAGGTCAATCCCCATTGTGCTAGGTGCGGGTGTAATAATTTGCACGACGTCAAAAAACTTAAATATATATGTGGTATATGTTCCTTCGGACATATCAAAAATAACAGACGCCATACATGCAGGGTGCGGCGCTTAAATCCGGACAAATGAAACTTTATTTTAAAAAGCAAATTTATTAAAACAAAATACAAATGAAAATGAAAATCCTTCTACATATAGGTGGTGGTGTCTTTCAAAGAGTAACATTACTAGATGTAATACCCTTCAGCCGCAATGACCGCCTCCAATCTTGCCCTGAAGCGATCGCACGCACTCTTTAAAACAGCGCTGTACATATTCGCGACTGCTGCTTCGATAGCGGTGCGTAGAGATGTGACGTAAATGGCTCATATGAGGCCCTTCTCTGCCATCCGACGCATTGTCCGCTCGCTGAAATCCAATACTGACGCCAATTTCCTCAGCGATTGCCCCGGGTCCTCCGAAATCAGCACCTGAGCCTTTTCGATGACTGCCGCAGTTTGTGACATGCGTTTCCTCGAATGAAGTTTCCTTCCCGGGTTAGCGGAACCTTCCCCAGACTTCTCCAAATCATTATACTTGGCCACAATACCGTAAACAGTTGATCGCGGTCCGCAGCTCGTGGTCGTGCGGTAGCGTTCTCGCTTCCCACGCCCGTGTTCCCGGGTTCGATTCCCGGCGGGATCAGGGATTTTCTCTGCCTCGTGATGACTGGGTATTGTGTGCTGTCCTTAGGTTAGTTAGGTTTAAGTAGTTCTAAGTTCTAGGGGACTAATGACCATAGATGTTAAGTCCCATAGTGCTCAGAGCCATTTGAACCATTTGAGTTGATCGCGGGTACCCGAAAATCGAACTATTTCAGTGGGCAAATAGTTTCAATAATCGCGGCTCTTTTGCTGTACTCCGCTGTTGTAAGTAACATCTCGGCCATTTTGAGGTTCTGACTGTTATCTAGATGCCTATGGCTTGCAAGAACACCAGTCGCGACTTCCGGTGGAACTACGATACGCCGGGAAATTTAAGTTGAAATTTGTCCGGATTTAAGCGCCGCACCCTGTATGTATAATTAAGGCGAGGACGGCCAATCATCTCTTTAGTGCGGATGCACTCTAGGCTTACCTTCTTACGAGGAATGGGCGAAATGTCGCCAGTAATGAGGGTAATGGGCAAGGAGCACTACATCAGTAATATGTGAATAAGTTGAGAATATGGGTCTGTCGGGAGGTGTGCTGTGATATTCTAGGCAGGTACGATGACCACTGTGTCCGTATGGCTAAGTGGTCAGAGCATATACCTAATAAGCAGGAGACATGGGTTTGAATCCCGGTCTGGCACGAATTTTCAACTTTCCCCTGTTGATTTAAATCAGCGCCTACTCGCAACTAATGTCTGTAATTCCTTTATGTTCTAAAAATTTAAAGCTTGGTGATCAGTGTATACCTTTACGTCTCTACCATAAATGCAATAACTTAATAGTCTGAATGCCCATACTATTCCTAATGTTTGTAATTCTGTTACTGTGCAGGAACACTTGCATTCAGTGAGTGTTTGCTCGCAAACCTAATCGTTTTTACTTCAAACTTACGTCGTTCTAGTGCAGTGTGAAACAGAACCAATAAAAAAAGCGTGCTAAATCGAAACGACCGCAAAATCCCAAAGATTGGCGATGTTTTACACAAGCTCGAAGTTTAGCACGGACTTCAATGCGAGATTCTTATAATAGTTTCCACAGCAAAATCTGGACTCGAAACCTGTCAGAAAATCCAAAAACTCTGGTCATATGTAATGCTATGGGCGAGACAAAATAAGTGCCTTATCTCCGTGACAGCAATCGAAATACTGTCAATGGCATTGCTGCTAAATTAGATTTACTAAACTCAGCCTTCCGAAATTCCTTCACCAAAGAAGACGAAGTAAATGTTCCAGAATTTGAATCAAGAACAGCTGCTAACATGAATAACCCAAAAGCAGGTATCCTCGGAGTAGTAAAGCACTTTAAATCACTTAATAAAAGCAAGTCTTCCGGTGCATACTGTATATCAACTAAGTTCCTTTCAGAGTATGCTGATGCAATAGCTCCATACTTATCAATCATATACGACTGATCGTTCGAGGGAAGATCCGTACCAAAGATTGGAAAGTTGCTCAGGTCGCACCAATATTCAAGAAAGGTAACAGGAGGTAACCCACTAAATTACAGGTCCATATCATTAACGTCTATATACAGCAGGATTTTGGATCGTATACTGTGTTCGAACATTATGAACTACCTCGAAGAGAAAGGTCTCTTGATATACAGACAACACTGACTTAGGAAACATCGTTTTTGTGAAAGACAAATAGCTCTTAACTCACTCGTAGCTATCGACAAGGGATTTCAAACTGATTCTGTATTTCTAGATTTCCGGAAGGCTTTTGATACCGTACCTCAAAAATGGTTTGTAATCAAATTGCGTGCTTAGTGAATATAGTCTCAGTTACGCTGCTGGGTTCGTGATTTCCTGTCAGAGAGGACATAGTTCGTAGTAGCTGACGGAAAGTCAACGAATAAAACAGAAGGCCCTCTGCTGCTCCTCATCTATATAAACGATTTACGAGGCAATCTGAGATGCAGTCTTAGGTTGTTTGCAGATACCGCTGTCGTTTACCGCCTAGTAAAGTCATCAGAAGGTCGAAACAAATTGCAAAATGTTTTAGAAAAGATATCTGCATGGTGTGAAAACTGCCATTTGAGCCTAAATAATAAAAAGTGTGAGGTTATCCACATGAGTGCTAAAAAGAATCCTTCAAACTTCGGTTACACGATAAATCAATCAAATCTAAAGGCCGTGAATTCACCCAATTACCTAGCAATTACAAATGAGAACAACTTAAATTGAAAATAATACATAGGAAATGTTGTGGGGAAGGCTAACCACTGACAGCATTTTATTGGAAGAATATTTAGAAGACGCACCAGATCTACTTAGGAGACTACCTATACTACACTTGTCCGTCCTGTTTTGGAGTAGTTCTACATGTTGCGGGACCCTGAACAGGTAGGATTAACGGAGTACATCGAGAAAATTCAAAGAGAGATAGCACGTTTTGTGTTATCAAGAAGTATGGGAGAAAGTGTCCCCCACCTGATACAGAATTTGGGGTGGACATCATTAAAACAAAGGTCTTTTCACGAAATTTCAGTCAACAATTTCCCCCTCCATTTGCGAAAATAATTGGTTGACGCCGACTTCCATAGGGGGAAACGATTATCATAATAAAGTAAGAGAAATCAGAGCTCGCACAGAACGATACAGGAGTTCGCTTTTTCCGCGCGCCATTCGAGAGTGGAATAATAGAGAATTATTGTGAAGGTGGTTCGATGAACCCTTTGCCAGGCACTTAAGTGTGATGTAGCTGTAGATGTACACCTAGACACGAGCCCAAACCTGTGAATGAGGCTTCTGTAGTGACACAAAAATATTTTCTCATATCAGGATGGCATAGATTTCTGACTTAACTGATGCTTCCTTGGTTGAGTGCTATTGACAAAGGATTTCTGATTGATTTCGTGTTTTTGGATTTCCGGAAGGCTTTTGACACTGTACCACACAAGCGGCTTGTAGTGAAATTGCGAGCTTATAGAATATCGTCTCATTTATGTGACTGGATTTGCGATTTCCTGTCAGAGAGGTCACAGTTCATAGTAACGGATGGAAAGTCATCTAGCAAAACAGAAGTGATTCTGACGTTGCCCAAGGTAGTGTTGTAGGCCATTTGCTGTTCCTTATCTATATAAACGATTTGGGAGACAATCTGAGCAGCCGTCTTACATTGTTTGCAGATGAGGCTGCCGTTTATCGACTAATAAAGTCAGCAGCTGATCAAAACAAATTGCGAAGCGGTTTAGAAGAGATATCTGAATGGTGCGAAAATTGGCAGTTGACCCTAAATAACGAAAAGTTTGAAGTAATCCACATGAGTGCTAAAAGGAATCCGTTAAATTTCGTTTACACGATAAATCAGTGAAATGTAAAGGCCGTAAATTCAACTAAATACTTAGGAATCACAACTACGAACATCTTAAATTGGAAGGCACACACATACAATGTTGCGGTGAAGGCTAACAAAAGACTGCGTTTTATTGGTAGGACACTTAGGTAATCTAACAGATGTACTAAAGAGGCTGCCTACACCATGCTTGTCCGTCCTCTTTTAGAATACTGCTACGCGGTGTGGGATCCTCACCAGCTAAGATTGACGGAGTACACCGAAAAATTTCAAGGAAGGGCAGCACGTTTTGTATTATCACGAAATATGGAAGAGAGTGTCACTGAAATGATACACGATTTCGGCTGGACATTATTAAAACAAAGCCGGTTTTCGTTGCCACGGAATCTTCTCACGAAATTTCAATCACCAACTTTCTCCTCCGTAGGCGAAAATATTTTGTTGACATCGACCAAGATAGGGAGAGACGATCACCACGATAAAATAAGGGAAATAAGAGCTCGTACGGAAAGATACACTATGTAATCAAAAGTACCCGGACACCCCCAAAACACACGTTTCTCATATTAGGTGCATTGTGCTGCCACCTACTGCCAGGTATTCCATATCAGCGACTTCCGTAATCAGTAGACATAGTGAGAGAGCAGAATGGGGCGCTTCGCGGAACTCATGGACTTAGAACGTGGTCAGGTGATTGGCTGTCACTTGTGTCATAGATTCTGAAGTTAGTTTTACTTGCGAGTAGGAACTTTTCAAATCTATACCTGTAACATGTTGAACGCCGTGAAACGTCTGGAGTCCATTGAGGCTTTCATGTCTGATATATATATCGGTATGATTATTTATACCTTGTGCATCTAACACAAGTCGAATGCTTGTATTTGACTTGGTTACAGCTAGCAGTGGATTGTGATATTGTGACAGGGAAGGTACAGTTATGTTCCATTCAAGCATTTGTTTAATTTCATCTCTTACGGCTGCTCACTTTGCCCAATGGATCATGTAAGTGTTCTGATAAAATAATTTATGGAGGCTGAATTCCATACCATAATTATAAGTTTTAATAACATCTCGTTTGCGTGCAAACACCTGTAAGTAATGTAGCAATTGATCAAGTAACTTACCTTGTTCTTTTTTAACTGCAGTAGATTCAGGTACTTTGTTGCCTATGAGTTCCTTTAAAACAGGTATCTCTTACTGGTCATGATTTGGCTAACATTATGGCTATCGTGATTCCCTAATAACCGTATTCGATAGCTTTTGCCACGTTTGCCATGATTTAAATTTTGTCTCTCCAGAGTTACTTCCATAGTTTCACGATTGTTCCTTAAGAAACACCTTCCTAAACAGAAATGAATTGTTCCATCTCTCTCCCTTAGAAAATCTAAGTCCATAAGGCAGTCAGTCATTCACTGATCAGTCACTCGAACGGGCATATCATCACTCCATTTCTCAGTTTAAATGTCATAACAACATGCATTCTCATGCCGCATGAATTAACGCGATCTTCGCTGACGATTCTTCACCTCTTGACAGGAAAGTATGGAATGGGGTCTAGTTCCCTCATTATTTTATACAAATTATACACACCACATATCGTTATCCCCATATACAAAACAACTGTGATAGGGTCGCTATCAACAACAGCTTGTGCTGTGGCCTGAATTACTTCGTTCTGTGGACCAGGACACTTAGTATTGTCTTCCGTCAACTTATTGCGAAGATCTGAATCATTCTTGTACCAAGGTAAATGTACAAGACTTATCAGATTACTGTTCATTTTAGTTTGCTTTACTTTACTAGGCTTAATAGGTTGAAACAGAATGGTGCCCCTGCTATGTGATCTCTGGTCATCGTCAGGGGTTTGATGAGACCGTTTATTGTTCCACTTACCAGCCGGCCGCTGTGGTCGAGCGGTTCTAGGCGCTTCAGTCCGGAACCGCGCTGCTGTTGCGGTGGCAGGTTCGAACCCTGCCTCGGGCATGTATGTGTGTGATGTCCTTAGGTTAGTTAGGTTTAAATAGTTCTAAGTCCTCAGATGTTAAGTTCCATAGTGCTTAGAGCCATTTGAACCATTTAAACTTACCGTCATTTGACGGCTGTGGCTCATTTGCCACTTCTATTATTTGTACTTGAGGACCACCGTGAATTAGATGGTTTTGTCCATTACTATGTATGTTATTTGAATTACTGGTTAAAGCAGGCTGGTTCCCACGACAGTTAGTGTTATTGTTGTGACGATACCACCGCTAGTGACCATTCCACTGATTAGCATTTTTATTGTTATGACGGCGGTTACCGTGATTAAGGTTCCCGCTTTTATTGTTATTTCTATTCCAGGGGTCTTGTTTATTGTTATTATGGTACTCCAGATGGTATCGAATAGCGTTATTTCACTTTCGGTTAGGCAAATTCGTTCCATAGCTTTGAGGATCTCCATTTGCGTTCGGCGGCGGATTAGCCGGTGCCACATAATTCATTGAGTTTCCGCGTTGCAGATTATGTTGGCTATACCGCCGCGACTGCGTCGTGCGTCATATGAGTCGGCTGGCTACTGCTATTATGCTTGCTGCGTATCGAGTACGAACATAGAATACTAGAGATCCGTTCTACTTGAATTATCTTTCCTAGTAATTATACACATTGTTTTGCTTATAGAATTCTTAGTACAACGAGACTGGATTACCCCAGTGGTGTGTCATGTTCAAGTGTTTTTCAAAGTAGAGTGTCAAGCTACGATGGCACGGATTGAAAAGTTGTGGCTCAAAAACTTGTTTTCGTAATCTTTCTTGAACAGAGCTCGAACCAAAATTTACTGAGCACGTCCAGATTGCTCATAATTGAGGCAACTGTTTCTGTAGCCCACAAAGCTGTCACACTCTGTATGTGTCCTGTAAAGTAGCTGATTTACACACGGTCACTCCGTGTTCTTGGTAATGCCATTTAAAATTACTCGAGTATAAACATCTGAAATTGACGATGCTTCAGTATCCATTCGTCTAACAATACGGACGAGAAATCTGGTACTGACGCCGGATTATGTAGTGCATCATTATCGGGGGAATGAGTACTGAAGACGTTATTATTGCCTAGCTTCGTGCCAATTGCACAGGATTGTAATTTTCTTGCGAAGGTACAACAGTTGAAGTACGCGTCACAACACCCTCTTGCATTTGTTTCAGTTCTTTTTGCAACTGAGACAACTGTGAGTTCATGTACTGATGGCAGGTTGGCAGATGCCTATCACCTGTTTCAAGTCATGACTATTCTCTGTTTACGGAATTTAATGATGTGTGAAGTACTCGCTCACGAGCTGCTGCACCACGTGTGGAGATTCCTTGTTAATACATTCATCAATATGCTCATTCCTATTGCCTAAGCATTCTGAGTAACTGCTACAGAAGATATGCATTTGTTCATCAAATTGCAATTTAAGATTACTGGAGTGCTCAGCGGTAAAATGTTTTTCTCTACCCTGCAATGTGCGTACAGATTAGTAAGTGTAGTGTTTTCCATAGCAAGTTTATCTACGTCCTGGTATACATTATTTTGACACATTACTAGTCAGAGTGTCTTGTTGTTTTCTTAAATTCCTATTTTGTCTTGATAGTTTGTCAACATCAATAGAAATGTTATGATACTGTAATTTCGGACTAGACCCTGACGATGATAAATCAGAAATCTGTATTGTTATATTATTTGTCGTTTCATCAATATTTGATATGATTTCAGTGGTAATTTTTTGTGATACGCTAGTACTTAGAGTATGAAGTGCAGCAAGATTTGGTTGATATTATTCTTATGTCTAGGATTTTTGCATCAATACCTGTGTAGTGAGTTCACCACAATTTTCTGGCGGCGGAAACGCCAGGTCAAGTGAAAGCGGAACTGTTACATTTACCATCTGCATATGACCTGTAGTTGGTTGAATATCTGACCTACTGTGATATTTTTAGCTGGCCTACTCATTATGCATGCTGCAGCATTATTATCTTCCACGGTAGTATTGCTTTCCATTCCGCTGCTTTCTTCGTTCAAAAACATGTTAGCAAGATTTGCTTCGTCTGTTATTCGTTTCTTTCCGATCTTCCCTACAATATTTAGAAATTAGCAAGTCTCGCTGGAGCGTTCTTTAAGTAACGTTAACTCACGACGGGAAATATTAATACTGCCGTAGCTTTTATTTCAATAGTAGAACACGCTATTACTCGCGAGATGGGTAGAAGTCGTCCACCTAAAAAGAATGGTTCAAATGGCTCTGAGCACTATGGGACTTAACTTCTGAGGTCGTCAGTCCCCTAGAACTTAGAACTACTTAAACCTAACCAACCTAAGGACATCACACACATCCATGCCCGAGGCACGATTCGAACCTGCGACCTTAGCAGTCGCGCGGCTCCAGACTGTAGCGCTTAGAACCGCTTGGCCACTTCGGCCGGCCGTCCACCTTAGATCAGATAATATGAGTATTATTATGTTCGCTATTGTTAACTGTAAACTTTATAATGTGAAAGTACGAAGATATCTAAGACAAAAAAAAGTACTGCTGAATTTGTAAAAAGGGCGTTAAGAAAAATAGCTTAGCGTTCAATAGTTCAAGCAATGAAGCGCAGTAACTCTTGTCTTACCTGAAATACTTACGTACTGCTTCTGCTAGGATTAATCTTTAGTTTTCTCGATTATTTTATAATATATTAATTTTCTATTTGTCTTCATTCTCCACTTTCATTTGTGTGTTATGTTCATATAACAATGACTTCAACAGTTCTTAGTTGATGAAAATACATACAGATAATTAGTGCATGGAAAAAATTACAATTTTTTCACAACACATACTGTTTTTAAAAAAGAGTGCAGGCGCGGTCACAAGTGTGAGCTGTAACCGCTACCTTGCCCTCTTGAGAAGGCGGAAAGAAGATAGAGAATGTGCAGAAATAGTCGTAATGACGTACCACTTCCCAGCAGGAAGTCAACTCACCAATGTTAATTTCTATTACTCGAGCCTGGTGTTAGAAACACAAAGCTACGGACGTATGCCAAGGTAATTTTGAAAAGTCGAGTGCATAACACATCGGTCAATCACATTATGCTATATGGTTAACTGATTATCGGACTTCGTTCTTGAGAGACTGCAAGATCATTGGTGCACAATAAAAGCTCTGATGATTTGCTAATCAGTATTTGGATCACTCCAATGGCGCATGTGATCCACGTCAGCACTTTTGCACTTCTTTCCCGAATCGCTGCAAACAAAGCTGATAACTACACTACTGGCCATTAAAATTGCTACACCATGAAGATGACGTGCTACAGACGCGAAATTTAACGGACAGGAAGAAGATGCTATGAAATGCAAATGATTAGCTTTTCAGAGCATTCACACAAGGTTGGCGCCGGTGGCGACACCAACAACGTGCTGACATGAGGAAAGTTTCCAACCGATTTCTCATACACAAACAGCAGTTGATCCGCGTTGGCTGGTGGCACGTTGTTGTGATGCCTCGTGTAAGGAGGAGAATGCGTACCATCATGTTTCCAACTTTGATAAAGGTCAGATTGTAGCCTATCGCGAGTGCGGTTTATCGTATCGCGACATTGCTGCTCGCGTTGGTCGAGATCCAATGACTGTTAGCAGAATATGGAATCAGTGGGTTCAGGAGGGTAATACGGAACGCCGTGCTGGATCCCAACGGCCTAGTATCACTAGCAGTCGAGATGAGAGGAATCTTATCCGCATGGCTGTTACGGATCGTGAAGCCACGTCTCGATCCCTGAGTCAACAGATGGGGACGTTTGCAAGACACGAACCATCTGCACGAACAGTTCGACGACGTTTGCAGCAGCATGGACTGTCAGTTCGGAGATCATGGCTGCGGTTACTCTTGACGCTGCATCACAGCAGGAGCGCGTGCGATCGTGTACTCAACGACGAACCTGGGTGCACGAATGCCAAAACGTCATTTTTTCAGATGAATCCAGGTTCTGTTTACAGCATCATGATGGTCGCACCCGTGTTTGGCGACATAGCGGTGGACGCACATTGGAAGCGTGTATTCGTGATTACCATACTGGCGTATCACCCGACGTGATGGTATGGGGTGGCATTGGTTACACGTCTCGGTCACCTCTTGTTCGCACTGACGGCACTTTGAACAGTGGACGTTACATTTCAGATGTGTTAAGACTCGTGGCTCTACACTTCATTCGATCCCTGCGAAACCCTACGTTTCAGCAGGATAATGCACGACCGCATTTTGCAGGTCCTGTACGTGCCTTTCTGGATACAGAAAATGTTCGACTGCTGCCCTGGCCAGCACATTCTCCAGATCTCTCACTTGTTGAAAACGTCTGGTCAATGGCTCGTCACAATACGCCAGTCACTACTCTTGATGAACTGTGGTATCGTGTTGAAGCTGCATGGGCAGGTGTACCTGTACACGCCATCCAAGCTCTGTTTGACTCAATGCCCAGGCGTTTCAAGGCCGTTATTACGGCCAGAGGTGATTGTTCTGGGTACTGATTTCTCAGGATCTATGCACCAAAATTGCGTGAAAATGTAATCACATGTCAGTTCTAGTATAATATGTTTGTGCAATGAATACCCGTTTATCATCTGCATTTCTTCTTGGTGTAGCAATTTTAATGGCCAGTAGTGTACAAGAGATTAATACGAAGTGATATGTCTGGACTGTTAAATAAATAAATCTGGAAAGTATTAAATTAAATACATTCATCGTTGTTAAGAGGTAACAAGATAGATTGTTACAGGGCGAACGCTGAATGATAAAAGACGATGTGAAATAGCAACGCACCTTCTTGTTGCGCGCACAAAATTGTGATGGCTGCGCCTTTCCTTGTTAAAACAGAAAACCTTGCAAGTATTTATTAACATCTGTGGGATCTCTGGTCGATACATTTCATAACCACAAAGAAAGAAAAGTTTCCACATTATATTTAGTATTGCAATGTGGCATTTTTCTGTTGGCACCACTCTCTTAGTTTCGGCAGGATCGTCGTGTTAGCGCTGTTTTTACTTCGCTGTTTGTTCGTCGTATGGTGGACGTCCACAGGTCCTGTGGCTGTTTGTACAAAAAGAGGCAGTCCAATGATCTGTTGGCGCAAGCTTTAAAAATGAATGGGAGTGACGGAAGAGAGGACTGAGAATCCACAGTATCTGTCATGCACTTGCATAGTCAACGTGTACTGCAAAATTTGCTATGAAACTCGTTACAATAGCGTGAACAAAGAATATATAGATTTAGTTGACAACGAAAGAGCAAAAAAATTACAACGATCGCTAAATGGGCCTCATTGTTCTGTGCATTAAGAATCACTTTGTGGTATATTTGCAGGCATGGGGCATGTGAAGAAATTCGTCATATGAACAGTAAAATTTCTAATGCCGCACGCCTTATTCCACTGTCAGTTGCAACAGTCTGCGATGGAATCGAACGAAGACTATGGAGACTTTATATATTATCGCAAAGTAGATCGGCTAAGTCAAGCGGCAATCCTGTAACATTTTTTTTTCGATTTAATATCCGCTGTAGTTGAATTTATGAAGGAAAAAGAAGTGCAGGAACGGAAGTTAGAACATCAGGAACGGATTGCAGACTTCGTTTATTAAGTGGATTTGACTGTACATTGCCCAAAGTAAGACACTGCATGATGTAGGACAATTTATTTCTGATTTGATTGGAATGCATTTACAAGGAAAACCGCTAAGTAGAAGGGACACATTATGATAGCCCACTTCCCTTAGCACATTGACGCTGTGATTTCCCTAAATCACTCCAGGTAAATGCCGGGATGGTTCCTTTGAAAGGGCATGGCCGACTTCCTTCCTCGTCCTTCCCTAAACCGATGAGACCGATGACCTCGCTGTCTGGTCTTCTTCCCCAAAATAACCAACCAACCACATTGACGCTAAATAAAACGCGAGGTTTGAAGAATTCATTGTGGCCTTGAAAGAATTACGAGAATAGTTTTCTACACGTTTTGAGGACACTTCCTGTCTTAAATATGTTTTAAAGCTGTATTCGAGATCGTTCAAGGCATGTGAAGATGTAAGTGGCTGAACTCCAATGTCATGCGCGTTTTAAAGGCAAATTCTTCAATGTTAAAATTGTCCGGGACATCTACGTTATTTACCCCAGGTAGTATTTCCACATCAGCATACTGATGTTGCAAAAGTGCTATTATATTTTGATCAACATATGTGTGGGAAAGTTCTTTTTTCGATTATGAATCTAAATAAGTCACTATTACGTCGCACTCTAAGAGCGAAAATCTGTGAAATTATCCACTTCTGTCCGCTTGCCGACAGTTTGTACTAGATAAAAATTATATTATATCTTTAGCGCCTAAAATAATTAAATAATATTGAAAATTTGTTATATTTGTGATCTACGCTGTTGAGAAAAGTGAGATATAATTCCAAGTCTTAAGCGGTGCGACAGCGTTGCCATTTAAAAGCAGTGCACTCGCGGTTTCCACCTCTTCTTGCTCAGACAGCGTGCCATGGCAGTGGGGGAAGTGTGCAGCTACACTGAGCACTTAGGCATTCGTGCCAGGGCATCGCTGTTTAGGCGAATTCTTGACTGCACTAGGTGTAGAGGATTATCTTCTTATGACTGTGGATAAAACGCAAGATTTTGTTTGGATTTTTTAAAATACAGACACAAAATGGGAATGCAGGAATTTCTGTATAGTTTACATTGCGGTAATGATCCTATAATGGAGTCAGAAAAAAATACTGTATAATCATATATGTGTCCAAAGGACGTGAATGCTTTTTTGTTAATGAGACTCACCACACAAAAAAATGGTTCAAATGGCTCTGAGCACTATGGGACTTAACATCTATGGTCATCAGTCCCCTAGAACTTAGAACTACTTAAACCTACCTAACCTAAGGACAGCACACAACACCCAGCCATCACGAGGCAAAGAAAATCCCTGACCCCGCCGGGAATCGAACCCGGGAACCCGGGCGTGGGAAGCGAGAACGCTACCACACGACCACGAGATGCGGGCCTCACCACACACACAGATATTCTATATACATAAAGATAATATCTAGATAGGTCAATTATTAATATGAACAATAATAATCGTAACAACTTCCTTCGCAAAAAAAGTATGGTCATCATTTAGGTGTCATGGGTGTAGCGCTGAAGCGTAGAACTGGCAGATAATACCACGATTTGGTCACGATGGATGTTATTCAACAGGATTAAAAAGACATTATTGTCTTCCTAACAGAATGCTATTGGTAAAAAAAGTGGGTCTGTATCATTTGTTAACAAGTGCTCCATGATGTTGGTATAGTGTGCCAGAGACCTGTTGTACAGCACAATCCACTTCGCTAGTAGCAAGTTGGCACAGACATGCATTTCTCTCTTCAGATAGTAAGCAGCGCGCAGACCTTAGGCGAACTGGCTACGATAGCAGCTACCCTGTGTGCGATATTCAGCAACGCTCACGTACAATTTCATTCTCGGAACAAAACTATCTACCTACCATTGTTATTGAGAAGCAGTGCATGCCAAGATAGCTACCAGACTGAGTGACCCCTGAAGCCCATGCATGGCCTCACTATCGGAATAAGCTACACAAACTACTGGCCACCTGCAATATCATGTCTTGCAGCACGCCAGATGAAATGTCTATGCATTACTAAGTATAATATAGTATCCTTTGATCAGTGCTGGCAACAGTAGAAGTGGTGCTCTGATTACAGCATTGGCCATCACTTACACATGGTCATATAGCTGAAGTGCGCTCCGATTACAGCCTTGTAGGAGCGAACCTGCCGTCATCTGTATAGCAGAAATATCTTGCTTCCCATTGGCTATAAACTGCACAGAAGCCAGATGCATCCGATCTTATGGCTGTAAATAAGGCTTGTTTTCCTGTGAGTGAACGATTCAGCTCTAGTCTGAGCCATGATAACACCATCAGTGCCAGTATTGCATCATCAGAACCATGTGAGGACTAGAAATTTTCATTATTATTACCTGAATATGCCTACGGTGTTTTTTTCGGTATCATTACAAGGTAATTTATCAACATCGTCTCATATTATTCGTTTGCAGGAGTATTGGAACCATCTGTGAACTGGCTTGCACCAATAACAGAATGGATGGACTCACCTATGACGTACTCCCCTCAGCCAGGCCTGTTGACGATGCATTCTCTGTGGTCGGCCCAGTTGTTTCTATCGACAGTGCATTTGCCTCGGCCTGGACCACCTCAGTGACTGCACTCACTAGGTACTGAGCCATCACATTCTCCTCGGCATTGGCGATCACCTTGTCCTGGACCCAGCAGTGGTCATCTGGCCCATCCTGTTCATGAGCGCCAGGTTAGTTGCATGCCTGCCTTGAACTACTCTCTGGTTGCATGCACTTTTGGAAACTGGATGTCACATTACAATATAGATAAGTCTGAGACATTGCCACTTTCTTAAATACATGTAAAGCCACTTTGGAAAAGGAGCTTCCCAAAATCGTCAACGATCTGCAATATCTCGCTACTAAGTGCAATGGAGTTTTATGCTGTGAGCACACACACCACCTGAAAGAAGGTAGTGACGCAGAGGAAAAAAAAAATGTATATTGGATAATGAAGTGGTACTGTACGGTGACACAACTCCACATTGGTTCAGAGCTTTGACACTAAGTCTGAAATGCAAGGAATAGGGCCTGGAAAGGCATTTAAGTGAGTACTTCACATCGAAATACGTTTGCACGTTTATGATCCACTTCCAAGTGAAACTGCCGCTAAAAAGACAATATTAATGTCCAGAATTTTGAAAAGATTCATGAATTTTGCTTTGCGTGGTCGCTTTTGGCTTGTGAAAGATATTGTGAAAATCACCTTCATCATCCGAGAACATACCATACATCTAAGGTTTGTGAACATTATAATTTCAGTTATATCACATTTCCTTCTAAACTCCACAACCTACAAAATTTTAAAGCAGAATTCTGATTATTCAGTTGACATTTATAGCCCTGGCTGTAGATTGGAGCCGGCCGAAGTGGCCGTGCGGTTCTAGGCGCTGCAGTATGGAACCGCGAGACCGCTACGGTCGCAGGTTCGAATCCTGCCTCGGGCATGGATATGTGTGATGTCCTTAGGTTGGTTAGGTTTAACTAGTTCTAAGTTCTAGGGGACTAATGACCTCAGAAGTTGAGTCCCATAGTGCTCAGAGCCATTTTAACCATTTTTTTTGTAGATTGGAGCAAGTCAGAATAAAATGAAAACTACACTGTGCAGAACAGGAAAGATGTCAAGCATGAAGTTGTTGGACTGCTCTCCTTTCCCAAAATAGGTGGTCAGCACCACAACCATGTAGATTTATTGTTATTCTCTGTGGGGGAGAAACAGCACTAAGTGTGCATCAAAAACACATCCCATCTACTTTCCTCCCATTTGAGGAAAGATGGTCATAAACGGCATTTTTCATAGATGTCTCGACTTGTTTACTTCAAGTATTTGCTCTAGCAACAAACAGGTGTGCTTACAAATGCCTACCGAGGCAAACACACTATTAGATTTTAAGAACACTCACCACCAGGGGTGCTGACTTCGTGTAGTTTAAGGACTTCAAGTGACTCCTAACTCTTGTCATTTCGTGAAGGTGACCCCACTGGCTCTCATAGTATATTCACAGAATGGCACATACTGTATGCAGCAGTGTATCAAGTTGTGTGATCGTATGACTCTTGCCTTAATCTTTTCGGTTCATATGTTGGGGATAATTCTGTGAGATGTTTCTTCAATGATGTCAAACAACTTGTGTGGCCTAATGATTAGATTTACTTCAACAATATTCCTATCACTGAGTCGCAGGAGAACGTTGCCTTATAGAGGCAGACAGATGAGTGTCATATGTGTGAGCTGCTGCTGGATAGGAATGCGAAAACTACACATAGAAACCACTCTATTATCATCCATAATTTGAGCAGACATGATACTTCATAACTGAGCCAATGGGTGAGTTGGCCTTGAGAGTGGTTAGTAATATATTTCGTATTCGAAGCGAATCACGCCGAGAATCGCTCTCTGCTTCCTTAATTGCCTACATTTTATTTCCAAACTGCTTCAAAAACTTGCTGACACAGTACTACAAGGGGATATGCTTCTTACTAGAGGCACACATACCGATGGTGAAAAGTAGCAGCTTGTGACGAAGGGGGGGGGGGGGGGGGGGTGTTCCCATGCGGATAGTGGAAAGTCTCAACAAAAACACACATTGCCTGGTGTAGCTGCATTCGCCCCGAGATTGTCAAAACAGATGCAGAACGTGAGTATGTGTGAATGTTGGCAGGATTTCAACATCCCTAATTCAAGGGAGTACACTGATATATCCTATGGTTATAATCAAACTTTCCCTATGTAACACATTATAACACGGAAACTAATTGCTGTACGAGTATCAAACTTGGTAGTACTAATGTCGAAGGCATGTGGAAGAGAAATAATGCAGGATCTGTCCAGTGGAAACAATTTTAATGTGCTTCTACGGTACATCATACCATTACTTACCAGTACCATTACTGCCAGAAAAGGGGTTCAATATGGCGCCCATCGGCGTCCAGAAGAGTCTGAAGCGCAGGATTGCATTCTACACAGAAGAACGAAGCATGTCTGTAGGTTTGCTGGCTACATTTCTTGGTATGCTGCGCTTCAGACCAGCATATGTGTGAATGTTTCAATGGTAAACCCTGTCTTTCAGGTAGCCCCACAACCAGAAATTACAGAGCGTGAGATCAGGTGGTTGTGCCGGCCAAGCATTTGGAAACGATCGGCCGATAATTCTATCGTTTTCAAATGTGTTTCGGAGAAGCAGGTGAACTTCTCGAGTGATATGCGGTTGGGCCCCATCTTCTTCAAGGCGTCTCTCTCCTGTAGGGCGTGTGTGACATGTTGGCGAAGCACATCGCAGTAATGCTGGCCAGTCACAATGCACGCCTTTGGTTCCTGAGCGCCAGTCTGTTGAAAAAAGAAGGAGCTAATGATGAACGTAGTCGTGAAGCCACACTATACGGTGACACGTTCACCATACAAAGGAACTTCATGCACAGTGAGTGGAGATGAAGATCCCCACACTCGGCAGTTCTGTGTGTTCACCCCACTGTGAAAGAAAAACGAGCTTCTTCTATCCATACGATGGTCCAGGGGCAGCACTCGTCAACTTCAATCCTTGCGAGAAGGCAGAGAGCGAAGTCAACACGTCGTTGTGAGTCCTGTGGTGCAGGCTGCTGTACGATATGGATCTTGCACAAGTACCATTTGAGACTGGTTCGAAGCACCTTCCGTTCAGTGGACCACGGGGTGCTGAACTAACGTGACACAGCAAGCATACTGCCAGACGATCAGTAATTGGGCGCAGGGTTGTCTGCCATAGCAACAGCGACTTCATCAACCACCTGTGGTGCAACCAGTCGTCGACCATTCCCAGAGCGAGGCCCAGTTCTCCAGTTGATCGAACTTCTTCGTCATGCCCCCCACAGCAGGTGGAGGAAGAGGACCCTTCCGTAATTCTTTCAGCAGCCGATATTCTCGAAGTACAGCTGCAGCACTACCTTGTCTTGATAATAGAGCTTCACCAATAATGCCCTGCTCCTTTTGTCCAAGCTCATGCTGACACGTCAACAAGTGCACTGCAACTGGTCAGGTGAGTGAGACTATGAATCACGATGACTGATCACGGCACTTGGTGGCCATAGTTGGAACTGGACGGTGGCGCTGTGACACAAGGAAATCATGCACCTAGTACACTGTACATTCATACTACCAAATTTGGTACTCGTACGGTAATTAGTTTCCATGCTACAACGTGTTAAACAGGAAAAATTTAATTATAACCACCCGGTACATACAACTGCTTGAGAAAATTTTTGAGAAATTCCAGAGTATATGCATGTACACCTACACACTTGATCCTGCCCTCCATTACACCATTACAAGGCTTTCGCGGGATGCCTTGTTAAAAAGGAACCTGGTAGCATTGATCTATTGAGCAAAGTTAACATGCTGCTCTTTTTCGAACTCAGGCTGCATGGGAGACTGCAAGTTTTTGCATAGGTAGGTCAATACAAATAACTCACAAATGAGTGAGGAGGAGCACAAGGCATTCTGACGATTTGATTCACATGCTATAGTTGGATGTAAACAACTTCTACATGCACACCATACAACAATCTCTGCTGACTGGGAGATTTTGATGGCTGTCCGATAAGAAGATCGTCATACTGGTTGAGCTGCATGACGTGGCTGCAATTATGATGTAGAATACGTTGTGGAGCCAGATCTGACATTTCCTACGACTTTGCATAACGTGCACAGTATTTTGCTGCTATGTCCAGAGCTATTAATTCCATGCAATGGCTCCAGCTCTAAGCTGTTGACGACGCAGATGGATAAAAATGATATTTTATAGACTACAGGAACGTCCTGTATTGCCTCAGTTTGTGGATGAAACTGTTTTAGCTGAGAGCGTTGGTTGAAGGAGTGAACAGATGTCAGCACCAAATGTCGGCTCTCACAACATGTGATTTTGAAGAGAATTTTTTAAAAATAAAGCACAGTTCGGTATTTGGCAAAACCATTTAAAATTGCCACCGAGAAATTCACTTAGTCTACGGCTTGGAGGGGGGGGGGGGGGGTTAGGGCACAGCATTGTTTGGCTAGGCCATGTTTTAATCGGGCCACCATCTTCAATCTAGTATTAGTCATTCTGGAGATGGCTAAGGTTTTGGTAGAGTTCAGATAGACTGTTCATATTAGTGTGTGTATATAGAATCTTTTCAGACTTAACATACACCAATTTTAATGTGAGTTTGCAAAACATAATTTTGCTGATCCAAAGTTGTTTTATTGGATACAGATGGTTTCATATACTGGGTGGAATGCTGCGATCCATATGAAGGGATATGGTGCCATCCTGATGCAGTCACCACGTCTGGATATGCAGCTGATAGTATTTATGGTATGAAGTCTCAAAATAACGTTTTCAGCCTGTCGAAAGATGAGGAGAATGGGTCACAGACTTTGAAGTTTATTAGTCTAAGATATAAAATGTATGCACACCACGGAGGTACAGGTGCCACCCAAGGAGAGCATGCTCGATGGTGCTGGCGGTGCTCTATATCAGTCGTGGCATATGGTGCAGCACGTATCATTTGATGACAATCAGTTCATATGTGAGGATGAGACTGCAATCCTTCAGTTCCCACACTGTTTACTTTAGTGCATGAGAATGGATGGATATTTGTTCATATACACTCTTGGAAATTGAAATAAGAACACCGTGAATTCATTGTCCCAGGAAGGGGAAACTTTATTGACACATTCCTGGGGTCAGATACATCACATGATCATACTGACAGAACCACAGGCACATAGACACAGGCAACAGAGCATGCACAATGTCGGCACTAGTACAGTGTATATCCACCTTTCGCAGCCATGCAGGCTGCTATTCTTCCATGGAGACGATCGTAGAGATGCTGGATGTAGTCCTGTGGAACGGCTTGCCATGCCATTTCCACCTGGCGCCTCAGTTGGACCAGCGTTCGTGCTGGACGTGCAGACCGCGTGAGACGACGCTTCATCCAGTCCCAAACATGCTCAATGGGGGACAGATCCGGAGATCTTGCTGGCCAGGGTAGCTGACTTACACCTTCTAGAGCACGTTGGGTGGCACGGGATACATGCGGACGTGCATTGTCCTGTTGGAACAGCAAGTTCCCTTGCCGGTCTAGGAATGGTAGAACGATGGGTTCGATGACGGTTTGGATGTACCGTGCACTATTCAGTGTCCCCTCGACGATCACCAGTGGTGTACGGCCAGTGTAGGAGATCGCTCCCCACACCATGATGCCGGGTGTTGGCCCTGTGTGCCTCGGTCGTATGCAGTCCTGATTGTGGCGCTCACCTGCACGGCGCCAAACACGCATACGACCATCATTGGCACCAAGGCAGAAGCGACTCTCATCGCTGAAGACGACACGTCTCCATTCGTCCCTCCATTCACGCCTGTCGCGACACCACTGGAGGCGGGCTGCACGATGTTGGGGCGTGAGCGGAAGACGGCCTAACGGTGTGCGGGACCGTAGCCCAGCTTCATGGAGACGGTTGCGAATGGTCCTCGCCGATACCCCAGGAGCAACAGTGTCCCTAATTTGCTGGGAAGTGGCGGTGCGGTCCCCTACGGCACTGCGTAGGATCCTACGGTCTTGGCGTGCATCCGTGCGTCGCTGCGGTCCGGTCCCAGGTCGACGGGCACGTGCACCTTCCGCCGACCACTGGCGACAACATTGATGTACTGTGGAGACCTCACGCCCCACGTGTTGAGCAATTCGGCGGTACGTCCACCCGGCCTCCCGCATGCCCACTGTACGCCCTCGCTCAAAGTCCGGCAACTGCATATACGGTTCACGTCCACGCTGTCGCGGCATGCTACCAGTGTTAAAGACTGCGATGGAGCTCCGTATGCCACGGCAAACTGGCTGACACTGACGGCGGCGGTGCACAAATGCTGCGCAGCTAGCGCCATTCGACGGCCAACACCGCGGTTCCTGGTGTGTTCGCTGTGCCGTGCGTGTGATCATTGCTTGTACAGCCCTCTCGCAGTGTCCGGAGCAAGTACGGTGGGTCTGACACACCGGTGTCAATGTGTTCTTTTTTCCATTTCCAGGAGTGTGTAAGTGTATGCATGCTCGAGTGTATGCAGAATATTAGTATGGAGCATTTATCATACGTATATTAGTAAGTGTGCAGTTATGCGTGTATGATTTTTGTTATGTCCGTCTGTGTCTTTGTATGATTTTTTCTTCACTGATGGTATGCTAAACCGAGGGAAAGTGAAATGTTGCAGCTGTGTCAGGCCAATCTACATTACGTCCTTAGCCGCCTTATTACCATGGACGAGCGCTGATTGTACTCCGAGACAGAGGAGTAAAGCGTGGAGTGGAAACATGTGGATTCACCCCTACCGAAACATCATCAAGCAGTGTCTTTTGGGACTGGCACGCTGTCAAGAGTAAAGTGCCGCGGTAAGCTGACCAAAGAAGAGTTTTTGCTCCACGAAAATGCCCCAGCTCAGTTTGTATAGAGCGTAGTCGCACGTGCTGTTTCTCCGGGCTATCAGATTTAGCCTCCACCTCCGCCTCCCCCGTATTCTCCTGACACGGCACACATTTACCTCTCCCACTTTGCATAGGTAGCATGTCCGGAATGACGACGAGATGAATTTCCCGGCTGAACGCTTCTTGAATAGGCAAAAATAGGAGAAAAATAGGAGAGAACCGATACGACTGCCCTTCGCTTCTGCATGCAGGGAGACGCTTTGAATTACATTGTCTTGTGTATAGGGACTCCTCCATGGCAGATGGCTTATGACATCGGCCATTGCTTTCTTGTATTCAGTATCGCGTAGATAGTAGGCTGCTTAAGACATCTGACTCTTTCTCTCTTGTAACTTGTGTCTACGACTTTCTCTATTTCTTAGCATTCGTCCCTGTAATATCATTGTTCCTTTCAAAACTGTTTTAACTTTTGGTATCCCACTCCATTGTCTATGAGACAGGGATGTCCCAATGTAAACCCTAAATTGCAATAAACGAAGACACTAGTTTCATTATAAAAAAAAAAGCACTGCGTCTTCAGGCCACAAGTGGCCCATCGGGACCATCCGACCGCCGGGTCATCCTCAGGTGAGGATGCGGATAGGAGGGGCGTGTGGTCAGCACACCTCTCTCTCGGTCGTTATGGTTTTCTTTGACCGGAGCCGTTACTATTCGGTCGAGTAGCTCCTCAATTGGCATCACGAGGCTGAGTGCACCCCGAAAATTGGCAACAATGTATGGCGGCCTGGATGGTCACCCATCCAACTGCCGGCCACGCCCGACAGCGATAACTTCGGTGATCTCACGGGAACCGGTGTTTCCACTGCGGCAAGGCCGTGCCTAGTTTCATTATAAAGGATGTTACAAAATGTTTAAAAAATTTTGGTCTTTGTGGAGGATGAAATTATGATTTTTTTCAGTGACGAACATAAGGCCGGAAATGGAAATAAACTTTCTACAACAGTAAGCAATATCTACGCATTCGGTAGGCTAAATGAGCCTCCAGAATACTGTAGTTTGGAAAACATTTATTGACAGTGGAGTACAATCAAATACTATCAATAGAGTCTCTGGTTTCACTACCATAGAGTAAATCTTCAGTGTGACGACCATCAAGATAGTTACATAATGTGCAACGAAGGACCATGTTTTGTCTGATTCTCTGTGATTCCGCGCTCCCATCTGATGGTATTAAACACTGTAAAGATGCACTCAGTAAGTTCATATTACTTTATACGCAAGGGACTTTACGTAACACCTCAAAAAAGAATCAGGATGTTTGAGGTCAGAGGATCGCACAGGTCAAGGGACTGGGCATTCTCTCCCAATTACTCCCTGCCTGAAGCTGTCTTTGAGATATGCTCTAGCCCGACTCTCAAAGCGTGCTTCAGCACCATCGTTCACAAACCACAAACTAGCGCATAATTGCAAAGGAACGTCCTCCAGAAGTTTAGGCAAGGTATTCTAGAGAAAGTTTAAATACCATGCACTAATCAAACTATCTGGTAAGATGTGTGGTCCAATAAGGTGATCCCCAAATTTTTACTGAGAATCTCACGCGGTAACGTCTTGTACAGGTAGTGTGTGAATTTCCATCAGCACAGTGGTGTTCCTTATATCAAAACGCTCCGAAATTTATCCTCTACAATCTCCCAAATTTTAAAAACGTCATATAATATACTGTAGATATGTCTCTTAATTGACTGTGACAGCCACCTCTGTCATGCTGATTACATCCCACTTTGCATCCTGTATAGCAGCGTAACCGCCCGGGGACCGGACGGTACGCAAGGTGACGGTGTTAGGTCGTCGATCGTGGATGTCAGGATCAGGCCGGGCCATCACCCTTCGGCGTGGGTGAACTTTGGTTCAAAATGGTTCAAATGGCTCTGAGCACTATGCGACTTAACTTCTGAGGTCATCAGTCGCCTAGAACTTAGAACTAATTAAACCTAACTAACCTAAGGACATCACACACATCCATGCCCGAGGCAGGATTCGAACCTGCTACCGTAGCGGTCGCTCGGTTCCAGACTGTAGCGCCTAGAACCGCACGGCCACTCCGGTCACCTGGGTGAACTTTAGTCCGTTGGGAGCGGTCCTGTTTGGCGCCCAAGGGAGATAAACATCATAAACAAACAAGCATTTGGTATCCCTCATTCAAGGCTGTGAGCAGTGGCGGCGGGCAGAAGGTCGCTAGGCACTGCAGAATGCGCTGAAACGCGCACGCGTCGCGACTTCTTGGCCGCCGCAGCTGCGGAGGTGCGTACATGTTCAAAGTTCAAATGGCTCTGAGCACAATGGGACTTAACTACTTTGGTCATCAGTCCCCTAGAACTTAGAACTACTTAAACCTAACTAACCTAAGGACATCACACACATCCATGCCCGTGGTAGGATTCGAACCTGCGACCGAAGGGGTCGTGCGGTTCCAAACTGTAGCGCCTAGAACCGCTCGGCCACACCGGCCGGCCGTACAGATTCCCTGTCACGTCACGGCCACCGCTTGGTCGGTGTTGCCCTCCTTGCGCCGCCTCTGGTTTAGCAGCTCTGGCCAGTGGCTTATCAAATTGCTCTCATTCACATCGTAGACTGCACCCAGTAAGCACCCACTGGCCCTGTATGAAGTGTGTGACGTCGGTCTCCGTCGCACTGCAGCCTCCGACAGGAGTAAGGCCTGCAGCAGCGGAGTACATCTACAACAATGAAAGGAGGGCGGCGACTATGGCACGCCCATCCGTGATCACGATTGTTGACTGCTCGCTGACCCATCTGTTAGGCCTCCAGAAGGTCTGTTGGTGAGTGTCATCCACAGCTTCCCGTCGGTCTTGACTCGATCCGCAGCACTGAGGCTTCACTGGCAAAGTCCTTCTGGTAGGCCTCAGTGTTCCAGTGAAATACCAAGACGGTCTCCACGAACAAAGGATAGACAGACAGCAGGTAGTCGGCAGCGATCTGGGTACAAACAAATCAAGTCACTGAAAAGGAGTAATATTTGTACAGGAACTGTGCATTGTCATAGCGAAGCGAAGATGTTTTCGCTTGGCCTGCTTCTCTTGACTGGTCAACTTTCTGGAGGCTTCGGCTGTAGCTGAAAGGTTTCTTAACTTCCTCTTTCGGAGGCATTGTGGACGTATTCTGAATTGTCGGTACTCTTACGTCTGACTTACAGCTCGTTACTTCTCTTCACGTGGTCAACACAATGAAGGGATCTTCCTCTCTCTAAAAATAGTTCAAATGGCTCTGAGCACTATGGGACTCAACTGCTGAGGTCATTAGTCCCCTAGAACTTAGAACTAGTTAAACCTAACTAACCTAAGGACATCACAAACATCCATGCCCGAGGCAGGATTCGAACATGCGACCGTAGCGGTCTTGCGGTTCCAGACTGCAGCGCCTTTAACCGCACGGCCACTTCGGCCGGCTCTTCCTCTCTCTCTGATGTCATTCTGCTGTTGTGGCATTTTGGACACCCAGCTGTTACAGCTTGTAGAATTAAAACTGTCATATCACCGAGTTCCGTGCAGCATCAGCAGTCCTTCCTTGTTGGCATTCCACCTGTTGGTTGTGTATTGAGCTGTTTTGCTTTCGCCTTTAGCTACGGGCCACTGATGTGAGTACGCGATAGCGACCCAGATGGGTTCCATAGGATTTGCATCAGGCGAACTCGGTCACCGAAACATCAACGTGAGTTCACTACAACGCTCCTCAAACAGCTGTAGCACGATTCTGGCTCCGAGACACTGTTATACCGCTGAAAAATGACATCACCGTCGGGGAAGACATAGCATGAAGGGATGCGGGTGGTTAGCAACTGCAAGTGTGTGCTCGATAACTGCCATACATCCCACGCAAGCGCAAGAGAATGTCTCCTATAGTATAATACTGCTCCCATCAGCCTGGTTTTGTGCCGCGCTGCACGTTTCGAGCCGCCGTTCACAGCGATGACGGCGTTTGTGGAAAGGACCATCGATCTAGTGTAGCAAAAATGTGATTCACCCAAAGAGCCGACACGTTTCCATTGATCGACTGTCGAATCCCGATGGTCCCGTGCCACTGTAATCGTAATCGACGATGTCGCGTCAACATGTGAACACGTATGGACAGTCTGCTGCGGAGCCCCATGTTCAACAATGTACGATGAACGGTGTGCTCCAAAACGCTTGTGCGTGCACCACCATTATGATCTTTCGTCAGAGATGCTACATATCACCATATATCCTCTTTACAGAGCAGAAAAACCTCCTAACGCCACGTTCTATGGTGGACGTCCAACCATTTTGCGCCAAATGGTAGTTTCACTGTTTTTCTACCTCTTTCCGTAGATGCTCACAAGAGCACGTGAATATTCGATCAGATCCGCCGTTTCCGAGATACTCGTTCACAGGCTCTGCGTAATAATAATGTACCCTTTGTCAAAGTCGCTTATCTCAACGGATTTCCCCAGTTGAAGTTCATATCTTCGCTAGGGTGATTCCCCATCCATGTTTGCACTCCTTACATACTTTTGCTACCGCGCCACGTGCCCACAGCGCCAGCAGGCGGCATCCAACGTCGCGGTGGACAGTGGTCATAATGTTTCGGCTAATCAGTGTATGCTCATTGCGTTGACTATAAGTTGGCATGAAATAATTCGATGCAACACTGCGGAATAGATTTTTTCTCTATTTTGAAACTTCCTGACATATTAAAACTGTGCAAAGCCAAACACTTCATCTTTACAACAAAGGTATGATACTTGACCTTCTCGAAGAAATCGAAATCTTTATCAACATAAATACAGCACCTGAATACCTAATCCATGTCCATACTGAACTGAGAAACAAATTTTTTTGTTCAGAATTTCGAAGACTTACTAGTCCAAAAAAAACTAATCAGTCAACCTACGCTACCCCTCCACTCCCCAAGCCCTCCCCGCCCCCCTCTACACCACCCTTCACATCATAATTACACTGATGTCAACGGAAATGTCCTACAACAGACTAAATGCGGTACTAGATGTCTATATGTTCAACCCTTCTACTGTTCAAACAAATCAATACTTATGCACATATTATCTTTAGTTGTAAAAAAAAATCTTCTTTTACTAATATCCAACATGTTAATGTAATAACAGAAATAATTCAGCAGTTCATTTGAAGATTTGTTTTTAAATATTAAGTTCATGGTCACACAAACAGCAACAATTCTCTGCAAATATTATACCTTTATATTATTTTATTTCTGGAGATTCATGTTAACGCTGATTTTGGTTAAAGTATTTTTTCATTAACTGACTCTATCGCATGTTAATGCAAGAGCAGAAAAAAGACACCAGATCATTTAAAATTTGTTTTTGTAGTAATTTATTTACTTATTTCAGTTTTGGGCGTTAATATTAAACCCAGTGTTGTTTAAGATATCTGCCCATACATCGACTTTACTACATACAAATACAAACAAATAATGCCTCTGAGCAAAGTACCTCTATGTTACATCCTCATATGAATATCTTCGTAACAAGCAACACTTGTGCAGCAACCAAGGTTTCGTAACTACAGTGTATAAAAATACACATACTGTGAAAGTGAGTGATGCGTCACCAACTGTCCATTACAACAGAAGCTGATAGACGGATATTAACAACAAAGTAACCCACGCTGTCGCAGTAAGTATAGAATTAATGTTTGGATCCAAGTCGCCATGTAAACAAAACTCATTGTTATGTGTTAAAACATGTTCCATCTTCTTGTCACAGAGCCTGCACACAGCAATACGCCATGAAATAGCCATGTAACCTGTGGTGCAGCACCTGAAAATGAGACTAAACAGGTTCGAAAATCTGTTTATCGTATAAATAGCTATATGCAAAAATGATTGGTTGCACTTTTCTGCATTTATATTCAGATTGTTAGACATTCTTTATGGATAAGCTTAGTGTCAAAACTGTGTGCCCGACTGTCACCTGTTCCTTTCGTGGCTAAGTGCTGGACTAACTGATCTGAAGACGACTCCCTACCCCCTTCACGGCGTTACTTGCATCAGTGCCTTATCTACTCTCTCACAAACTTCCAAAAGCACTGCTGCATATCTTCCACCACTCTCATTTCTGGAAGGACGGATATTACGGGGGAATGACTTTACAACTTGAGGGAGTCGAATCTTCCTACGGCACACAGCTTTAGTCTCCAAAGACGTTGAAAACCAGCGCACACTCCTCTGCAGAGAGAAAATTCGTTCTGAAAATAATCCCCCAGGCTGTGATCAAACCATGTCTCCGCAGTATCCTTTTTTATTTTTTTTTTTATTTTTTTTTCAGGAATGCTAGTTCGCTACGTTTGCAGGACTTCTGTGAAATGTGGAAGGTAGGAGACGAGGTATTGGAGGAAGTGAAGCTGTGAGGAGTGATCATGTTTCGTGTTTGGATAGCTCAGTCGGTAGAGGACTTGTTCGCAAAAGGCGAAGGTACCACGTTCGAGACAGTTTTAGTCTGCTAGGAATTTTCAAACCCGCACACACTCCACTGAAAAGTCGTTTTGGAATTTGTCTACATGTTCTGCTGCGTCTGTTCCTTTGTGGTGTGTGCCAGCCGTTGTGGCCGAGCGGTTCTAGGCGCTTCAGTCTGGAACCGCGCTTCCGCTTCGGTCGCAGGTTCGAATCCTGCCTCGGGCATGGATGTATGTGATGTCCTTAGGTTCGTTAGGTTTAAGTAGGTCTAAGTTCTTGGGGACTGATGACCTCCTACCTTAAGTCCCATAGTGCTCAGAGCCATTTGAACCATTTGAATTTTGTGGTGTGCATTGCAACTACGCCACGGCACGTATGATGAAAATTAGAGAGATGTTCTATCCATTGATATACACTAACAGAAAAAAAACCAACATCAAGAATAATTAATGTACAGGAATGAAATTTTGGGACTACGTTTGTCTAGGTAACATGTTTGAGTATCGTTGCAAGTGCATAGGTTAATTGAAGCCAAAGAAAAGCCATTGCAAATGTGAAATGTTGGCACACTAATAACCGGTGTAACTGCCAGAATGTTGAATGCAAGTGTTCAAACGTGCATGCAGTGTCGTAAAGGTGCCTGACGTCAGTTTCTGGAATGGAATTCCGTGCCTGTTACATTGGGTCGGTCCATACAGGGACGGTTAATGCCACTTGTGGATGACGCTGGATTCGTTGACCGATGATGTCCTATACGTGCTCGACTGGAGACAGATCTGGTGGCTCAAATTTCTGCTGCAGATGCAGTTACGATGGGATAGAGCGATGCGCCGAACACTGTGGTATTCCCTCTCGGTAGCGCCACGTAGCCGTCTGGAGTCAGGTCTTCCTGCTACTGTACCTTACTATGAACACCGCCACCAGCAGTCCTTTACAGTGGCTGCATTCCTGCCAGGGTTTCCTGCGAAGTCGCAGAAGGAACATCCGGCTTCTCGTAGCCCTACTACATGATCTCGTTTTAAGTCAGTGAGCAGTTGATAATGCTGTCTTCATCGCCTTAAAGGCGTTCTTGAGTAACATGAACTGACCACGTCCAGTCTCACAGGTAACTAACGCTCACAACTGATGGGTATATTTCAATAGTGGTACAAGTACATTTTTGTTCATTTTGAGATACAGAGCCCATTGGCCGGTGTGGCCGAGCGGTTCTAGGCGCTTCAGTCAGGAGCCGCGTGACCACTACGGTCGCAGGTTTGAATCCCGCCTCGGGCATGGATGTGTGCGTCGTCCTTAAGTTAGTTAGGTTTAAGTAGTTCTAAGTTCTAGGGGAATGAAGACCTCAGATGTTAAGTCTCATAGTGCTCAGAGACATTTGAGCCATTTGAGATACAGAGTCCTAACGTTAAAAGAGCGCTGAAAAATCTGCAGTTGAGATACCAGAAATATTCAATTACATATAGCGCTCTTTTAACTTCACTACTCTATATCTCAGAACGAACAAAAATGGACTTGTACCTTGAAATAAGCCCTTCCACTGTTACAGCGCTTATTTAAAGCAAACCTGGTTTACACCCTCATAGTGGCGCGACTTGTACGCTGTTTGAATAGATATCATCCTTAGGATGTGGAAACACGCCTGGCAACTTTTGTTTGTGTCGTACAGCTCTTCCATCTTCCTGGGATCTTTCCTTCGTTCAGTGTGACATTTTTCTGAATGTCTTTTAGTTGTCGCACAGTTGTCTTCTAAAATCTCGGACGTACGTATGAATAACTCTGTATTGTATCTCCTGAGGAAAATAAGCGGTGCTGGTCGTGTTGAAAGTTTCCCTGAATGTGGCTTGCGCTGCCTCGGAGCACTAGCGGTGGCCCGAACAGTAGCTTCCGCGTGCCGGCCGCGTCGCCACTCACTCGGCCGGTGACAGGGCTTTTGCTGGCGTGGCGTGGCGCCGCCGCCGCTGTGGCTGCAGCTGTAGTCGCAACTGTCCCGGCGATGCGCCGCACCTCGCCACGCTGTCCGCAGCCAGCACGACGTGACGCGTCTGAAAAAGCCGGCGCGCGGCTTTGTGTTTGCGCTATCGATTGCCGGCCGCCACCTGCGGCCGCGGGACGCCCACCTCGCACTTTTCGCAGGCCGCTGTCCCGCCGACGGCCTCAGCAGGCGTTAGCGCCCAAAGCGTGGGAAGGGCGCTCGATAATTCGCTGCGGGCTGCTGGCGAGACCCCGCTCGTAACGATAGTTTACTTCTACAGGGTCTCTCAAACCTTTTGGGTCCAACTGAAAGATGGAACCAATGGTTGGAAATGCTACACCAAGAAGAAATGCAGATGATAAACGGCTATTCATTGGACAAATATATTATACTAGAACTGAAATGTGATTACATTTTCACGCAATTTGGGTGCATATATTCTGAGAAATGAGTACCCAGAACAACCACCTCTGGCCGTAATAACGGCCTTGATACGCCTGGGCATTGAGTCAAACAGAGCTTGGATGGCGTGTACAGGTACAGCTGCCCATGCAGCTTCAACACGATACCACAGTTCATCAAGAGTGGTGACTGGCGAATTGTGACGAGCCAGTTGCTCGGCCACCATTGACCAGACGTTTTCAGTTGGTGAGAGATCTGCAGAATGTGCTGGCCAGGGCAGCAGTCGAACATTTTCGGTACCCAGAAAGGCCCGTACAGCACCTGCAACATGCAGTCGTGCATTATCCTGCTGAAATGTAGGGTTTCGCAGGGATCGAATGAAGGGTGGACCCAGGTGTCGTTGCTGTTGTTGTGGTATTCAGTCCTGAGACTGGTTTGGTGCAGCTCTCCATGCTACTCTATCCTTCGCAAGCCTCTTCATCTCCTAGTATCTACTGCAGCCTACATCCTTCTGAATCTGCTTAGTGTATTCATCTCTTGGTCTCTCTCTACGCATTTTACCCTCCACGCTGCCCTCCAGTACTAAATTGGTGATCCCTTGATGCCTCAGAACGTGTCCTACCAACCGATCCCTTCTTCTTGTCAAGTTGTACCACAGATTTCTCTTCTCCCCAATTCTGTTCAGTACCACCTCATTAGTTATGTGACCTACCCATCTAATCTTCAGTATTCTTCTGTAGCACCACATTTCGAAAGCTTCTATTCTCTTCTTATCTAAACTATTTATCGTCCATGTTTCACTTCCATACATGGCTACACACCATACAAATACTTTCAGAAACGACTTCTTGAGACTTAAATCAATATTGGATGTTAAAAAATTTCTCTTCTTCAGAAACGCTTTCCTTGCCATTGTCAGTCTACATTTTATATCCTCTCTACTTCGACCATCATCAGTTATTTTGCTCCCCAAATAGCAAAACTCCTTTACTACTTTAAGTGTGTCATTTCCTAATGTAATTACCTCAGCATCACCCGACTTAATTCGACTACATTCCATTATCCTCGTTTTGCTTTTGTTGATGTTCACCTTATACCTTCCTATCAAAACACTGTCCATTCTGTTCAACTGTTTTTCCAAGTCCTTTGCTGTCATCGGTGAACCTCGAACTTTTTAATTCTTATCCATGGATTTTAATACCTACTCCGAACTTTTCTTTAGTTTCCATTACTGCTTGCTGAATATACAGATTGAATAGCAACGAGGAGAGGCTACAACCCTGTCTCACTCTCTTCCCAACCACTGCTTCCCTTTCATACCCCTCGACTCTCATAACTGCCATCTGCTTTCTGTACAAATTGTAAATAGCCTTGCGCTCCCTTTATTTTCCCGCTGCCACCTTTAGAATTAGAAAGAGAGTATTCCAGTCAACATTGTCAAAAGCTTTCTCTATGTGTACAAATGCTAGAAATGTAGGTTTGGCTTTCCTTAATCTTTCTTCTAAGATAAGTCGTAGGGTCACGTGTTCCAACATTTCTACGGAATCGAAACTGATCTTTCCCGAGGTCAGCTTCTACCAGTTTTTCCATTCGTCTGTAAAGAATTTTTGCAGCTGTGACTTATTAAACTGATACTTCGGTAATTTTCGCATCTGTCAACACCTGATTTCTTTGGGATTGGAATTATTATATTCATCTTGAAGTCTGAGGGAATTTCGCCTGTCTCATACATCTTGCTCACCAGATGGTAGAGTTTTGTCAGGACTGGCTCTCCCAAGGCTGTCAGGGGTCGTAACAGATCGGAAATGCAACGTCCACTGTTCAGAGTGCTGTCAGTGCGAACAAGAGGTGACCGAGAAGTGTAACCAATGGGACCCCATACCACCAAGCCAGGTGATACGCCAGTATGGCGATGACGTATACACGCTTCCAATGTGCGTTCACAGCGATGTCCCCAAACACGGATGCGACCATCATGATGCTGTAAACAGAACCTGGATTCATCCGAGACGTGGCTGCACGATCCGTTACAGCCATGCGGAAGAGATGCCTGTCATCTCGACTGCTAGTGATACGAGGCCGTTGGGATCCAGCACGGCGTTCCGTATTACCCTCCTGAACCCACCGATTACATATTCTGCTAACAGTCATTGGATCTCGACCAACGCGATACAATAAACCGCAATCGCTATAGGTTACAATCCGACCTTTATCAAAGTCGGAAACGTGATGGTAAGCATTTCTCCTCCTTACACGAGGCATCACAACAAAGTTTCACCAGGCAACGCCGGTCAACTGCTGTTTGTGTATGAGAAATCGGTTGGAAACTTTCCTCATGTCAGCACGTTGCAGGTGTCGCCACCGGCGCCAACGTTGTGTGAATGCTCTGAAAAGCTAATCATTTTCATATCACAGCATCTTCTTCCTGTCGGTTAAATTTCGCATCTGTAGCACGTCATCTTCGTGGTGTAGCAATTTTAATGGCCAGCAGTGTAGTTATTGTGGGATGAGTATACGCAACGTACACCGCATAACAACAACTGATCAAAGTGACGACTGCTATTCTCAACCCATCTAATACAATGGCCCATGCAGTTCTGCCGAACTCTCGCTGAAATCCCGGGTGTCTGTTAGACACAGTGGTTGATGATCTGCGTACACGCCTGACCACCAAACAGATATTTGTAAGCAACTTAGCCCATAGCACAAGTGTGATGTGACGACGCCTTGATTCGCATCGGCACATTAACTTGCGCAGCGTACACACCGCTGTCCTGATGACACTTGTCTATTGCATCGGACAGCTCATGATGTGTCCATGGCGATGTGTGTTACTGTATACACTGCATAGCCTAAAGTGGAACGTTACTTGGCTTGAGAACAGGCAGACGAGCAATTAATGTATGATGTGGAGAATGTAGTGCCCATAAAGCAGTATAAATGTACAGAGAACGCTTCCCCAATGGATGTCATCCTAACTGGAAGAATTCTATCTCTCTGGACACGAGCTTACGAGAGATGAGGTCGTTCACGCCACAGAGAACCTGCCAAGGTTCCCACCAAAGACATGTATGAACACGAGACTTCGAGCATAAGGTGTTGAATCATGTGGCCAACCACCCTGCAATAAGCATTTGCCAATTAGCCTGTGAATCATACTCTTCAAAGGATACAATGTGGAGAGTACTGGTGGAACAGGTATTACACCCCTATCATAAAGAATGGCTGCAACCACTGGGACTAATGCAGTCTGAGCCTCACATTTTCTTCTGTGAGAGGGTTATCCACTGCATTGCTGAACTTCGTTCAGTTTGTATTGTTCACTGATGAGGCCTCTTTCACCCAGGATGATGTTTTCAATAGCCATGTCTTGAGTGAGAATAATCCCCTTTACTGGCCACCAGCAACGATTCTTTGTCAACGTGTGGGCAGGCATTGTCAAAGATCACCTTATAGGACCTTATTTGCTGCCTTTCCGTCTGTGTGGTCCACGTTACCTGGTGTTACTGTTAGATGGGCTGCCACTATTCTTGGAGACTGTACCCATAGTTGTTCACAGAAGGATGTAGTTTCAATGTGACAGTGCTCCAGTCCACTTCTATATTAATGTCCATGAACCCTTGAACATCATGTACCCACGTTGTTGTATTGCAAGGAGCCCTGTCTCACGGCCAGTGCGATCGCCATATCTCGCACTTACGGACTTTTCATTTGGGATCGCATCGACACATTGGTGTTAGAGACCCCCAGAGAAACAGATGAAGATCGGCTCGCTAGAGTCTATGCTACGTGTTTTCTGATACAACAGACACCAGGGATTTCTGAGAGAGTGCAGCATAACTTCATGTGCTATCGCCATGTCTGCACTCAGACTGGCAGTCGTCACTTTCAGAAATTACTGTGAGCTACGTTGTTGTTATGTGGTGTATGCTGTGTATGTCCATAACACAATAAATATGCATTTCCGACCGTTAGTTCAAAAATGGCTCTGAGCACTATGGGACTTAACTTCTGTGGTCATCAGTCCCCTAGAACTTAGAACTACTTAAACCTAACTAACCTAAGGACATCACACACATCCATGCCCGAGGCAGGATTCGAACCTGCGACCGTAGCAGTCGCGCCGACCGTTAGTTCCCCGTGTCAGTGTAATTGGTTATGGAATCACTATCCCTCTTTCAGTTCGACTCAAAAGGTTTGAGAGACCCTGTATATCTTGCCACGACATGAAGTAAACAAAAGACGTACATGTAACATACTCATTGCAGCCATGTCAACGGTCGGGCCTGGTGGTAAAGTGCGTACCAGATGACCGAAAGGTCGGAAATGCATATTTATTATGTTATGGATGTTGTGGTTGGCAGGAGAGCCAACACCGTGTTACTAGAGGAAGCCGAAAGGCACGCGTTTTACCTCACGCAGGCTGGCGTGAGGTCTGGAACAGGACAAGGAAATTAGAATTTAGAAAAAACAGACGTAGCTGGTGGAATACTTAACTTTAATCCATTAATGGTGAACGTCGCTCTTGACGGTACATGATTCACAGTATCAATAGTAACTGGTAATGGCGCCTTGCTAGGTCGTAGCAAGTGACGTAGCTGAAGGCTATGCTAACTATCGTCTCAGAAATGAGAGCGTATTTTGTCAGTGAACCATCCCTAGCAAAGTCGGTTGTACAACTGGGGCGAGTGCTGGGAAGTCTCTCTAGACCTGCCGTGTAGCGGCGCTCGGTCTGCAATCACTGATAGTGGCGACACGCGGGTCCGATGTATACTAACGGACCGCAGCCGATTTAAAGGCTACCACCTAGCAAGTGTGGTGTCTGGCGGTGACACCACATACACAGCATACACCACATAACAATGTTGCTCACAGTAATTGTTGAAAGTGACAACTGCCAGTCTCCATGATGCGAAGATTCTCCATAGGTGACACGTTGTTTTGATTACACGTTAATCTTTAGGTCCTCTTTCCCTGGTGGGATTGATGGGGGTAGGTTAGGGACTCGTAAGTCGCTCCAATTGAAAGAACTACTCAAATGGCTCTGAGCACTATGGGACAACGTCTGAGGTCATCAGTCCCCTATAACTTAGAACTACTTAAACCTAACTAACCTAAGGACGTCACACACATCCATGCCCGAGGCAGGATTCGAAACTGCGACCGTATCGGTCGCGTGGTTCCAGACTAAGCACCTAGAACCTCTCGGCCACACCGGCCGGCGAAAGAATTGCCTCATAAAGTTACTTAAATAAGAAGTGCAATACTTTTCTTCTCGCAAAATTTGTGTTGAAAAAGTGCGGTATTTTCTATAGGACATCGTGGAATATTCCCGCCTCAGTCCCTCTAGGTTCATGAAGTTCCTAGTGATGGCGGCGCTATACGTCGCCTTCAAAATGGCGTCTGTAACGCAGGTGTGTTCCATGCAGAGAGCTGTCAATGAATTTCCTTTGGCGGAAAACCAGAGCATCGCAGATACTCATAGGAGCTTGCAGAACGTCTACGATGACCTACCAGTGAACGAAAGCACGGTGAGTCTTTGGACGAGGCGTCTGCCGTCATCGTAAAAGGTCGCGCAATCCCGTCCGACCTCCCGTGTGCCGGCTGGCCACGCACAGCTGCGACTCCTACAATGCTGTAATGTGCGGACACTCTGATTCGAGGTGTTCAGCCATCTCAACTGGACGTCTCTGTTGGTAGTGCTGATACCCTCGTCCACCAGTTGGGGTACTCAAAGACGTGTGCTTGCTGGGTTCCTCGCCGCTTAATAGAAAACCATAAACAGCAACGAAGTACCAACTGTGCGCAGTTACTTTGCGTTAAGAGGCTGATGGTGACAATCTTTTGTCGAATATATTTACAGGCGATGAACCGTGGGTTCGTCACTTCGAATCGGAAACAAAATGGCAATCCATGGAATGACGCCACGCCATCTATTCTCCGAAGAAAAAGTTCAAAGCCGCACCCTCAAGCGGTAAAATCATGGCAATGGTCATCTAGGACTCTGAACGGGCTGTTCTGTTTGATGTCCTCCCTCATGATGTCACAATCAACCCTGAAGTGTACTTTGCTATTCTCAAGAAATTAATAAGACGACTTCAGCGTGTTTGCCGTCACAAATACACAAACGAACTATATTTTAGTTTTTTAGACACGACTGACATTATTCTCCATGCTTCTTGTTAGAAAGAGTTTTATCGTTCTATTAAACAAATTATGATAGTATTGTTTAGTATGAAGAAGGTTCATACATAAGCTTCAGAAAAAAATTATAATTTAGAAAAAACTTAGTCTGACACTGCATGACCTTCCCCTATGTATGGATTTAAGTTGTGAGGAATGGAAAAGACTCACCGTGTTTCGACTGCTGCTTTAGAAATCTGCTTCGAAAGTAAAGAGGACTTCATAGCCAACTGATAATATTTCACGGTGGCGGTGCAGTTTACCAGGCGGTACCAGAGGTCGACGACTGTTTTACGCCATAGTGAAACGTCAGTGGCGGACGTATTCCTGTACGACGACAAAGGGGGCATTGTTCTAACATATACTAGCTAGTTGCACTATCCCAGGTTTGCTTTATTTATGACGTAATTTAATGGTTAGTAACTGTGATGACATTTACCGTAATTTATAGGCAAGATGCTTTCATGCTTATCCAAGTGTTAATTATTGGTCAAATGATTTTAGCATAAAGTTGTAACTTTCATTTTTACGATGGAAACTTATAGCCCAAAAAAATGATGTCTCCCACACTGTGATCCTATTACTGCCACTTCGCACCAAGACCCTCACCATCCCTAAGTGTCCTCAGCATCCGGAGACTGCCATTCATAGTATGGATCTCACTCGAGCAACGGCTGAAGCATCATGAGTAAATTCAAATGATGCTGCAAATTTACTGCACAGTATTTGCTTTTGTGAATATTTGGCACAGTATCGCACCCAACACTATTTTCTCAAGCATACGACACTGTGTACACTTTGTGGCTAACATTTAACAACTTTTAAGGAGGTGCACAGTTACTTGGTACTTTCTAATTTTTTCCCCATTCTTCAGAAAATACTCATAAATATGGTTTTCGCTGCTATTTTCTCCCTCTTTCTAAGGAGATACCCAGAAGTAAGGGTTTCATGATCAGTTCTGCCGATTTTTTAATATGATGCACATAAATGGATGCAATGGGAATCTGATTGTTTCCCCAGTCTTCAGAAAATACTCATAAATATGGTTTTCGCTGGTATTTTCTCCCTCTTTTTAAGGAGATACCCAGAAGTAAGAGTTTCACGGTTAATTCTGCCGATTTTTTAATATGTTACACATAAATGGATACAATGGGAATCATACAGCGAACCAGTTGTTCGTCCAATGTTTATTCAGACCTGTTTCCCATTGTATCCATAATCCTCAATAGTTGACTACAGCCATGTTTTAAGATTTTAATGCACATAAATACGGGTTTCACTGAAGTTTTATCGACTTGGGAAACACACATAAATATGTGGCTTTAAATGTTTAAAACTATCACCATATGGTGCTATTTAGTTTTCAGGTAATTCATTAATATTTTATCGATTTGCCCCCAGTATTCGGCAAATTGCCTGCTTTTGAAGAAGGCATACCATAAAATGTACTTTGCAAATGTTTCAATACTCTTTTTAACATCCAAAATTAATTATTTATTTGCTCCAACAGAACATTGTCTCCCTTGGTTATCAAAAGCATATCAGTATCAAGACTCACAATCTCCCCCACAATTTTATACATATTTTTTTAGAGAGTCAAAGATACTCCAAGTGTGGGGTTCAATGCCCTGAAACGTAACTTATGTCATAGATCTAAAGTGTAAAATCTACATTGACATCATTTTGATAAAATAAGTATAAAAATTTTATGCATTATACAGGAAATTAAATTAAAACCAACTAGTTCTGAAAATCAGTTCGTCATTTTCGTTAAAGAAATATTAAAATAATAATAGCAGACATTCGGGGTACAGTACAGGCACAAAATCAATCTTGAAATTATCTTTGGAATCACATTTAACTTCACTATTATTACAATCAACTTTAGCAATGAACTTAACAAATCTGAACAACAATAGAGAAAGCAGAAAGTAATTATTAATCTGTATCGTCATACACCATACATTCACATGCAGGATTGTATGAGCCTTTGTTACACATGCCACAAATCCAATTTTTGCAAGTGGTGCAACAAGTGTAGTCAGAACTCGAAGTCACTTACAAAAGTAAGAGAGGCTGTTGTCCATCTTCTTGCCTTATTTCTTACCTGTTATTCCCTTCTTGCAGACAAATCACTTAGAGGAACATCTACATCAGAAGAAGACTGGTCCACCACAGGCAGTGCAGAAGTTGTGGGGATTGATGCAAAGGTCAGATAAGACAGTTTCAACAACTGAGACATCAGTTTCGATTTCATCGACTGTTGTGATCTCTTGACTTGTTACAGGTATCGGTGTACCCCGTTTAAAGATTAATTTCTTTCCTCTTCTGTGTCGAATTCTTTCAGAGTTGTACCCCTTGTCTCTTTCAAAAAACTCTAGCACTCTGCTGTCAAGGACACATCCAGACTGTTCTGAACGATCTGCTGCAAGCTTTTTTAAAACGGTTTCTGCATCAAAAGGGTAAAGAGGTATAGCTCTGACGGAGCTCTGTAGATTTTCCTTTGTATTAGGAGCCAATACATCCATCAATATCTTTACCAGCAAGGGAAACTGGGGCTTTGGAATGGCGTCCCATGTTCTTGTTTCTTTTCTTCAATTGTCCACAATTTCCGCCTTTGTTTATTTCAAGGCCCACAGATACCCATGTCTAGTTGTTGCATCATGTGTGTCGAATTTGGCGTCAGAGTTGCAAAATAAATGTTCATTTCTAGTGCAGTTTTGATGGCTTCCGGTGAAAATTAAGAAGCCAAATTGTCACCAATGACATCAGCTTTTTCATTTCCTTCTCTATGTTCCTCGATGTACAGTAGCAACATTTTGAAGAACCATACCTCGAAGACGTACATATCAAATCAGCCACTGCTACTGATCCTGTAAATATTACCAGGTAGCTCACACAGTGTCTATTTGCGGAAAAAGGTGCTCCGATGTGGAGAGTACCATGGACGAATCAACTGTCCTTCAGTTGTCCCACAGAACGCAACGCTGGCAGATGATTTCGAATGCTCCTGGACCCACATCTTTGTGGCCTGTGTACACTAGTTCATTGCCACTGGGTCGTCTGTAAAATTTTTCTCATAGAAATTATGAATTATGAATTAGCGTCTCCTCTCAAATTCTCACAAAAAATCTTCGATCTCGTTAAGACCCACTGACACCCTTGAAGTTTTGATGCTTGTGGCCAGTTTCTGCGTGAGGTTGTTCCGAGCTGAAAATTCGTTCACGAAGTCAGAGCCTGGCAAGTTGTCTTTCCACTACTTGACAGCTCTACCATTCTTGTTGATAATCATTTCAACGGCCTTTGTAAAAGGAAAACACCAGTCTGCTAGTGCTTGCGCGATACCTGTTATCAACTTTTCTCTCTGATCGTCAAAACAATGGGATGGCCCACCTTTCCTTCGTGTTTGTGATGGGTCCTCTTAAAAATAGTGGTCCTATTAATTCAGTACTTCTTGGCATCACCTGAATGGGTAAGTGCCCTACTCTCACTTCTGCAATGGGTTTTGCAAGCTCTTCATCACTATAATTTTTGTAGTTTCGAGCACCCAGTTCCCTTTTATTTGTTCTGACCTTTGTGACTTATTTTTAATGCACATAAACACAAGAATAACCTGTAAAAATAGAGAAACCATATATACCACCAATTAACTCACAGATTCACACTTATATATCTTAATCTACCAAACGCTATGTATGTTTACGCAATAATACTACAAACTCACCGAAAACTGGGCATCCTAGGAGTTCAAAGCCGCATATGAGCACCACAGCACAAACCAACGACGAACAAGCTCTGACTAGTTGGTGAGTCACATAATAGCATCGCAACCTCCTCCCCGCACTCCCCTGAGCCACATAAGGTCGTGCGAGTTCGCTCCGTACACGTTGAAATGGTATTTTGGCACTTTGTTAAAGTATCCGAAAGAACTGTTGGGTGGCACATGTGTCATACGTCTGTACGCGAGACTTCCACGCTCATAAACCTCCCTATGTCCAGTGTTTCCGATGTGATATTGAAGTGGAAACGTGAAGGGGCACGTACAGCACGAAAGCGTACAGGCCGACCTCGTCTGTTGACTGACAGAGACCGAGGACAGTTGAAGAGGGTCGTAATGTGTAATAGGCAAACATCTATCCAGACCATCACATAATTCCATACTGCATTAGGATGCACTGCAAGTACTATGACAGTTAGGCGGGAGGTGAGAAAACTTGGATTTCATGGTTGAGCCACACATCACGTCGGTAAATGCCAAACGACGCCTCGCTTGGCGTAAGGAGCGTAAACATTGGACGATTGGACAGTGGAAAACGTTGTGTGGAGTGACGAATCACGGTACACAATGTGGCGATCCGACGGCAGGGTGTAGGTATGGCGAATGTCCGGTGAACGTCATCTTCCAGCGTGTGTAGTGCCAACAGTAAAATTCGTGGGCAGTGTTATGGTGTGGTAGTGTTTTTCATGGAGGGGGCTTGCATCCTTTGCTGTTTTGCGTGGAACTATCACAGCACAGGCCTACATTGATGTTTTAAGCACCTTCTTGCCTCCCACTGTTGAAGAGCAATTAGGGGATGGCGATTGCATCTTTCAACACGATCGAGCACCTGTTCATAATGCACGGCCTGTGACGAAGTGGTTACACGACAACAGCCCTGTAATTGACTGGCCTGCACAGAGTCCTGACCTGAATATAGAACACCTTTTGGATGTTTGGGGACGCCAACTTCGTGGCAGGCCTCACCAACCGACATCGACACCTCTCCTCTCTGCAACACTCCACGAAGAATGGGCTGCCATTTCCCAAAAAACCGTCCAGCACCTGATTGAACGTATGTCTGTGAGAGTGGAAGCTGTCATGAAGGCTAAGGGTGGGCCAATACCATATTGAATTCCAGAATTACCGATGGAGGGCGCCACGAACTTGTAAGTCATTTTCAGCCAGGTGTCCGGATACTTTTGATCACATAGTGTATGACACTATTTACTGTTTTTAAGCAATTCTTAAAATTTTGTCGATTTTCTCCCACTATTCCACAAATATCCATTCTTCACGAAGATATACCACAACAAAAAATATACGGCAGCTCTACGTTCGCTTAAAATGAATTTATCACTGCACTTTTCCTATATCTGGACTCTTACTACTGAACTTCAATAGGAGACCCTTTGTTGGTCAGATCACATACCGTCACGTTTAAAAAACGAGTGACGATGCTCGATCAGACTGTATCCATGAATTTGCATCATTCCAGGCAGCCTGTAAACGTCTCCAGATGTATGTACCCTACTTGTTTTGCGAATCTTCACATTCAATTATGGTTTCACAATTCTAGTATTTTTCAGTCATTCCAACAGAAGATTCTTGGCGAATGTATCACACATGAACTGATGCTCCAAATCATGTGAAAATTACGTTTAGAGAGAATGTCTGTCCGTCAGTCAAAATTTTTGAGATGCAGAGTAATTTCATAGCCCTGTGCACTGGATATTTATCTGTGAGGCAACAATATAAATTTACTCTACCTATTAATACGTCAGTCCATTTTTTTTTTTTTTTTTTGCGCACGCAAAAGAATTGTCTCTGAGTGCATGATCAGCACCTTATTCAATGGACCTACAGATGTGCAGTTGCTTTACAATATTTACTAAGGTTTTTGCAAATAGAGAGAAAAGGGAACGTTCCCTTCACTTCGTGAACGTACACGCTTCGTAGCATATGGTATGTGCTGCTGTGGATTGGCTAAGTCAGTGGCGAGTGGGTGTTGAAATCGCTTTTTGAAGATGTTAAGTGCATATTGGAACGTAAATTTAGGTAGTTCTGAAAGTGCAAGTATCGAATGTTCAATGCACGATGATATACGTACTCCAACAAGTTGTGGAAACAGTATATGTGTAATTCAAAGCAAACAAAAACAGTTATTTGCGAAATGCTGTCACATAGTAAATCAAGGTAATGTGGAATGAAGAAGGAACTACAATTTTTTTTTTTTTTTTTAAACAGCAGAAATGTCTGTCAGTCCTATTTACGCAAGTAATTGTGTGTGTGTGTGTGTGTGTGTGTGTGTGTGTGTGTGTGATATTCCTCACACCGTTAACAAATATCCCATTAAAACTATAGTGTTCCACACCATAAACTGACTTTTGAAATTTAGTTTGCTTATGTGGAAGAGTTAGTTATCCATACTTATCCATAGTCTTTTATGGCATATAGACACCTTCCTGATTTTTAAAATATGATTTGTTTATGAAGAAACTCAGTTATCCAGCAGAGCAATGGAATCAAATGTGCATGTAGCATTGGTTCCAAACTTCAGTCAGTGCTATTTCAATACAGCGATGCTGTCTTTGATACTCTCTCCCATCATTAACAAATGTGCCATTAAAAGTACACTCCTTCCTTACCATATAACCGCTCATATACTTCCTCTTGATACTGAAAGTAATTTACATGTGAAGAAATACATTTTTCAGTGCTAGTTCAGTATAGTGACGCTGTGTCTGGTACTGCCTTTCACCATTCAGAAATTTTCCATTAACGCTGTAGGCTTCCACGCTATATACACGCATATTGACTCCCTTCTGATTCAGAAATGTAATTTGCTTATGAAGAAAACACGTCTGACTGTGCACTTTGACTACAGTGATGCTGTGTGTGGTACTCCTTCCTACCATTAACAAATTTTCCATGACAGCTACAGCCTTCCATTCCATATATGCGCATATAGACTTTATATCTTGATTTTGGAGTGAAATTTGGTAACAAGAAAAAAGAGTCCAGCAGAAAAATGGAATGAGACGTGTGTGTGTTTGTGTGTGTGTTTGTGTGTGTGTGTTTGTGTGTGTGTGTGTGTGTGTGTGTGTGTGTGTGTGTTTGTGTGTGTGTGTGTGTGTGTGTTTGTGTTTGTGTGTGTTTGTGTGTGTGTGTGTGTGTGTTTGTGTGTTTGTGTGTGTGTGTTTTGTGTGTGTGTGTGTGTGTGTGTGTGTGTGTGTGTTGTGTGTGTGTGTTTTGTGTGTGTGTTTTGTGTGTGTGTGTGTGTGTGTGTGTGTGTGTGTGTGTGTTGTGTGTGTGTGTGTGTTTGTGTGTGTGTGTGTGTGTGTGTGTGTGTGTGTGTGTGTGTGTGTGTGTGTGTGTGTTGTGTGTGTGTGTGTGTGTGTGTGTGTGTGTTGTGTGTGTGTGTGTGTGTGTGTGTGTGTGTGTTTTGTGTGTGTGTGTGTGTGTGTGTGTTTGTGTGTGTGTGTGTGTGTGTTTGCGTGTGTGTGTGTGTGTGTGTGTGTGTGTGCATGCAACATAGACTCCAAACGTCTGTCAGTGTTATTTAAATACAGTGGTGCTGCATAGTATATTCCTTACAGCCACTAACAAATGTTTTATTAAAACAACTTTCTCGTGCACCATATACATGCATATGCATCATATACTGGTTTTGGAAATGTGCTACAGTATCATTCAAGACATTTCGATAGCATTAAACTCCAGCGGTACATTCCATACTTATAAATTGGAACTTAAAACCGTGTTCTTTTTAGCAGAGAAAGGTGTAAACATTTCTGCCTGATGTTACAGAGTCCATTCTGTTAAAAAATCTCGTGTTTTACCCGAATACATGAGTTGATAGTCAACTATTGAAGGCTATTGCAATAGTCCAGGTTGATGGCTTATTTAAATTTCAAATAATTCTGCTTGCCAAGAGTTTCTTATATTACCACTGTCTTCATATTAATAGTTAAGGACAGTGAAAACTAGAGTAAATGTAGTGCAAGGTGCTGGCATTTTAGCCAAGTAAGCAGCCAGTGTTGTACATGGGTGAGTACCTCATGTTAATGCATAGGATTAGTAATGCCATTTCTCTACCAGTAACTATAAACTATTTTGTTGTGAATGGCGGAAAAAAAATTGGAAATTTGTGGTAAGGTCTTATGGGACCAAACTGCTGAGATCAACGATCCCTAAGCTTGCACACTACTAAAACGAACGTAAACTAACTTATGTTAAGGGCAACACATACACCCATGCACAAGGGGGAACCTCCGACGGGGGGAACCGGTGACTGGCGGTCAACAGCTCGATGAAACCATTCTGAAGTATTCACAGCCAGTCACGGTCAGTGTTGACGCTAACAAATCTCTCCTCTACCCCGTCATCTTTTTATATTCTTCATAACAAACAAAATTTTACTTATATTTCAACCTGAAATTACTTTTCTTATTCAAAAAGTATTATTCTTTTTTCAAATGTTGCACATAAAAACAAACTAAAAAACACTACAGAAGATATGATAACGAAAACCTTAATATGTGTGACCCATTTTAAAATATGAGGTAACAGGTCTGTAAATTTGCAGTAAATATATAAATACTACATTCTTCTAGTATACCTTGTGCTCCTGGCTACAGAAAGTAGTGCATTGTCTGCAAAATGCATAGACCTTCTATTAAGGTACTGACATATGACATCACCCTTATGTCTTACATACAGTGCACACATGGAAAAAAAACCTGCCTCTTATTTTTCATTTACGATTTCATCTGCTGCGTAACACTTTTTACTAAAATAATATGACATACAGCTGTCCTCAGCACTCAACATTTTATGGATGTACCATGACAGATCGGACTTCCTTTTCAAAATGTTCAAATGTGTGTGAATTCCTATGGGACCAAACTGCTGAGGTCATCGGTCCCTAGACTTACACACTACTGAAACTAACTTATGCTAAGAACAACACACACAAATTCATTCCTAAGGGAAGGACTCGAACCTCCTACGGGAGGGTCCGTGCAATCCGTGACATGGCGCCTCTAATCGCGTGGCCGGACTTCCTTTTCATTCATTCGGTACATCCCCACACAGAATCTAATCACTACTAGCTTAGTAGGGTGCACACGTTGCAAAAAACTTGTTACCAGATACTATGGAATTGTGAAGCACAGATCTAAACAACAGTACTCTTCTGGGGAACAAAATGTTTTTTTTTTAAATTTTTTAACCCCATGGAAAACTGTGTATGTTTACAGAATGATACTACTGTCTGTCAGTGACGCTTTATTTCCCACAATTTGTACTAAATGTATAAAAATATATCAGAAAGTAATACTATTTCTTACAAAATCGCTGTTATTTTCTTTAAAAACACTATAACTGTAGCTGAAACCGTTCTGACACACAGGTCACAGGAAAAGAGGAGGCCCAAATTTGACACAAGCACCTATATATTGTTGCATGGAAGGAATAATACTGTAATTTTTTTCCTACAAGCAGATTTTACACAGGCAAGCACTGTTAGAAGCTCTCCCAGCGACAGATGTTCTGGTGCTGCTTTCAGCAAATTCCATGGACCTTCGCAAGAAGTACAAAGAAGCATTTTGGAAACCACACAGTATGTTCACCCCATGGTTTGTGCCTTGCATCCCAGTATTTCAACACTCCATCACAAAACACACAGTTTTGTCTCCACGACCGACGTACAGGAATCTAGCTTCACTTTGTTTTTTAGGATGTTGCTTAATGGCTTAATACCAACCGCTGAAATATGCCAATTTAGCATTGTATTTTCTATATGTAGGGTGAGTTTACACTATCTCCAACACATCACACACTGAATTCCTCAACGATGCTGCTTCACGAGATGATTCTGGTTATACTTGCAATCTGCCCAGCTTACAGGTATTTTACAAAAACTGTTTGATCCACTGCAGATACAATTTCACTGACATATCACTCCAACACCCTCAGCTGTAACCTGTAAGCTGGGCAGATTGCAAGTATAACCAGAATCATCTCGTGAAGCAGCATCGTTGAGGAATTCAGTGTGTGATGTGTTGGAGATAGTGTAAACTCACCCTACATATAGAAAATACAATGCTAAATTGGCATATTTCAGCGGTTGGTATTAAGCCATTAAGCAACATCCTAAAAAACAAAGTGAAGCTAGATTCCTGTACGTCGGTCGTGGAGACAAAACTGTGTGTTTTGTGATGGAGTGTTGAAATACTGGGATGCAAGGCACAAACCATGGGGTGAACATACTGTGTGGTTTCCAAAATGCTTCTTTGTACTTCTTGCGAAGGTCCATGGAATTTGCTGAAAGCAGCACCAGAACATCTGTCGCTGGGAGAGCTTCTAACAGTGCTTGCCTGTGTAAAATCTGCTTGTAGGAAAAAAATTACAGTATTATTCCTTCCATGCAACAATATATAGGTGCTTGTGTCAAATTTGGGCCTCCTCTTTTCCTGTGACCTGTGTGTCAGAACGGTTTCAGCTACAGTTATAGTGTTTTTAAAGAAAATAACAGCGATTTTGTAAGAAATAGTATTACTTTCTGATATATTTTTATACATTTAGTACAAATTGTGGGAAATAAAGCGTCACTGACAGACAGTAGTATCATTCTGTAAACATACACAGTTTTCCATGGGGTTAAAAAATTTAAAAAAAAAACATTTTGTTCCCCAGAAGAGTACTGTTGTTATGATAAGTGCTATACAGTTTCTCATCACCTGGCAACAAGTGCTTTGCGACATGTACACACCAATAAGTTAGTAGTGTATAGACTCCGCAATGTGGTGTACTACATGAAGAAAAAAATCTGATTCTGCCCCCACATAAAACCCTCTATAATGTGCAAACTATAGAGCGCTACCCACAGCAATATGTGATATTACTTTAATAAAAAACATTAAACAGCAGACATTATCGTAATTGGCAGTAAAATATGCTGCGGTTTTTAATGTAAGCACTGAATGTAGAACTGGTGGATAATGCCAAGTATCTGTACTTTAGTAAGGGGAGGTTTACGCATTCAACAGACAATATTCCATTTTCCATTATCGGGAGTAGGAGGCATACTAGGAGAAATTGGTGTGGAGGCAGCGGGAATATAAGAAATCAATCTAAAGCGGAATTGGTTCATGTTAAAATGGACAGTCAGTCTAGAGTTTTGGAATGGTCTTCAGCAGACTACTGTTGGCTTATGGATTCGGATTAACTAATATTTTTTTTTAATAGAATGGATATGTGTAACCACCTAATGTCTGGCTGGAATGTTTCATTCTTCCTTCACTGAATAAATAAGAAAATGCGGTTTTTAAAATCCAATTTGTAACTATGGAATGGCCTATTTGAGTTTGACCCTTTCTAAATGTATTAAATGCTAGCGATAAGGAAGTACATTTCAGAAACCTGTATGGAATGTTTATGAATGTATGTGGTGTATAAGAATCTAGTTATAGTGGAGCTTTTGTTAATTATGGTACAGAATACCCTACACAGCATTATTGTGCTTCAGTAGCGCTGACAGACCTTTGGAAACTCTGTTACACACATATCTGAATCCACTGTCATGCTGGATGACTGGATACTTTCTTCTTAAGCAAATTACATTTCAAAATCAGGAGGGAGTGTGTTTGCATATATGTTGCATGGGGGAGTGTGACTTTAATGGAACATTTGTTAACTGTTTGAGGGACTACAACATACATCGTCACTGTACTTAAATTGCACCAACAGCCGTATTTTTATCATAAAGAAGTTGAATTTCTAAATCTTGAGTGACTCAATATGCGTGGATATGGCATGAGAGATTGTAATTTTAATAGAACATTTTGAAGTGATACCTTTTCTGAAAATCAATGTCTCCCCCCCCCCCCTCTCCTCCCCCATGAAACATAGACCTTGCTATCGGTAGGTTGGATAAAGTATTCCGGAGGTAAAATAGTCCGCCATCCGGATCTCTGGGTGGGGACTACTCATAAGAATGTCGTCATCGGGAGAAACAAAACTGGCGTTCTACAGATTGGACCGTGGACTGTTAGATACCTTAACTGGGCCGTAGGTTACAAAATTTAAAAAGTGAAATAGATAAATTGAAGTTAGATATAGTGGAAATTAATGAAATTCAGTGTCAGAAGGAATAGGACTTCTGGTCAGGTGAATACAGGGTTATAAATACGAAGTCAAATGGGGATACGGCAGGAGTGGGTTTAACAATGAATAAGAAAATACGAATAACCTGGAAGAATTTTGCACAGGGCATAATTTAATCATCGCTAACACTTGGTTTATTTAAAATTTTTGAAAACATTATCAGCGATCTTGTATAATATAACTAAATATATATAATTAAAAACAGACTTGATCGCAAATTTCTTTTAATTGGAGTGACCGGTTTCAATCCTTAAGGATCATCTTCAGACTCCAGAACGGCAGGTGGACTTCCATGGAGCAAGCTGCGCCGACCCACGACGCTGAACTGACTGCGTCGTGGGTCGGCGCAGCTTGCTCCATGGAAGTCCACCTGCCGTTCTGGAGTCTGAAGATGATCCTTAAGGATTGAAACCGGTCAGTCCACTTGGTTTAAGAATCATAAAGGAAGGTTGTATACGTGGAAAATACCAGGAGACATTGGAAGGTTTCAGATGGATTATATGATACTTAGAGATTTAGGAACCAGTTTCTTAAACTGTAAGACATTTCCAGAGGCAGGTGTGTTCTCTGACCACAATTTGTTGGTCATGAGCAATAGATTAAAACTGAAGAAACTGGAAAAAGATAGGAAATTATGGTGATGGGACCTGAATAAGTTGAACGAACCAGAGGTTGTTGAGGGTTTCAGAGAGACCATTAGGCAACAATTGACTAGAACAGGGGAAGAAAATACAATAGAAAACGAATGGGTGGCTTTACGAGATGAAATAATGAAGGCAGCAGTGGATCAGGTAGGTAGAGAGACAAGACCGAGTAGAAATCCTTGGATAAGGCAAGAGATATTGAGTTAAATTAAAGAAAGGAGAAAATTTAAAAATGCAACAGATGAAGCAGGCGAAACGGAATACGAATGTTTAAAAAATCTGACTGTTAGGCAGTGCAAAATGGCTAAGCAGGAGTGACTAGAGGACAAGTATAATTATTTAGAAACATATTTCACTAAGGGAAAATGAAAGAGTCCTTTTGTGGAAAGAGAAGCAGCTGTATGAATAGCAAGGGCTCAGATAGAAAACCGGTCTTAAGCAAAGAAGTGAAAACGTGAAAGCCGAAGGAGTATATAGAGGATCTATACATGGGGGACGAAGTTGAAGGGCATGTTATAGAAAGGCAAGTGGACGTAGATGATGATGAGGTGGGAGATATGCTGCGAGAAGAATTTCAAAGAGATTGACAGATGCAAGTCAAAACAAGACCCCGGTGGTTGACGATATTCCGTCTGACTACTGGTAGCCTTGGGAGAGCCAGCCATGACAAAACTCTTCCATCTGGTGTGTAAGTTGTATAAGAAAGGGGAAATACCCCCAAGCCTAAAAAAGAATGTAGTAACTCCAATTCTAAAGAAGGCAGTTGCTGACAGGTGTCAAAATTACCGACCAATCAGTTTAATAATTTATGATTGCAAAATACTTACACGGATTCTTTACAAAACAGTGGAAAAACTGGTTTAAGCCGACACTGGGGAAGATCAGTTAGGATTCTGGAGAAATGTGGCAACACACGAGGCAATACTGAACCTACGACTTATCTTAAAAGAAAGGTAAAGAAGACACACTGTTGACTGGAATACTCTCCCTGAAATTCTGAAGGTAGCAGGAGTGAATTACAGGAAGCTAAAGGTGATTTACAACTTGTACAGAATCCAGACGTAGTTTTAAGAGTCGAGGGGTATGAAAGGGAAGCAGTGGTTGAGAATCATTCAACGAGGAGTAAATTAAACGAAAGAAAAATTTGGGGTGGATATTAAAGTTCAGGGAGAGGAAATAAAAATTTTAAGGTTTGCCCATGATTTTGTTATTATGTCAGAAACAGCAAAGGACTTGGAAGATCAGTTGAACGGAATGGAGAGGGCCTTGAAAGGAGGATACAAGATAAACATCAACAAAAGCAAATCGAGGATAATGGAATGTAGTCGAATTAAATCAGGTGATGCTGAGGGAATTAGATTAGGAAATGAGACACTTAAAGTAATAGATGAGTTCTGCTATTTTGGCAGCAAAATAACTGATGATGGCCGAAGTATAAAATGTAGACTGGCATTCTCGTTCCAGTGCGGTGTCCAGTGCTGTACCACAAATTCTTGCACTAGAGTTTAGGCCAAGGGGTAGTACCCTAGATTGATAACTTCCCCCTACAAAAACGAAAACTGTAACTCTTCTAGAATTTTCCACTAATAGGATCTGACTGTAACAGGCCCTCAGATCGATACCAGTTAAGAACCAAGCCCTATGAACTTTTTTAGGATGTTTTCTAGACAACTGCTGAAACGTTTGTTCCTTTTTTTTTATCATTTCGTTTCCCAGACTAGTCACTGTATTATTATCAGATGAGCTGCAATAGCAACTGTGAGACTATGTAAACTAAATGCCGTTAGCCATTTGGTTTGCAAAACTGTTAGTAAAGGACTATTATCAGGTGAAAGCGATGTATGTCACCCTACTGTCTACCATTTTTTCTGATTTCCTTCTTCACAGCTTGGCGTTTAGTCCAAGGGGTGGGGTAAATAGACAAGCAGTATATCCTACGAAGGACTACCTCCATGTTACATTGATAACCCTTAATGATACCTGTAAGGTGCGGATGGCGTCCTGTAGTACAGCCATCCATGCTGCATTCACCTGGTTCCAAAGTTAATCTGTGGTGGTCGGCCTTGAGTTACAGCATTGCACCCATCCTTTCATAATACCCCACACATTTTCGATTGACGACAAATCTCGTGATCTGGTGGCCCAGGGCTAAAGGGCGACATCCTATGACGCCAAGAAGGCACTTGTTCATGTAGTAATATTCGTGCACTGTTTGCTGAAAAACGGTGTCTGGGGTTTTGTGCAGAAAGGGTATGGCTACAGATCTCAGGATGTCATTCAAGTAGATCATACTGCTCACAGTGCCCTGGACACGAACCAACTGTGACTTGTGGTTGTACTCAGCAGCACCCCACACCATAAGGCGCTGTAAGACTTGTGCGAATGCAGGCACTGTGATGCCGCTCCTCTGTCTGCGGCGAACCACAAAGGGGCCATCAATTTCAAACTAACAGAACGTGGATTTGTCTGATGCCATTCCTCTGCTCACTGACTTAGTTCCGTACACCCTTGCCGTCTAGCATGTTTCTGCACATTTGTCAAAGGTAGTTGGAGAAGTGGGCAATGCCCAAGCAAAGAGTGACGTAATAAACGGCAATATACTGTCACCCTTGATATTGTACGTTGTGTTCCAGTGTTCCACAGTTGCGCCAAGCCAAGGAGGACGCAGATCTGTCCTGTAATGCCATTCGGACGAGGTGTCGATCTTCTCGGGGGTTGGTGTGGATGGTGCGACCTGACCCATGTCACCGTGTTCCGCGGCCCTCCGTGAACCATTCTGCACATACCCGTTGCAATGCCAAATCACTTTGTCCCACACGAGCAGCAATTTCCCAGATGGATGCATCACATTCTCTCATGTCAATAATGCGTCCTCTTTCAAACGCACTGATTTGATGGTACGGTTCGCGCATGTCTGCTCAAGTCAGACTGATCCATTACCTTTGGTTTGGAGCGAAAACGAGGGCCTCAGGCACTTTTTACCGGTAGGTGGTGTTGCGCAGCGATTTCGATGTTGACCTTGAACCCGAGGGCCAACACGGTTAAAATGCTGCTCATTTCTGCAGAACATTGTAATGTACTTGTTCTGTGAATACGAACGTCTTATCTCTAGTTGTACAAGGTATTGTGTTTTTTCTGAACAGGTGCGTATATACAATAATTCTTCCAGTATAATTTTTACCCTGTCACACTGATAGTATTTGCATGCCATGCTCTACTTTTTAACAAGTTCACAATAACTTCCTCATCATCAACTGCCAAAATCCATTTACCATGTGAAAGCTAAATAAGGCTATTTGTCTCACAGATGATTTAAGCCAATTATGCTACTCGCAGTTAAGCCTATAACTACTATGAATGTGCACTTTATCGCTTCATTTCCAATATTCAGTTTAAACTGAATTGCCACTTCACATTTTACGATTTCGAATCATTAGCTCCAAAAATCTTGCAGTTCTGCACTGACAGCGAAGAAATACAATGCGTCTCACTGATGTTATAAGAAAAGTTGCTGGTCATAATCTTCACCAGGGCATCTGTGTCACCAACAATAATACTGAGAATTCCTTCTACCGTTGCACCAACAGGTGCCAGGAAAATATCCTCTGCTTGATCTTTGCATGTATCATTATCGATGCATAATTCGCCCTGAGTGCCCATTTTCTTATTATTTATCAGTGCATCTATGCTACAAATGTGTATACTGCCTTTACTACACCCCCCAACATGCATCATAGGGTTAAGTATGGTCGCGTTTAATATGTCGAAGTGGAAACTAATATTCGATCATACTTCGTTTAAACAATAGATCCGTAGGTTCCACCTGTGGACAGTAAAATCCCTAACTGACATGAGATGATGAGCAAATTGTCGCTTTGTCTTTAAACACTGTGAGCACAATTTCCCAATACATTTACCTCTAAAATATAATTCAGCAAAAAATTCAATATTATGGCATCAAAGAGTTATCTACAGCGACTGGCAGACACCTGACATTTAAGAATTATGACATTATTATTTCATAAAAGTATGTAACACTAGATTCGGCAAAATTAGCTCTTACTGCTTCGAGGGCAAAAACAGAAATAAGTAACATGAAGACAAAGTCTCTGCCTCCTTTAAAAAAATCATCTGTTTGTTTAAGAAAAATGAATGAGGTTCTACCACAGGGATAGGTTTTACCTTTCACAATCATAGTCTCACCCCTGTTAACTAAGCTTTGATATTATACGTTACTCATAATGTAATGGTTTTTAATGAGTTGAAAGTTCGTCGCATAAAAAAGTGTTTTTTTTTCAGAGACATATTAGAATATGCTACAAAAGTTTCGCTGGGAAATCCTTGAGCATCATCCATACAGTGCTTATCTCTCGTCATGTCATTTTCATATTTTTTGAGCCCTGAAGGAAGACATTTGTGGCCGTCGATTTGCTTTGTAAGACGAGGTACACAATCATGGTTCCGTAGGCAACTATCAACGTTTCTCCATGAAGGCACTAACTTTCTTGTCTCACAGTAGGACAAATATATTAACGCATATGGCGACTACTTTTTAAATAAAGAACAGATTACTTACTTTTTTCCATCTGTCTCGTTTTCATTTGCCTGTCCCTTGTGTAATAATCCATATATTGTCAACAACTGACTTTTCAGATTCTTGCTCACATGAAATACCACTGGTAGACACTACTGTAGTTGCTATTGTGTTGCAACTCAACTTTGTGAAGTTACTATGGCCTACAAATCGTTAACTGAGACTAAGATGGAAGTGATTTCAAATGTCTCTGACTGTGAAGAGTCAGTCTCTGAGTGTGAAGATAATGTGTATTGTGTTTCAAAGCTGGACGAACACGCCACTAATTAGATGGTCATAATGGATTGGCTCATCGGTGTGAATGACATTTTTCTCGGTTGGCGTAGATGGGATACTCAAACGTTTTAATGGGAATGAAAAAGACTACCTCTCTGGTTCAATATTTTTAACGATATTATATATCTAAATTGAGCAACGTTTCAGATGACAAGTGCTTACCGAAACTGCATAGAATACTGTAAGGAAGACGCAGTTCACAAGGGGTGAAGTTCTTTTCCAGATTATAAATTTTTTCCGTGGTACTGCGAACGAGATCCGATATTTGGGAGTAGCTAATGGCTAGGTAATGGGGAAACCGTGTCAAGAAAAACAGTACGCGCTTTGACTGATGTTCGGTCCGGTGTCTCTCTTTGCGCTATAAAGATTGATTTGTGTAGAGTAGGAAGCGCTATCTGTCATTTTATTTCATTGGAGAGCCCGAGGATTCTAGAAAGCCTTGAAGTACTCCATCGAAACAAACGATTATCGAAACGAAGAAATTGACGTGCTCTATAGTTTCTCTGTTCCAAGTGCTGCTGAGCACACAACAGTCCCCTCAGAGCGGACACCTTCTGTGAAAGGTAATTAATGAGTCAAAATGAAGGCGAAATGAACGCATATTAAAGCATAAGTACATGAAAGGAAAACCAAGAACGAAGTGGTCGGATTGGAAAGGATACGAGACAGGGATGTAGTCCTTCGCCCTTACTGTTCAACCTGCATATCGAAGAAACTACGGCAAAAATAAAAGAAACTCTAGGTGAAAGTACAGGGCGTGACTTTCAAACCTCCCGCAAGGTCCAGGAGAAACCGCAGTAGATACGACAATGAAATAGCATCATATACTAGAGCATGTCAAAGAATTTATATTCCCACGTCATACGTGCGAATTATTGCCGGCAGAGTGCAGCGTGGTCGTGTGACGTGGAAACTGCAAGTCCACAGCAGCACGCACAAGTAATTGCGTGGTTTGCAGAAACAAATTCGCCAATTACCGTACAAATATAGTATCGCAGCTTGTAAGATGTGATTCACCTGATGCGATTAAGGAATGGTATCGTAAGTTCTTGGCAATTGCAAGCGTTGTGAAACATTCTGGCAGTGCCCGTCATAGTGTTTCGCAAGGGACAATGGAGAACATCAGATAAGCGTTTCTCATAAGTCCGCGTAAGCTTGGTAGGCATCTTGGTAACTTAATGTATCCAGAGTAACATTGCATCGTGTTGTACACCAGACTCTTCGTCTGTGTATATGCAAAGTGCAAAATTTGCAACATCTGAAGGCCCAACGACAAACCATATCGACAAAAATTCGCTACGCATATGCTGAAGCATACTGGCATAATGCCAGCTTCCTTCTAAGGTGCCTATCCTGAGACGAAGCATTCTTTCATGTACAAGGAACTGTTAATCGGCACAATGTTCTGATTTGGGGTTCGCAACATCTGCACACTATCATTGAACATGTTCGTGACAGGCCAAAACTGAACGTCCGGTGTAGGATAATGCACGACGGGATTGTTAGACCGTTCTTCTTTGCAGAAAATACAGTGAATGGATCAGTGTATCTGTACATGACGGAGCAGCTTGTGTACCCTTACATACAATACTTGCAACTCAATACCATCTTTCTACAGAATGGAGCTCCGCCGCATTAGTCAACGACTGTTCGCAATCTCCCAGTCGCTGGATCGGACGCGACGGATCCATTGCTTAGCTACCAAGTTCCTCCGACATTACCCCGCTGGAGTGTTTCGTCTGGGGATTCGTGAAGGACCCCGTGTATGCGTCCATAGTGGATATTCCTATGTTAAGACGATGTATTACTAGTGCTATTGCAACAGTGTCAGAGGACATTTTGCGAAGAACATGGCAAGAAACTGAATACTCGTGTTGTAAATTGTTCCCATGTAAAGGTGTACAGATCATTATTAAGTAAAATCTTTGAGATGGGCTACTATAGTGTTTTTCCTGGGCATTTGAAATGTGGAAGGTTTGAGAGGAACACCGTGTATATCAACTATAAGATTCGCTAATGTGATTGATATCCTCAATGAAACTGAGGAACAATTGTAGAACCTGTTGAATGGAACGAAAAAAATAATGAGCCCACATTACGGACTGAAAGTGAACAGAAGAAAGACGAAAAAATGAGGAATAGCAGAAATAATATTAACGACAAACTTAACATCGAAACTGGGAATCACGATGGATCATTGGAAAAGAAAGAGAATTGAAACGTTTGAAAATGTGGTGCTATAAAGCGTCTTTGAAAATTAAGTGGACAGATAAAATATGAGGAAGCTCTTCCCAGAATCTACGAGAAGGGGGACATGTGGAAAACACTGGCAAGAAGAAGGGACAAGAGTGTTAAGACATCAAGGAATAACTTCCATGGTACTCGGATTAACTGCAGAGAGTGTAAGTTGTAGGAAAATACAGAGAACTGGAAAAAAATTAATGCGATACCCTGTCTAACTAGTGCTCAAGTGCATTCAAGCAGTATAGAGCATTTTCTGTCAACAGATAGCTTTCTAACGTGGCTTTCAGTTACGATGTGATCTTCAGAAAGCTTGCACTGTCGCACACGCAAATACATGGATGACACCAGTTTTTAACAAGAAGCGTTACAAATATAATATTAGTGACTAGATCTAATGATGACCAAGGAAGACAGAAACAAATCTTGAAAGCTGAATGATACATGTGATCAATACCTTCATCTTTACATCAGAAACCACTGTAGGGAGTCTGCTGTAGGATGCAGGGAACACTAAAATCATATTTTTGTATACCCATTGGCGATGTCCCCAAGGTGGTAAGCTGCAGCCGCTTAGTCCCATTCAACTTTTTTTCTGAGGTTATCCAGAGTGTGAGCAGTTTTACTGTGACTTGCGCAGCAAGTTTCAATCAGTCCCAAGCGTGATTAACCGGGTTCATGTCAGCAGGTGTTGCAAGCCATTCCATTTGGTTGACTCCTGCCTCTTGGAGGGGAGTGTTGATGAGATGAGTACTGCATGCTCATTTATAATCTTGAAAGACGAACCCACCGTCGAAGTGTTGACTATATGAAACGATTACAGGTTGCAGTATCCTGCTATGATGCTACACATGCAATAAATTGCCTTCAATATTGATGGGGGAATCCTACGTCTGCACATGATACTAGCTGCAAACAAGTGAAGGGTGTATGAGTGACCCTGATGGATGGTGGATAGCCAAAAGCCATTCGACGACAGAAGAATCTCTTCATTTCCCAGTAGTTCAATTCAAGTTCACATCTAGCAGACGCTAGAAGGTTGTCATAGACTCACGGATCTTGGCGGCGATTTGTTGTCCTGAAGTAATCTACAGATGGTATCCACAGTGCAACCCCAGTCGTGAGGCGACCTAGTGTTGCAAACATCCCTGGTGGTGGCTGATATACATCAGGGGTTGATATGGCAGACTGGCACACCCAGATCGAGCGCAGTATGGGCTGGCAGCCTGCCCCAGCTAGGGGAACTGAGGGGAGCACAAGGCATCTGGGGAACAAACCTGGTTCAGCGTCTAACTAGCATTATCTGGTGCTGGTGGATATTCAGTGGCTTGGTAGCTGGAAGGGCCCAATTTCTACCCTTGGCTCATAAATGCTGCAGCTAGACTCATGGCAAGTAGTCCATTCAGCATGATGATGGATTAGTGGCGACCTCAAGCAGAAGCCGACGCTAAGATTGTTACTGGTAAGATGACTTGCTGATATGAAAATCTGCTTGGCCTGACAGCAAGGTAGGTTTGTAGAGGCGCTACTGCTGCAGATGTCACGCATACCATGTGCTTAATTGTCCCGGTTCAATTAGCTGGACACTGACCAGATGGGAAGCAGCAGAGCCCATTGGGAACTGTGGTGTAATGCAGTTCCAGCGTATTGCTAGAGTGTCCTTTTTATGGCACTGAGCTCTCTTGCTACACACAGCTACACAAGTTTGATCCCCTCCCGTCTTCACCTGTACCGAAGAAAATTTGAGGGGTGTATACTATCGGGAGAGTCACACAATAAACACTTCGCCGCCGTCTTCGTGAGTTCGTCTTTCGAGATTATGCGCAGCACTGCTGTCCACTTTGTGAACACCTCCCTCTAGGAGGCAGGATTCAGCTGAATGGAATGCCTTGCACTATCTACGAACCGAAGCTGATTGCACATGCTTGGGCACAGTTAGAAGTTGGGTTGCGTCGTCACGGGAAACGTCTTCACACACTGGATGGCTGATCTCTAAGAGGGGCGCTGTAAGAGAGTAGGACAGGACTGACCAGCCGCAGCTCGAGCATTTTGTGGACTGCAAGCGAAGGAGTACCCAAGCATGTTACAATGCGTGTCGTGGGGAAACGTAGGGTACTGAATATTATTCAGCAGCAGATTTTGATTTCACTGATGTTCGAAAATATGCAGCTTCGAAAACACATTTCAGGCGGTTACTGTTTATTTTATAATTTCATTTTTTAGCACAGCTTTTTAGTTTTAAATTAAAGCTGTCATCAGACCAAAGGTTATTTTGAACACCTCAATGCTTTCATAGGCATGGTCGCCGGCCGCAGTGGACGAGCGGTTCTAGGCGCTTCAGTCTGGAACCGCGCTACCGCTACGGTCGCAGGTTCGAATCCTGCTCCGGGCATGGATGTGTGTGATATCCTTAGGTTGGTTAGGTTTAAGTAGTTCTAAGTTCCAGGGGACTGATGACCTTAGATGTTAAGACCTATAGTGCTCAGAGCCATTTTGTTGGCATGGTCGTATTCGGAGTTATATGCCGAAGTCTTCCTCTGGCTTTTGAACTGTAGCCAGTTATAGGGGGATGTACAATTTAATGTGGACTCTGAACCACAGTACAGCTCGAAATTTTGTTCATTAACAAACATTACCAGTGGTGGAGGAAGTGGAAAATGACAGACCAAAATCCTACGAGTGACCATGGATCAAACCTGTGACCTTCGCATTTTTCGTTTGGCTCTCTACCACTTTAGCCACCAAGAGGTGCCCTATTAAAGTTACATAAGGCTTACTGTTTCATTTCCTGCTCCACTTGAATCTAAGTTCACAACAGTGAGATCTGTTCAAAAGGATGACAGCTTTTCAGTTACTGGGAAATTGCTGACGTGGCAGAGATGGCTAAACATATGATTTGAGAAGATTGTGGAACATAATTTGTTAGTTCCACACTGGGAAACTATTGTATGCAGTTATCTTTCTTAAGCTCACTTTTGACGGGCCATTTATGTTGTGACCCAATTTATTACCAGAATGAAAAATGCTCGTATCATAGCAAACAGAAAGGTGACGGAGTCCTGGGACGAGTCATGGGTGTAAAAGAACGGAACTAGCTTTTCGACTTATCTCGCAGCTTCAAAGACATTTGAATCAAAACATCTTGACATGTTCGCGCTTTTTTACTTTTTAGGATTAGTACCCGTGTCATGTAAGATAATTCATCATGTGAAGTAACCGAAAATGATATATTATGTAATGTCGTGTAACATGATACAGGTTGTCATGTCATCCAACATAGCATTTGTCATGTCATAAAACATGGCATGACGTGTTATCGAAGTTTAGGACGCATGCATCCCCACTGTGGGAAACTTATTATAGATGCACCCTCAGTCTCGGATATTTCCTATTGTAGATGCATCCCATTCTCTAGAAGCAAATACATTTGTGTCTATTTATTCTTACACCCCTCACTATACATGTAACAGGGGGTGGGTTTTGGGAAAGAGTGATCTTCTTGAGGAAAAAAGAAACCAATCCCTGTGTCTTTCAGCCATATGATATTATTATATTGTTTCCTATGGCTAGGAAATCATGGATTTTAGGCACACGATCAGGGACTTAAACATATAAATAACAAGAAGCGGGTGTGCCAACACCTTGCAGCTAAGAGCTCACTGTGCTGGGGAGGTAGGGTTAACTCGTAAAAGAGCGCGAATACATCAAGATGTTTTGATTTAAATGTTTTTGAAACTATCAGATAAGTTGAAAAGCTTGTTTCCTTCTTTTACATCCCTAACTCTGCCCAGGAAATATATGTCCTCTATGATATGATAGAAGTATGTTTCATTCCGGTCCTTTACTTTACCATAATTCTGACATTAGGCTGCCATAGCTGGTAACTGGTGTAGATTTTTGTTGACTCGGGCAAAAACTGATGCAGTACAGGTTTTTTTATTGTTTCTCGAATCATCTTGGTTGAGTTAGGCATAGTTAGTCTGGATGATCTCTAGTTACTTGTATGGTTGAACCTGTCCAGTATAGCCTGCTGTGTTCTCAGTGCACACAAGCCTCACCACAACGTCAAGGTCACATGCCTGCTGGAGTTTCTTTATTTTAGTTTTTCATATTTTATATTTTTTATAATTTTTATTGTTTTGTTATTTTTGAACTTTTTATTTTTTAAATTTTGTTTAATTTCTTTACTGTTCTTTTTACTTTTTTGTTTTATAGTTACACACATTTCATTCATATACACATGGGCCTGCATGCGCAAACATATGAAAAATAGCCATAACTGTTTAATACAGTGTACAAAATAACAGCAAACACGAATATGATAACGAACGAAATATTAAATATTGGACGAAGTTTATGACAATAATGAATGTAAATAGTTTGTGTTATTTAGATACACGTAGGATACAATCATGTTGCATAGATAAATTTGCTTAAAGGCTTATTAAGTCACAATCTCGACGATTCTTGCAACAAGTAATAAACTACTGAAAAGTATACATCTTGTTACCATGTCTTATCTTCAGATTTTTGTTATTGTCTATTTGAAGCTTGCAATAATAAAAACCGAAAATTAAGAAACCACCACTAGAAATTTCGTTTTGACTTTATCCATTCATCTACCTTCGTGCAAAGTTTGAACTGATCCGTACAAGTTTAAAATACAAAAGTAGCGCGCTTCGAAAACATCCCAGAATAACGTGTTTTTCTGCACGTAAAATCCAAACGTACCATGATTTTTTGAAACGGTTAAAACATGAACAAGGCGCGGTACACCGGTGGACCAAATTTGATCCATCAGTCTTGTTCCAGTCCGGAGATGACTGTTTTTGCACGTAAAATCCGAACGGTCCACATACAAATGGTGTCGTTAGCTAAGCATTAATTTCAGCCCTGTTAAAATATTTTGCAAAAGGAATTAATCGATTCGAACAATCTGCTTGGGCGCCAGGTTCAGTTCGTCGTTCAAACCTTACTTAATGTGCTGTAACAGAGTTACAGTAAGACAGGTGTTCGAATGGCTACACAAATGGCCACTTGTCCGGGCTAAACTAAAAACTCAGATAGCAAACGAGAACCAAGGCCCTCCACTCTCCCAACCCTGATTCTGTGCACAGCCTTTCCATACATATTTGTTACAGAGCTTCCACGCTGTAACGGTACTATACAGTTTGGCATGTTTATTTACGTTACTTGTATTTGTTATTTACAAATGGCGCGTTAGATTAATACAAATTCAGGTAGATGCTAAATATCTTTGCTATTAAGGATCGAATCTTTTAGCAAGTTAAAGTGAATACGTCAAGAAGTTATCTGGAGCCGAAATATGGTTGAAGATGTGGTAGAAAAATGTAGCCATACTACATTGTGATTGGTTGAGAGTATCATGGCGCCGACATGACGTGAAGCGCCGTTGACGTGGCACGATGCTGACGTTGACACATAACTCACGACACTGGGTAAAATGCGTAAAACTGTGGAAAATTTGGAAAAAAATGGCCAAGTGTGAGTAGGACTCGCGCACTGAGGATTCTGTACTAAATTAATTATATATACAGGGTGATCCATTGATGGTGACCGGGCCAAATATCTCACGAAATAAGCGTCAAACGAAAAAAATACAAAGAACTAAACTTGTCTAGCTTGAAGGGAGAAACCAGATGACGCTATGGTCGGCACGACAGATGGCGCTGCCATAGGTCAAACGGATATCAACTGCGTTTTTTAAAAATAAGAAGCCCCATTTTGTTACATATTCGTGTAGTACGTAAAGAAATATGAATGTTTTAGTTGGACCACTTTTTTCGCTTTGTGATAGATGGCGTTGTAATAGTAACAAACATATGGCTCACAATTTTAGACGAACAATTTGTAACAGGCAGGTTTTTTTAAATTAAAACACAGAACGTAGGTACGTTTGAACATTTTATTTCGGTTGTTCCAATGCGATACATGTACCTTTGTGAACTTATCATTTCTGAGAACGCATGCTGTTACAGCGTGATTACCTGTGAAGATACATTAATGCAATAAATGCTCAAAATGATGTCCGTCAACCTCATTGCATTTGGCAATACGTGTAACGACATTTCTCTCAACAGCGAGTAGTTCGCCTTCCTTAATATTCGCACATGCATTGACAATGCATTGACGCGTGTTGTCAAGTGTTGTCGGTGGATCACGATAGCAAATATCCTTCAACTTTCCCTACAGAAAGAAATCCGGGGACGTCAAATTCGGTGAACGTGCGGGCCATGGTATGATGCTTCGACGACCAATCCATCTGTCATGAAATATGCTATTCAATACCGTTTCAACCGCACGCGAGCTATGTGTCGGACATCCATCATGTTGGAAGTACATCGCCATTCTGTCATGCAGTGAAACATCTTGTAGTAACATTGGTAGAACATTACGTAGGAAATCAGCATACATTGCACCATTTAGAATTCCATCGATAAAATGGGAGCCAATTATCCTTCCTCGCATAGTGCCGCACCATACGTTAACCCGCCAAGGTCGCTGATGTTCCACTTGTCGCAGCCATCGTGGATATTATACCGGTTTACGTTACCGCTGTTGGTGAATGACGCTTCGTCGCTGAACAGAACGCGTGCAAAAAATCTGTCATCGTCCCGTAACTTCTCTTGTGCCCAGTGGCAGAACTGTACACGACGTTGAAAGTTGCGATTCCTAGTGAATAAAATTTGTGGTACGGGTGCAATCGATGTTTATGTAGCGTTCTCAACACCGACGTTTTGAGATTCCCGATTCTCGCGCTATTTGTCTGCTACTGATGTGCGGATTAGCCGCGACAGCAGCTAAAACACCTACTTGGGCATCATCAGTTGTTGCAGGTCTTGGTTGACGTTTCACATGTGGCTGAACACTTCCTGTTTCCTTAAATAACGTAATTATCCGGCGAACGGTCCGGACACTTGGATGATGTCGTCCAGGATACCGAGCAGCATACATAGCACACGCCCGTTCGGCATTTTGGTCACAACAGCTATACATCAACACGATATCGACCTTTTCCGCAATTGGTAAACGGTCCATTTTAACAGGGGTAGTGTATCACGAAGTAAATACCGTCCGCACTAGCGGAATGTTACGTGATACCACGTACTTATACGTTTGTGACTATTACAGCGCCATCTATCACAAAGCGAAAAAAGTGGTCCAACTAAAACATTCATATTTCTTTACGTACTACACGAATATGTAATAAAAATGGGGGTTCCTATGTAAAAAAAAGAAAACCGCAGTTGATATCCGTTTGACCTATGGCAGCGCCATCTAGCGGGCCAACCATAGCGCCACCTGGTTTCCCCCTTCAAGCTAGACGAGTTTCGTTCTTTGTAGTTGTTTCGTCTGATGCTTATTTCGTGAGATATTTGGCCCGGTCACGATCAATGGACCACCCTGTATATATAGTTCATTCATCCTGGGAATCGAAAATTCAGCGATTTTTGTATGTTGTCGATACCGATACTGGCAAAATGTTGGTCCTGGGAATTCCAAGACAAAATGAAAATCTCTACAGTAGTTCCTCAGGCAGGTCCGGACATTCAAAAAGAAGCGAGCTGGGAATTCAGTTTATTTATATGTAGAGAGAAGATTTAATAAAAAATTATTTACTTGCTAAAACATGAGTTGCAACTTTCATTTTATGTTTGCATTCAATAATGTTCTTTTATTGTGCTTTTGACGGATGATGTATGCAATGTATGCTCAAATGGCAAAAGATATTTTTTATGTGATATAATTAGAGTTTAACGAGTTTCAGATTTTTTTTTTTTTGCTTTACTTGTACTGTGAAACCTTGCTTCTTGCCGAATTTCATGATTCTACGTCAACGGGAAGTATTGATGAGTGAGGTTGTATCAAAATATGTGACATAAATGTCCGAATCTATTGATTACATTGACTTGAAAGCTTAAAATTTTTACGTCCTAAGGAACCATCGATCTTGGTACGTGACATTAATTTGAAATTGATAATCCAAACTGGTCCAGAGAAAAAGGGGTCTCAACAGGCGGACAGACAGACGGATCAAAAAATTTTAAAAAAGTTTCGTGTTATATAATTACAAATTAACAACTTTTGTATTTTCTCCTTTACTTGCGCTCTAAAAGCTTGCTTCTTGTCAAAATTCGTGATTCCATATCAACGGGAAGCTCCCTACAGGTTTTCATGAGCGAGTATTCGGGTATCAAAATATGTGACGTAAATGGCTGTGTCTTTTGATTTCAGTGATTTAGAAGCTTAAAATTCTAACAGTTCCCAGGGACCATAGACCTTAACATGTGACTTAAATTTGAACTTGATATGTCTACCCATTCCTGAGAGAAAAGATTCGTAACACTCGAACAGGCAGGCATACTGACAGACTAAAAAGTGATCCTATTGTGTTCTGTTTTTACAGATTGAGGCACGGAACCCTAAAAACAATAAGTCGTATGTAACACAAGAAATGAGTGCATAAGTGCATAAGTAATGTGGGGAAAGAAGTCTGACTTTCACAGATATGTACCCTAAAGGGTACATGGTAGGTCAGCAACTAGTAGACTGCCTATCAATCAAGCAAAGTCCTCTACATGTAGAGAAACTACAACGTAAATGCAGCGCAGTATGTTCCCGAGGTCCAGCTGGTCGTTGTCGCCAGTCGGGCGGTGAGGACAACTGAACCGCCGCTTGTGGTGGGGGGTGAGGAAGGTGGGAGGGGGAAGGAGAGGGCGCAGTCCCTGCCGGCGGCTCCTCTAAGCAGCTCCACCATTGTCTTCATGGCGCCGGAGGAAGCCAGCGCAGAAAGTGCGAATTACAGCGGCGGAATTTTAAACCGCGCTGGAGAAGCGGCTCGGCGGGCTGCGTCGCTAAATTGCCGAGAAAGAAGGGGACGGAATTACATCCACATCTATATTTGTACTCCGCCAGCCATCCTGCGATGTGTAGGGTAGGATCTACATCTACATCTACATGACTACTCTGCAATTCACATTTAAGTGCTTGGCAGAGGGTTTATCGAACCACAATCATACTATCTCTCTACCATTCCACTCCCGAACAGCGCGCGGGAAAAACGAACACCTAAACCTTTCTGTTCGAGCTCTGATTTCTCTTATTTTATTTTGATGATCATTCCTACCTATGTAGGTTGGGCTCAACAAAATATTTTCGCACTCGGAAGAGAAAGTTGGTGACTGAAATTTCGTAAATAGATCTCGCCGCGACGAAAAACGTCTTTGCTTTAATGGCTCTGGCTCTGAGCACTATGGGACTTAACATCTATGGTCATCAGTCCCCTAGAACTTAGAACTACTTAAACCTAACTAACCTAAGGACAGCACACAACACCCAGCCATCACGAGGCAGAGAAAATCCCTGACCCCGCCGGGAATCGAACCCGGGAACCCGGGCGTGGGAAGCAAGAACGCTACCGCACGACCACGAGATGCGGGCTTGCTTTAATGACTTCCATCCCAACTCGCGTATCATATCTGTCACACTCTCTCCCATATTACGTGATAATACAAAACGAGCTGCCCTTTTTTGCACCCTTTCGATGTCCTCCGTCAATCCCACCTGGTAAGGATCCCACACCGCGCAGCAATATTCTAACAGAAGACGAACGAGTGTAGTGTAAGCTGTCTCTTTAGTGGACTTGTTGCATCTTCTAAACGTCCTGCCAATGAAACGCAACCTTTGGCTCGCCTTCCCCACAATATTTTCTAAGTGGTCTTTCCAAATGAAGTTGTTCGTGATTTTAACACCTAGGTACTTATTTGAATTGACAGCCTTGGGAATTGTACTATTTATCGAATAATCGAATTCCAACGGATTTCTTTTGGAACTCATGTGGATCACCTCACACTTTTCGTTATTTAGCGTCAATTGCCACCTGCCACACCATATAGCAATCTTTTCTAAATCGCTTTGCAACTGATACTGGTCTTCGGATGACCTTACTAGACGGTAAATTACAGCATCATCTGCGAACAACCTAAGAGAACTGCTCAGATTGTCACCCAGGTCATTTATATAGATCAGGAACAGCAGAGGTCCCAGGACGCTTCCCTGGGGAACACCTGATATCACTTCAGTTCTACTCGATGATTTGCCGTCTATTACTACGAACTGCGACCTTCCTGACAGGAAATCACGGATCCAGTCGCACAACTGAGACGATACCCCATAGGCCCGCAGCTTGATTAGAAGTCGCTTGTGAGGAACGGTGTCAAAAGCTTTCCGGAAATCCAGAAATACGGAATCAACCTGAGATCCCCTGCCGATAGCGGCCATTACTTCGTGCGAATAAAGAGCTAGCGGCGTTGCACAAGAACGATGTTTTCTGAAACCATGCTGATTACGGATCAATAGATCGTTCCCTTCGAGGTGATTCATAATGTTTGAATACAGTATATGCTCCAAAACCCTACTGCAAACCGACGTCAATGATATAGGTCTGTAGTTTGATGGATTACTCCTACTAGCCTTCTTAAACGCTGGTGCGACCTGCGCAATTTTCCAATCTGTAGGTACAGATCTATCGGTGAGCGAGCGGTTGTATATAATTGCTAAGTAGGGAGCTATTGTATCAGCGTAATCTGAAAGGAACCTAACTTGTATACAATCTGGACCTGCAGACTTGCCCGTGTCAAGCGATTTGAGTTGCTTCGCAGCCCCTAAGGTATCTACTTCTAAGAAACTCATGCTAGCAGCTGTTCGTGTTTCAAACTCTGGAATATTCCATTCGTCTTCCCTGGTACATGACACAACAGAATTATTTTAAATCTTCCTTATTATGTTGGTAAATGTTATGTGAGACGGAGATCTCTCTGATTCCACATTTTCGTCATTGTGTGTGTTTTGTAGTGGAGCAATTTGTATCTTTATAGTCTCGTATTTGAATGAGCGCTCTTGGAAAATTGAGTGCAAAGCTGTCTGCGAACCCCTTTTAGTGTTACCGGCCTGATCTAACTGTTTGACCCTGTTAAGAACCGCTAAGCTTTGTTTCGATTTTCTTACCTTTATTGTTTATATAAATTGGCATGGGTCGCAGACGGTGAATAATAATAGGAATTTGGTCGCATACCTCCTTCATGGATGAATTTCACAGCTTTATTATTATGGCAGCCGCTTTCACTACGTCTATCTTAAATCGCTCTGAACAGATACCTTACAATGAACGATTTGCTATAATAAAATGACAGAAACTCGGATCTTTTTGCCAATTTACACTCATTAGATTCAGTTCATTTATGTTGAGGGTCAGCTTTCAATCTTTTCATCAAGCGACGATCATCGCCAAATCTCCCTGCATTTCATAACCATTCCTTAACGGTTTCAACTCACTGTGCACGACCGCGTTGCCTGTAAACAGTCTTACAGAGCAAAAAATGTTGTTTCAAGTCATTGTGTATTGTGTATTGAACCAGGGACCTAGAAACGATGGAGAACCTCCGTCCCGCGCAGGTGTGGCCGAGCGGTTCTAGTCGCTTCAGTCAGGAACCGCGTGACCGCTACGGTCGCAGGTTCGAATCCTGCCTCGGGTATGGATGTGTGTGATGTCCTTAGGTTAGTTAGGTTGAAGTAGTTCTAAGTTCTAGGGGACTGATGACCACAGATGTTAAGTCCCATAGTCCTCAGAGCCATTAGGCTCCGTCCCGCCGTAGCAATTTGGAAATTGTGGTAAGATCTTGTGAGACCAAACTGCTGAGGCCATCGGTCACTAAGCTTATGCACTACTTAATCTAACTTCAGCTAACTTACACTAAGGAAAACACACACATACACCCATGCCAGAGGGAGGACTCGAACCTCCGACAGGGGAGCCGCACGGACCGTACAAGGCACCTCAGACCGTGTGGCTACCCCGTGCGGCCCCGCTGTTGCCCTCAGTGGTTCGAAACCCCACTACAGGCCACGGCAATCCACACACCCCACCGCTGCCCCACACTGAACTCAGGGTTATTGTTCGGTTTGGCCTCCAGTGGACACACCCCTTCCCCCCTGGGAGCGACTCGTACCAGACGAGTGTAACCCCAAATGTTTGCATGGTAGAGTAGTTATGGTGTATGTGGAGACAATATTTGGGCAACAATTGCCGAAATAATATAAATGAGGCAGAATGAGGGGAACCAGCCCACATTCGCCGAGGCAGATTGAAAACCACTTAGGAAACCAGCCACAGGCTGGCTGGCACACCGGACCTCGAAACTAATCAGCCAGGGACTGGCATGCCTTCCCGCTCAGGAAGCAGCACGTCAGACCACGTGGCTAGCTGGGTGGGCTTTTCCAAGCCATTTTTGAGATATGCCTTTCACTTCTGACAATGTTTTCCTTTTGAGAACTAGATACATGGTCTTGCGTAAAAGTAATTCATCAGTACAATCGATGTATATCACAACATTGTTAACATATAGTTTGTTAACTGCTAGGGGACGATCTAAAATCTGTTCACTGCTGGGGAACGATCTAAAATCTGTAACTTGACGCTGTTGGCTAGTGAATTGGGATCTTGGGAAGCGTTGCGGAAAATGCAGGATCACCTTTCAAAATAAAATGATGGGAGAGACTCACAGCTACTAAATGAGATACGAATTTCAATTACTTTGATTTATTTGAATAAGATGACTGATGAAGGAATGGCAACATGGGCAACGTTAATATAATCGAACATTGGCAGAACTGCCATAGAAGCTCAGAGGGGTAGGGGTGGGGTGGGAGGGAAGATGCTAATAACCGTGCAAATGCATTATTTACAATGGCAAAATACCCAGTGGAGGCTAAAGCAGCTGCAGTATGTCATTGGCGGGACCAACGACCCTCGCCAGCGGCTAAGTGCAGATCAGCCCTAAAATATTTCTTAAGTCCCCAATATATCAGCTCAGATGACATGGCAGGCCGATGGAGTGACTGTCTAGCGAGGAAATGTAGCGGCAGAGGCTTCCAAAGGAAACCTTGTACTGCCGCGTTTTGCGTCGTTTATTTTGCTTAGCTCAGCTCCAGTTCCTCTGATCTGCGACTGGTAAAACTGCTTATAAAACACTAGTTCCCTTTCTCTAGCTGGTTAACCAACATCTTATGACCCATCACCCTGTATATAAAAAAGTCACGCCACTCTCTCTCTGTCTCCCACTCCCCCACTGTGATTAATGAGGTGTTCTTTATTGTCACCATCCTATGTCTCTTGCTAACGTACTATTTATTTACGTTAATCATGAAAGGTTACCCTGTGCGGGCTGTATAAAAGACTGAGAATGTAGGCATAAGTTTTAGAGCTTTAACAACATTTATTTTTTTAAAATGAAGAAACAGACATAAATTATGCTAAACAAGTTATTGATTGAAAACCTTAAACAACTAACTGGTGGTTTAAGGGTACAATGGACAAGGATCCTGGGTGGCAGAAGTGAGTCAAGTACTCTAGCCCTAAAAATGTGAATAACGCAATCTGAATTGATCTGACGCTGAGCAGGCTTTGATTGATCAAATCTACTGAAGTTTCTCTATATAGGTGCAGGTGAGAGCTAGTGGCGATTGAGATCTGTACGCCCTGACAATGCCAGAGTGGCAGTACGTTACCCTGTTTGCTTCGTGTGGTGATGTAACCTGCAGCTGGCAAGATGTGTGCGGCGGAGGCGAGATGTGAGGCGGCACCTGTGAATGGATCGCGGCCATGAAAGAAACGTAAAAATCTTATGGTCTAGCAATCAGGCAGACAGATCGCTATTTACTCTCTACCAGAGCCCTGATATCACGGTAGATTTCAGTGTGTGATACACCCATTCGCTGATCATACGAAGGATCAATTTGTCTCACTTACACGACAAAGCACACAAGGATACCAAACGTCAAGACTGGTAAACCAGAAACGAATAACTATGTCCTTGGCAAACGAGTAGTCTGAGACGTTTGAAGTCATTCTCGATACAATAAGAACTTCACCACAAGCTCTCCAGTGTAACTACTCGCAACTGAAGTCAGTCTTAGGACAGGTTCCAAGTACCAACCACACATTCCAGAGCATCGATCGGAAGCGCTTCCAGGCCAAAGTCCCGCGCCCATGTGCTTCGCACCTCTCCAGAAAAAAAATCCGTTTTCCTACAGGATGCACTAACGACAGCACCTTCACGCCATCTTGAGCCAATCACAGGGCTCTAGAGGCGCTAAATCTGCCCTCCCACACGACAGCACAAACTCATGTCGAACCAGGCCAAGAGTTAAGAAACCTGCATCTCTGGAAACAAAGAAACAGCCACTTACTGATTTTCTTAAAGTTTTCGCTGAGGGGGAAGGTGATTTTCTTCGAAGTCGTGTTGCTTCCCATGCCAACAAGCGAACAGGTACAATCTTAAAGATCTTTACCTAAATTGTCGGTGCCTTGGAGCTTGTTAGTGCTAGCTATGAAGTGTAATATAGATTCTATCTCTAAACGTTTCTCAGACTCCAGACAACTGATGGAAGTGGTTCACAGGCCTATTTCTAGTATCAGCAAACATGAAAACTTGTGAATTTTTACTACACGTGGCTCTGCACACAATGCCTGGTTTATGACTCCACTGTGTGGACACGTTCCTTCAGTCCATCGCCCCCAACCCAGCCTTCTGCTGGCGCCACTGCAGGTAACTTGGTATTGTTCTGCTGGAGATCTGTCTTGAGGAGGGGCTGCCCTGTCTGCCCTGTACAGTTGTGGGCCTGTCCAGCAAGATTTACTAAGTGATGGGCTCACCACCAATTGCTTTCAAGTCCCAATATGCCGTCTCTACAAACTAAGACCCATAAAAATACCTCATGCTTTTAGTGCCCTACCAGGCTCCATCAACATCTGCTAAGGCCGTTAACTTTCTAGAGTCTCACTCAAGGTGCATCAGGTTGTAACAAAATCTTTAATAATTTTCCGAATATGAAAAATAGGTGAGAGTAAATTGTCCTCTCTCAGCCATAGTTGGTTGTTTTTATGTTGCATAAATATTTGTTTTTTGCTGAGTCAGCAGTGTCTCTCGTTTTCAAAGGCTCAGGGACTATGGGTCCCGAATACATCTTCAAGATGTTTTCCCTAGATTTCAGTGTCCTCTGGAGAAATGGTCTGCTTTCAACTTTTAAGCAAAATGGTGTTTTCTGCTAAAATGTGAGACCGACTTTTGGTTGTACTCTCTAAGAAGAAGAAGAAGGAATAAAATAAAGAAAAACCGACAAATCACTAAGGAATTATTCGAATGAGCTGTAGATGAACAAACACATGGTACAATTTCAGAAAAATTGGATGATTTATTTTACAGAACCCCCTAGGAGGACATCCAACAACTCTATCAATCAATGTCAATCTGAATAACTGCTTGCATAAAGACCAAAGATGGACCAATGCGTTATTGAGGTGCTCATTTTGTGGAGTTCTTTCTGTTGAATACATCATCCAGTTTCTCTGAAGCTGTAATCGTTTGTTTGTCTGTACATGTACATCACATCTACCAATTTCCATTCCATCTGGATAATTCCTTCGCAGTCTGCCCGAGAACTGCTGCACGTTTGGTATTCCACAATCACGAGTGGTGCACGCAGTAAATGAGTAGGATCTGCATCCGTATCTTCAGCAATGTGTGCAAGACCTGCATCTAGCAGATGATGGCAAACGAAAGGAGTTCTTTCAATCGATCGTTGCCAACGAACTCTGTAGTCCATGTATCCTCTTGACTGATAAGTCAACATTTACCCGCAAAACAGAGTCAATAACACGCCAAATGCTCCTTTGTAGTAAGATGAAAATCTACACGATACTGTGAAAATGACTTTTCAACGACTTTTCTCGGTGAACGTGTGGTGCGGAATTATCGACGACCACCGCATCGGCCCAGTTGTTTTAGGTAACCATCCTTCAAAATGTGGTACCAGAATGCTTGGAGGATATTTCTCTGGCAACACGACATCGTATGTTCTTTCAGCACAACGGAGATACTGCAAATTCCGTACAGCCAGTGACACAGTACCTCACTGAACCGTATCCTGAACGTTGTTTCTGTCACCGTTGAAATACACTCCTGGAAATGGAAAAAAGAACACATTGACACCGGTGTGTCAGACCCACCATACTTGCTCCGGACACTGCGAGAGGGCTGTACAAGCAATGATCACACGCACGGCACAGCGGACACACCAGGAACCGCGGTGTTGGCCGTCGAATGGCGCTAGCTGCGCAGCATTTGTGCACCGCCGCCGTCAGTGTCAGCCAGTTTGCCGTGGCATACGGAGCTCCATCGCAGTCTTTAACACTGGTAGAATGCCGCGACAGCGTGGACGTGAACCGTATGTGCAGTTGACGGACTTTGAGCGAGGGCGTATAGTGGGCATGCGGGAGGCCGGGTGGACGTACCGCCGAATTGCTCAACACGTGGGGCGTGAGGTCTCCACAGTACATCGATGTTGTCGCCAGTGGTCGGCGGAAGGTGCACGTGCCCGTCGACCTGGGACCGGACCGCAGCGACGCACGGATGCACGCCAAGACCGTAGGATCCTACGCAGCGCCATAGGGGACCGCACCGCCACTTCCCAGCAAATTAGGGACACCGTTGCTCCTGGGGTATCGGCGAGGACCATTCGCAACCGTCTCCATGAAGCTGGGCTACGGTCCCGCATACCGTTAGGCCGTCTTCCGCTCACGCCCCACCATCGTGCAGCCCGCCTCCAGTGGTGTCGCGACAGGCGTGAATGGAGGGACGAATGGAGACGTGTCGTCTTCAGCGATGAGAGTCGCTTCTGCCTTGGTGCCAATGATGGTCGTATGCGTGTTTGGCGCCGTGCAGGTGAGCGCCACAATCAGGACTGCATACGACCGAGGCACACAGGGCCAACACCCGGCATCATGGTGTGGGGAGCGATCTCCTACACTGGCCGTACACCACTGGTGATCGTCGAGGGGACACTGAATAGTGCACGGTCCATCCAAACCGTCATCGAACCCATCGTTCTACCATTCCTAGACCGGCAAGGGAACTTGCTGTTCCAACAGGACAATGCACGTCCGCATGTATCCCGTGCCACCCAACGTGCTCTAGAAGGTGTAAGTCAACTACCCTGGCCAGCAAGATCTCCGGATCTGTCCCCCATTGAGCATGTTTGGGACTGGATGAAGCGGCGTCTCACGCGGTCTGCACGTCCAGCACGAACGCTGGTCCAACTGAGGCGCCAGGTGGAAATGGCATGGCAAGCCGTTCCACAGGACTACATCCAGCATCTCTACGATCGTCTCCATGGGAGAATAGCAGCCTGCATTGCTGCGAAAGGTGGATATACACTGTACTAGTGCCGACATTGTGCATGCTCTGTTGCCTGTGTCTATGTGCCTGTGGTTCTGTCAGTGTGATCATGTGATGTATCTGACCCCAGGAATGTGTCAATAAAGTTTCCCCTTCCTGGGACAATGAATTCACGGTGTTCTTATTTCAATTTCCAGGAGTGTATTTCTTGGCCACCGAGGTCATTCGATGACTTCCCATTACATAATTGTTTTTGAGGTTGGCTTAAGAGCGAAGTTTACAAATGCAGAGTGGCCATAAAGGAAGATCTTCTCGCTCGTATTTTACATGCGTTTGCTCAAACAAAAGACCGCACGAATGAGCTTAGATCAGTCACGCAGCACCTGTCTACAAAAGATGCTTAATGGATTGTAATTGGCGGTGGACTTTTTGACATATTTTGTGAGGAAATCTACGCAATTTTTTTGAACATGTTTTGTGAAGAAATGTACACAATTAAACAAAACATTAATCACAACGTTTCATTTACTATCACCTGCATTTTTCCTGTTCGCCATTGTTTCCTCGCGAACAGTTAAGAACAGGACACATGTCCGTATGACGTTTTTTGTTCAGAATCACTAATACTATCATTCCCTCAAAGCATGTACCTTGAAACCTCCCCTTAGAAAAAATTATGAATTACTGTGCTGGTAAACCCCTTACGTTATTTGATTTTCAAACAGCTTAGAAGAACTGAACGTACTCAGACATTTCTCTCTTTACTTATAGTGATCAAAACTAAAGTGACACACAATATTTTTAGCGCAACGCAATCTGACTTTCAAAAATCCCTACAAAAGAATGGCTATGACTAACAATAACCTATACCTTTCATGAATCACTTACCTCACAAAAATCTTCGTTACTCGAACTACTGCAATACAGCGAGCGCCAATACTGCCAGCTAAATAAAAGATTCTAATTACTGAAGGCACTAACTACTGATCGGCATAGTTAGCAAATGAAAGATTTTGATAGAGAACAATGTATTTACCCTAATAATGTTCAAAAGTCATCATCATATATATATATATGTATATATGTATATATATATCAGTTCATGATATCCAGTATTACAAATTTACTCTTTCTGATGGACATACGTCCAGAACGTCCGCTCTCAAAATTCTGCCGTATCTCTCCCCACATCCACCACTACTGGCGGCTCACCTCCAACTGCGCAACGCTACGTGCTGTTCACATCCAGCTGCCCAACACTAGAATAGCAAATATTCCAACAATGCCAACCAGCCACGGACTGCACACAGCACAGTCAGTGATTTTCGTACAGAGCGCTACGTGGCGTTACCAACATAAAAACCTAAACAGCCTACTTACAACCTATCCTCCTGACTGATCCTGTATTCTGTAACACATCACTTGGCTGAAGTGGTGTTTTACACCTCATACATCCTCACATAAACAGCTTCCTGGTTTACGTTTAGCAAATTACTCACTACAAAAATATCAACAATTTGCGGAGAACCAAAACCCTCCAATTTGGTATTCAATGGGCTAATTTACAGAAGTCATAGTACGTTAGTGACATCGTCTTGATAGGAATCTAATAAGGGGTGATACTACGGCACCGTAGCGTCCTACATAAACGAGACGAGACCTGAAAACAGAACTAGCCCCCTGCCAAAGAAAATAGGCGTGCAAGGGTGCGGCAGGTGCAGGCACAAGGCGGGGAGCAGCAGCTAAAGGTCGCACAGCCAAAGTTCAGGTACCGAATGTCAGGCGAGAGCCGCCCACGACTCATACTGCAGATGGTCCGTCATCGCTCTTCACGTCAGACTGCAGTTTCCACAGGCTAAAAGCAAAGAACTGACTGCCGCGCAGTTCGTTCTCTCTGGTCATCCTGAGAGATAGAACACAGTGGCGAAGCCTCTAACTGTTGTAGACTGCGCCTTAGTTAATGGGTAACAAGTTATTTCCTGAGACTCCAGATATCCAGTCGATAATTCCATATACGTTTTTACAATGGAAGTGCTTGCAAACGAAGAAGCCGTTCGGTATGCAACTACGACGGGCAGTCAAATGAAAACCTAACACCTGCTACACCGGGACCATGGAAGGGTTCCATTCAAAAGTAATCACCACACGCATTAAGACGTTTATCCCACTGGGAGACGAGACGATCGGTTCCTGTTTCGCAGATCGCGGTCGGCCGCTGACGAATCCACAACCGCACCCACTCTTGCACTACCTCATCCGACTGAAATCGATGTCTATGCTTGTCCTTCTCTAGGTCCCCTAAGATGTAAAACTCACACAGTGAAACATCCAGGTTGGACGGAGGATATTGCACTGTTTCCCAACCACATCGCCTTTGCCCGATTGGAAATGTTGGAGCGGGCGGTATCGTGCGGCAGGGTTGTTCCGTTCGACAGCACTACATCAGCCAGAGGGCAAACGGCAACACCAACAGTGGAAGCATCCCACATCTCCCGTGTCAAAGACATCCAAAGCTGTTCACACAAGTCCGGTAAGGTAATGACGACCTCCTCCTTCCACTGCAGGGGCCCTCTGCTCCTCGAGTTCCTAGAGCGTGGAATCTCAATGAATGCGCTGCGCTGTGAAGTCACTTTGCAGAAACTGCAACACCCCATAAAGTCAAAAATGCGCTGGAATGCTGTAGGACGAAATCGTCCTGTTACACGATAACACTCGCCCCCAAACTGCCAATCGGATGAAGACTACGCTTCAGCGATTTGGTTGGAAAAAACTACAGCACCTGTGTGATTTCACATCTTTGACGACCGGGAGACACGTGCATGGACGTCGGTGTCAGTAGGACGAGGAACTGGAAGAGCGGATCTGGTTGTGAATTCGTTAGCGGCCGACCGCCTTCTACGAAACAGCAATTGATCTTCTTGTCTCCCAGTGGGATAAATGTCTTCACGAGTGTAATGATTACTTTTGAATGGAAGCATTCTACGGTCTCAATGTGGCGGGCGTTCGGTTTTCATTTCACTGCCCCTTATGTCTGACGTCCTTAATCATTAATAATTTTCTAGATGCGATACAACTAGTAGCACATCAAAAGCGTAATTTATAAACTGATTGACATGCTTTGGACATACTTACACTTCTGCTCAAATACCAGCTACAACATGAACACGAAAAATTAATTTGGATAGAAATACCGTGAAAGATGGCGCTCTCAAATCAACATTTCAACCTAAATAAGTACCATTTGCATGCCATTTACAGTCGTTTTTCCGGCAAGCCCATGTAAGTATGCATCCAACTATTATTCGTGTTGCGGCAACAGTTAACCCTCGCAAGTGCAACGGAAAATAGCCTTTTGAATATTATAAGGAAATGATTGATCGTGGTAATGATTACTTAGTTGTATAAGAAAAGTTCAATGAACCAGTGAGAGCACAGATTATGTACTCGTACTTTAATGGACATATGATAATAGGAAATAATCCGTGACACGCTCATGTTTGTGCAGTTTGCATAAACTGTAAGAATGCAAAACGAATTTTCATATGTGCATTTCGTCATGAGTGCTACGTTATCCATGTGTCCTGTGTCTTTGTTTCCCTGAAAATGATGGAAGTCACGTCTTACGTATTAATACTCATAATGTTAGGGAATGTGCGAACTACTTGTCAGTGAAGGTAAACAGGGCATGAGAATATTGTATGGCCGTTTGAAGACCATGCTCTTACGGGGGGCGCTCAATAAGTAATGTAACACATTTATTTTCTCCACCAAATGTGGAATTTGTTTGCGGACATAGTGGAATACAACAACTTCAGCTCCTGTACTTTCACGAAGTTGCGTTCAGTGACTGCGCTAAACGTAGCCTTCAAAATGGTGTCTGTAACGAATTGCGTTCCAAGGAGAGCTGTCATTGAGTTTCCTTTGGTATAAAACCACAGCATCACAGATATTCCCTGTCGCTTGCAGAATGCCTACGGCGAACTTTCATTGAACAAAAGCACGGCGAGTCGTTGGGGGAGACGTCTGTCGTCATCGCCACAGGGTCGCGTAAACCTGTCCGACCCCCTCGTGCCGACTGGTGGCTCACAGCTGTGACGACTGCAATGTTGGAACGCGCTGACACTCTCATTCGAGGTGACAGATGGATCACAACCAAATACCTCGCTCTGCAACTGGATGTCTGAGTTGGTAGTGCTGACACACTAGTCCACAAGTTGCAGTACTTAAAAGTGTGTGACCGCTGGGTCCTCACCACCGAACGAAAGGCCATAAAGAGCAACGAAGTACCATCTCTGCGGTATTGCTTGCGCGTTACGAGACTATACGTGACAATTTTTTGTCAAACATCGTCACATGCGATGATACAGAGATTTGTCACTTGTAACCGGAAACAAAACAGCCACACCAGCGAAGAAAAGCTCAAAGCCGCAACCTCAGCCGGTGAAGTCATGGCTAGCCTCAAGACATTGAAGAAACGACCTTGTCAGAAAAATGTAAGCGAAATTCTTCTCCAAGACAATCCAAGGCCTCTGCGCATCTGAGAGGAGGCCACAGAACGTCATTGAACTTTTCTTCCTCATCTGCCCTGCGGCCCGATCTCGCTACCTTCCGGCTTCCATCTATTTGGTCCAATGAAGAGTGCACTCCACGGGAAGTACGCGGATTATGGGTAGATTACTGATGCAGCAACACCTTGGCTACGACGCCGACCAGCAGATTGGTACCAAGCGGGTATACAGGCCGCCCACAGTTAGGTTGGCATAAGGCAGTCGCACTGAACGGAGATTACGTTGAAAATAGGGTTTTGTAGCCAAAAGAGTGAGGAATAATATGGTGTACTGGAATCCTGAATAAAAGCAATCTGCTTTCAGAGAAAAGGTGTAGTATTACTTACTGAACGCCCCTCGATGGTAAGAGGCGGTGTATGGCGCCTTGTCACGGTCCGCGCGGCTCCCTCCGTTGGAGCTTCGAGTCCTCCCTCGGGCATGGGTGTGTGTGTTGTTCTTAGCGTAAGTTAGTTTAACTTAGGTTAAGTAGTGTGTAAGCTTAGGTACCAACGACCTCAGCAGTTTGGTCCCATACGGTCTTACCACAAATTTCCAATTTTGATGGGAAGACAGAGGATGTTTCGGAAAAACAGTTATATGGATGCCAGGTTTCCAAATATATTGCTGTATTGCAAAAACCATTTCTTTTACATACTAAGCAGATATACACTGAAGGTGTAATATCGAAATCCAAACTAAGCACAAAAATAGTTTACTATACAGAATAGACGAATTGTCGTGTCAACGGGCTGGACTGACTTGTTATTGAATGAAAGAGGGTATTTAGTATCTAGAATAATCTAGGATGCCAATACTATGCATGGGTATCCCATTCCACAGAGGCACTCGTCTGAAACCCATCCATAAAGAACTAAGTTCTATTCCAATCAGAATGGCAAGGAAAAATGAAAGATTTAGTGTCCGTAACTGTGAGCTCTGACAAATAAGTTCGTCTTACACGAATGCAGTACTTGCAATACGTTAGTTAAACCAAAAGCACGTACCGATTTCACCAAAAGAACTGTAGCTCCATAAAGTGAACACAGCCCTGCAACCGACAACCCACAATCGTGAGGTCGACAAGAACCAAGACCTAACAAGAGTATATAAATCACAAGACGCCGAAGTTCAAGTGCACTTCCGCAAAAAATTGTCCGACTGGCAGCCAAACTAAAGACATGCTGGACGTAGCCTCATATGTCGATAGGTGGAAACACGTAACGTACCGAGGAACACTGTCGAACATGATCGTTTAACTGCTGCAGGTGTTATAGTGTGAGGAGGCATAATGTTGCACTGATGTAGTTACGTCCATATCTTTGAACACGGTACGCTCACCGTTCAACGCTATTGTAACACTGTACTCCTACCCCAAGTGCGTCTTTTCAGGGGTTCATTTTATAGATGATAAAATGCAACCGCATCGAAATGCGTAGGTTGAAGAGCTCTTGGAACAAAAGGATATTCGGCGAATGTTCAGTCCTGCCCATTCACCCGACTTAAATCCAATTATCACGTGTGGGATGCACTGAGGACACGTGTTACATCACTTTCACATGCACCAACCACCACCATCCAACAGTTGTCAACCTCGCTGGTGAAGGAATGGAATGTTCTACCATAAGAACTACTTACCAGGCTTGTGGCCAGCGTGGAAGCACAATACAGAGCATGCATTGCCGTCCTTGGTGATTCACTCACTATTAAGAACCATATCCCGTCTTTTGTAGCGTCCAGTGGACAATCATAAAAAGCGTTACTTCAGTGTAACTATTGTCTCTGAATAAAAGTGTCATTTCTGTTCATCTCATTGTGTATTTCTTACACTTATCTTCTACACTACATTGTAGCAGTTTTTTCTATGTATGGTCCTCGTTTCGTCGAACGTTACTAGGCCCACACGATGAACCACAGATACTGTTGTGGTGGGGTGGCTTGCGTGCCTCAACGGTACAAATAGCCGTGCTGTAGGTGCAACCACAATAGTTTGGTATCTGTGGAGAGGCCAGATAAAAATGTGGTTCCTGAGGAGATGCAGAAGTCTTTTCAATAGTTGCAGGGGCGACAGTCTGGGTGATTGACTGATCTGACCTTGTAATATCAGCAAACATGATCTTGCTGTGCTGATACCGCGAACGGCTGAAAGCAAGGGGAAACTACAGTCATTACTTTTCCTGAGGAAATACAGCTCTGCTGTATAGTTAAATGATGTTGGCATCCTTCTGGGTAAAATATTCCAGAGATACAATAGTCCTCAATTCGGATCTCCTGGAGTAGACAGCCCAGAAAAATGCCATCACCAAGAAAAACAATGCTGGAAATTTACGGATCGGAGCGTTGACTGAAGAGCCCTTTATCGAGAGTTTAGGCTAATAAATTGGGAAAGGGTAATGGATAGCTTGAGGTTATATTAGTGGGGATTAGTGAAGTTCGTTGGCGGGATTGACAGACCTTCTGGTCAGGTCAGTACAGGGTCGCAAATACAAAATCGGGTAGGAAAATGCAGTAGTAGGTCTAATAAAGCATATGAAAATAGGAATGTGGGTTATACAGCATAGTGATCGTATTATCTTTGCCAAGACAGACACAAAGCTAACAACAGCCACAGTAGTTCAACTTCATACAGGGTGAATCACTTAAATCTTGCACCGCAAATATTACGGGAATGAAAAGTACCATTGATGTCCGGTTTTCAGAGAGCGGATTGGTAGTCAGGGGCTCGTACTGTTAGCCAAAAACAGAGTGCAGTAATACTTAGAAAGTGTATTTTCACGCAGACGAACACGTTTTAAATAGAACAATGCCTACTGACAGTAACAGACTAAACGTAGGATAATTTAGAATGTCAGTGATACTTGCAGGAGCCTAGTGCGAGTACTTAACGAGATACCCTATTGTGCAAAGTTTCCACACTCACACTTGCTTGTGCAATTCCATTTGCGTAGTTGCTAGGTACGATTTTATTTTGTTTGCTTACAGTGTCCTTGTGTGTTCCTTGTTTGCATTGCAATTTTCTGGTCAGCTAGTGTGTGATAGTCCAAGCCGTGTAACGTGAGTGGACGATGGGATTTACCTACGCAGAAAAAGCCGACATGCTCACGGTGTATGGAGAGTGTAGGACGAACTCAGTTCATTCTTGTACGGTGTATGCGGCAAGATATACCAACAGGCGTTCTTGCTGCTGTTGCAGTCTATCTGCACTTTAGCTCCCACACAAACGCTCGAGGAAGTGCCATGAGTGAGTCAAGTATCCCACGCAACCTCCAACGGTTTAGGTTCCATCCCTATCACATCTCTCTCCATCAAGAACTGCACGGAAATGATTATGAGATTCGTGTTAACTTCTGTACGTAGACAATATGACAGGATACTCCCGCTGTATCATGTATCTTGTGTAATGCTGAAGCCACATTTACCAATCATTCTCAGATATACCACGGTATGTTGACAATCCCCGTTCGCTTCTTCAAGTGGAACGTCAGAGTCCATGGAGTGTAAACGTGTGGTGCGGGATAGTGAACCATCAGCTCATAGGACCGTTTTTCATTGACGGAACATTGAATGTGCATAAGTGTCACAGCCTCCTAACAGATCGACCTCCACGGATGCTAGAAGACGTTCCTCTACAGACTAGGAGGAACTTGTAGTACCAACATGATGGCTGACCAGCCCACAGTGAGCGAAGTACTACAGCATGTTTCATGAATTGTTTCCTATTCATTGTTAAACCTACTCGTGCATTACCCCTATTTGATTTTGTGTTTCTAACCCTATAGTCACCTGACCAGAAGTCTTGTTCCTCCTGTCACCAAACTTCACTAATTGCCACTATATCTAACTTTAACCTATCCATTTCCCTTTTAAAATTTTCTAACCTACCTGCCCGATTAAGGGATCTGACATTCCACGCTCCGATCCGTAGAACGCCAGTTTTCTTTCTCCTGATAACAAACATCCTCCTGAGTAGTCCCCGCCCGGAGAACGAATGGGGGATTATTTTACTTCCGTAATATTTTATCCAAGAGGACGCCATCATCATTTAACCATACAGTAAAGCCATAGTGTCGTGAATACTGCCGGATTCATTGCAAGGATTTTGACTAGATGCCCGTCAACGTTACATCTTAAGTTCCCGCTGAAGGGATGTCGTATTGGCAAGCGTTGGGCCCTACAATCCCGACGCTCTGTGGCGCCGCTGGATGACATGGATTTCTGTATTCAGTTTGTTCCTGAAAACACCCTACTCACTCTCTTTATGTTACATCCTGTATCCTCTTTGTATCATCATCATCATCATCATCATCTTGTGTTATGAGGATATAAACCAGTAAAAAGGCGGGAGGGTTTGTCTTAGTTTGAGGCCTGAGAAGAGTAATTCGCTCACAGTGCTGCTCATTGTTGCTCCTACCTTCTTGTTCACATCAATGCCAAAACATGTTGCACATTTAGTTGATGCTGTTGTTAATACCAGAAATCTGTCGTCTTTCCATTTCAGTTCTCTAACGGCTACCAAGTTTTCTTTCGACTGCTCATCTCTCTTTTCAATCTCTCCAGTTTTCCTCCAACATTCACACATCTAGCTTTTAACTTTACGATTTCTAGAACATTAGCGGCATTCATTCTGCCCTTGAAACTACCTCACCCCCCTCTGCCTCCTTGTGCTACTCCCTTCAAGAAATCTGAACGGCAGACCAGTTTACCTCTGGCAATTTTTTGCAAAAGAAATGCGCAATATGTAATTATATTGGGAAGACTACGTGCACATTATGTATAGTTAACGCAGTGATTTTTCATCTCCTCCTGCGTCCTCATGCCGTTGATCGTAACCGATCCTTTCACTTCTGGAACAGTTTCCCACCTGATCTTCTATCTGCTCTTCCATCCTCTTTTGTGAAGACAGTTCGCACTGTTAAACAGGACTCCTTATACTGGAAAAAGCGGATATCCAAATCTAAAACAGATACATTAAAATATGACTGTATAAGCAAACTTTCATTTTTACCATTTGTTACTGTCTTATTATCCTGCATAGGTTGCACAGATGGTTTTCCTGTATATTGCATCCATTGGTAAGAGAATACATATTATGTGACTATATATTGTGTGTCACCAGCATCCTGTCCATACGCTTTCCGTTTCCCCGAATAATCTCTGTAAAGTATAAATCTGTGGATGTGTGTCTGTAAATATGCCAGTGAGCGAAGCAGAGACTTACTTGTGTACTCTGGGCTGTGAAGTACCAAAGTCGATAGCTTTTCCCAGAGAGGCCTCGAAAAGCTGCTTCTTGGGAAATCAGAGTACTTCCCACTTTTTATCGCTGATGAACCCTAGGAGATGACACGCCACTACCACCTTAAGAGCGGACTTCCGAGGGAATGACCTCAAGTGGCTATTTTGAAGTGGCACTCATGATTCTGCCACCACTCTGGTAAGAAAATATTCCTAGAACACATTTTGATATTTTTTCGGTTAAGAAGAATAGGTCCTTTGTTACTTATGAAGAAATCATTTCTTTTAATTCATGGATTGCTCTGGGGCGCTTTTTGTTTCGTTTCATTGAGTTTTCAGTTAATTTTCATGATTAACGAATGGCCTGATACTCTGCCATCCATCATCCCCAAGGTACCCTGAGCCATCAGCATTGGTCCTGCCGGCCGGTGTGGTCGAGCGGTTCTAGGCGCTTCAGTCTGGAACCGCGCGACCACTACGGTCGCAGGTTCGAATCCTGCCTCGGGATGGATGTGTGTGATGTCCTTAGGTTAGTTAGGTTTAAGTAGTTCTAAGTTCTAGGGGACTGATGACCTCGGATGTTAAGTCCCATAGTGCTCAGAGCCATTTGAACCAACCAGCGTTGGTCTCTCTTCGACTGAATACCTGCCATGTTTCGCTTAAGAATAATACGCTCTTTAAATTTGTAAGAATGACTATACTGATTTAAATAGTTTCCTATACTGTAAGCAGCTGAAGGCTTCCGTATGACGAACCACGTCTTGAGGAAGTATTTAACTTGCACCTTTTCTATTGAAGTTATTGCCTTCCGAAATCGCTCGTACTCTTGTCGTGTAATTATGCCAGATATACCTTTTTGTGTGGCTGCACCACCATTCGTGAACAAAGTAATGATATTCCAAGAGTATACTATCCCATTGTGTAGAATACTCATAATATTTCTCGAATAGAATGACGAGTATGATTTTAGTTTTAGTATAGTTTGGTTTTAGTGGAAAGGCTTTGTTTTTCACTTTGGGACCTCTCTGGTTCACCGGTGTAGTTTCAGTGGTGGTTAAATGATGTGTTTCCTTCATTTGTTAAGTTACGTGTGGTTTTACTTAAGTACTGATGCAGAATTATCATTCTTTTATGCTGTTTACAATTTTCCTCGGCCCCATCTTTGAATCCATTACGCTGCTCTCCGTCATAATCTTTATTCCGATCATAATCATTGTATAAATAAGGGACTATAATATTACTTCTGACTCAGTGTTAGTTCATATAACAGGTGTGTAAGGTTTACCGCAACAGTAAACTGCCAGTATAAATCACAATTGTTTTACAAATAATCCACCTCAACTCACTCGTTCCCATTTCCTGTAACTGTCCCCCTGAATACATAAAGAGAAACCTTAGTAGATTCAGTATGACAATTAATGGAGTTTCTTGTGTACGGGACGCGCACCACTTTTCCGTGGAGTCGGTCCGTCTCACTGAAACACACTGTAGACAGGGTGAGACCTAACTTGCGTAAACTACTTGGTTACGCCCTTTATTAAGACAGGGCACGCACTATAGTCCATGATGTAAGGTAGTTAGTTTGTCTACTCGACATTGAACCCATTTATGGATTTCTAAGCTCATTCATACGATAAAAAAAGAACCAGCAGGTACCTTGCACTTGGCAGTAGACAATATGACTTTGTTGGAATATCGAGAGAATAGCAAACTTGGAACATGAAGCGTAAGCGTGAACTTCCTGTCACCTTTGCAATTTCAATCAAATCTGACAATTATTCATTAAATGACCGTAGTTCCACGTTACATTTATGCAATGTTAATGAATGTATGAAGACCGAACGCCTAAATTATTTTAAAATGACGATGAAAACTATGTCAGCCAAGGTACCAAAGGGTAAATGTACTCAGTCATAGCTAAATTGCATCGCTTTAAGTCCAAATAAATAATTTATGTTTCGATATTCGAAGATTTCTTTCACACAGGTGATTCTACTCGACTTTCTCGACCTAATACTCTTTACTCCGATAAATTAGTTGACCCTGTGCTAGAGTATCTAATTATTTAAAAATTTAATTCGAAGAGCCGCTGGGAGTGCATAGAATCTACTTTCAAAATGATGGTCTTTCATCCTCGTTCTCTCAAATTTAATACGTTCATAAACTGTTTAATGAATTAAACGAATGCTGAGCACTACAAACCTGCAAACGTTTCCAAATGATCAAATCAAAAAACTTTGTTACGCAAGCTGAGTAAATTACTGATATTGCGGCCAGTCATTTTAAGAAACACTTTACTGTTTTGACCAATAAATCATGTAATCTATAGACACGCATATGTTACAACTGTGACTTAGCATCACGCAAGTAATAACAGAAAATTTCCTTGTGTACGGCTAAAATAAAAGTCCACAGCACAGCAATTACAACGGGTGAAAACCCAATGGCGTCACAACACGTTCAGCGCTACGTATACAAATGACCAAAATAGTTCAACAACGGCGGAAATCTGAATGGCAAGCCAGTTTAAACAAATACAGAAATACCCTACCTCGTGAAATACGTAAGTTGTCAATTTTTCTTAAATAAGTCAGAAGTAATTAGTTAATGTTTTAACTTTGCTGCATTGTCAATAGAAAACGCAAATAGACTTTAGAATGTTGATATCCTGTTACTGAAGGAAGTCTTTCAATGACAGTTACTTCACTTTTATTAAGAAAACTCAAAGCAAATAGATTTTAGAATGTTGATATCCTGTTACTAAAGGAAGTCTTTCAATGACAGTTACTTCACTTTTATTAAGAAAACTCAAAGCAAATAGATTTTAGAATGTTGATATCCTGTTACTAAAGGAAGTCTTTCAATGACAGTTACTTCACTTTTATTAAGAAAACTCAAAGCAAATAGATTTTAGAGTGTTGATATCCAGTTACTAAAGGAAGTCTTTCAATGACAGTTACTTCACTTTTATTAAGAAAACTCAAAGCAAATAGATTTTAGAGTGTTGATATCCTGTTACTAAAGGAAGTCTTTCAATGACAGTTACTTCACTTTTATTAAGAAAACTCAAAGCAAATAGATTTTAGAGTGTTGATATCCTGTTACTAAAGGAAGTCTTTCAATGACAGTTACTTCACTTTTATTAAGAAAACTCAAAGCAAATAGATTTTAGAGTGTTGATATCCTGTTACTAAAGGAAGTCTTTCAATGACAGTTACTTCACTTTTATTAAGAAAACTCAAAGCAATACAATGTTTCGTTTATACATCAGTCATTTGTATGTGATCTTTCAGCTCTTCATCAGACATAAGCAGGAAATAGAAACACGATCTTATCCCAGGTAATAAACCACTAGGAAAACGTCAATGCTACCCCAAACTGCAATTATAAAAACTATGTATGAAAATTAAGATAATACTTCTCTGAGACTGCCCTACAGATCTACAGTCTGTGTGACTCGTTCTTCTCATTCAGACAGTGTTGTAGACGAGGTGGACCACGAATGGAGTTGAATGGATAATAGAAAGACGTGCACCGTCCGCGCTATAGGAGTTTCTGGCGTGGCGCAGAGCCTTTCCACAGCAACAAAAGCCTTGCTAGAGTTCACAGAGTGTCAATGTATGTATATCGAGGTCCTACAAGTAACAGCTCTTGTTCACTTACGAGCACTGTGTCCTCCCTCTCGTTCCGACAGCCAACAGCAGGAAGCCGCCGTAGCAAACCGCACAGAAGCGTCATGTGATCCTTCGAAAATAATTTAAAAATTCACTCTTGACTACTGACGTCCGCAAGGGGAGAAAAAGGAAGCAGTTTCCGCTCCTGGAATCTGGGGAATAGACATTTTATTCGTTTTAGAATCTGACACATTTTTATCATTGATCGAGGTTCTTCCAAAACGGCAGAATTAGCATATCCTGTTGTGATGGGGAATACTAAGACTTTAGAAATTGCTTCATAATTTGAAGTTGGGTGGCTGTCACGCTACCCGTCAATAGTTTTGTGGTTTGATTCGAACAGCGGCGATTCTTGTGCTGTCATCCAGTGAAGGTGAATGCGAGCCCTTACAGAACAGAGCCGAAGAACTGTTGCATGCTCGTACGGCCCTTGTCGAGTTGCAGGAAACGATGTTTTGATACCCAAAAAGGTGCCCGAGGCCAGTTACGCGGACACTTCCTCCCCTCTCACCAACGGTACATAAGCATAGTTGTTGTATTGTATATGACCAGCTTTCGTTCCAGATTACCACAAGGACAATAGTACCTTACCCCTTGCGCATTGTCGGACAAATTCTGTAAAGACATGCACTGACTACATTCTGTTTCACTAGGCGGATCGACTGAAATAGGCCCTAAATAAAACGACCATGTTTTACTGAGAGCATGCTTATCTATACTTTACATGTGGATCCAAATGGAAAAGTTGGAATAGCAACACGTACAATACTCTGTGATAGAGGAGAGAAAAGGCTTGAAACTCCGAGCTAAAAAACGTATCCTCTCCAGAAGTTGGCACCTTTTCGATCTCTGCAGGGAGCAATGTGAGGGCATACAGTTACGAATTCTGTAATCCACTTGGCATGGCTACTTACTTTGTCAAACTGGGGAGATTATGACAGTCTAGATTCAGTCACGGTCTGTTCTGCAGGCCAATTTGAGGGTGGTTTTTGGACGATTTGTCACATTCATCGACCTTTGGAACTGATATGTACTTTGTACCAACAAGAGTGTCAGTCACTCTGATTTTGTTTTTCTATTTAACATTTGTAATTTTCAGTGTCGAACTAAAATTACTGGTAAATGAGTAAAAATAAAGTTTGTGAATAATTTATAGCTTTATTTCCTAACTCGACGGCATTTTACTACTTGTTCCTCCTGAAAGATCTGGTTCTTGGGGCACAAGTTTTCAGTCTCAATGAGTCAGTAATGTAAAAAGTGGTAATTTGTAGAATCTTGCCAACTGTGGATGAATTTCTGCGGACGTCCATAACCTTGCCCGTACAGTATTCATGCTGTCGTATCTCTTAATGATGCAAAATAACAATAAAATATACGTTGTATTGAACAGTGTAGTAATTTGTATTCATTTTGTTTAAAATATGTTTTCCTATTTAACTGGTATAGACAGAAAATCGGAAACTGAATGTGTACATCACAAAAATGAAAAAAAACCGGTATAAATTAGCCCTGTGGTGAACTATCACGCAGTTCACTAGGCACAGCGGGACGAATAGGCTATGCTGTCGCTTGGAGCATCCAGTACTTTTCTCTACCCGTTCGTTTACATTTCTACAAGCATTCCTGCCGAAATCGCGGTAAGTGTTGCAGTTAGTTACTTTCACATGCGTTTCATTATCACTGGGAACTCCTTCTCCTTGTGCGTGTCTGACCGCCACGAACTGAAAGCTTTATTGACGTAATGTATAATTTGTTCAGAGAAAGAATTGTTCGTGGCTTGTATACAATTTCTTATTTGCGTTCTGTAATTAGCGAAAATGTTCTTCATGCAGCCTTAAAATACTTCCATATAATTAGAATAGTTTAAACGTTATATACAGGGTATATTAGAACCAATTTTACAAGCTACAGCAAGGAATAAATGTCATATACAATATGTCCACATGGACTTTGTTTTTGACTTTTAATGAATGAAGAGATACAAAGGGATCGCATCAGTAATTCGTAACAAATTTTCGCTATGACTCCGCTTTCTGCTAGACATACATGAATTACAACAACGTATGTTAACAGAGGAATGTCCTCTTGAATAACTTCAAGCTGCTCATCAGAACCAGGCTAACGAATGGGCTGGGAATGTAGATACTGACTGGTAGATCCTTCTTTCAACACGTAATTGCAGAAGCTGACTTTTGCTGAAGTTTCCTTCCGTCTGAAGGCTGCAATGATGTAGCTTCCATGCTAACCTATTCTGCCCAAGCCTTTTCATTACTGCATAACTACTGCAGTCTGAATCTGTTATAAACTCCGATCCTGTGAGGATCCTACATCCTCCCAAGTCAATATGTTTGTCATTCATTGTGACATTTGGTAGTAAACTTAACGATCTGTTTCATGGCACAGTGTATATTACGTTAAAGCAACTACCGTTGGATTAGCCGAGTCAAACATTCTAGAGTAATCGTTGTCCACTGACACTTTTTCAAATGGTTCAAATGGCTCTGAGCACTATGGGACTTAACATCTGAGGTCATCAGAACTACTTAAACCTAACTAACCTAAGGACATCACACATATCCATGCCCGAGGCAGGATTCGAGCCTGCGACCGTAGCAGTCGCGCGGTTCCGGACTGAAGCGCCTAGACCCGCTCGGCCACCTCGGCCGGCCCACTGACACTGTTTTTGATAATAGCGACTGTTGTTGCTTGCGAGGAAAGCTTAGTACGTTAGTCGAATCAGTGATAGATGGGCAGTGGATTTCAGGCGATGTGCATGCCGGCATTGCTCGGACGCTCTGGAATACCGTTATAACCGAATGTATTTAAAAGTGTTTGAAATGATTAATGATTTCAGTAGTAAATCATACTATTTGTGCTTCACTAACAATTACTCTCCTTAATCAAACTTTTCATTATCAGCTTCCTCAAAGTAAAAAACTGATGTAAATGTATTGCTACATTCTTGGAATGGAGAGAGAGCAGCATCGTCATAATATAGTACACTTAGCGCTCGTGTTAGACTGTACACGGAGAAGGGTGACAAGGACGTGACATCTTGCAACAATCTTCGGATCCGGAGCACGATTGCCAGGGTCAGTGCATGGTGAGTGAATTTGGAATTTTCAGCGATGACTCAGATTTTCAAGCAGCGTTTAACAGGAAAAAGAATGCAGATATTGAACTGTTAGACATAAATTGCGCGTGCACTGTACGTTTGTGAATACTAATGGATATTCAGATTGGGAATGGTGATTGATACACACATTACAAAAAAACGTTTTGTATCACTTCGGTTCCGAGAGTTCCAGAACCTCTACAGAAAACTGGAATAGAGGTCAACATAAACATAATTTCTGCCCTCTTTACTGCTCATGAAAGCCTCACATTTCATGTTGTACCACCAAACAGCGAGACTTTCAGAGGTGGTCGTCCAGATTGCTGTACACACCAGTACCTCTAATACCCAATATAAAGTCCTCTTGCATTGATGCATGCCTGTATTCGTCGTGGCATTGTATCCACAAGGTCAGAAAGGCATTATTGGTCCAGATTTTATCACTCCTCAACGGCGATTCGGCGTAGATCCCTCAGGGTGGTTGTTGGGTTACGTCCTCCATAAACAGACCTCTTCAATGTATCCCAGGCATGATCGATGGGGTTCATGTCTGGAGAACATGTTGGGCACCCTAGTTGAGCGATGTCGTTATCCTCAAGGAAGTCATTCACAAGTTGTGCACGACGGGGGCGCGAATTGTCCTCCATGAAGACGAATGCCTCGTCAATACGCTGCCGATATGGTTGAACCAACGGTCGGAGGATGGCAGTCATGTATCCGTTACGGCGCCTTCCATGACCACCAGTGGCGTACGCCGGCCCGACATCATGCCACCCCAAAACAGCAGGGAACCTCCACCTTGCTGCACTCTCTGGACAGTATGTCTAAGGCATTCAGCCAGACTGGGTTGCCTCCAAAAACGCCTCCGACGATTGTCTGGTTGAAGGCATATGTGACACTCATCAGTGAAGAGAACATGATTCCAATCCTGAGCGATCCATTCGGCATGTTGTTGGGCCCATCTGTACCGCGCTGCATGGTGTCGTGGTTGCAAAGATGGACTTCGCCATGGACGTCGGGAGTGAAGTTGAGCATCATGTAGCCTATTGCGCATAGTTTGAGTCGTAATACGACGTCCTGTGGCTGCACAAAAAGCATTATTCAACATGGTGGCGTTGCTATCAGGGTTCCTCCGAGCCATAATCCGTAGGTAGTGGTCATCCACTGCAATAGTAACCCTTGGGCGGCTTGAGCGAGGCATGTCATCGACACTTCCGGTCTCTCTGTATTTAATCCATGTTCGAACAACATTGCTTTGGTTCACTCCCAGACGCCTGTACACTTCCCTTGTTGAGAGCTCTTCCTGGCACAAAGTAGCAAAGCATACACGATCGAACCGCTGTATAGACCATCTAGGCATGGTTGAACTACAGAAAACACGAGCCGTGTACCTCCTTCCTGGTGGAATGTTCTATGGATTTCATAAACAAATCCGGATTAATTAACAGAATTCATACTGTACATTCAGCGGAAATTGAAATATTAAATTTAGACGTGAGTGTTGAATTGCGTGAGGTCGAAATAGACAATAATCCTGTTGAGAAAGTAGGAAGAGATAATATGGCAGCCTATTACAATTATTACGAGAACTGAAGGCAGATGGTCAAAACATAATTGCTAGTAATAAAAAAAAGTTGAGTGCAGATTTGAACAAAAGCTCTATAGTACTAAAAAAAAGTTGGATGATGATGAACAAACCTGGACAAAAGATTATGAACAGTATCAAAATTTAAACAATATGTTGGTTCAAAATTTATTCTTTCAAGGGTTATCCACAGTTTTATAATGTTACATGCCTATTACTTCCACAATAAAGGTAGATGTATAGAAAGTAAATATCCTGCTTTGAACTAACTATTCTAATGCTGTCAACATTTATACAATTTCATAAGGGCAAAACATTGTATTAGCAGATAAATGTTACTTACCTGACTGTGGCTGTCTCGTTGCCAAGGATTTTGGTTCCTGTTTGCGATTTCGAATTAATAGGTTCAAGGTTCTTTGTTTCAGTAAAAGTCTCTGGAATATTGTTGCTTCTTGACATCATCAGTATTTATTCATAAATACTTCACACTTTCTACTAGATCACTTATTAAGTAAATGCATTGTCGAATAATTCAATACAACACAAAGAACTTGATAGTTACACCGAGCAATCTCGACAACAATTGACACTGTCATGGAGCGTTTGGCGCCTACCTACATGGCTTTCTGTCCCTTCTAGAAAAGAATGTATTCAAATGAATTTTATTATGACTGTCTTATTTGAAAGTATTTTTCATGTATAATTAACATAATGTTTCTGGAAATAATTATTTATATAAAGATTTATGTGCCTAATAATTAACAATGAAGGTTGCAAATTTTGACAATATGACAACCATCAGTTTCCTGTCTTCGTGTAATTGCCGACTGAATTGTCGAGAGTAAAATTAGAAATGAATGTTTTTGACTTATTTAAGTGACCAATTGATTACTGATTATCATGGATCAAGACCGATGTTGTTAAATGATTCGATATCAAAAATAAATTTATATTACAGAAAAAAGTGGTTTTATTATCAAATATGTGTAAAATTTTCTTTAGATGTAGAATATATAATTTAAGTATAAACTCAAGTAAGGCCGAAATTCATGCGGAATCGAAAATAAATTTCAATTGAAGTACGAAAGTTCTGAGAAGGCAAGATTCGCTACAATTTGAAAAACAAAATTGTAAGACCGAACAATATCGAACATTCTGTTTATGCTCGAGATAATAAGAACCACGGGCAACAGAAAGAGTCCGTGGTGGTTGAAGTTCATTCTCATTTAACATTATAGCGATAAGAAATTTATCAGACTATTGTCCAGAGCGCAGTAATTCATGATGCCATTGTTGATATATAAAAGTCGTGGGACGAAATTAATGCAGATGCGAAACTGATTTCCGATGCGTAACGACGTTCTTCTGATTTTAACCTTAGCATTAATGAATTGGATCAATTTGTCAAAAACCAAGCATAATTACAGAGCTGACGACGATCAGAGTTTGACACGAGAGGATATTGATTTGTGGATGCGAGGACGCTACAATGAGGACCGCTATTTTAACACGATGGACGCCTGTTTTGCTATCAACGGACCGTTTCACTTTTCACATTTACGAAATCCGAATGAGACAGATAAGACAGGTCGTTCTGCGCAACAAATGTATCTTGGTGACTACATAGTGGGCAAGTTCGACATGTCCCCCCAGGGGATCCACAACTCTTTTGTGGATACGTGCGTAGCGAGCACGGGGCCCCGAGCTAATGTGGCCTTCCTTCCTTTCCGGGCTGCATACCTTCCCTTTCCGCATCCTTCCCCATCCCCTGTCTTCACCCCCCCCCCCCTCACCTCTGGCTGATTCCTTCACTTTCTCCCCCTCTGGGAGTATGGTTTGCGCCTACGTCCGGAGACGGACGCTTGTAAATGTACCGCATTCTTCTTCTTCCTTGCTTGTATGTCTTCTTCCTTCCTTTGTCCATCTCCTTTCCTTACCTCTTCTCTTTACCCTTTTCTCCGCTGCGGCGTTTGAGACCCCCTCTTCTTTCCTTTCCCTTTCTCTTTCTTCCTCCCTGTGCGTGTCTGAAGGCCGACCCACGCACTTCCATGCGTAGCCGGTGACGGGGTAACGCGTAATTCCCCGCCCCGGGTAGACAGGTAGGACACGTACGTACCCCCTGGTAAAGGCCAGGCCCAGGGAGGGGTGATTACCCGAGCTGATACCTTCCGAAAGTGCCGATTGGTCCCTCCGTCCGTTTGTCGGGAGGTGTGACCTGAGGTGTGAACAATCACCTAAGGCGGGTGTGCCCTCGGTGAGGGCCCCCACAAGGGAGGAGCGCGCCATCGGAGACGCCGGTAATCATGGGGGATTCTTCCGCAATGGTTTCCTCACCTTCCACTATGTCTGCTCACAAACGTAAGTTCACTGAGTCTCAGCCACAGACGGTTCTTCCATCGTTGCCACAGTTCCTTGTTGTTTCTCGGTCTGACGAAGGTCACGACTTTTCCACGGTCAACCCTTTCATTATTCAGAAAGGTGTCGACGCAATTGCGGGTCCTGTAAAGTCTTGTTCCAGACTACGGAATGGCACCCTGTTGTTGGAAACACACAGTGCCCTCCAGGCTCAAAAATTGCTGCGTACTTCTCTGCTCCACACCTTCCCTGTCCGGGTGGAACCCCACCGTACCTTAAATTCCTCGCGTGGAGTCGTTTATACACGCTCCCTCGATGGATTGTCTGACGAAGAAATTCAGCACTACCTGTCTGACCAGGGCGTCACCGCTGTTCATCGGGTTATGAAAAGGGTTGACTCGAACATCATTCCAACCCGCACTGTCTTCTTGACATTTGACAAAGTTCAACTCCCATCAAAAATCAAAGCAGGCTATGAGATAATTTCCGTTCGCCCTTATGTCCCAAACCCTACGCGTTGCTATCGATGTCAGCGGTTCAATCACACCAGCCAGTCCTGTTCCAATCCGGCCAAATGTGTTACGTGTGGCAGGGATGCCCATGAGGGTGCTTGTCCACCTCCATCCCCTCGCTGCATCAACTGTATGGGTGACCACGCTGCTTCCTCTCGAGATTGCCCTGTTTTTAAGGACGAAAAGCTGATCCAGGAAATAAGAGTGAAGGAAAAGGTGTCGACCTTTGCTGCTCGAAAGTTACTCGCCAGTCGACAGCCCACCGTGCCTCAGAAAGGAAAATACAGCGCTGTCCTTGCTTCTCCTCGGCCAACAAAGGAGGCGGCCACGCAGACTTGCGATCTCACATTTAGTACCACGGTCGTCAGATCGGCCAGCGCAAAGATCGCCCGTTCAACCTCACCTCTTTCGCCTGCCCACTCTATGGCTCACCCTTCGTCGGGTTCTGCTAAATCTCGAGCCCAAAAGTCAGACGCCAAGTCTTCCAAAAAAGAGCATTCTCGTGAAGAGTTTTTACGTACTGCAACTTCACAACCATCGGTTCCTCCTTCATCTAAACATACCTCCAAGAAGGCTACGAAGAAACACAGTTCCTCTCCTTCTCCGCCAAGGCGTGTCCTGTCTACAGCACCACCTGGCGGAAATCGCCCTCGGCCATCTTCTGTGTCGCCGAAGCGCACTGTTGGTGGCCGGTCAACTGGCCGATCGTTGGTGGCAGGAGCTGCTCCTGACCAACCTATGGATCAGGATCTTCTGCCTTCGACTGAATGCCACTCCATCCTGTCGGTCGCAAGCTCTGAGCAGTCGTTGAGTTGACAGCACCCTTGGTGACGTTCCTCCATTTCTGTTCACCCTATGTCCATTATCCACTGGAATATCCGCGGCATTCGCGCCAATCGGGAGGAATTGTCGATCCTCTTACGATCCTACTCGCCGGTCATCTTCTGTCTTCAGGAAACAAAGCTGCGTCCCCATGACCGCTTTGTTCTCCCTCATTTTCAGTCCGTCCGATATGACCTCCCCTCTGTTGAAGGCACTCCAGCCCATGGAGGACTCATGATTCTGCTCCATGATACTCTCCATTATCACCCAATCCCCTTAAACACTTCCTTCCAAGCTGTCGCCGTCCGTCTTTCCCTTTCTGGATACACGTTCTCTCTTTGTACGGTATACATTCCATCGTCTACACCAATGGCACGAGCTGATCTCCTTCATCTTCTTGATCAGCTTCCACCCCCCTATTTGCTGGTTGGGGACTTCAATGCCCACCACCCGCTTTGGGGATCTCCACATCCTTGTCCACGTGGCTCACTATTGCTAGACGTCTTCCACCAAGCGGATCTAGTCTGCCTCAACACTGGGGTCCCCACATTTTTGTCTGCCTCCACGGCAAATTTATCCCATTTGGACCTTGCGGTCGGTACTGTTCCGCTAGCTCGGCGCTTCGAATGGTTCGCCCTTGATGATACACACTCGAGTGACCACTTTCCATGTGTTCTTCGACTGCAGCCTCAACTGCCATATATGCGCTCGCGACGCTGGAAGTTTGCCCAAGCCGATTGGACACTTTTTTCGTCTCTAGCGACATTCGATGACCGTCGCTTTCCCAGCGTCGACGATGAGGTCACACATTTTACCGACGTCATTTTCACAGCTGCGGAACGTTCAATACCACGCACCTCCGAATTGCCCCGGCGCCCTCCAGTCCCTTGGTGGAACGAGGCATGCCGTGCCGCAATACGTGAGCGGCGACGTGCTCTTCGCATTTTCCGTCACCATCCAACTTTGTCCAACTGTATCCGATATAAGCAGCTCCGTGCGCGATGCCGTCGCGTCATCCGCGATAGCAAGAAGGCAAGCTGGAAATTCTTTACTAGCTCATTTAACAACTTCACTCCCTCCTCGGAAGTTTGGAGTCGGCTTCGACGGTTCTCAGGCGCGCCTAGTTTCTCCCCGGTCTCTGGGCTCACTGTCGCGCATGATACCTTAGTGGACCCCGTCGCAATTTCTAACTCATTGGGTCAGCACTTTGCTGAGATTTCGAGCTCTTCAAATTACCCGCCGGCGTTTCTCCCGAAGAAACGTGCAGCGGAAGTGCGACATCTTGCTTTCTCCTCTCAAAATCGCGAAAGCTACAATACTGTTTTCTCCATGCGCGAACTCCAACATGCACTCTCTTCTTCTCGCTCCTCCGCCCCAGGACCGGATGGTATCCATGTCCAAATGTTGCTGCATTTATCAACCCATAGCCTGCATTACCTCTTTCGCCTTTATAATCGAATTTGGACCGACAGTACCTTTCCCAGGCGATGGCGGGAAGCTATTGTCGTTCCCGTTCCGAAACCTGGAAAGGACAAACATCTCCCCTCTAGCTATCGCCCCATTTCTCTCACGAGTAGTGTCTGTAAGGTTTTGGAGCGTATGGTGAATTACCGTTTAGCTTGGTGGCTGGAGTCCCGCAGTCTTTTAACACCTGCCCAATGCGGATTCCGAAAGCATCGTTCTGCTGTTGACCATCTTGTTGCTCTCTCCACTTATATCATGAACAATTTTCTCCGGAAACGCCAAACGGTAGCAATATTTTTTGATCTGGAGAGAGCGTACGATACCTGTTGGAGGACAGGCATCCTCCGTACACTGTTCTCTTGGGGCTTTAGAGGTCGGCTGCCCCTTTTTCTTCGCGAATTTATGGCAGAGCGCACATTTAGGGTGCGGGTGAACACTACTCTCTCCCGTACTTTCTCCCAAGAAAACGGGGTACCCCAGGGCTCCGTGCTGAGTGTTGTACTGTTTGCCATCGCCATTAATCCAATTATGGATTGTCTCCTTCCTGATGTCTCGGGCTCCCTCTTTGTGGACGATTTTGCGATCTACTACAGCTCTCAACGGACCAGCCTTCTTGAAAGACGTCTTCAAGGATGTCTCGATCGCCTCCACTCGTGGAGCATCGAAACCGGCTTCCGTTTCTCACCCAGTAAGACCGTTTGTGTTAATTTTTGGCGACGTAAGGAGTTTCTTCCGCCCTCCTTACATCTAGGCCCTGTCAACCTTCCGTTTTCCGACGTCGCTAAATTCTTGGGTCTTATGTTTGACAGAAAACTGTGCTGGTCCTCCCACGTTTCCTATCTTTCGGCTCGCTGTCTGCGTTCCCTTAACACCCTCCGTGTCCTGAATGGTACCTCTTGGGGAGCGGACCGAGTGGTCCTTCTCCGCCTCTATCGCGCCTTAGTGCGCTCGAAATTGGATTATGGAAGCATAGTCTACTCCTCTGCTCGGCCGTCTATTCTTCGGCGACTCGACTCTATCCACCACCGTGGATTACGTTTAGTGTCTGGAGCTTTTTACACCAGCCCTGTGGAAAGCCTTTATGCTGAGACTGCTGAACCTCCGCTGTCCAATCGGCGGGCAGTCCTTCTGAGTCGTTATGCTAGCCATCTGTCTTCCATGCCTGCTAATCCAGCCCATAACCTTTTTTTCGACGCCTCCTTTGATGTCTGGTATTCAGGCCGCTCCTCCTCCCTACTACCCCCGGGAGTCCGCTTCCGTCAACTGCTCCATTCTCTTTCCTTCTGCTTTCCTAAAACCTTCTTGACAACTTGGGGTACAGCACCGCCTTGGCACCGTCCCCGGATCGACTTGCTCAGAGACCTATGTCAATTTCCCAAGGATGGTACCCCTACACTTGTTTACCGTCGGGCATTTGCTGCTCTATGTGCACAAATGACGGAAGCCACATTTATTTACACCGATGGCTCGAAAACATCGTTAGGTGTAGGGAGTGCCTATATTGTTGGCGACACCCCAAATCACTTTCGGCTTCCCGACCAGTGTTCGGTCTATACTGCGGAGCTTTACGCTGTTCTCCAGGCTGTCCACTACATCCGCCGCCATCAGCGGATACAGTACGTAATCTGCTCCGATTCTCTCAGCTCTCTCCTAAGTCTCCAAGCTCTTTACCCTGTGCACCCTCTGGTCCACCGGATTCAGGACTGTCTGCGCTTGCTCCACCTGGGGGGCGTCTCAGTGGCGTTCCTCTGGCTCCCGGGACACGCTGGTATCTGTGGAAATGAGGCGGCCGATATAGCGGCCAAGGCTGCAGTCTCTCTTCCTCGGCCAGCTCTTCAGTCTCTTCCGTTTACCGATCTACGGAGCGGTTTATGTCGCCAAGTCACTCAATTATGGCATGCGCATTGGTCAACACTTCCCCACAATAAATTGCGGGAAGTGAAAGCCCTTCCTTGCGCTTGGACCTCTTCCTCCCGAACGCGTCGTCGGGAGGAGGTAATTTTAGCTCGACTCCGGATAGGGCACTGTCTTTTTAGTCATCGACATCTTTTAAGCGGTGATCCTCCCCCACTCTGTCCCCACTGCTCTCAGCTGTGGACGGTCAGACACCTTTTAATTGAATGCCCCTATTTTAATCCGTTACGCTCCCGTCTACAGCTATCGCCTGATCTATCGTCGATTTTAGCAGATGACACGCGCTCAGCTGACCGCGTTCTACAGTTTATTAGTGACAGTGAAATGACGTCAGTCATTTGAAGCTTTTTTTTGGGGGACAACCAACCCCTTTCTATAGTGGACTTTTAAGCATTCCTTCTGCCTTTAGTTTCTCAAATTTTCTGACTTTGTTTCCATTGCTGTTGATTTTAAATTTCGTTTTTTTCCTGTTTTCTACGTCACGGGCTGGGCGCTAATGACCATAGAAGTTTTGCGCCCTAAAACAACAAAAAAAAAAAAAAAAAAAAAAAAAAAAAAAAAAAAAAAGTTCGACATGTAAAATGCTACATCTACAAAATTCAGAACAACATTCTCAGATGGGTATTGGGCTAAAGATTAGCAGATAAAAGTATGTAATTTATTAAGTTACATCCCAAGAATCGCAGTCGGAACTTCACAACCATTGCTCAGAATAAATCCAAGTTGAACAGTAACTCAGGAAAACAACGTTAGAAGAGGGAAAGGGAGAAGACTGTACCACACTTGGCGAAGAAGAAGAGAAAATGCGCTTGGAGAGAAAGACGAAGAAATTTAAAGTTTATTTTCGAGGTATAACAACTAGTGGCGATTTTCAAAACCTTGACGTATGTAGGGATTTATTTGTGTTTTCATAAATAAATGAGGATTGAACGACGTTGCACCGTTTCAAACTAACTTTTTGAGCGTGGTTGTTGTTGTTATGGTGTTGCAGCGCGAGTTTTGCTTTGACGTGATAATGCCTTCTGTGCTCTCTCTCTCTCTCTCTCTCTCTCTGTGTGCGTGTGTGTGTGTGTGTGTGTCCGCAAGGTGCTGGTGCGCGACACTGTCACCGTGACTTTATGATTGCAGACAGTTGATTATAGGAGCAGTACAACGTCATTATATGGAAGACCAACAGTTGGCCTACCTTCATCCGACAGACGATCCAGTAGAAGATGCGCGAACCAGGCGGCACACCAGACTATCCTCGTGGATTGGCTGCATGATAATCTCCCACTGCAGGCAACATGAATGCTGTCTGTCAACAAGGTCACATAGAGCGGAGCGAGGAAGACGCGATTCTTTAATTTTGTATGACGAATTTATGATGTTGGACAGGTTCGTTACAAAGCAATTAGCGCAGTGGGTAATTAACATCAAATTGTGCAATACAAAATGTGTACCGGTACCCTTGGATATTGTAAATGCTTAGGTACCTATTTATTAATTTAATTAGGTTTGTAAACTATATGCTACAAACATAGCTCTCCCAGCTTCTACTTTCACCTCTAAATCTACAAATTTTGTAGCATTTATGTACATAATGTGTATACATTTTATTAATAAAGAGATTACTTTTGTTCTGTTACTATGCAAGAAGTTGGTAGACATACCACAGTAGCACAAATAAAAAAAATCATTGTCATCGATATACATTCTGTTAATCACAACGAAGCTAGCTTAAAGAAAGATAGAGGAAATAGAGCAGAGTTAGCAGAGTATGCTGATTACTTTCTTCTACAAAAAAATATGATAAGCAAATAGTTGATGAGTTAATAGATACATTTCATTATTTTTTAACCAATTTTCTTAAGAAATCAACGTACACATTTCTTTTCTATGCAGAGATTGTGTAATAAAAGTGGGGCTATTAACAGTGACCTTAAGTATGTTTCATCTTTTTTTATTAATTTCCTATATACTTTAATGTTATATTTTCATGTGGTGAGATCCATTAAATAAATAGTTCAAGTGTGTGTTAATTTAACATTATGTATCATTTATCTGTTCTGTCTTTCCTATCTACTGAGACCATTCATAATTGATTAATTTCACGTTGAAACTTTACGTCGCTATAAATTTCCAGATTACATTTGTTTATTCAGTTGTAGGGATGTGGTAGGATCCTATATTCCCCCAAGTATATTTGTCTTTCTTTGTGATATTTGGTCGAAAACATATTGTTCTTCTTCATCGCAGATAGTATATTCTGTTAACGCAACAACCGTTGGTTTAGCACAGTCCAGCATTCCAGAGCAATCGCTGCCCATTCACAATGCTTTCGGTAGCAGCGAATGTCGTTGGTAAGAACGCATAGTGTGACGGTTAAGACAGTGCTGGGCGGATAAAAGAGTTCAGACAACGTTCGTGTCGATATTGCTTAGGCGTATTAACGATTTTGCTTTCGGTGCTGTTATTCGTGCCAGATACTGATCGCTTTAAGGTTTCAGTGTGAATGGAGTAATATCGTGTGGTGTCTTGCGTAATGTTGCTAAATCCGATTGTATTTAAAAGTGCTTGAAACGAGTACTGGTATCATCCCAAACTGTGCAGTTGGTGATCCAGCAAAAATCACTGTTCTTAATCGAATTTGTCATTATCACCTTCCTCAGACAACCAGCAAACGAAATAAATATGCCAACTTCTTGACGTGGAGAGAGGCAGCATCATAGTAATATAGTACACTTAGCAGTCTCTACAGCTTTTATACATACTCTTCCTCCCATTACCAAACTTACGATTTCTTCATGACCTATTAATCGATATATCTTTTTAGTCACATTGTACCACAAATTAATTTTGTCTACAACACTCTTTGACACTTGCTATTTATCGTGACTCTGCAAATAAGAGTTTCAGATAGGGATTCAACGCCCTTTACTAACGTTGTCAGAGATTCACTGGAAGATATCCACATGTACAGACAGGGAAGGAACGATGCATGGTCAATAATTTCCCCTGACCCAATACATAAGATTGCTGTCTATGTGGCCACATAAAACAACTAGTTTACGCAGCAGACACTGTAGCGCAGTTATGCTTCATCATTGTGTCATGGATACTGTGAAATTATTAGAATGCAGGAGTCCTTGATGAGGCAAAACACTAAGTCCTCAAGGAAAAAACCCACTATCCGAGAAATCAGTTGTTAAAACAGATCGGATAGCAAATACGCAGAGTAGTAAAATTAAAATGCTGTTGTTAATTGGCATATCCTTCGCAGCATGGCCCCTTAATTCTGCTCTCTCGCATATAGGAATCACCATCGAATGATACCAGGAACAGAGAGTAGATCAAAATTCGAAGTAGAAAGTTTGGGACTTTCCAGAAAGTAGAGTCTTAATAGCAATAATTATCAATTTTAGTTTAGTGAAATTCAATTTAAATCTGAACTTGAAAAAATATGAACAAGAATAATTGTCAATGCCGAACTTAGATTAATAATCGAATGTTTCTACTGGATTTCAGATTCACAGAAATCATTCAGAGTAATTCAAAGACAGCATATATTTAATAGCAGGGAAGTAGACCATAGCACAGTAGCAGCAGTTGACTAAACTATTTTGTAGCTACTGGGCAGACTAAGTACATAACACGCGGTCTAGCCAGAGCAACTGTCGCGCTTGTTGGACGCCATTGGGAATTTAGGTGAAATTACGATCCCGGCACTGCCTTGCTGCAAGGTGCAGACTATGTCCATCAACGAAGTATGTTTGCTGTGCCATCCTGTTGGTCTACAGGGCGCATAGCGTGTGCCAGAGCTGTTCAACACTCAGTCAGGTCCACTGCGCACAGACACAGATTCAGCAACAGCTGATATCAAAGACAGTAATGCAGTGTAATCTTTTAGCACACTGGACTCGCATTCGGGAGTATGACGTTTCAAATTCGCACAGGTCATCCTGATATTGTTTTTTTTTGTCATTTCCGTAAATCGCTCCAGGCAAATGCCGCGGTAGTTTCTTTGCAAGGGCACTGACGATTTCCTTCCCCATCCTTGAAACAATCCGAGCTTGTGCTCCTTCCCTAATGGCCTCGACGAGACGCTAAAACCTAAACTGCCTTCTTGTGATGCAGTGTTGTATACTGTAGTATAGTCTAAAATTATACATTATAACGGTTGTGATGTAGTGATGTAGCATAGTACGGTACATCAGTAGAACGTGCTTTCTTGAGTCCAGATGAGGACATATTTATGCGCCAGGGACCAAAGGGTAGTATGTGATTTTCTGTTATTATTCTAAGTACATATTTGATGTGGACGTTTTCCATTAAACACCATAAATCTTCTTTATAACAACACATTCGAAACTTTGTTCAAATATGTGTTATAGTCATAGGTACCATTTATGTGCAAAATATGATCTGTTCTTATATCTGGATAATAGACTAACAGAAAACAGCAAATAAACAATTAAATTTGTAGTTGGGTTCTGGGAGAAGTGATAGTTTCTTACTCCCTCCCACCCCAAAATACCATTTGGTCTCATTCTCATTTCTTTACTGGACACAGCTGCCCAGGATTTTACAGTAACAACAATAGCATATAGAAATTTTTTTAATATAGCAATATTAGCTTGCCTACAGTCATGTTTAGTATACTGCTTTAGTATAACACTCCTTTTCTTCTTTTTTTTCTTTTTTCATCCATCTTTTGACTGGTTTGATGAGGCCCACCATAAATTCCGCTCCTGTGCCAACGTTTCCACATTAAAGTAGTTCACATAACGTCCTCAGATATTTGTTGGATACACTCCAATTTCTGTCATCCTTTACAGTTTTTAACCTCTACCGCTCCCCTCAAGTAGCATGGAATTTATTCTGTGATGTTGCAAGGAGGCTTAATTATAAAGAAAAGACTAATATTAATGAATAAATGCAATAATTTTACTAACTGTGTGACCGGTTACGAAGTCTCGTAACCGGTTGGCCCTGACTATTATTAACACACAATCTGACTGCATAAAATAGAAATAAAGAATGAAAAGGAATTTGCATTAACACAATTGATTAATTACGTCCCCTGCAACTATAAAAGCTACGAAACAACAAAGCATAAGTGTAACTGTTCTGTGTGTGGTAGTGTGACTCAACGTGCATGTATCTGGCTTGGTTCTTTCTCAATACGACAAAATATTTTAAACACCATTTACAATGAACTAATTGAAAAACCAGAAATACTATAATTGCACATAGAAACCAGAATAACAAATCTAAAAAATGAACACGAGCCAGATGCTTTGTTGACTGTACCTGTGAGCAAGAGGGATTGTTATTAAAGAAAACTGTAATACCTTTTTACCTCATTACATATTGACGAAAATATTCCATTACACCAGCATCATAAATCAAAAGCCCATCTCCTTTCTCAAACATATTCCGACAATTGCATCCTCTTCCATCTACACACTACACCAACTGAACAGTACAACATTTCAGTCAACATTCAGATCGTCCACTCTCTCGCCCAACAGAACAACGACTGTTCTCGACATGCTCTGAACTACTACTGCGCCCAGTGGAGGCGGCGGAATAATAATCTTTGGCGCAGTCTCTGGCACTGTGACTCAGTGTAGCCACCTTTCATATGCCCCTCCTCCACAGGCTAGAATTGGTGGTATTTTTGCCAGCATTGGTGGTGAAAATACCACCAAATTCGTCCAAAAAAACACACAAAAATAAAAGATGATATTAATAAGTAAGTATCACACAACTAAATAAATTTTGGCTTTGCAATGATCCTTCAATAACCTAATATATAAAAATATAGAAGGAATACAAATGCTTTCATACATATGATTTTTACATAATAGTTTGAGCAAGTATCACTTCTCAGAGTAGTTAAACAGTTCAATCAATGGCACCAGCAATGACGAATAGGTGCAAATAAGAGTCTCATAACATTTCATAAACAGTAAATACAAAATAAATCAGTTTACACAAATATTCACATAAAATCTTTTCAGTAGTTCAATAAACAAGTAGTACTCCTCAGAGTAGTTGACCGTTCCAACAGTAGCACCCAGCAATAGTCAACAGGAGCAAGTAGCAGTCCCATAACATTTCATCAGCAGTGTTTGAACAGCTCCAACAGTGGCGCCAAGCAATGGCGAGCAGTGCAGGCAGGAATGAGTGACATCACATCAATAGTTACAGTTCCAACAGTGGCACCCAGCAATGGCGAATAGGCCCAGGCAGGAATGAGTGACATCACATCAATAGTAGCAGTTCCAACAGTGGCATCCAGCAATGGCGAGCAGATGCAGACAGGAATGAGTTACATCACATGAGTGGTTGCAGTTCCAACAGTGGCACCAAGCAATCTTGAACAAGTGCAGGTGACAGTCCATAATATTCACCAGCAATAATTAAACAGTCCATCACATTTCATCAGCAGAAATTGAACAGTTCATCACATTTCGTAAGCAGAAATTAAACATTTCCAAGTGGCACCCAGCAATGATAGTAGGTGTAAGCACGAACAACAGTTTGAATGCACACACAATTGCTTTTACAAAATTATTATCAATGCTCTTACACTAAATATACAAATTATGATAAATCCACAAATGATATCAGATCATTATCATATTAATTATTACAAATACACAAATATCAGTAAACCTATAATATTTATAGATGGTGCAAGCCACAATATAAGTAAAATAATATTTAAGATGTAGGTCGGTACCAATTATTTGGGATTAGGAAAGGAAAACACACAAAACAAACTCACTCATCTTTCATCCATATACTAAGAACTATTGTGTAATTGAATAGTGTTAACTGTGTAAATGCAATTCTGTCAAAATTTGATGTGTAACGTGTGGATCAAGATTATTAGTGGCAGCAGTGTATAATAGTCACTAGTAGTTAGTCAACATCATATTCATCATGTCAAGACCAATGTTTGCCAAGCCACATCAAAATATACAGTTGCTTAACAGCTGTCAGTTTGCCAACATACGCAAATACTTCTTTCCCAAAAAAAAAAAAAAAAAAAAAATATATATATATATATATATATATATACTGCTTATTGATTTAACGATGTGTGTGTGTGTGTGTGTGTGTGTGTGTGTGTGTGTGTGTGTGTGTGTGTGTGTGTGTAGACAATCTTCCTTCCACTGGAGTGTTCGAGTCTGCCATCTTCATCCTTCTTGTTCTATATAAACCAACAATATATATATATATATATATATATATATATATATATATATATATATATATATATATTCCTGCCTGCACTGCTCGCCATTGCTTGGCGCCACTGTTGGAGCTGTTCAAACACTGCTGATGAAATGTTATGGGACTGCTACTTGCTCCTGTTGACTATTGCTGGGTGCTACTGTTGGAACGGTCAACTACTCTGAGGAGTACTACTTGTTTATTGAACTACTGAAAAGATTTTATGTGAATATTTGTGTAAACTGATTTATTTTTTATATATATATATATATATATGTGTATGTATGTATGTATGTATGTATACTCCTCACTTACCTTACCTCTTATCCACCAAAACTCCAATAATCATCAGCATCACACAGTCTCAATACTTCAATAATATCTCTTCAATATGTCGATACATATAAACCTTATCACTTTCAAAACAACTCTTCCCTCTAGTCAGTCTCTTCGAACAAGTACAGATAAAATTTTAGTGCAAACTTCAATTCATCAATCCATACAATCTGAAGACACAATGTCCACACACAACCACTGTGTAATCCACCTGAGTCAAATGTTGTACTCATTGTGAATTGTAAAATATATTTTGGTTACCTTGTCCATCATAAAATAAATGTATACATGACCACTAACAGCCTTCAGTTTGAATAACTTTTGGTAAATAGGTGTGAGTATACAGTCTTAATGGTCACATAAGAATTTGAATGAATAAATCGTAATATTTCACAGTGTGTACACCACTTCAAGAATCATGGCAAAACAGAAGCAGACATGTGGAGTATTTCTTTATGTCAAGTGTCACTTGCTATTTCAATTGCTCACGAAGAATGCAGTGTAATAAATGTCAATAGTCTAAAGCTAGTGTTGGTATTTCATGTCGTCAGCTTCTTTTCTATAACAATGAATTTGTACATCTTCCATAAAACCTCCAGTTCATGTGCCTTCAATGAAGTTTAAGTACCCATGTTGTTCGTAGAATTATAGCAGTTCATTTTCTTATCTTAAAATGTAAAGCACTGAGCGTAAGCAAAACATGCAATAGCGAGTAAATATACCAGTAGAGAACAGAATGTCAACAAGTGGATGCAGAACAATCCCTACAACGAGGCTCTGCCAAGCGAACAATCTATAATTAATACCATAATGTAACCTAAACTCTATGTTCCTACACAGTATACAAGCATTTCTGTATACTAAATTAAAGAGTAGTTATGACAACAAAACAGAAATGTGTAAATATGCAATCCATATGCAAAGCAGCAAGTATATATCTTACATAATAAATAAGTAATTAGCATCATATCAGCATAAGCAAGTAAATGTTCATTTGTAATCTTAATAAGTAAACATGAAGGCGCAAGCTGATAAATCACAAAGTATAACTTACATACATAGCCATACGAGCACAATCAGGTGACAAATATAATTTAAGTAAATAGGCACAGCAGGCACATAATGAAAAATATGACATCGGTGAATAAGCATAGCAGCAATACATAATATACACAAATAACAACCCTGTTCAATAATAAAACATTGTCAAAATCAGCAAATGTACGCAAGCATGTCGCTTCACAAGTAAATTCATAGAGCATAAAACTTAACATAAAGTATAAATCACGTACTCACGAACAGCAAATTGCGTATAATGTACACACCTAAATAGAAATACGTTACCTGAAAAATAAACTCAATTAGTAGTTACCTTTTCAGTTTATTACTTTCTTCCTCGAAATTACATTCTTCCTGAAATTTTCTCGATAGCAAGTCTTCTTAATGTCAGACACACAGAGAATTTACCTGTAGTTCTTAAAGATTTTATACAACTGTATCCTGGAAAAAACTGAACATTAATAACATAAGTTATCAAGTCACTGTAGCTTTGTACTGAATTTAACAGGAGGAATTATACTGTGTATTTGTTCACGGCTGTCAGTGCATTTGCACTGAGCGCTCGATCAACTGTAGGTAGGCGTGACGTAGGAAGTAATTGTTTGTGGTCAACGGTTCCCGTGTGCGGCGCGCGGACTGATTGTCGCGGTATCCCTGTGTGCTCTGCGTGTTTACATGTAACTGTTGATTTTCTCAAAGATACGTCATTCGATAACAATTTTAACGTTCGATATATGATGCATTCCCTTAGAGCGTCGTGATTTAAGAGTTTCTACTTCAACAGTGTTATCATGAATAATTTTGCGAACTCAATATGGACCGTTATAAAGCAGAAAAAAATTTGCGACACAAGCCTTTTCCTTTGTGAGACAAACTACGAGACTTAATTAACACCTTTTGACCAACTGACAATGTTTTTAAACGACCAGTATGTTTAGATGATTTCTCTCTTCTAGCAGCCGCAGATGCAATATTTTGTAGAACCAGGTTGACAACTTCAGAATGCCGCAGTTTCCGTGTAGGTGGAGAAGGAACGATTTCAGAAAATCGATTTGTCAGTGCTTTATTTTCTAATATCAATATAGGCTGTGAAGAAATTGAATCATTAGGAAGTTCCTTCAGAATGTTTTGAAAAATATGAAGATACTGATCCCACATTCTGTGATTATGATGACAATAAAGACGACACAATTTATTAACTTCCTTCATCCATCTTTCTGACGGGTTAGATTGAAGGTGAAAACGTGAAATGAAAATTGGTTTAATCTTAGGAGGCCATAGAGTACGAGGCCAAATTTTAGAGCGAAACTGTGATCCATTACCTGATATAACTTTATCAACATGACCCACCTCTTTAAGAAAATGTTTGATGAAAGCATTAGGTACTGAACGAGCTGTTGCTTTGCCTAAAGGTGTAAAACACATATTTTGATGTCAATTCCACTACTACCATAATGTAAGAACGAACCACTGGCCCGAACAAATCGACTGCAGCAATCTCCTTTAATCTCGCTGGAATGATAGGAAACAACGGTGCTCTGTGAGAAATAGTTGGTGGCTTAGCTTTTTGACATAATTTGCATTTAGCAAAAACAAATCGAATACGTCTTTCCATATTACAGAAGTAGCAATTTTTTCATAATTTATGAAAGCATTTTCTGGGACCAAAGTGTGCATAGCTGAAATGTGTATACCAAATCAATTTTTTAACTCACTCATCAGGAATGCAAACTAACCAAACAGAGCTGTCAACCAATTTTCGTTTAAAAAGAATATCATTACGAACTAAATAATACTGTCTAATCGCTACGCTTTCCTTTCTCCTCTACTTCTACTTAATGTCCTTACAGATTGGATCCTTGTTTTGCTCCTTAGCGATGTCCTGGAGCAAAGACGAAATGAAATTTTCAAACGCAACACCTTGAATATACATCAAACAATAACGGTCTTCTTTGCTGTCTTCCACAGCACTTTGTTTCAAACCCATAGTTGCACGCGATAAAGCATCAGCAATAATATTAGAAGAACACGGATGTAAACAATACTAAAATCGAATTCCTGTAGATACAGTGCCCATCGTGATAATCTTCCATGTGTTAATTTTGTTGCCATAAGGAATTCCAGAACTCGATGATTGGTGTAAACCTTAGTATGTCTGCCATACGAAAAGATGCGAAATTTCGTGAAAGCCGAAACAACAGCCAAAGCTTCAAGTTCTGTGATCGAATAATTTTTTTCTGATTTAGAGAGAACACGACTTCCAAATGCAATAGTTTTCTGTACTACAACGCCGTTTTCTTCTATCTCTTGAAATAAGTGTGCACCTAGGCCTTTGTATGATGAGTCCGTTGCCAAACAAAAATCTTTAGATAAATCCGGGCGTGAAAGAAGTGGAGCAGCAACTAAAGCATCACGAAGTTGTTCAAATTCTAATTGAGCCTCCTCATCCCAGCACCAATTAGAATTCTTTCCAGAAAGTTCACATAAACGAGGTGTGGCCAAATTGTCCAACCTAACAAAGCGTCTAAGAAAATTACGGACACCAAGGAAACTATGAACATCACGTTTAGTAGTAGGAACAGCATAATTACGAATAATGTCTAGTTTCTCTGGATCAGGAATAATACCTTCAGTTGAAATAATATGACCAAGAAATTTCACCTGAGAACGACCAAATTGAGATTTTTCCAAGTTCACTGTAATGCCAACTCTTGCAAAAATACGTAATAATGAATCCAAAATTCTGTTATGCTGTCTCCAAGAACGTTTAGCAATAAGAATATCGACAACATATGAAATAATATTGTTACGAAGATAAACAGGTAAAATTTCATTTAAACCACGAACAAATGCTGCTAAGGATACAATAAGTCCAAACGGTAATTTCCGAAATTGATAACAGTTACCAAAGGCTATAAAAGCAGTGTATTTCCTACAATGAAGATGTAGTTCAATTTGCCAAAAATTTGCACGGAGATCAGCTGTGGATAAAACTTTAATTGAAGGGAAATGTTGAAGTTCATCTAAGTTTTGTGGACTGTCAGTTTAAGGAATGATGATATTATTTATCTGTCTGGAATCCACAACCAATCGAATTGACCCATCCCTTTTAAGAACGACATGTAATGGGCTGGTATAAGGACTGACTGCTGGCTCAATAATGCCTTGACCTAACATGGATTGAAGTTCATTCTTAACCTTGTCTCTATAAGCCAAAGGAATAGCGTACGTTTTTCCCCGAAATGGTGTGTGTTCTTTTGCTTTAAATAAATAATGTAAGCCTTGCGTAGTTCCCGTGTGATGACTAAATACTGTAGCATGTGAAGTCAAAATTTGGTGTAATTCTTCTCTTGCAACGTCATCTGTCACTTTAGCTTTTTTAACCTTTTCATTAATTAATTCTGCAATATTAATCATATCATCCATTGCGTCTCTGTATCTATTGTCATTGTCATGAATGAACACATTGTCGTCGTAATACTCAGCGGAAACATCAGAAGTAAGAAATCTTAAACAATTTGTGTCTGATTCAGATTTCGTTACACACTCGAAAAATTTCAAACATCACGGCATTCCGACAACAGTCAAGTTCACACTTCCTTCCTTAAATTTTAAAATTGCTTTATATGTGTTAAGAAACTCCATAACTAATATAATTTGTGTACTGAGTAATGGAACAATAATAAAATTATCAGAAAATTCATATCCTTGATAAATGAAATTTAAGTTGATCTGTTGTTTCACTTCCACACTTTTTCCAGAAATAGCTCCTCGAATTGCGGTTTTAGAAACAGGTAACACAGGACAAGCAATAGTTCTTACACATATACGAAGAACTGATTCACTAATAACATTCAATGGGCTCCCAGAATCTAAAACCGCAGTGAACTTCAATAACAGAATGTAAAAATGCGTCTACATTATTTTCCTTTTCGTCTAGAAAAATATCTCTCATGTCTTCCAAGTGTACGTAGTGTAAAGTCATAGTGTCATTACTTTCTGAACCGTCTGTATTGCTGCCAGAAGGCGAAGCTACAAGTCATTGTCGATTGTTTGTGTCACGTCTTTGAGTATTCGCGTCACTTCGCAGATCAATTTCTACGATTTGCACTTGTCTCTCTGAATTTCTGTCACGTGAAGGGTGCCAGTTAGGTCCTTCCTGTCTGTTTGATGTAAATTCTTGGTTGTGTCGGTTATTAAAATTTCTATTTTCATGGCTATCTGCATGACTACTTCTTGAGTAATTTCGATTGTCACTTCTGAAATTATTGTTAGGTCTACTACCCTGGTTATTTCTGTAGTAAGACTTTCTATTATTGTATGAATTATTTCTGTCTTGATGATACCGATTACTGTTTCCGTATGATTGATCATTCCAGTAAGAATTTCTGTTATTATAATTGTGTGTGTAATTTCTGTTAGAACGTCTGTTATAGTCATAAGGCTAGTATCTATTGTCCTGTCTGTTTCGTCTGTCATTTCCAAAATTACCGTTATAACTTCCGTTCCGATCATTATCCCTTTTCTCTGAAAATCTATTGTGATTACCGTTACTGAAAAAATTACAAGAAGTTCTATCGTCGTTGTCATACACAAGCTCTTGTGGCAAAGTCTTAAAAGTTTCAATGTCGTCTTTACATCTTCCGGCTAAAACAATGTGTCTTATCGATTGTGGCAGCTTAGTTAAACAAATACGAATTAATTCAGTCGGGCTATAAGGGTTGATTCTTTCCAATCATGTCTTCAAAGTATGCTGCCAGCGTGCGGAACTCAGACTGTTTAAAATTACGCTCCATAATAAGACTATTTTTGTCTCTGTCTTGCGTGTTTTCGGACCAGTATGCCGATAGAAATGCATGATAAAAATCATTTAAATTATTATAATCTCTAATAAGTGCGCGCATGCGCGTCGCCGGTTCGTTTTCTAAATATCAACACATAAATTCCTGTTTGTGACTTAGTGGCCAATTTGGCGGAAGTGCGTAGATAAATTGATCTAACCATGAACATGGATGTATGTCATTATTAGAATTGCGAAAGATCTTAAATTTCCGAAGAGTTAAAAAGTGTTTATAGTCAAAGTTTTCGCCTTGTGGCGTCGAAGACCTACCGTGTCTGTCTTAGTCCGAATGTCGGTTATTGTCAAGTTCGCGCGCCTGGCGCTCTCTTGTTGCATCTCGTAAATGAAATAAATTGTTTTCGTCAAAACCCCCCACTATCGGTGATTCTAAATTTCTTCTACTGTGTTTTCTTCTATTTCGCTTTCAATTTGTTTAACTTGCTTTCGTAAAGCCTCAAATTCCCTTTTAACGCGTTCATTAAATTTTTCCTGATTTTCAACATGTTTCTTTATATTCTGGTAATCTTCTGTTTTTGCAAATGGCAATGGAGCTGTATCATCTGAATCTCTGTCCCCATTTAAACTAAGACTTGTCAATGTATCTGAAATATCCTCAACTTTTTCCATTAAATCACCTGTTTGTTCTTTCTGTTTATTTACGTCTTCCGTAAGTGTCGCGACTCGGGTTTCAGTATTGACACATTTAGTAGTTAACTGTTCATATTGTTGTGTTAGGTTATTTGTTCTGTCATTTGGTACGGATTCCTCGATTCTTTCAAATATTTCTTCCTTATCGTGTGCACGTTGTCAATTTAACTCTGAAAATTTTTGTACTATCACGTGATCTCTTTCTTCCTGTTCTCTATCCTGTTCCTCTTGTCTATTTTCTACTGAAGTTAATCTATTATTGTGAGCATTCAAAATCGGTTGTACTTCTTCTCTAATTACAATCTTTAATTCATCTTTCATGTTTTCAAAACATGTCCCTATTCGTGAGTCTAACCGTGTTGCCAATGTTGCCATCTCTGTTTTAAATTCGGATCCTAACTGTGTTTCCGTTGTTCCCATATCAGTTTTAATTGTTCCTATTTGTGATCCCAAATTTAATGTTCTACGCATCAACTGCTCCACATTAACTGGTTCGAAATTCTTTTCGGCCTTAATATATCCCGTAAAACTAACTTCCTTCGTCATAGCCGTAAAGCTATCTGTGTTCGATACTATTCCAGAATATTCTATCGTTAATCTCGTATTCTGAAAACTTTCCGATTGTGAAAAAATTTGAACTGGTTCCGGACTATTTTCCCGGCTTATTAAATTGTTTTCTACTTCATTATTCCCATTCTGTTCTGCCGTGTTGGCGAGTTCGCCATGTTAACAATTTCGTTATTCTGACTATCCATCATTCTTGCCTTTTTCATCGATCGCGTAATCATTTACAAAACATACAAAACTCGTCACTATACGAAAATTACACACAATATAACACTTTATCACCAACAATACCATCCACAAGAAATGCTTCCCGACAAACACGATTAATGAACAATTAAAACCTTCATAACAGCACAAAATTGTCAAACTCATATACGACACATCAAAAATTAAGAGCTACAAAAATACCATTAGAAAAATGACAAGACAACTACAAACGTTCAATTACAAAATCTACATATGCAATATAGACTGCAATTACTAAACTACAAATTACTACAACAATACTACTCTCTACTATTTTTACCATCAAAAGAATTCCAAGGGATGATCCGAAGCAGCTGTCGCCACGTGCAAGGGGGCTTAATTATAATGAGAAGACTAATATTAATGAATAAATGCAATAATTTTACTAGCTGTGTGACCGGTTACGAAAACATTTTAGCTGGACCAATCGACAGACCATCGTGAAGGCAAGCAGTTGGCGGAAAATGGGTAGAGGAAGCCATTTAAGAGAGACTGCTGTAATCCGAGCTTTTGTGCAACTGGTGGGACGGTCATAAAACTCCAAGCTTTCTCATGTTAGAAGCTGGGACAATATGATCACAGAGCGGCTGGTGCACGTGTGAAGTTAAGGCAAACTGTAACCCCCCTGACACTGGAAAGTCGTCGGCAGGTTTTTTTAGTGAGCAGCAAAAACATACATTTCATGGGCACGACTGTCTGGGAAGCTTAACAGTCTTCTTCCACAAATTGGAAATGGTTGCCCAGGATAGATTAGACATCGTAGTAATGAAGAACTGTGGTCCCATCTAGGCAGACGTTTTTTGCCGAAATATGGCCATACTTAGCGTGGGAACGGCTCTTCCCTAGTCTAAAATCTTCTTTTTTCAGACAATAGAGTTTCTGAGTCGCTGATTGGCTCTTCTCAGGAAATGCAAAGCAGAGGCTTGCTCCTCAAAGTGAGAAGCCTGGTGCTGTTCCTGGATTGGCTACCAGGCCAATAGAATAGTCGTGAGGTGAGATTCAATGAGTGGAGGATAGTGCAGTCGGTTTGTACAAAGTGGGGGGTGGTTGTTTCTGCTAATTTGGCTCCCGTACCAATGCTTGATTGTGATTCTTTGCTTCCTACATCTTCTGGTTCTCTTCTGGTGGAGAACTTCAGATGTTTCCCTAGTGGGTGAGGCTTGTAGTCTGTAAAATTGATGGGCTAAGAGCAAGCGACAGTTTCCAACTGTACTGACAGTGGAACTGCTTATCATCTCAGACCTGTCATGTGTCACGAGGGTGAACGTATTCGTCCTGAGTCGGCCGTTTGACACTGAAAATTCCAGCACCCACTGTCGCGCCTGTGAGTCAAATTGTTTTGGCCAGATCAGCGAATGGGTGCACCTCACGCTGAAATCTGTTGGGATTTCAGGTTTCTGATAGGGCAGTTTACCGCCTTCTAATTATCAGAACGGCAGTCTGCGTAGTTTCCAAATTTTCGTGGACGCGTCAGAACATTTCAGCTGCCGCAGCGCGCCGCTCCTCGCCCACAGCGTGCCTTTTTTGGTGCCGGCTGAATCAAGGTGAAAGGGTAAAGCATTGCTGCGCTGGCGTCGAATTATTAAATGATATTCACAGCTCCCTGTTCACTGGTGACCCATAGTTTGCGGTGTACTTGGTCGTACTTGATTCCATTATGACAGAATTGGGTTTCACTGTGGATTCATGTAAACAAAGTCAGATTGCATTGTAAAAGGGATTAATTTCGGGGGAGAGTTTGTATAGCTTCCACCCCAATGAATGTTTTGTCATTCATTCAGCGCCCCTTTTCTCATTTGTGTTTGTTATTTTTTTTTTTTTGTAACATTTATCAGCTTAGCTGTAGTTATAAAAGGATGAATAAAAACATGTCATTATATTTGAAAACTTAAATACGACACTGTTTTCATTCATACTTCCTCAACTATTCACCGTTTTATTATGGGTACACCAGCAATTCAATGGTCAGTACTATTAAATTAGTTAATACCATTATTAATTTGAGTTATGAAAGCGACTGCAGACATAGGCAACAAAAGTGCCGTGAGTAAATTCTCACGATTTGAAGGTTATTGACAGGATAATACTTCTCTTTATGTAAAGACAATAGCATGAAGTATCACTCGGAGATGTATTTATGACTAAAGCAAGCGACGGCTTGCACAGTCAGCCTGTGAAGTGACGCCTTTATCAGGATGGAATACTCTCCGCAGCTGGTCGGCCCGCAAGCCTATCCATGTGGGCTAGCCTTAAAGCGAGTAACTGGAAAGCGTCCTGCTTCACACATACCTCGTAATTTTCTAGTATTCTTGCCTTTTTAGACTCTTTTCGTACTACTTCATTTTCAAAAAATTGTGCTACTTCATTTTCAGAAAATTGTCTAACACTCTGTAAAACTATTATTACTTTAAATAAATGTTCTTTCGTGACGAGAGGGGTGGAAGGGGTGGGGGAGGCAATTGTCATGAGCCCATTATCTCTCACCCTCTCTCCCCTCACCATCTCACTAGATCCGCGCATGACTACCAAGTAATGGCACCCACGCCTTCTGTTGCTAAAATTAAACTTTTCAGGCTTGAGTTTTCTTTCAGCTACGTCTTCTGTCTTTCCAAAAGGACCAGGTTATGGAGCATAATTTTGCAGTACTTAGGGCTTTTTGTTGCTGACTGCGTGGAATTTCGTGGAAAGATGTTCAAATGGCTCTAAGCACTATGGGACTTAACATCTGAGGTCATCAGTCCCCTAGACTTAGAACTACTTAAACCTCACTAACCTAAGGACATCACTCACATCCATGACCGAAGCAGGATTAGAACCTGCGACCGTAGCAGCAGCGTCGTTCCGGACTGAAGCGCCTAGAACCGCTCGGCCACAGCAGCCAGCTCGTGAAAAGAAGCAGTATTCTAAATAGGTCAAAAAAAAGCTTACAAAAGATGTTATTTATACTCAACAATCACGAGTGTGCTGAAGGACTATTGTGGTGAGAATATTGTCTCGCCTGTTGATGTGGTGATCTTCAATCCGAAGAGTGGTTTGCTGCAGCTCCTCACGCTACTGTGTCCCATGCAAGCTTCTTCATCTCTGATTAACAACTGCAACCTACATACATTTGATCCTGCTTATTGCATTCATCTCTTGGTGTGTCTCTACAGTTTGTACACCCCATCCTCCACATTTATATACTAAACTGATGATTCCTTGATGTATCAGAATGCGTCCTGTCAGCCTAGCTCTTCTTTTAGTCAAGTTATGCCACGAATTTCTTAACTACTCAATTGCAATAGGTGCCTTCTTATTACTTACACAATCTAATGTTCACCACTTTTCTACAGCACACCATTTCAGAAGCTTCTATTGTTTTCTTGTCTAAACTGCTTATCTTTCACGTTTTATTTCCGTAGAAATCTGCACTTGAGACAACTAGAAGGGGAATTCAATAAGAAACGCAACACTTTTTCTGAAATCATGTTGGTTTTAATCAGGATTCCAATCAATGCACCATATTATTCCCCAGTCCTTTGGTTACAAAACCCTATTTTTCAACATAATCTCTGTTAAGTGCGTCGGCCTTACGCCACCTTACTGGGAAAGCCTCTGTGCCGGCATGGTACCTCTTCATTCGTCGACGTCGGAGCCAACGTCTTGCTGCATCAATAACCTGCTCATCATCCACATACTGCTTCCAGCGGAGTGCATATTTTATTGGGAAAACACTTGGAAGTCGGAAGGCTCGAGAACCCGGCTGTAGGATGTACGAGAGAGACCAGTCCGGTGAAGTACTGTCAACTCCTATCAGGTGCGCAGACTTGTTTGACGCCTTGCGTTGTCATGGAGAACAAGCAGTTCGTTCGAATTTTTGGCACGCCGGAGACGCTGAAGTCATTTCTTCGAGTTCCTAAAGGTAGCACGATACACTTCAGAGTCGATCCTTGCAGCGTTAAGTGGGATAGCAAACGGAATAGCTCCTTCAGAGTCCCAGAAGACCGTGGGCCGTAACTTTACTGGCTGAGCAAAAAAATACGTACGGTTGTTTTCCATTCGTTGCAGGTGGCGTTTCAATCGACAACTATCGAGTGTGCCTCTTTTTTGCAATTAAGAAACGACTCATTTCGTTCTAAATTTGATTGACGATGTAAATATAAACATTTGTGTTCTAATGGTTGATACTGATGTCACACTTTATTGGAGTGTTGCAAATGTGATTGTGTAGTACAAATAATACGGCTAGACATTGACATTTCTGGCAAATATGCTACTTATATGATAACATAGTTTTCTGTTCCTTATGATAGAGGTGAGCATTAAAGCATTAGAACGCTTGATTTCTGTGGCCGCCCTCGGACCCCGCCATCAGGTTGACTAGTTTCTGTGTGTGTTTCCATTCAAACACCGTAACTCTCGCGCTGCCCGCTAAACGGCTACCGGCAGAATACATTCCACAGCCATTGTAATACGGCAAATTGTCCATGGCGTCGCAGCGACAGTCGCACCTACCATGGAGACCCACCGCAATCAAGCAGCCCAAAGGTGAGAGGCAAAGGGACTCACCGAAATCAAGCATTCCGATATGAACAAAAAACTGTTACATCCTCGTAAGTTGTTCCTGGACTACGCTAAACGTAGTTTCCAACCAGAAATTGAAACGGCTAACCATATGGCACTGTACGCTCAAGTTTTCAACACTAAAGGAAATTTCGAACACAGAGATCAACCAGTATAGCACAACGTTTTACCTTTAAATCATAAATGAAATGTAGAATGAAATGCGTCGGTTCTTAACTGCAAAAACAGACACACTTGATAATTGTCAATTGAAATGTCACCTGCCGCGAATGTAAAACAACCCTACGTATTTTTTTTTTGCCTAGAGTCCGATGACAGATGTCTGCTTCACCGATATTAGCTTGTCACCCAGAATATTTTCTTCGTACGTGGCGTCGTTTTAGAGATATTTAAGTGTCTCCAATTAAAACAAACAATCTGTATTTTCGGTTTTACGTCTTAAAAAAGTTGATTGTCTAAAACAAACAGTTAGTGGTAGCTCACTTGACAACTGTGTAAATCAGTATAGGAACCTCTGTATGATCTGTTAGAGCTCGATTTTCACTAAGCCACTGTCTGGTTTGAATTTATGACTAAATTTGAAATTAAGTACTAAGGTATAATATTTTACTAATTCGTATCACAAAATTATCTTGAAATAAGGTGGGATTTCTTAAGATTTTGTTTTTGCTTGAGCCAATGTAAAACTAATTGCATGTAATGGCGTAAGACTCATTCGGAATATCTCTAAAGAGCAATAAACTCTCTATTGAAATAACTAGAGTTGATTCACATAACTACGTTAAGATAATAAGTAAATATTTTGGGTTGGGTTGGGTTGTTTTTGGGGAAGGAGACCAGACAGCGAGGTCATCGGTCTCATCTGATTAGGGAAGGACGGGGAAGGAAGTCGGCCGTGCCCTTTCAAAGGAACCGTCTCGGCATTTGCCGGAGTGATTTAGGGAAATCACGGAAAACCTAAATCAGGATGGCCGCACGCGGGATTGAACCGTCGTCCTCCCGAATGCGAGTCCAGTGTGCTAGCCACTGCGCCGCCTCGCTCGGTATAAATATTTTCTTTAATACTTCAATACGTTTCTGATACTTAAATTGCGTTAATACCTCAAGTGACTGTCTTTTATTGCTCGACAAACTCCTCATAACGTCAGAGGTAACCATCTCGCAACAGATTCTGAGATATTACGAAAGTTCGCCAATCTGTCATAAAAGTATTGATACTTTCTCTTTTAAAAATATCGTTATCTAGGGAAAATGTGAATTATACGTGTTTTTTCCTCTCAATCCAATATAAATATTTTCGAGATCATTTCATTCTATATCAGACAGCTAACAAGCAACTGATACCATCCTCTTTGAAACTACTTCAATTTCTACATTTAGGATTATGAAGACTTATCGCGATGACTTTTACTAGGTGCCTGTTCACCAGAAAATAGATAATTCTCTTTCAGTATAGAGATAAATAGAAAAAAGAACTGAAACTTTCCTCTGGCTTCCACTTTGGTCTCCTTTTTTTTTTCTTTCTGTTTAGCCCTCCATTGATATTTTATTTCCTTTAGATGCAGCTTACAGAAACAGTAGCTTTATGAGAGTGTCGAAAACATAATTACCCTCAAACCTATTCGTAAATCTTGCCTACTCAAAACAAAAACCTGGTGCCACTGTCACTTTTCCACTGAAGTTAACTGCAATAGCAAAAATTATTTTCGCCTTCTGACGTTGACCGTTAGTCTATTTAAAATCGCACCTTTGCTGCTGAAGAAAGGACTCTCCTCATAACTTTGGATTAAGGTGCAGGAAATGCTATTCTGTTCGATTAATGGTCAATAATCATAAATTCTCTCAAGGACACCTTCAGTTGAAGGAATCGTAGGAAATGATTTGGAATTCATTTGAAACACCACTCAAAATTCTGCCAAATAGGGAAAGGATACAGCATAAAATATTACCAATGATAATGAGTCCTCAACTCGCACTCGGTGCACATATTCACAGTAACAGTAATCCAGATCATAAACCAAACGCATTCAGTTACCTTAGAGCGTTCCGAGCACATTACCCTCCTAAACAATCGGAAATGTGTAGCGGTCTATGATCCAAAACCAAAGAATTTAACGGTAAATTCAATATTGCATCCTGTACTCACAATCATCTGCGGAGGAGGGAGGACGAGATTAGTGTTTAACGTCCTGTGATAATCTGTGTTCCACATTAAACCGTCAGATCCCGAATTAAATTAGCCAGAGCTAAATATTATTCACGCGTCTTTAAACACTGTGGACAAGATCGACAACAATTAACAATGACCTCATCAACATCAGTTACGTTCAAATCGAATAATTGACTCACCACCTGTTTTCATTTACTTCCGACTTGCGACGTGGCATCGGTCTCCTTCTAACCAGGTAAATATGGGATGCTACTCACGGACAAAAGCCCAGATACAGCGATGCAAGTGCACAAACAGGCCCTGAATTAACTCAGTGTAGAACCCATTAGTGAACCACTAAATGAAAAAAAAGAACAGCGCTTTCCGTCCTTTATAATAAAAAGTGCTTTGACGGCCAGCTGCTTCCTATTCGCCGGTCTTCGGGGCCGCCCTGGCTATTGGCAAGGAGAAGGCAACTTCACGCCCAGACGACCTCCCAGATTACTCACTATACATCTGCAACAATGGTTTCCATACAATCATTAGCACAACATAATCATACGACACAATAAACACAGTCTCCGTAAAAAAAATTAACCTACATTACAAGACGAAATAAGGAAAGGCAAACGGAGAAACTGTGATGCGCCGCCGGCCGCAGGTTCTAGGCGCTACAGTCTGGAGCCGAGCGACCGCTACGGCCGCAGGTTCGAATACTGCCTCGGGCATGGATGTGTGTGATGTCCTAGGGTTAGTTAGGTTTAAGTAGTTCTAAGTTCTAGGGGACTGATGACCGTAGAAATTAAGTCCCATAGTGCTCAAAGCCATTTGAACCACTTGTGGCGCGAAAAATGAAAAATAGTTTTGGCGCAACACAAGATCCTGCAATTCTCTCTCACTTTCTTAGAAGACAACAATATTATTATTTAATCTCTTTTATATCCTTCCACTATGAATTTTAGCCTCATCTCAGAACCTTCTTCGATACGCAAATTTTACAATAAATGAGAAAGATCGCATCTATGTCTTATCCCATTTTTAATCTGAGCACCTATCGCTTCCCTTTGGATTCTGGTTCATACTGTAAGTTATTCCTATTTCCTTATAGCCTATACCAATTTTTCTGAAGGTTTCAAAAAATTATCTTTCTGATATACAGCACGTTCAATGTGTTGACAAGAATTGCCTGCTTTCTACTTCGTGTTTTAACCAACTCCTAGTTCCTAGTATTACGTAAGATTCACTACTTTATTGGATCAGGTGACTCCATGGACTCTACCACGAACGCTTCCAGAGTTATTATCAATTATATTTTAATGTTATTATTCTATACAATTGCTATTCGAACTTTTTTCGCGATTTGTTTCTCAAATGGCGAGTTTACCTTGTTGAGCCTATTTTCTATTTCGTCAAATTATACGTAAGTCTCCTGATTTTTCTTAAGTCTTGCCTCGTTATGAAGCATAACTTAATCACTGTCTCCCTTGTGCCTTTACGTTTCCTAAACCCGAAACTAATTGTTATGTAATACAAGGTTTTTCAAGAAAACTCACATAATTTCAAAACTCCATATTTTTTATGAAAACATATTACAAACATGAGATGAATCACAAAAACTCACAAAATCTTGAAGTTTTAGCTATGCTATTACATATGATATATGTGCCCACCGGCCAAAGCACAAACAACATCTAGAGGATAGGTAAATTCGTCATAAATTTTACACAACTTATCTGCTTTTACAGAAGTTATGGCGGCTGTTATTCTATTCTTCACATCTACGTCACGAGGTAAAGGATAGATGAACACATTTCCCTTCGCATATCTTCACAAGAAAAAATCGCATGGGGCCATGTCTGACGATCTTGGAGGCCAAGAATGGAGGGCAGTCTCGAGGTCGCGTGCGTCCTAGCCAGCGTTGAGGCAGAGTGTCATTGAGAAACTGACGTACGTTGTTGTTCCCTTGTGGTGAAGCTCCATCTTGTTGGAAAATGAAGTCACAAGAAACGTTCGCTTTAGCTGTGTCTCTTCCGTGCTTAATAATGTCATGAGGGGTCTGGAGTCCTCATACGCTCAGGTTATGTCTGTTTACTTTAGCGGTAACACGAAATGTTGCTTCATCACTGAAACTTAACCGTGGTAAAAATGTATCGTCTTCCATGTCCTCTAGCAGAGGGTTTCCTTTTATCACCTATCCGAAGAGCTTGCACTAGTCGTAGTCCGTATAGTTTATAGACGAAACGACGCCTAATCTCTCGCCATACAGTCGTATGAGGCATTGATAGTTTTCTGCTTGTGCGGCGTGTAGACCGTAGTGGACTCCACTACGACGTTTGCTGAATTCTTTCCACAACGTCACCAGAAGTGCAAGGTCGACCTGGACTCTTACCTTTGCACGAGCATCCCGTCTCTTTAAATTGGCGATAGCAACAACGAATATTTTGGCTGGAAGCGGATCAGTGGTGGTGGTGGTGGTGGTTAGTGTTTAACGTCCCGTCGACAACGAGGTCATTAGAGACGGAGCGCAAGCTCGGGTTAGGGAAGGATTGGGAAGGAAATCGGCCGCGCCCTTTCAAAGGAACCATCGCGGCATTTGCCTGAAACGATTTAGGGAAATCACGGAAAACCTAAATCAGGATGGCTGGAGACGGGATTGAACCGTCGTCCTCCCGAATGCGAGTCTAGTGTGCTAACCACTGCGGCACCTCGCTCGGTAGCGGATCAGTGCCAAAATGCCAACGAAAAGCACGCTTGACAGAAATCACTGACAGTCTTTGCAAATTGCAGCAAACAAAACGCCTTCTGTTGAGCGGACGCCATCTTACTTCTGACTGACTGCAAACTGAGAAGATGCACTGACTGACATCTAACGGCGATCAGACAACCTTCTCTGCATTTAACAGTGGAATGCATTTTGCACTCTTAATGTTGATGCCTTACCTTTTAAATTCTTCGAAAGCAAACTATTTTCGCTTTCCGACACGTTGACTCTGTCCTTCCCACGAACTCTCCCTGTTTCGATTCATTTCCTAAAGCACGAATGATACACTGACAGAAAAAGAAAATCGCAAAACCAAGAAGAGTTGTGTGACATAAACGAAAGCTTATATGCATGTTTCTACATCTGGAAGATAATTAGTCAAATTTCCCGCCAGTCGCATAAGAGTGGTGCCAGTAGCGGCTCTACACTAGGTGATTAAAAGTATCCGGACACCCCAAAAAAACATACGTTTTTTATATTAGGTGCATTGTGCTTCCACCTACTGCCGGGTACTCCACTTCTAATGTGGTCAGGTGATAGGGTATCACTTGTGTCATACGTCTGTACGCAAGATTTGCAGTTCTAAACATCCCTACGTCCACTGTTTCCTATGTGATAGTGAGGTGGAAACGTGAAGGGAGACGTACAGCACAAAAGCATAGAAGGCCGAACTCGTCTGTTGACTGACAGAGACGGCCGACGGTTGAACAGTGTCGTAATGTGGAATAGGCAGAGATCTATCCAGATCGTCACGCAGTAATTCCAAACTGCATCAGGATCCACTGCAAGTACTAAGACAGTTAGGTCGGAGATGAGAAAACTATGGATTTCATGAAAGTTACTGGCAGATTAAAATTGTGTGCTGGACCGATACTCGACCTTTCCCTTTTGCGGGCAAGTACTTTACCATCTGAGCTACCCAAGCACAACTCACCACCCGTCCTCACAACTTCAATTCTGCCAGTATCTCGTCTCCTACCTTCCAAACTTCACAGAAGCACTTCATGGTCGAGCGGCTGCTCATAAGCCACAAACGCGCCGATAAATACCAAACAACGGCTCGCTTGGTGTAACGAGGGTAAACATTGGACGACTGAACAGTGGAAAAACGTTGTGTGGAGTGACGAATCATGAACACAATGTGGCGATCCGATGGCAGTGTGTGGATATGGCGAATGCCCGGTGAACGTCATCTGCCAGCGCGTGTAGTGGCAACAGTAAAATTCGGAGGCGGTGATGTTATGGTGTGGTCATGTTTTTCATGGAGGGAGCTTGCACCCTCCGTTGTTTGGCTTGGCACTATCACAGCACAGCCCTACACTGATGTTTTAAGCACCTTCTTGCTTCCCACTGTTGAAGAGCAATTCGGGGATGGCGATTACATCTTTCAACACCATCGAGCACCTGTTCACAATGCACGGCCTGCGGCGGAATGGTTACACAACAATAACATCCCTGTAATGGACTGGCCTGCACAGAGCCCTGACCTGAATCCTATAGAACACCTCTGGGATGTTTTGGAACGCCGACTTCGTACTAGACCTCACCGACCGACGTCGATACCTCTCCTCAGTGCAGCATTTCGTGAAGAATGGGGTGCCATTCCCCAAGAAACCTTCCAGCACTTGAGTGAACGTATGCCTGCGAGAGTAGAAGCTGTCATCAATGCTAAGAGTGGATCAACACCATGTTGAATTCCAGCATTATCGATTGAGCACGCCACGAACTTGTAAGTCATTTTCAGCCAGATGTCTGGATTCTTTTGATCACATGGTGTATGAGGACGCAAGTCCAGTTTGCTCTAAATACAAGCGGTAACGGTAGTGAGCGTTAGTAACGTTTGAGCTTGGATGAGGTGATTCGATGCTTCTTTAAGGCGAAAAAGACGCCATTATCATCACCTCAGTGATTTTGAACGAAGTCGTGTAATGGGGACATGAGAAGTTGGATATTCCTTTTGCGATATTGCAGAAAGATGTGGCAGGAATGTGCTCACTATGCATGACTGCTGGCAGTGCTGGTCACGTGGCTCTGCCGAGACGAAAGGCTATCGTTTTGGGCCTATATCTCTGGCGCATCATACCGCATCTGCAGTAGCAATTTAAACATCAGTTGGCACCACAATGACACAACCAACTGTTATAAATCGGTTACTTCAAGGACAGCTTCGAAACAGACACCTTGTTGCGTACATTCCACTAACCCCAAACCACTGCCATTTGCTACTTCACTGGTGTCAAGATGGAGTTCAGTGAAGGGCAGGACGGAGGCCTGTTGTATTTTCTGATGAAATTTGGTTCTACCTTGGCGCTAGTGATGGCTGTCTTTGGTTAGAAAGAGGACGGTTGAGGGTCTATAACCACCATCTCTGCGTGCTGGACACACTAGACCTACACCCGTAGTAATGGTGTGGGGTGTGATTTCGTATGACACCAGGAGCACTCTCGTGGCTATCCCATGCAGCCTGACTGCAAATCTGGACGCCAAGCGGGAGGTCATTGGAGGGCAGGTGGGGGCCTGTTGTATTTTCTGACAACCAATTCGACCTATTGTGCTGCCTTTCATAAACAGCATTTCAGGGGGTGTTTTCCAACACTCCCTCCCACATGCCATTGTTGTAACCCAACATACTCTACAGAGTGTCGACATGTTGACTTGGTGTGCTCGATCAGGGGACAGCCGGCCGCGGTGGTCTCGCGGTTCTAGGCGCGCAGTCCGGAACCGCGCGACTGCTACGGTCGCAGGTTCGAATCCTGCCTCGGGCATGGATGTGTGTGATGTCCTTAGGTTAGTTAGGTTTAAGTAGTTCTAAGTTCTAGGGGACTGATGACCACAGCTGTTAAGTCCCATAGTGCTCAGAGCCATTTGAACCATTTTGATCAGGGGACATGTCTCCAGTCGGGCATATATTGGACAACATCGGGCGACCAAGTCCAACAAGCATGGAACTCTATCCCACTAATTGGCACCTTCACCTGTAGGACAACATGCATGCACGTTTGCATGATTGCATTCATCATTCTAGTGGTTATGCTGGTTATTAATGTACCAACGTTTCACATCTGCAGTGGCTGATCTCTTACAGTAACCTCTGATTTAGCAATGTTAATCTGTTAAATATTTTATCTAGACAAATGTATTCTCGAAATTTCATCACTCTGTATTAATTATTTTTTGGTGCTGCGATCTTTTTTGCGTCAGTGTATAATTTTAAGTTTGTGAAGGTATATGGAGAAAGATGATTGACGGAAGCTGGAGACTTTTTGGGTATTGGAACCACATCGGTACAAACATCTCATACCCGGAAACAATTTTGATCAGTCGATGAACTGTGACATCAGCACCCCTCCCCCCTTCCCATCTCTCCTCGTATCCCTCAAGGGTTTCGAAAAGTTATTCTACGTGAAAGTTCGCTGTTGGTCCTGTACAGAACAATTTTTAGTTGAAAATTACGGTCAGAACGCTGCGGGACGTCTTGGACATGAATGAGTCGGTCTGAGTCCAGCGAACGTCCATTCACAAAGGAAACTTCCGGAGCAGAAAGAGGAGAAGCGGACGGAGTTTTGCAGTTCAAAAGCTGCCGGAGTACCTTGTCGCAGGGCGCGTAGGGGATGGCGGCGGCAGGGGGAGGGTGGGCAGTGTGGGGGGGACTAATGACGACGGGAGATCCTGCCACTGAAGGTAGACGGACAGGGGGACGTCTGAAGAGGATGAAAGCAGCAAAGAACACCCACATTCCGTAGCAAAACAGAGACAAGTAGGAGCTACGACGGAAGGCGATGAGTAGATCAACGATTTTCTACTGGTACTGTACACAGTATATCTCAATCTGTCACACAGTTTTTGATGTCACGTACAGCATGTTACAAGATCCACCCAAATGACTATTGCGTAATGGATGACATTACAAATTAATCTGCAGTACACATACTGAAACATTTTTGATGTGATACGTAACGCGGACGACTCGCTGGATCAAAAAATGGTTCAAATGGCTCTGACCACTATGGGACTTAACTTCTGAGATCATCAGTCCCCTAGAACTTAGAACTACTTAAACCTAACTAACCTAACGACATCACGCACATCCATGCCCGAGGCAGGATTCGAACCTGCGACCGTAGCGGTCGCGCGGTTCCAGATTGTAGCGCCTAGAACCGCTCGGCCACTTCGGCCGGCGACTCGCTGGATCCACAGATTGTATACGTACCAGTCACGCGGAAACCAATGTGAATATAAATTAGTGTAACGGGCCATTGATGATATTAGAAATTGTGTTAGTGATGTAAATGTTTTACTTTGTCTTATACCACATAAAGCTGCAGGTTTTCAAATGACAATCCAGGAGGAACGGAATATGATAGGTGAGTTTTGACAACGTTAATGAAATTATGGTTCTTCAATTTACTTTTCTGGTAAATGGTGAAATCCGTCATACTTCGGAATCTAGTTGAGATATGTAGGATGTATCTTTTGGTCATGAGATCGCAAGATCGTCTGACCACCAGTTCATTTAGCGTTTTCCAAGATGCTCGTGGCTCGTGTAGCGTCTGTTGTCAATCCCTAAAGATGTCGATTCCACAATTCATAACCGACTCCGCTCTAGACGACCAACAACAAAAGCAGCAAGAGTCGCTTTGCTAAATGCCTGGAGTTAAGAATGGACTGGCAAAAAGATAATATGCCGTTTAACACCCAAGAACCACCGAGATTTGACTTGCCACGCTCAGCCTGTCAATGCTAAACAAAATTAGAACCCAACACGGCAGATTCGGATATTTCTTACGCAAATTGGGCAAGCAACTATCTCCACTTCGCGGTTGCAGAGAACTACAGACAGATCACAGAAGAAAGTCTCACAAAGTCATATGATGGTAGAGCAGAAGACTTCATGCTGTCGACTACAAAGTCGATAGATTACATAAATGCTCTACATGTTTGTTTATAAGATTTGATTTTTGTCAATAATATGCTCTACACTCTACGTGTCTTTCTTCCATGAGTCAAAATGCCATACGACAAACAGATAAATAAATCAATAACACATACTATTTGAAAGGGGGACGAAAACACCGAGAGAATAAAAATTATAAGCTCTTTAATGTAGGAGTCTCTCTCCACCGATCAAAAAGTAAGCTACATGAGTGTCTGTTTAGTAATTCGAATATATCTGTTTCGGTAGCAGAGGTCGCTAACGCACGCCTCTCCAGCAGCACTCGACTCTGAGGTAAGCCAGTTCGAATCCTGCTGGTGTAAGAAAGTTTCGACAGCTGCATAAAGTCAGCGACAGGACAAGATAATGATGATGAGGTCCCATACTCCGAGGAGCGTAGTGGGCGATGCGGGAGTAGGCAAGGTCCTAGCGGAGGTGGTTTGCCATTGCCTTTTTTCCTACCGTAATGGGGATGAATGATGATGATGAAGACGACACAACAACACCCAGTCATCTCGAGGCAGGAAAAATCCCCGACTCCACCGGGAATCGAACCCGGGACCACTTACGCGGGAAGCGAGAACCCTACCGCAAGATCACGAGCTGACAGGAGAAGAGGTAGTAGTTTATAGTTCATCACTAGACTTCGTAGCAATATCCTGTACAAATTCCAAACTTCCTGCAGTGCCTCATGAAGTGAGGACATGTGACACTGTTAACGATATGCCCGTCGGAAGGGTCGTTAAGACTGCCGACACCCTTGGTAATGTTCGAGAGTATCAGGTTGTGTAGCGGAATCGGGCTTCACACTCACGTGATAAAAGAGATCTAATACCGAGGTTCTTTAATTCACCTCAAAGATAACTGGGCTAGTTAATTTGATGAAAGATCTACGAATGTAAAGACACTACGACACAAAATACTATTCTTTCAGAATAATTGGTTTGGCTTTTTATTTTCGCGACCGTGTTTGGAACATCTGAAGCGCGATAATTTAATTCCCTCTACGCAATCGCAACTACATTTAGTTAAACGAAGAACAGGGTATAAAAAAATCAATACATTTCGTCTTTATCTTGGTGAGATGGCTGCAATGGTGGCTACGCTAACTTTACCAAAGCCGGTTATTGCGGATTATGCAACATCACTCACTTTCTTTTCAACTTGGTTAAAAAATGGTTAAAATGACTCTGAGCACTATGGGACTTAACATTTGAGGTCATCAGTTCCCTAGAACTTAGAACTACTTAAACCTAACTAACCTAAGGACATCACACACATCCATGCCCGAGGCAGGATTCGAACCTGCGACCCTAGCTGTCGCGCGGTTCCAGACTGAAGCGCCTAGAACCGCTTGGCCACAACGGCCGGCTCTACTTGGTAATCTGTTAGTAGTGTAAGAGAGAGAGTAATGTTAAGAAATAATAAAACAGAGTAATTACTGGTACACAACAGATAATATTTCGCACCAATACTTTTACAACGCTACAAAATCTAAACACACCAAAGTCAGGGAGAGGAAAGATATCGATGGAAGTGACATTAGAAAAAAGAGTCAAGTGATAAACGTCGCTTCAAAGATATAAACTTGACTCCCTCTTTTTAAAACAGCATTTCTTCGTCGTTAATTGCTCAGTGTACAATCAAGTTAAGATACGTATCGCAGTAATTTTATTAGCCCAGAAAAAACAAGAAACGTTCAGGTGTGTCTTTATACTTTCCCCTGTGACTGAGACGAGAAAATTATATTTACTTGACGAAATCAAACCTGGACGTTCTTCACTAGTTCGAACTGTCCAGGAATGATAAATACTTAGTACCCTAAACAGATCAAAAGTTCAAATCAGAGCATATCCTTAGGCAGAAATAAAGTTTTCACTATTCTCGTTATCAAACTGGCAAATGGATCAGATATACATAGATAAAAAGGTAAAGTTGTGTTTCATTATGTAGAATCGTAACGTTCAACAGTTCTACATTTCGTGAAGTGGCAGCTCTTGGGTAATTATCAGAGAGAAAATTTGTCCATTACACTTAGTTACCCTGGCCGTTTGACACACAACATTAAAACGCAAATGAATCAGTCCCATTTACAACTTTTTTTTCTTTAAAAGGTTCGGATAAACTTGGCTCAGTTATATCGTTTATTAAAGTTTAATTAAGAGCCACAACTTGATAGGACTGACGACCTGGGCGTTGTGGGCGACGGATCGGGTGTAGCACTACAGACGCGATGACGTGACGTCCCACGACTGATCTCTATCCAAGAGATTAGTGGAATCAGTGGACAGAATACCTCTCACGGCGTCCCCTGTAGGTGGATTACATGAAAAAGTGGATAGACTGATATTAGGATAGTTGTGGATACGAAACACCTGCATGCGCAACAAGTATTAGGGTATAGGTAATTTATTTTCTCTTCATATAGTAACAATCTTTGATACTTGAATCAAGATTTATTTGTAAGGAATTCTCGTGAGTATAACACGAGGCCTTAATATTACAATATGATCATAAGAGTTTTTACTACAACACATCCAGAACCAGTCTAGGAGTATGTAAACACAGGCAGAGTATGTAGTGTCTCTGTGAATCGCTTGCATCACTTTGTCAACTTTGGAACACGTCGTATCAGCTCGTAGAACGTTGAGAAAGCAGTCGTCAGAGGCAGCGTACCGACAAGAATTTGAATTTGAGGCTATCTCGCCGGGCTACAAGTGAGTCGTGCCGTACTGCCAGAGCGACCAATGCCTGCATATCGCATCGATACATTCAACTTACTGGATGTGTGTGAGTTACCAGTTGTTTCACTGGGTTGAGAACACTTCTCTGGGTGAAGAGACGACTCCTACTGTGACTCGAATTGATGTACGTCTTCACAGTATCTCAGCATTGGTAAGCGAAACTCTCTTTCATTTTCACATAGTTTATTCAGCAGGCAACGCAGTTATTTCACATCACCACCAACCATCGTTTCATCTTTTATTTACCACAAACGCGACTAAATATACATATCACAAATAAGTCTTACACTGGATAAAATAAGTTTTATTCCTTCCTCCTTTTCTTACGGAACGTTTTACATATTTTAGGCCTCAATCACGAGGAGTTTAATTACCACGCATTTAAGAATTCGCATGATGCATTTACTTTAAATTACAAATATTTATTTAATTACAACCTTCTTTCTGTGTGTGGGGATACGACATGGTTACGTAAGTGGAAATATTTTGTGTCTCATTTCCATTCAGATGACAACTCAGTTTTACACATTTACTGTTCTCGTTAACCACACTTAGCAAGACACTGCCTCTTATACCATTATTAAAAGGTAGAAAGCATAACGGATTGGTAATCCGCAAATCAACTGTGACAAGCACCAATGAGTGCAGGAAAGAATGTCACCAAATGCGAAAAAAAAAAAAAAAATAAATGAAGACTCTGACCATGGAATTTGCGGAAATATAAAGTACAAGTAAAATTTATTTATTTGAGACTTGTATACAGAATTCCAGAATACATCTCATTTACTTATTTATCAATGGAAATATGTATCAAATATTGTTATAAACGTCCATTTCTTATTCATCTCGTTTTCTTCAGCTATTTCAAAGCCATAGCTTTCTTCATTCATTTACTCATAAATCAGATAATACGTTAATAACTATTTTGCTGTGAGACTATTCACTGATTAATTACAAACAGGTACATGAATAATTATAAAAACGAGGAAATAATAAAAATAGTCCAATTATCACGTGCTTCACAAAACTTCGCATTCTCTCTAAAATTTTACTCAGCGGCACGTGTGGAACATATTAAGCATTTTACAGTAATTGATAAATATCTTATCCCCTACTATGTACAGGGCCGAAAGTTAAATTACCCAGTCAAGGTATCCTTACATGTTTCCTACTTTTTATCAGACAATTTTGTGGCCAAGATTTTCACTAGAATGTGGTCGTATTAAATTCACAGTACAGAGTTCCATAGTTTTATCCTTGTAATTTGACCACGGACCATTCTCAGTGTCTTTGATGACTAAAGTCTCTTTACCTTTTATTCACACAACTAACACAAATAGTTCATGGTGAAATTTAACATTGCTTTTACAGCTTCCATTCATCTGCATGAAGTGGTTGTTATATAAGTTAAAGAAAAAAATACTCAGATGACTAATCAGATTGCGTTCCATAAGTTAAATAGGTTTTCATAGTACTTAGTAGCTTACTCTTACTATCATGAGGTGAAAAGTTTATTTTAATCTAGAGAATACCAACAGAATATTTTCACATAAACATTAGGAATAGAACGGTGTTTTAAAGTTTATAACTAAGGCATTAAGATAGACTATACATACTTATTCTATTATTTAGCTCAACTAAATTTCTATTTTCTTAGGTTTATGCCACTGAGTTATAATTCATTCATTCGGAATTCTGAGAATACTGCTATTTAATCTTTAGCTAATACGGATAATTACTGTTCTTTCTCTGCGTCTTAGTGAAGGTGGCATCTGCTCTATCTCACACATATTTCACTAAAATTCGTACACATTTGCTTACTTACCCATTAATTAAATCTCATTCCTTATGGAAGATTGATTCTTTCGTCTGCTTCAAAAATTTCGCACTCCCGACCAATCTGCACCTAAATACTTATTTGGGCCGTGTCATTTGACTCCTATTCCCTTTTAAAGCCTTTTTCTAAAAATTACATTGGTCGTATGCCTATCCATGCTCACCACAGTACGTGTGTACCTAGTGAATAAAAACAACTAGCCATCAATGTATCATAGTTATTTATAAAATCGCATTATTAGCAAAACAGTGAAATATGACCAGAGTATCACAGAGATAAACAGGACATCACACATTTTCTAACAGTTAGACAGCAGTTATTAGGTTTTCTTTACCTTAGTTTTATCATAGTTTGGTTATAGTCAGTGATGATTAGTGGAGCATATAAAGTGCAGTTCCTCAACTTGTCATTTGCTTTTCACGCTTTAGTGGTTTACAAGAGCTTGGGGAAAGTATTTCTTAAGGTCTCGGCGCGAATAAAGTCTTTTAATCTTTTTGGTAGTGGGATATGCTAAGAAGTAAAAGATTTCAAATTAAATTGCCTCCACCCATTCTGGTGGTCCGTTTTTTGTGTGTTATGTCATGTTCAGTTTATAGTGTAATCATCAGAAGGGCGGGAACCACCTGGGTTTCTGTCAATCTCGTTTTACTGATACAACGCGGGCCGCGCGCTCTGTGCGGGGTGTGTAGCGCTGAGGCTGCTTCATTGCTTGCGTCATCGAACTGACGTATCCTTCATGTGACGTAGTGCGCCAACAAAACTTTAGATGCAGCTGCGATAAATGATCCGCACCCCAACGGTTACTGTAGTTTTTGTCATTATTACTGTTTTTCATTAGAGTGAACAGATGAAGCTGTTTGTATTTAAATAGACTTTTGTCTCTCAGAACAACAGAAAAAGTTGGCCTAGCCCCTGCACTCTTAGTCGCGTGGTTTTGTCACAACTGGTTACTACAACGCGTTTAGTCAACGTAAGCATTTTTATTGGGTACTGGACTATGATAAACATAACAGGCCTGTGTTACCGGAGCCGCCTGTGACGTGTCATTTCGTACCTTTGGTTTACTGCTTCTAATTCTATATTACCAATTGGTTCATTAAGTTGAGCTCCTTGTCATTTAGGCAAATCGTATGCTAAAGCTTGTTTAAACGGAAAACGTTGCCTGCTATATTCATTGATCAAATTAGCTAAGGTGCCAATAAAGAAAACCTTGGGAGAATGTTCTATGCAGGACACTTCGAGTAACAATTCTCAACATTGCTAGAGTGTAGAAAAACGCTTTTCGCTTTATTTAAGTACGTCTATAGCTGTTAATGAGGTGTATCACTCAAGTACGGGAACTCTGGAAGTCGACCCTTTTCGGCTTTAACGATTACATCGATATGAATAAACATTGTCGAGTGTCTCAGCGCTGTGGTTAGTGGAAGTCTGTAACATAGTGAGGCGGTGGTAGGGTGTAGCAAGGTCAGCCAGATCGAATGGTAGCAAATTACATTGAAGTACTAAAAAGTATAATTTCACAGCGATGAACTAACTTGTGACACTGTGCATACGAATAAGGACGTTAAGTCGTTGTTGATGTCTATAGTGCTCATTCACAAACACAGTTCAAAATAGTTCAAATGGCTCTGAGCACTATGGGACTTAACTGCTGTGGTCATCAGTCCCCTAGAACTTAGAACTACTTAAACCTAACTAACCTAACGACATCACACACATCCATGCCCGAGGCAGAATTCGAACCTGCGACCGTAGCAGTCGCGCGGTTCCGGACTGAGCGCCTAGAACCGCGAGACCACCGCGGCCGGCCACAAACACAGTGTCAGCAGGTAATAGTAGGAGAAGAATCGCTATCTTTGATCTGTTGAACTCTACATGAGAGGCTGTGATAGTATATTATTGAGGAAGAAATTTACGAAAATCGACCCGTTGAGCACACCATAGTACGCAACTGAAAAATATACTATGAGAAAACTAGGAGAAGTAAGGAATTGTAAGTATATGAAATGTTGCTTTACATATGGTATTAACAATCAAGCAGACAGGCAAAGTTTGAAATGAACAGGTAATGGAATGAATAAGTTAAATTTTCATACTTCTAGAATCAATGCATTAATTTTTGGTGTTACAACCATTGTACGAAAAATACGCGTCCATTTCTTTGTAATAGCCTTCATCTGTTTTCTACACATTTCTGATTTAATTAGGTCACTCTTCTTGATTCTCACAGCGAACCACAGGACTAATTATAAAGACAGCGAATTCCACAAGGTAGAAGAAGATGGCTACAGCTTACACGTGCACATTTCTTGCATAAAACAACAAACTACACAGTGAAATGCTTAATAATGCTAGAGAAGGAGACATTCAGGCGAAAATTCCTCGATAGCCTGGTTCAGTCTGTCAATAATTACAAGCATAGAACCGCCACTTCCGGAATGCGATTAGGCTGTGCAAGTCATCTAATGCTGGATCATCCAACTGATAATGCATTATGTAGACTAAGAAGAGACCTGAACCACGTAATCATAGGCTGGACGACGTTCGCAGCTGAACAAACAAATCTCTACAAAACGTTAAGAAGACTAGTGGTATTTCATCCTGCCAGTATGGCAACCTTATTAACAGCTGTACGAGAAGCTGATCATGCGATAGGCATGCAAATGAAAGACGCAGATGTCTGTTTGTGTTGTATAAAGCAGACTGAAATTTCTATATATGTGTTTAGTAGAGTTGAAACAGCAATATATATACTTGGGTTAATCTAATGTATTCACGTCCCGTACACCTTTCAGTTTGATAGTTAATATACTTTGTGAATTTTTTAAACTTTTGAAAAAGAAAGAAGAAACAGAAATTTCCATGACGGTGTAAAATTTGTGTGTATATTTGTATATTAACTCTTGGACCAATTTTAGTTTAAATCTTGTGATTATTAATGTTTAGAACTTGTTTTTGCTGCTGGATAAATCGGAATCCAGCCAAGGCTCATAAACAAATTAATATAATATTAAGTGGCAGAAAATGATTTTTATTATCCCACAATAACCTCGTTTGTCGCAAGTTGTTGTTGTTGTGGTGGTCTTTTGTCCACGCTACTTTACCCTTGTCGAGCCTCTTCATCACCAAGTAACTACTGAAACCTACATCTTTCTTAATCTGCATACTGTATTCATCCTTTTGCCTTCCTCTGTGGTTTCTATCCCCCACATTTCCCTCAAATACCAAATTTGTGATCTCTTGATGTCTCATAATGCGTCCTATCAACCGATCCCTTCTTTTTGTGAAGTTGTGCCACAAATTTCTGGTGTCTCCAATACTATTCAATACTTACTCATTAGTTAAATGATCGACTCATCTAATATTCAGCATTCTGTTGTAGCATCATATTTCGAAAGCTTCTATTCTCTTTTTATGTAAACTGTTTATACTCCATGTTTCACTACCATACATGGTTACACTCCAGACAAATACCTATAGAAAAGACTGCCTCACTTTCAAATCTATGTTCGATGTTAACAGATTTCTCTTCGATAGAAATGCTTCTCTTACCACTGCCAGTCTACATTTTATATCCTCTGTACTTCGACCACCACCAGTTTCTTTGCTGCCCAAATAGCAAAACTCACCTGCTACTTTAAGTGTCTCGTTTTGTTATCTGATTTCCTTAGCATCAATTCGACTACATTCCATTATCCTTGCTTTGCTTTTGTTGATGTTCATCTTGCATCCTCTTTTGAAAACACTGTTCTCCATTCCGTTCAACTGTTCTTCCAAGTTATTTGTTGTCTCTGACAGAATTACAATGCCATTGGAAAACCTCAAAGCTTTTTATTTCTTCTCCCTGAACTGTAATACTTATTTCAGATTTTTCTTTGGTTCCTTTATTGCTGGTTCAGTATACATATTGAATAACGTCGGGGATGGGCTACAAGCCTGTCTTACTCCCTTGCCAACCACTGCCTCCGCTGCATGTTCCTCGCCTCTTATAACTGCCGTGTGGTTCCTATACAAGTTGTAAATATCGTTTCGCTCCCTGTATTTTACCCCTGCTACCGCCAGAATTTGAAAGAGTTTATTCCAGTCAACATTGTCGAAAGCTTCCTGTAAGTCTACAAATGTTATAAATTTAGGTTTGTCTTTTCTTAATCTATTTTCTAAGATAAGTCGTAGGTTCAGTATTGCCGATTGTTGCTACGTTTCTCCGGAATCCAGACTGATCTTCCCGGAAGTCTGCTTCTACATGTTTTCTCATTCATATTTAAAGAATTTGTGTTTGTATCTTGAAAACATAACTGATGCAACTGATGGTTCGGTAATTTTCGCACTTGTCAGCAATTGCTTTCTTTGGAACTGTAAATACCACATTCTTCTTGAAACCTGAGTGTATTTCGCCTGTCTCATACATCTTGCACACCAGATACAAGAGTTTTGTCTTGGCCGGCTCCCCCAAGGCTATTAGTAGCTCTGCCGGAATGGCGTCTACTCCCAGGGCCTTGTTTCGACTTAGATCTTTCAGAGCTTTGTCAAGTTCTTTTCGCAGTATCACATTCCCATCTTATACTCATCTACGTCCACTTATCTTCCTACACTCCTGGAAATTGAAATAAGAACACCGTGAATTCATTGTCCCAGGAAGGGGAAACTTTATTGACACATTCCTGGGGTCAGATACATCACATGATCACACTGACAGAACCACAGGCACATAGACACAGGCAACAGAGCATGCACAATGTCGGCACTAGTACAGTGTATATCCACCTTTCGCAGCAATGCAGGCTGCTATTCTCCCATGGAGACGATCGTAGAGATGCTGGATGTAGTCCTGTGGAACGGCTTGCCATGCCATTTCCACCTGGCGCCTCAGTTGGACCAGCGTTCGTGCCGGAAGTGCAGACCGCGTGAGACGACGCTTCATCCAGTCCCAAACATGCTCAATGGGGGACAGATCCGGAGATCTTGCTGGCCAGGGTAGTTGACTTACACCTTCTAGAGCACGTTGGGTGGCACGGGATACATGCGGACGTGCATTGTCCTGTTGGAACAGCAAGTTCCCTTGCTGGTCTAGGAATGGTAGAACGATGGGTTCGATGACGGTTTGGATGTACCGTGCACTATTCAGTGTCCCCTCGACGATCACCAGTGGTGCACGGCCAGTGTAGGAGATCGCTCCCCACACCATGATGCCGGGTGTTGGCCCTGTGTGCCTCGGTCGTATGCAGTCCTGATTGTGGCGCTCACCTGCACGTCGCCAAACACGCATACGACCATCATTGGCACCAAGGCAGAAGCGACTCTCATCGCTGAAGACGACACGTCTCCATTCGTCCCTCCATTCACGCCTGTCGCGACACCACTGGAGGTGGGCTGCACGATGTTGGGGCGTGAGCGGAAGACGGCCTAACGGTGTGCGGGACCGTAGCCCAGCTTCATGGAGACGGTTGCGAATGGTCCTCGCTGATACCCCAGGAGCAACAGTGTCCCTAATTTGCTGGGAAGTGGCGTTGCGGTCCCCTACGGCACTGCGTAGGATCCTACGGTCTTGGCGTGCATCCGTGCGTCGCTGCGGTCCGGTCCCGGGTCGACGGGCACGTGCACCTTCCGCCGACCACTGGCGACAACATCGATGTACTGTGGAGACCTCACGCCCCACGTGTTGAGCAATTCGGCGGTACGTCCACCCGGCCTCCCGCATGCCCACTATACGCCCTCGCTCAAAGTCCGTCAACTGCACATACGGTTCACGTCCACGCTGTCGCGGCATGCTACCAGTGTTAAAGACTGCGATGGAGCTCCGTATGCCACGGCAAACTGGCTGACACTGACGGCGGCGGTGCACAAATGCTGCGCAGCTAGCGCCATTCGACGGCCAACACCGCGGTTCCTGGTGTGTCCGCTGTGCCGTGCGTGTGATCATTGCTTGTACAGCCCTCTCGCAGTGTCCGGAGCAAGTATGGTGGGTCTGACACACCGGTGTCAATGTGTTCTTTTTTCCATTTCCAGGAGTGTATAATATTACTTTAAAATTCATCTACCTCCTATAGACCGCCTACATACTCCTTGCACCTTTGACCTTTCCCTCTTTTGCTTAGGACTGATTCACATCCGAGCTCTTGATATTCATGTAGCTGCTTTTCTTTTCCCGAAAGGTCTCTTTAATTTTCCTGTTGGCAGTATCTATCTTTCCCATAGTGAAATATGCTTCCAAGTCCTTACATTGGTCCTCTATCCATTCCTGCATAGCCATTTTGCACTTCCTGTCAATTTCATTTTATAGACTTTTGCATTCCCTTTCGCTTGTTTCATTGCTGCTATTTAAAATTTCCTCCTTTCATCAGTTAAAGTCAGTACCACTTGTGCTGTCTAAGGATTCCTATTAGGCCTTTCTTTTTTTTATCTATTAGATCCTCTGTTGCCTTCACTTTTTTTTCTCTTAAAGCTACCCATTCATCATCTACTGCATTCCTTTTCCCTGTTCTACCCGATCGTCGTGTGACGCTCCGTCTGAAGCTCTCAACAGCCTCAGGTTCTTTCAGTTTATCCAGGTCCTATCTTCTTAACTTCCTCCCTTCTTCTAATTTCTTTGGTTTTAATCTACAGTTCATAACCAATCAACTGTCATCAGAGTCCATATCTGCCCCTGGGAATGTCTTACAATTTAAAATATGGTTTCTAAGTCTCTGTCGAAGCACTACATAATCAATTTGAAACCTTCTGGTGACTCCAGGTCTCTTACACGTATACAATCTTCTTTTATGATGCTTAAATCATATTACCAATGATTAAATTATGCGCTATGCAAAACTCTACCAGGCGGCTTCCTCTTTCATTCCTTTCCTCCAGTACACAACGCAAAAACTAAAATCACGCAATGCTATCCTTTCGAAACTGGCTGGAACAACATGGGGATGTGGAGCGAGCACTTTGAGAACTTCAGCACTAGCCCTTGTCTACAGTGTAGCTGAATACTGTTCACCAGTCTGGAGGAGAAGTGCACACGTATCTGAAGTGGATGTCCAGCTGAGGGAGACAATGCGAATAATCTCGGGAACAGTCAGGGCCACCCCTGTGCATGGCTTCCTGTACTAGCGAACATAGAGCCTCCAGAAATCAGGCGATCACAGCTAGCCCTAAAAACCTACAGGAAAATTATAGACAACCCGGACCTCCCTATCCACCAAGATCTGACACCGACAAACAGGCTTAAATCCAGATCACCTTTTTGGAAAATCCGTGAAGAACTACAAGCCGTTGAGCCGAGAACGGCCAGGAACGAAGTATGGTCGGCAAGTGAATTTAAGAACAAAAATTTAGTACACGATCCGAACAAGAAGATTGATGGCTTCAACCTACCAAGAAGAGTGTGGACAGCTCTAAACCGGGTCAGAACGAGTGTTGGGAGATGTAAACACCTGATGAACAAGTGGGGCCTGGCAGACAGCGCTGTATGTGAGTGCGGTGAAATACAGACAATGGACCATCTACTCGTGTGTAAAGTGTATGGCTATGGTGGTGAACTCATGGACATACATAGACTCAGTGACTCAGCCATAGAGTGGCTCAAAAACATATCCAATATAGTGTAGAATTATATTGTTTTGTTTCTTAGTATATAGTGATAAGAATATTGTAAATTATGCCTCTGTGATGCCGAACGAGTAAGTAAGTAAGTCCAGTACATATTCAGCTACTCTGTTTCCTTCTCTTTCTTTTCCTACTATCGAATTTCAGTCCCCCATCGCAATAAAATTTGGTCTTCTTTAACTATCTCAATAATTTCTTTTACATCGTTATTCATTTATTCAATCTCTTCATCAAATGCGGCGCTGGTTGGCATGTGAACTTGTACTGCTGTGATAGGCGAGGGCTTCGTGTCTACCTTTGCTACGATTTACTATGCTGTTCATAGTAGCATTCATATTTTATTATTCATTATTAAAGCTACTCCTGCATTACCCCTCTTTAATTTTGTATTTATAATCCTGTATTCACTTGACCAGAAGTCCTGTTCCTCCTGCCACCGAACTTACCAATTCCCACTATATCTAACTTCAACCTATGGATTTCTCTTTTTAAATTTTCTAACCTACGTGTCCGGTTAAGGGATCTAACCTTCCACGCTCCGATCCGTAGAATGTCAGTTTTGTTTCTCCTGATGATGACATTTTCTTGAGTAGTCCTCGCCTGGAGATCCGAACTGGGGACTATTTTACTTCCGGAATATTTTACCCAAATGGATGTCATCATCATTTGACCATACAGTAGAGCTGCACGTCCTCGGAAAAAATTACAGCTGTAGTTTCCCCTTGCTTTCAGTCGTTCGCAGTACCAGCACAGCAAGGCTGTTTTCGTTGCTGTTACAAGGCGACATCAGTCAGTCATTTAGACCAGTGTCCCTGGAGCTACTGAAAGGCTCCTGCCCCGCTTCAGGAACCACACGTTTGTCTGGCCTCTCAACATTCACTCCACCTTTGTGGTTGTACGTAGCGTACGGCTATCTGTAAAATTATCGTTGACAAATTCAGAAAATGCAGGAAATGCAGTTCAAAATACGCACCAAGAAGTGATGTTGTAGCAGCCATTTCTACAACGTAACTGGTCAAAGCCGACAGCTAGCCCCGAAGAATCAGTGCACTATGCCACCTGTTTTATTCGTGAGATAGTGAGGTAATTTGTACGAAGAGAGTGTATTCTGAATTTTCAACCATAACGTTCGATTTTAGAATAGACTCTCTTCATGCAAATTATCTCATTATCGAACCATGTCTGACGAATTAAACAGCTAGCATAGTACATTCCGCGATGCTAATAGTCAGCCTTGACCAGCGACGTTGTAGCAATGGCTGATGTAACACCACTCCTTGGTGCGCACTTTGAATTGCATTTCGTTATTCGTTATCATAATTATTTATTTGGCTGTGTATGAGAAACAAAATACTATCGCTTCTGTTTCGCCAGGAATTCTAATATTTCGTCGGTTTGTTATTTCTTTTATTGTGAAGTAAAAGGTCTACGACTCATTCCGATGATAACTTTTAAACAGCAGAACTGTTGAAAGTGGAAGTTTATCCAGTGCTCTATATTATTCCCACTCTAATGGTAGACCCACTCAACGTCTTGCTGTATCAATAACTTCCCCATCATCCATGTAGTGCTTCCTGCAGAGTGCAATCTTCATTAGGACGAACAGATGAAAGTCGGGAGGTGCGGAATCCGGGCTGTGTTCAGCTGTCTGCTGCTGGCCGGCACGTGGGATATCGGACAAGTTTGCACGACCTTGATGCGATGATATCCAGACACTTCCCCAACGACTCACCGTGCTTTTGTTCACTCCCAAGTCTCCGTAGACATTTGCAGGCGCCTGTTAATATCTGCTATGCTCTGGTTTTCTGCCAAAAGAAACTCAATGACAGCTCTCTGCTTGGAACGCACCTTGGTTACGGATGCCACTTTGAAGGCTACGTAATAGCGTCTCCACCTATGGGCTGAAAAGTGAATATTCCACGACGTCCCACGACGAACTCTGCATTTTTTCAACCGAAACTGGTAGTGGAAAAATATGTGTTGTAACTGCCAGCGGGAAACATATTCGAGACCAAGTATTTATGTTGAGATGCTGGAAGAATCCTGTATGGCGATCTATACGTCGCGTTGTATAAGGCTCGACAAATGGAGGTCAACTATGAAGAATATTTAATTGTTAAGCTATTTTTTGTATGTTTGTTTGAAGAGTCCAGTGTGTATGTGTGTGTTGGGGGGGGGGGGGGGGGAGGGGGAGTCGTGGAGGTAGGTAGTTGTAATGGAAGCCCAAACAGCAACCAATATGTTTTAAATATTTATTCTCCTTCAATATTCGTCACAGTTGCGATAATGGCGATTTCTTCGTGGCGACTTATTTCAGACCATCACGTTCATTTTCAAACCATGGCCACAAATGTATACATATTTTCTTTGCTTTGCAATAGAGGCTCCTCACTGGTCACGTGTTATTGTTGCCAAATAAATTCTCTTATTACAAATTATCTCACTATTAAAACACGACTATCGTGAAAAACAGTTCACACTGTGTAGTTAAAAGCAGGTTTCACAGAAATATTATTAACCAGTGGTTTAGTAAACAGAAAATGTAAAATATTCAGTGTGAATCAACCGATTTAAAAAAAATCATAACTGTTATGTTATTTGAGATAAGCGCATGAACAACGAACTGTTGGAAAGAGTAAACTCTCGAGTTTTACGTGGATCCCGCTAGGTAGCTGCAGTGTACGCCGACTTTAGTTCTAATAAAAATAGTGTCAGGACAACAGAAAGCGTTTTGTATTCTATGTTTTGCGCAATGCGGGTCAGTAATAACTGTTCAGCGCGCCTTTCGTACTAGGTGTAGTGTGGATCCCCCTACAGCACAGAGCATTAGACGATGGCATGAACAATCCCGAGAAATAGGTTGTTTGTGTAAAGGCAAATGACCGGGCTGTCCCCGAGTGACTGACACAGGCGTCGAACGCATCCGCCATAGTTTTACAAAGAGTCTGCAGAAATCCGATCGCCGTGCAGCTCGACAGCTCAATATGTCCCCGATGTCAGTCTGGCATGTGTTGCGTCGACGTTTACAAATGTTACCATACAAAAATCAACTACTGTAAGCTCTTCGTGAAGGTCACAAACAACAACGTGTGGAGTTCTGCAATTCCGTTTTTGACAAGAAGGAGGATGACAGTTTTATTCCACGCTTAGTGTTTAGTGACGAGGCAACATTAAATTTTAATGGAAGGATGAACCGTCATAATATGAGAATATGGGGTACAGAAGAACCACAGGAAGTTGTACAACATGAGAGAGACTCCTCAAAATTTCTTGAGTTTTGTGCAGTTTCACGTGAAAAGGTGTATTAGTCCATTTTTCTTTGCCCAGAATACTGCTACATATCTCGACAGGTTGAGAACTTTCTTTCCCCACCGTTGGAGACTGATTCGAAGGACTTCATTTACCAACACGATGGGGCACCGCCACACTGGCATCTGGAAGTGCGGAAATTTTTAAATCAATGGCCTACTGACCTATGGGTTGGTTGCACTAGACCAAATGATTCAGCCTTACATTACTGGCCTCCAATGTCACAGGGCCTGACTGTATGTAATTATTTCTTGTGGGGATTTATAATAGACTCTGTTTATGTGCCTTAGTTACCAATAACAATGAATGAGCTGAGATATTGCATGACAGCAGCTGTGGAACCCGTCACTCAAGAAAATTTTTTGCAGATTTGTGCTAAGTTCCTATGGGACCAAGCTGCGGAGGTCATCGGTACCTAGGCTTATACATTACTTAATCTAACTTAAACTAACTTACGCGAAGGACAACACATACACACAATCACACCAGAGGGAGGACTCGAACCTCCGACTGGAGGACCCGCGCGAACCGTGGCGAGACCCCCTAGACCGCGCGCCTGTAACTCAAGAGATGCTCGCTGCAGTGTGTGAATAATTTGTATAACACATTGACATATTATAGAAATGGAAGAGGATGTAGATGAAGACGAAATGGGAGATAAGATACTGCGTGAAGAGTTTGACAGAGCACTGAAAGACCTGAGTCGAAACAAGGCCCCGGGAGTAGACAACATTCCATTAGAACTACTGATGGCCTCGGGAGAGCCAGTCATGACAAAACTCTACCATCTGGTGAGCACGATGTATGAGACAGGCGAAATACCCTCAGACTTCAAGAAGAATATAATAATTCCAATCCCAAAGAAAGCAGGTGTTGACAGATGTGAAAATTACCGAACTATCAGTTTAATAAGTCACAGCTGCAAAATAATAACGCGAATTCTTTACAGACGAATGGAAAAACTGGTAGTAGCGGACCTCGGGGAAGTTCAGTTTGGATTCCGTAGAAATGTTGGAACACGTGAGGCAATACTGACCTTACGACTTATCTTAGAAGAAAGATTAAGAAAAGGCAAACCTACGTTTCTAGCATTTGTAGACTTAGAGAAAGCTTTTGACAATGTTAACTGGAGTACTCTCTTTCAAATTCTGAAGGTGGCAGGGGTAAAATACAGGGAGCGAAAGGCTATTTACAATTTGTACAGAAACCAGATGGCAGTTATAAGAGTCGAGGGGCATGAAAGGGAAGCAGTGGTTGGGAAAGGAGTGAGACAGGGTTGTAGCCTCTCCCCGATGTTATTCAATCTGTATATTGAGCAAGCAGTAAAGGAAACAAAAGAAAAATTCGGAGTAGGTATTAAAATTCATGGAGAAGCAGTAAAAACTTTGAGGTTCGCCGATGACATTGTAATTCTGTCAGAGACAGCAAAGGACTTGGAAGAGCAGTTGAACGGAATGGACAGTGTCTTGAAAGGAGGATATAAGATGAACATCAACAAAAGCAAAACGAGGATAATGGAATGTAGTCAAATTAAGTCGGGTGATGCTGAGGGAATTAGATTAGCAAATGAGACACTTAAAGTAGTAAAGGAGTTTTGCTATTTAGGGAGTAAAATAACTGATGATGGTCGAAGTAGAGAGGATATAAAATGTAGACTGGCAATGGCAAGGAAATCGTTTCTGAAGAAGAGAAATTTGTTAACATCGAGTATAGATTTAAGTGTCAGGAAGTCGTTTCTGAAAGTATTTGTGTGGAGTGTAGCCATGTATGGAAGTGAAACATGGACGATAACTAGTTTGGACAAGAAGAGAATAGAAGCTTTCGAAATGTGGTGCTACAGAAGAATGCTGAAGATAAGGTGGGTAGATCACGTGACTAATGAGGAGGTATTGAGTAGGATTGGGGAGAAGAGAATTTTGTGGCACAACTTGACTAGAAGAAGGGATCGGTTGGTAGGACGTGTTTTGAGGCATCAAGGGATCACAAATTTAGCATTGGAGGGCACCGTGGAGGGTAAAAATCGTAGAGGAAGACCAAGAGATGAATACACTAAGCAGATTCAGAAGGATGTAGGTTGCAGTAGGTACTGGGAGATGAAGAAGCTTGCACAGGATAGAGTAGCATGGAGAGCTGCATCAAACCAGTCTCGGGACTGAAGACCACAACAACATTGACAAATGCCATGCATCTCAAGGGGGAGCGCACGGAACACCTATGAGAAGGTGTGAAAGAAGCTTTTTGAGTTTCCCGTTCAGCAAACAACAAAATTCATTGTGTATGTTTCTTAGTTTCAGAAATATAGACGTGTCGAATCGGATGATTCTTTTTGGTGCATCCTTATTTAATGGATGTACACAGTACCCACTCTGAAATTTCTTACGTCTAGACCTAGGTTCCTCTGAGCAATTATTCAAAGTTCGCTTAGCTTGGAACCAGGATTTTATGATACATACGCTAAATGAACAAAATACATTTACAGTACATGTTTGTTTGGGTGGCCATCTTCCACAGCAACTATTGTAAATAAATCATTATCGTTTTTTTGTCTTAAGGTATCTACTATTAAAGTAGTTACCAAGAACAATGAATGAGCTGAGACATTGCATGACAGCAGCTGTGGAACCCGTAACTCAAGAAATTTTTTTGCAGATTTGTGCTAAGTTCTTATGGGACCAAGCTGCTGAGGTCGCACTAGCGTTGCTCACGTCCGTAGGTGTAACCTTAAAATACCCTACACGTGCCCCCTGGGTGGTGCTAATTGAGCAACAGTGATTACAGGCAGCCAGACTATCCATAGGATCTCCTGGCAATGACATATCAACTAAATAGCAGAAACAGTTCTTTTCAGAGCTCATTAACAAGAAACATTGGACCAACTATCAGACTCCTTCAACTGAATATCGAAAGCATTAGCAGGGCAAAGTGTGACTACCTGTCAAAATTTTTGCTGGACAACAATATCGGTGTCGTCGCCATTCAAGAAACTCGTGTTTCCAGCGAAGAAATATTCCGAAGCCGAGGTCGAATTCCTGGATATTCTGCACTTGGTGTAACTTACCACAAGGTGTATGGAATTGCTACGTATGTCCGTAACAACATAAACGAAGCTTCGCTGATTTCTGTAAGTGTGGAGGCAGATATACATACAGTTGTCATACAACTGCACGGCATTACTATTACAAATGTTTACAAACCACCCAAAACAACATGGCCCGATTTTGTCCTACACACAGCAGAACATCCTGCAATTTACATAGGAGACTTCAATAGTCACCATGAACTTTGGAAGTACTCTCAAAATGATGAAAATGGGAGCATGCTTGCAGAATGGATCGAAGAGAATAATCTTCATCTAGTGTTTGATGCCAAAGATCAAGGCACTTTCAGGTCAGCTGCTTGGGACAAGGATACAAATCCTGACTTATGCTTTGTTAGCTGCAACGAAACTGGCTTTCCCATCAACACCACAAGGAAAGTGATAGATGCTTTTTCTCACAGCCAACACAGACCTGTAATAATACAAACTGGCTGCACTGTTCCTGTCATTCGATCAACTCCGCATGCTCGATGGAATTTCCAGAAAGCCGACTGGATGAAGTTTTCAACGGAACTGGATAAGACCATTCGATGGATACCTCCATCACATAATAACTATCAACGCTTCATTGGTGCAGTAACAGCAACAGCTAAAAAGTGTATGCTAAGAGGATACCGAAAAGAATATGTTCCAGGACGGAATGAGGAAAGTGAAACAGTGTACCAATGCTTCCAGCAAAGTGGTGACTCAGAGATAGCTACGGAACTATTGTCCAGCTTGGACATGTCTCGGAGGCAGAAATGGGCAGAAACTGTCAAAACTATGGACTTTACCCACTCGAGCAGGAAAGCATGGAGTCTTCTGAGAAAACTGGGAGTAAGTGCACCAGCATGCAGAAAAAATTCCGAAGTAACACCAGACCAAATTGCTTCCCACATCATTACCACCTCAAGAGTACCTCCTGACAAGAAACATACAAGACATATCAGACGACAGCTTCGTGACCTTAAAAAGAAGGCATCTCCCTCATCTGAGTATACCCATCCCTTCACAGTTTCAGACATTGACTCTGGACTGAAGGACCTCAAACCTCTTAAGGCACCTGGATTCGATGGTATCCACCCAGAATTCCTGATCCATATGGGAGGAAAAGCTAAGAAATGGCTGGCAGAATTCTTCACTGACATCCTGCTGACTGGTCAACTTCCATCTGAGTTTAAAAAGGTGAATATAATATCTGTTCTGAAACCTGGCAAACCCAGCAACAGGGTAGAAAACTATCGCCCCATTTCCCTACTCAGCTGCTGTTACAAGCTTTTTGAAAGGCTAATATATAACAGAATAAGTAGCGCTATCTTAGAGAACATTCCAGTTGATCAGGCAGGCTTCAGACCAGGGCGTAGCTGCTGCGACCAAGTATTGTCTCTCACATCCTTCATAGAGTCAGGATACCAAATGAAGCAGAAAACATCTGTGGCATTTGTTGATCTAACTGCTGCCTTCGACACTGTGTGGAGGGAAGGCCCTATCTACAAATTTCTCCGCATCATACCCTGCAGAACAATGGCTCGACTGATTAACAGCATGCTAAGTGATCGGAAGTTCCAGGTAATCACTGGAAGCAACATAAGTAAGGAGAGGAAGCTGAACAACGGATTGCCTCAAGGATCAGTTCTCTCACCCTTACTGTTCAACCTATATCTATCTGATCTATAAGACACTTCGTCCAGAAAATACTGCTATGCCGATGACCTTGCTCTAGCCGTCAAACACCAGGAAATGAAGACAACAGAAGAGATTTTAGCCAATGACCTGTCTGCATTAGACAATTGCTTCAAAATCTGGAGACTCCAAACCAGTGTGAGTAAAACAGAAGTGTGTTGCTTCCATCTAAATAACCAGTTGGCGAACATAAAACTGGAGGTAAGTTTCAGAGGCAGAATTCTTCGTCACATCTGGAACCCAAAATATCTTGGTGTCATCCTGGATCGTACACTATGCTTCAAACAACACCTTCTTAACTTAGCTCAAAAACTGAGGACTCGAAACAACATCCTCCATAAGCTATGCGGAACTACCTGGGGACCTTCAGCAACCACCCTGCGAACTTCAGCTCTGGGCTTGGTATACTCAAGTGCTGAGTATTGTGCACCTGTTTGGATGAATAGTCATCATACAAGGCTTGTTGATACCCAGCTGAATACGACAATGCGCATAATATCTGGCACAATCAGATCTACTCCAGTTTATTGGCTTCCACTGTTAACCGGTATAATGCCTCCTGATCTACGCAGATGTACTGCCCATATGAGAGAATCCCACAAGATCTCCAGGAATTCTAACCTACCCGTGCATAGTGACCTGCCACTTTTAAATCGCAAGAGACTGAAATCACGTCATCCAACTCTGTGCGATGCTGCTGACATGGTTGCTAAGAATTTCAAACCTCTTGAAGAATGGAAAGGTCGGTGGGAAGCAGTGACAGATGTGCAAAAAAATGGTTCAAATGGCTCTGAGCACTATGGGACTTAACATCTGAGGTCATGAGTCCCCTAGAACTTAGAACTACTTAAACCTAACTAACCTAAGGACATCACACACATCCATGCCCGAGGCAGGATTCGAACCTGCGACCGTAGTGGTAGCGCGGTTCCAGACTGAAGCGCCTTTAACCGCGTGGCCACACTGGCCGGCAACAGGTGTGCACCTGCATAACATCTTCTCAGGTGCTAAACTTCTAAGTGGATTCCACTTAGCACGCAAGACGTGGTCTACTCTCAACAGAATCCGTACCAGCCATGGGCGATGCAGGGATGCTCTCTTTAAGTGGAAGAAGCTGCCTGATCCAGCTTGTGACTGCGGGGCTCCATACCAGACTGTTCATCACATTGTCAGTGAATGCAGGATTCGAGCCTATCACGGCGCCAAAGAGGACTTCCTGCTAGCAACTCCAGATGCAGTGCGTTGGATTGAAGGACTGGATATTCAGTTGTAAAGACAAACTTAAGTTTCTTGTGTGTCAATATGTACATATGTATATGTAATTTCATTATATGTCTGTATTAGCCATACGCTGAATAATACTATTAAAGTTAGTTTGGAGAAACAAATAATAACTAATTCGAATTTACAGTGTTTTAATGGGATGGCACCATACTGTATCGTCACTGTGTGCAGAACTGCAGAGTCGATAGTCAGCTTCAGATGAATTAATTTAAACTTTCTTCTTTGCTTCGTAAATGAATGGGCAGGGTGAGCTGTTTTAGAAATGCTGATGTTAATTTTTCTCTTAGGGAAAAGGTTTTTCTGAAGTGCACGCGTCTTTTTTTTACATTTATCCCTACCCTATGTTAGGCAGGGATGTTTGAGATCTGATCGAGTTTAGCGGACAGTTATTTTCTGGCAAGGGGTTTCAAATGGGCAATATCAGGCAGGAGGTTTCTGGGTTTTGTCATCTGTTAGATAATCAAAGCTAGCTAGCCATTAACCTTGTTATAAAACGGGTGATTTAGGATACTTTTTTGTTTTTTGTGGGACAGTACTTACTACAGAGGCCTAGTGTGTATACTTATATCTGTTAGTGCAACAAAGTTAAGTGGCTGACTTAATATACACTTCATTATCTCTAACTTTAGTGTACGTATTCGAAAGGATGAGGGATTACAGTGTTTCTTTGTCACCTGTATTCGCTACTCAAGACAGCAGGGAATCTGGTAGATAGCTTCCCAAATGAGAATAAGTGGGAGGGGATTTACAACCTACAACATTCGTCTGATACCCAGTACTCGTAAAACCTCCCGAAAGCTTTGATTGCAACCGAGTGTATGGAACTGACTTCAATTTATGTCTGGAATGCACTGGTCGACCTTTTTTCAGCCCATAATTTTCTCTGTTTCATTTAAATAAGGCACAGTCTCTTGTTTTTCATTTCCAGAAACAGTTACCGTGATAGCAGTCTTTAATTTAAAATGATTACGGGATTTACAAATAACACAGCTATTAAGGTGTCATTGAAATAGAACGTAACTTAAAAGCTAAAATATAAGCTAATACTGCAAAACATTAGTTTAACGCGTTTCTAAGGTCATGATTTCACTCTGGATGAAGACATGACCACCGAAACTCGTTAAGTAAGTGGTTTGCTTGACTGAGCGTATATGATAGCTTCCAAATGCAATACAGTCATGATCTTTATATCTGCGTCTTCATCTATAGTCGGCAAGCCACCTAACGGTAGGCGGCGGAGTGTACTTCGTGCGCCAGTGTCACTTCGCCGTGTCCTGTCATGTCGCGAACAGTTCGTGAGAAGAACGATTGTTGGTAAGCCTTCGTGTGTGCTCGAATATCTGCAGTTTTACTTTCACGCTATTTTCGCAACGAAGAAGCAACACACTTTGGTTGATTCTTGTAAGAACGTACGCTCTCTGGACTTTCACAGTAAACAACACCGTGATGCGGAGCGCTCTTGCAACGTCCGCCTCTGGGTTAGCTGAGGAGCTCCGTGACATTTTCGTTCTTGCTATATGAACTGAGCCGGCCGAAGTGGCCGTGCGGTTAAAGGCGCTGCAGTCTGGAACCGCAAGACCGCTACGGTCGCAGGTTCGAATCCTGCCTCGGGCATGGATGTTTGTGATGTCCTTAGGTTAGTTAGGTTTAAGTAGTTCTAAGTTCTAGGGGACTAATGACCTCAGCAGATGAGTCCCATAGTGCTCAGAGCCATTTGAACCATTTTTATATGAACTGAAACGAAACACGCTGCACTTCCTTCGATATTTCCTATTTTCTCTGCTAATCATAGCTGGTACGGACCCCAGACTATGGAGCAATATTCAGGTATTGGTCGAACGAGGGTTTTGGTAGAGTACCTCCTTTTAAGGTGGACTGCTTCTAATGACTTTCGTTCTTTCATCTACATTTCCTTCAAATGGTTTTATGTGGTATTTCCATTTTAAATCGCTCCGTACTCATATTCCTAGATATTTTATGGGTGTCACAGCTTGTTGTGACTGTTCCGCAATCGTATAATCATACAGTAATGAGTCTTTCTGCTCATTTACGCGTCATACGTTACATATTTTTATATTGTAGGTTTAGCCACGAAAAGCTCCATCGAAATACCGACGTTATCTGCCAGGTCATTTGTATTTGCTGTGAAAAACAATAATCGTATAAAATCCAGTGGGGTACGTCCTGAACGCTTTTCTCGGTTCAGAACGATATGTTATGTTCTGTCTGTTAGAAACTCTTCAGTCTAGTCACACATTTGGCTTGATATTCCGTATGTTCGTATTTTGTTCATTAGGTGACGATGCAGCACTATCGAACACCTTCCGAAAGTCAAGGAGAATGTTATCAATATGGGCGCCGGTACCTACTGCTTGCCGATCTCGTGGACGAAAAGAACGAGCGGTATTTCATACGATTGCTATTTTCGGAATAGATGTCGATTCCTACAGAGGAGATTATATCTTTTTGGATGCGCCATATAGATAAGATTGACAGACGACATCGAAAAAGTTTAAAGAAATGCATTTAGTTTCGTATTATCGCCATAGAGGGGAGAGAGTATCCCTGATATAATAAGCTAATTGGGGTGGCAATAATTTAAAAAATCAATCAACAGCTTCCTCTTCCGAATACCAAAATACTGTGTTTATTCCTACTGCCTACACGGGAAAGAATGAACATCGTAATAAAATAAGAAGCAATCAGAGCTCGCACTGAAAGAATTAGAAATGACAGTTTTGTGAAACGCTTGCAGCTTGTTGCGCAAAACTTACTTCAACGGCTCGTGAAGTAAAGTGAAAAACTGTTTCATCTGTGGAATAGCCGAGCGACCACGTTCAAACACGGTTGAAAGATGTGCACAACAAATTAGATTGTACAAAAAATCAAACATCAGAATTCTGTGGCGAGTAATTGGACGAAAGACTCTTAAAGGTACAATGATTATTAATAAATATTGAGGTAACACCAAGACGAAGACTAAATAACCGGCCGGCCGCTGTGGCCGAGTGGTTCTAGGCGCTTCAGTCTAGAACCGCACGACGGCTACGGTCTCAGGTTCGAATCCTGCCTCGGGCATGGATGTGTGTGCTGTCCTTAGGTTAGTTAGCTTTAAGTAGTTCTAAGTTCTAGGGGACTGATGGCCTCAGTTGTTAAGTCCCATAGTGCTCAGAGCCATTTGATTTTGAACTAAATAACCGTTCCGTATCTCACGAAATAGTAAAATACAGTCAGTAATGGATGTGAAGTCTCAAGAATCCAAGTATTGGGGCTCTGTGATTAGAGAAGCAGTAAGAATCAGATTATTTGATAACAACTTCAATAGAGATCCTGGCCAGGCACTTAGCAATTCGTGGGAACGGGCACTTGATGAACAAAGTGCACTGAGGAGGACTTCTTATAGCTGACCATTAAATGTTCATGGTAGCGTTGCAAGTGACACTGGACGGCTAGCGTAAACGTAATCTGTGGACGTAGAGGGCGCCATCTGAGGGCGCGCCATCTGCAACTCAGATGCCGTCCTCTGGACATGAATGTGGGAGACTGACAGCTTCAAGACAGTCAAGACTTAGCCACTGTCATGCACGCAGGAGGGGGGTGGGGGTACCACTCACCACGCCTAGTCATTGCCTTTCGTGTTCCACTTGAAAATAGGAAACGACCCTCTGTAAGCCTCCGTAGGAGCCATAATTTTTCTCATCTTATCTTCGTGGCGACAGTAGAATCGTTCCGCAGTCCCCCTCAAATGCCAGGTCTCTAAGTTTCCGCAGTAGTGTCTCGCGAAAATATCGTCACCTTCCGTCCAGGGATTTCCATTTGAGTTCACGAAGCATCTCCAAAACACTAGCGCCCTGATAGCACCCACCGGTAACAAATCTAGAAGCGCGCCTCTGAACTGCTTCATTGTGTTCTTTTAATCCGACGTGGTGGGGATCCCAAACATCGAGCAGTACTCAGTAATGGATCACACTAGTTCTCCTTTATAAATGTTCTACACTTTCCTAAAATCCTCCGAATAAAAAAAAAATAATCCGGGCCTTCCTTACTAAAGCCCTTACGTGCTCGTTCCATTTCATACGGCATAGCAACGTTACGTCTCATTATTTAAGCGACGTGACGGAACTGTTTTTTTCTCCTCATCTGCATTAACTTACATTTTTCTACATTTTTTAGCAGGTTGCCATTCAGCAGAACAGCTAGAAATTCTGTCTAGGTCGTCTTGTACCCTCCTACATCTACTCAACGACGAAATCTTCCTGTACTTCACAAAGTTATCAGCAAACAGCTGTAGATTGTTGCTCATCCTGACCGCCAGATCATTTATGAGTATAGAGAACAACAGATACACCATCACAATTACCTGCGACACTGCCGACGAAAGTCTTGTCTCTGAGGAACACTCGCCGTCGCGGATAACGTACTGGTTTCTATTACTCAAGAAGTTTTCAAGTCACTCACATATCTAATAATCTAATCCGCATGCTGTGACCGGGTTTTCCATCGGACCTGACCACTTACTTGTTTTCAACTTTTTCAGGTGCTTCTCTACGCCGGGGTTGCCTATTTCTATGTGTTTCAGGCGGGAGTCTGTAAGACAGTCGAACTATGGTATGTCTGCACGATCGTCTTGCGTGTATGATTTCTTAAACGTGAAATTTAAATCTTCAGCTTTTGATGTCTTCTGTTGCTGCTGTAGATTGATCAGCTAGTGACTACATGGAAGGCTTCTACCTGCTTCTTCATTTTGCGTATGACAAGATTTTCTCGAGTTCTCGGCAAGATATGTTTCTACGGTATGACAGCGGAAGTTATTTTATGCTTCGCGCATTGATCTTGATGACGGAGACAATCTTCGAAAGTTTGGGATTTTTTCGAATTTGATGCAGTAAATTAACCAAGAACTTCCTAGCCAACGGTCAGTAATGTCCTACGATCTCTCAGTGACTTAGATGTGAAGTCTTAACAGTCAAATGTATCTCCACCAGTGTTTAAAAAAGGGAGTTATGAGCTTCCGCTAGAGCCTCATTAATGGAGGAAAGAGACACAGCATATTAAAAAAAGTATGTAAGCGCATTGTAAGCCTTCAGACCTGCAATATTGACGGGGTTATTGTAATGGGAGAGACCGCGTAGGGGCAGTGGGCCTACGAGCTATATCTATCTGTATCCAGATCCCGCTCCAGCTACTGGGTCTGGGTGCTACTGAGTCCTCTCCATTTGGCTCGGTCTTCCCAACACTTTTCTTCCTCCACTTGCTGCCAGGTCACACCTCTCCTTCCCACAGATATTCTCACTCCCGTTTTCCGCTGTGTTCTTGGGCACCCTATAGTTTCTTTTCCATCCATCTTTAGTTCTTCCATAATTTTGGGAAGTCTTTGTCCATGTATCCTCTTAGCATGCCTGTACAATCCTAATCTCTTTTTTTCAATCGCTTCTCTCATACTTTCTTGTTTAAGGTTCTTTCTAATATCTACATTCCTTACTCTGTCCATTCTTGTCTTTCCCTTAACTGCTCTGAGTAATTTCGTTTCCCCTTCTTGCAGTCTATTCCAGTCCCTTTCTGTCATTGTCCACGTTTCTCTTCCATAGGTGACAATAGGGAAGTAATAACTCTTATACATATATATACTTATATATAATTATACTTATAATAACGGGCTGTATTATACGAAAAACATGGAACTACGAGTAATGTAGATAGTGTAGCATATTTTACTGTCACAGTTTCCCAGCAACTAGGGACTTATTTACTAGTGTACCCTTCACTGGCTGAGTTACTGTTTATACTTACTGGACTGCACTGTGCACTGGATTATCAGTGAAACTGACAGCAATGACTGGAGAGGTCAGGAAACGGTGACGCGTCTCGTGGACTACAACATCGTGGAATACAGATAAATGGTCAAAAGTCCCGTTATTTGATTACTTTTAAAGGGTGTGTCAAGCCTACCGGTGTAGGTAGGTTCAAAATTCAACTAACAATAGGCGTCTTCAGATGGTTTGAAAGCTAGGAAAACACTTGTAAATATTCCTGTTAACTGTAAGCATTTCATTACTTGCAAACGGCCTGAAGTCCGGAACGCATTATCCTGAAATATATCGTTGCATCTAGAAGATAACACTTACCAACTGCTGTCTCGTCAATTTTGTAGTAACGGTACCTTTATTTCTGCGACATTCTAAGAAGTATCGTATACCATCGTCACTAATAAGGGGCGACAGCGGACCTCCAGAATATAATCCTCACGAAGCATTGTGGAGCCAACTAAGGAGAGATCAAAATAACTGATTCGAAGTGCCTTTTTTAGCAATCTTCCCTACAGCTGTACAAAAAGGCTAACAAAAGAATGTGACTGTGATATTAGAAGTTACAACGCACAAACAAAATGTTACTCAGAAATATTAGGTATGTGTATAACGACGTAACTTATAACTTCTTGAATTGCCAAATTCTGATTGTACTCCTTACTTCGTTCCTTGGTAAAGTGATGCGAGAAAGTAGAGGCGTATTATTAACCTCTCGCAAATAACGATATCTCTGGACTCACATTCAGAGAAACTGAATGAAGCGCATTACACTATGCAAAGGAGGAGAGATGTTTTGAGGGAAGAATATCACCCGGCACTGATCCAAGCATGAAGTCATCACTACCGGCCGCAACTGAAGCAGACGACTGTTCGATGGATACAACAGTCGACGATAGCCACGTACTGTGGAAATCAGATGACCGCCAGCGAAACATTGCGAACAGCTGAGCTGAAATAAATGTCAGTTCTGTTTCTATTTTACTGCTAAATGGCCATACAATCCAGTGAATCTCTAAACTTGTAGCTTGTTGCTGTATTTCACTTAATAGTGGAGTGTACAGACACAACACTAACGTTGCCTCTTTCTTTTTCTGTAGAACCACAACAATTACTATGTCTTCAGTCCGCTTACGTTAGTTGTGAAGTAGCAAGAATGCAAGAATGCAAGAATGGCTATTCGGTGCAGTATGTTCCAAATGTAAAGTAAAAAAAAACAAAAAACAAAAAGGTATGAATAGAGGTGACTGTTAAATGAAATATATTACAATGGTTACCATCCTATATACGGACATGGTATGGGAGTTTTCAAAACAACAGGGTCTTTTTCTATGGTACGTTGTGATGTTTTTAAGGACATATCTTTATCTCCTTCCATGTGACGATCGCGTAAAATAATTCAGTATTAAGCTATTCACGATACAAAAGGATCAGTTTGAATTAGAATGTATTACAAAGTATTTTTTTAAGAGTTTCAATCGCAACCAATATAAACGAGGATTTCTATTGTACCTTAAACCATTCTGCCCCTTCGTTTTCGGTGGTTAAGGGTGAAGTTGCTGAACTGAGGAATGGGCATGAGGAAGGTGTGCGTTGAGGACGACATGCGCGACCACAGATCATGGAAGAAATTTACAGTAACGTACTCAAGGATCTCCGAGTGGCGGTACTCTTTCTTGCAAATGTTGGAAGAGATATTAGTGGTTGAGGTCCTCCACAGTTTACACCAAGTTATAGATACGGTATTTTCCAAGTTATAGGTATCATATCTCTTAAGCATTGACCGTAAACACGTTCAAAAGAAAACCGCTGAAGAGTGTTCAAACCTCTTGAAACATAATAAGTTGTAGTAAGTGCTACAGTTGCTCGTAGGTACAAACGTAAAAATGAACTCGTCATACACACTAGAGACGGACAGTCAAAACAGTAGGCAGAAGAAGGTTAAATAGCAATAACGAAAGGAAAACAGGACCAGTGCGTGCAAACCTCCCGCTCCGAGGTATCCGTAGAAATTTAATCCTGTGTATACGTGCAGATAATAACAATTTCGTTCGGCACAATGAACTGGTGCACGGTTTTCTTTTGGACGCCACTTCGGCCACTTCCGTGTCCCTAACCAGCACCAATTGTTCAACCGGAGAAACAGGACCGACTCTTCAACGTGGAATCCGAACCACGTGTTCATGGCGCCTCCTCACAACGCTGAGGGGCGAAGGCTAGGTTAAAACGATGACAAAAAATTCCGTAGTCTGACCGACATTGAATCCCGCACTTTACCGCTAGACCGAAAAGCTCCAGCTCTCTGTTGATAGTTCATCTATAGCTAAATGGTTCAAATGGCTCTGAGCACTATGGGACTTAACTTCTAAGGTCATCAGTCCCCTAGAACTTAGAACTACTTAAACCTAACTAACCTAAGGACATCACAAACATCCATGCCCGAGGCAGGATTCGAACCTGCGACCGTAGCAGTCGCGCGGTTCCGGACTGAAGCGTCTAGAACCGCTAGACCACCGCGGCCGGCCATCTATAGGTTTTGGGAATAAGTTCGAGAGTATCGGAATATGTGACATAAGTCGCCTTATCTTTTGCTTGTATTGCTCTGGAGCTTAATTTCTTTTTACAAATCCCATGCGACCGTAGACCTTAGTACCATACGGGTAAAAAGGTTTGGATCACCCATGAAAAAAGCTACATACTTTATTTCGGTGTGCAAACGCGTCGTACAAAGTAATTAGACTACCAAAATAATTATTTTTCTTTATATCACTAAGTACAGTACAATATGGTTTAGATTTTAGTCTCTTCAAAATTACACCCTTTGTTCTCAGAACGGCTGCACAAACGCTTGACATACTGGAGATAAGATGTTGTAGTATATTTGCAGATATTGCAGTGCAAAAAGTCTGCGAATTGTTCCATCTATCTTCAACATTAAATGACCTCAGTCTGTTGACCGCCCTGTCAAGTTCATCTCATTAGAGTTCAATGGGATTTAAGTCAGGTGGCTGATTTACTAAAATTATGTTCTTCAGTTCCCCACATTTCCCTTTTCTATTGACATACTCTGTGCACAGTTTAGAAGCATGTTTGGGATCATTGTTCCGCTGCAGCAAACCCACGACTAATAAGTCTCTTGCCAGATGGAACTGCACTGTTGATCAGTATCCTGTGATATCCTCCCTTCTTTAACGTCCCATTAATTCTCATGAGATCATCGATTTCATCAGGCCAAAACATTCGCACTTCATGACCGACAGTCCACTGTGCCTTTCCGCTGGCATGATACACTGACTCATCATAAGTTCTCCACGACGTCTACGACCAAACGTCCGACGACGGCTTCACAGTAATACAGCCTTAAATTCGTCCTTGAATGATACCTTGTACCATTCCTGCACTTTCCAGTTTTTATATTACTGTTCCCAATGTAATCATTTTACCTTATTTTGTTTGGGTAATTAAGGTTTATTGGCCGCTAAGCACACCTTTAAACCTTGTTCACGAAGATAGAGATCCACTGTTGAGACCGGAGCTGCTCGCCTACTAGGCATTTTCTCGCGAATTTCTGATGCAGAACGAATCTTCTGATGTTTACTCTGTACACATATGAACTGATTTTCCCTGTATCGTTTCTTTGTATGTTACTGTGATCTTCCAAATCGCGAAACACTAACATTGGTACCAGTTTGCTTGTACCGCTCCAGTGTATACACTAGTGCGGAATAGGTTACGCCAACTTTTTTTGCTGTTGTATTACTAGAATATCCTTCCCGATGCAGAGGTACAGTTACAGCACGTCTTTCAATCCCAATATGCTGTTTCTGTACCATTAAGAGGTAATATGATATGAACCTGTTCAGTTATACAAACACACTGCTTGATGCACTCAATGTACTGTGAACTAATGCGAACTGATTGCTAGGCAGACAGCCGAAGGAATGAGGCCCGTTGTAATGGAACCATCTTAGATAAAGCCACGTAAGTGTTCCTGTGGATACTCATTAGCGCCCCTCTAGACAAACAACCAGTCAAATGCACTACAGAGGCACTTAGTCTTTACGTGTTTATACTTGTTTTGTTATTGGAATGGAGATTTGATAAAATATTCAAAACGAAATTTCTGTTTTAATGACAAACCCATAGTTGTGATAGGTGATCGAAACATTTTGACCAGTGGTGTACGTATGTGACCTACATTCCGGCTTGATATCTCTACCTGTTCCTGAGAGAATGGGGTCTTGATAGTCGGACGGCCAGACAGAGGGACAACAAAATGGTTCTATTTATAAGGGTCCCGTTTTTACCGATTGAGGGACGAAATCCTAAGAAACTGTTCAACCTGCAGAAAAAGCCGTGACTACTGTCCTCCGTGGTTGTGGTATAGCGCTCACCATCTCACCAAGGGGAGAACCATCACCTAACAGCTGAACGTATTCGGAAATGTTATTCATACTGTCTACAGCATCTAGCAAAACAGTGTTTTCTTCCTTCAGAGTGAGAGTAATTAATAGGTGGAATTCTGACGAATTTATTCGGATGTCGCCTGTCTAACAACACTTCATCAGGTAGCTGTATTTCGGATTTGATGAATATGGACGCATTAGTGAGAACACTTCTTCTCCAGCGCTGACAAGATCTATTTCAGCTCTCGATCGTATCCCACTGATGCAATCGTATTTAACGGAGATTACACGGATAAGTCAATGCAAAGAAAAAATGAACCTTATCATGAAACGAACTATCTCACTTTAAAAGACCTATATGTTACGAAATTAAATTTCATTGCTTGTGAACAATGAATTCAATTACATTCCAAGGATTTTAGGACACAATTTATCATCTTAACATTCGGATGCACGAAACGATTGTGTTTGTTGTAAAGATGTGTGCATGCCAAACATGAAACAGGGTAAAAGAAAAGCAATATAGATAAATAGTTAAACAGAATACTGTAAAATTCAACTGCCTAATAATGACATAAATTGTACTACATAAGATTCATATATGTTACCCGCGTAATGAATTCCAGTAAACCTCCATCCCCAATGACTTAAAAAAATGGAACTCCCATATGTATATGACATCATATCCCCCAAACGATGTGTCTGATGTGTATGCTGAAGGCGGTGCAGGAAAGTACCCAGGTATAGTCTGAATGGGAAGCTTTTTATTGTAACACAAGTAAACAATCTTCTCTGAAGGGAGCCAATTTTGAAGACAATAACGGAAAACAAGTCAGTTCTTGAATATTGAAAGAACAACAATAACATCTAAAGGCAGAAGGCATGAAAATACAACAGTGAATAGAAAGTTCCAAGATTCAATGTTCATACAATAAGCATGTCACAATCAAAGTCCAGAAGGGACTAAAGAAGTTAATGTCAAAAAAGGACGAGCAAAAGTTAAAGTCCCAAAGGCAGGTACAAAAGTTCAAGTTTGGTGTATTGCTGATGAAAGACAAAGATTACAAAGCCCAATTGTTGGTCACAGCATCGCAAGGCACATGTCATCGGTGTAGGGACCAACAACGATGTAGGTGGATAACTGGCAGCCCCTGGAAGTGAAGAAGATCGATGGGGACGGCGCCTTGTTGTAGTGTCGGAACCAGGGTGTGATCGTGATTGAGAGAATGCTTTCACAATCAGTGTATGTCCGAAGATACTCACCTGAAGTGAATTGCTGGAGTGTAGTGTGGCCACCAGCTTCAATACTACCCAGACACCACAGTATACAGGTGCTACAACCTGTCATGTGGCGTATGGAGGAGTATAGGTCCACGGAGACAGTGATCACGGTAGCGGTTGGGCTACCTACCGCCTGCTGGCCATTTGTCGTCTATCATCTGAAGAGCTGTCGCCTGCGAGGTCTGTGCCCGCGTTTCTGGTCTGTGTTGTTGCTTACTGGGTGTGTAGGTGCAAGGCCTCGACACAGAAGTGTTCTACAATGATATAATTTTGCAAGTACACTTAGCGGTAATTGGGGATAAATGCAAAATTTGTTTGGTTTAACGTTAGTAGTAAAAAAGTAACAAACTGAAACATCTTGCATGATGCAGCAAATTTACTGCACGAATAGCAAAAGCAAAAATGTAGTAAATAATGGAAAACTACTTTCCTCTCGTCATTCTGGGGAGGGGGGAGGGGGGCGGGGAAAGGCTTCAAAAAGATTTAAAATTATATGTAAAGTTTGTTGGACGTCGCTAAGTGTCCTCATACTCAAATACTCAATGAATATAATCTGGGTAATTTATGCACCATGAGTTATACTACCTTAAGATATGTACTGTAACGGCAATGCCGGCCGGGATGGCCGAGCGGTTCTAGGCGCTACAGTCTGGAACCACGCGACCGCTGCCGTCACAGGTTCGAATCCTGCCTCGGGTATGGATGTGTGTGATGTCTTTAGGTTAGTTAGGTTTAAGTAGTTCTAAGTTCTAGGGGACTGATGACCTCAGAAGTTAAGTCCCATAGTGCTCAGAGCCATTTTTTTTTGTAACTGCAATACTTGACTAATTTTGTTAAACCTTATAGCTTTTAGAGTAGATGATGAAAGGAATTTAAATTCTTGAATTTGGCCAATAACTGTGTGAAATATTGAAAATCAAATGTTTGTTACTGTGGAAATCCACAGATATGCAACCTGCATCTAGAACTGTGTACCACGCTCCGGTTTAGCCATTTAGTAATACAGATGACACCTCTGTCGTGCTTTCCAGTATGCAATGATGCAGACCTACACTTAGCATCTGTAGATACGATAAAACTGAGTAAAGTGTTGATGCATCGACTTTTCAGTAAATCGTCTGGGTGATAGTGATGGTGGTATAATGAATGTAGTATGTCGATGTTTCCAATATACTTGATTTTTCGATGCATTCCAAAGAGGGTTCGTCATCTCAAAAGTAGTGTTAGATTTTGAACAAATATCTATCATCATTTTAAGTTATTCTGCAATTGGTCGCTCATTTTTAATTCACACATAAGTTATGTCTATAAATTTGAGTAATTTGCTGTTAGTTAAAAGAAAATTTGTTTTGGTTGATAATTGCACCAAATGTATATTAGTACATGTAGTTTCATACCTCATGTAATGAGGCAAGGGTAATTAACTGCATTCTGTATATTTCCTTAAATACAACTCAGACATTATGATAAAAGAATGAAAGCAGAAAAACTCGTGGTTCGCTATATCTTCAACGGCTTGCTTACTTTAGCAAAATGTTATATCGCAATTCTGTATTACATACCTACAGATCTCATCAGTCACACGTACCGAAGTATTTCGCATTTCGCTAAAATGCTTGCGTATGATACAGTGCAATGGCGACGCTGTGAAATGCAGCTCCTCAAATACATCTATGGCAAAGAGTATCCAATTTCTTCGTGGCGTTTGCAATACTATTCATAATTTCGCCATGCACGGTTTTTGCGTTGGACATGAATTCTGAGACACTACATATCGTGTGGATATCCTGCGATTATTTTCAAACGAAGTAACAACAGACTAATTGTTCCTAAAAGTAAACACGAGGAAGAGGAGACGAAGAAAAAGATGGTAAGATGAGCTGTAGTGTTGGACTGTCATGGTAACTATAAATGGCACGGGATACAGAGCAATGGAAGTATGCATGACAATATTCATACCCTACATTCAACTGGAACCGTTGACCTATTAACTGTAATGAGCTTTTCGTGCTGATTGTAGGTGGATGACTATAACTGAGGTGTATTCAAAAGGGATTATGCCTTATGTCAGACATAACATATTGATGTTATGTTGATTTATCTCTTTTGTTCCTCTTCTCCTTTATAGTTTTAGGGGCAGTCAGTCTGTTGTTAATTTGTTTATTAATAATCGCAGGCACGATATATAGTGATCCACAATAAGAGTCCAAGACATAAACTGTGTGTGACGAAAACTTGAATAATTTATTAAACGCCATTAAGAAATTGGAGATTCTTTTGCTACAGAAGGATTTATGGCACTGAATTTAACAGTATCGCCATTACAGTGGATGGTACGCAAACGTTTTAGTCATGGTAACGGAAAACGAAATAGTAATTTGACACACATGGTGGATGAGATTTGTTGGTATAAAATACAGCACTGTGATAAAATATTTTGTTTAACTAGGCCAGCGACTGTAATATAAAGCCAATTATTAGTTCTACTGGTTTTCATTCTTTTAACATGATGTTTGCTCTGTATTTAACGATCTATACCCAACAAAAACCCATTAATTGCCTTCACCTAGCTACTCAAGATACTAACGCCTGAGCTCAAACGCCTCTGTAATTCTTTGCACTATGGGGATAATTTATTTCTAGGAATCTGTAACTGAAATCCCTGGGCTAGCAGGACTGAGCGGATGCTGTCGTATTTGTGGAATGGGGCCAAAATAAGTTACTGTCAGTTGCACTCAACATATAAACTTTATTTCTTAAAACGCACAATCCCACAAGCAAGAATCAAAACTCTCAAGGTTTTAACGAAAGACCTCCTTTGATTTAATAGAGATCGGCTGAAGGCTGCATCGAAAAACCAAGGCACAAGGCCTAAGCAAGGAATTGAGGTACATGAGTTCTTCTGGAGGTTTCACTTCTTTAGAACAATTTTTTTTTATCTTCAATATAAATGAGCTGAAAGCCTTAGCTTAACTTTTTCCCATAGAACTCGGCTGAAGACCTCACATTAATCAAGAACAGTGTTACGGCTTAAGGCTGAAACAAAGATTTTCAAAGTTAAATCTAAACAGGCTGAAAACTCGGCTGAAAGCCACATACCAACTTGAAATCAATTTATGGCTTAAGGCCTAGGCAAAAGGAATTTCCAATTTTATTTTGAAAGGCTGAAACTCGGGTGAAGGCCACATACCAAACAAGAAACAATGTTTTTGTACGTTTTAAGGCCTATGAAGAAAACCCTTGCAACTGAAATAAGCTAAGACTCGGCTGAAGGCCACACTGAGTACTTAAGACTAAAAAGTAAATCACTATGTAAAACACAAGGAGAGGGGCTCAGAAGGTTCCAAGGATCGGCCTGGGAAGGTAAAACTGACGCATGTCTAGGTGAGACAGGCAGCCAGACCCACAACCTCTTAATCGGAAGGCAACCCAAACGAAAGCCAGCCAACCAACCAACCAACCAACAAGATCATTTCTGCTCCACCCGACCAGCAAAACGTCAACAGCACAACATTCTGGATACTGGTGCCCAATACAGCCAAGTCAGAATAAATCCCCAAAACTGCCAACAACACCTCAGCTGCCGAACGACACACCGTGCTGGACAGCATCAGCACGACGAGGAAAATACACTGCCAAAAACTACGTCAACTACTAGGTCACTGGAACGTCAACGGCCGCAAGGCAGAAGATACCGCTGGTACAATTCATTAATGAAGAAATGAATTAAATTAAGTTAAGCAGAACATAGGAAGACGGCTGCAATTCTAGCCGACTTCAATGCACACACGTTGTTGCTCGCGGGAACCTCCCAGAAAGTGACAACCGGGATCAAACGAAGAGATGTGATAATTGTTGAGGCTTGATAGTAGGTTAAGTGAGCACTCAACTTCAGTGTCCAGGATCGGTGGGCGACGAACTTCGTAACCCTCGCAAGAAGCGCCTAACAACCCCAACAGCGCATGCACTCCGCCAGCGGCTCCGGCCCGACTACGCGCCATGGAGACTTCCTGGCTGCGCTGCCCTAACCGACCGACTGCCTACGCCCGGAAGCGGTCAAACGACCAAATACACGTCGGCCGATGAGAAGACCGACCGAACCACCAACAAACGGTCGTTCCTGCTCCTGTCTCCTTCCGTCAGACAGTTCAAGTGTGTCGCCAGCGCTCCCCGACTTGACTGTTGCTGCCTCCCGACTGCAGTGCTGGTCCGTCTCCAACTGACTGCCAGACACACGACGACTCGGAAATACTATCGGTCGCTCCAGAAATGGTAGGACAGTGCACTTATCGATAAGCGCTGCTGCTGCTGCCACTCTGCCAGGTAAGGCAGGAAGTTAGTGACGCCAGTAAAAGGAATAAGAAAACGATGCGGCAGTACCATAAACGGCATGAACACGAACTGCGCACGGCTCAGTAACAGACTTCATATATTACAGTTAGGACTTTCTACAAGATATGTGATCCAGTAACAGTGTGTTAATAATTTGATAACGCTACCCATTCATGGGAGCTTTGTTGGGTGTATTTCGGCACACAAATACGAGTTATGTCCTTACTCGTTCGCTGTTGATCGAAGTATTCCGAAGTTAACTTCGGGAAAAATGTAATCGCTGCTTAAAAAATTTGTGTATAATAACTATTACGTATAGCTGTACGAATTTATGACATTTTCGTCGCTGAAATTGTAACGATTTTGTGTTCCATTCTATCTATTAAGAATAGCTTCCCACAACATGATATTGTGTTTGGATATTTTCTGCAAAGTTATCATTTCAAGCTGCAAAAGACGAATATGAGAGCTTTTCGAAAGTAAAAATATCGTTGTTAACATTCGTTTTCCACTCTTAATTAGCTTCAATGGTAGATATTGGGTCATTAAGAGTACATTCTTAAAAGTTTTATAGCCTCTGTGCCTCATATTTGTTGGCATCTAGTTGCTGTTGCTGCGATTCGAACATAAAGTAAGCAATCCTCACAACGTGGGTCGCAGGTGAACACAGAACGAGCGTCGGACTTCCCACATTTCCTTGAATCAATGACACGCTTCCTCTGTGTGACGTCACACTCTGGCCCAGTTTCTGTGCGGATATTTGCCACATAGTCCGATTTTTCACTAAAGTGTCCAGACACACCTATCTTGTGTGAAATTGACCATTAGATGTCACACAAGGTAGATTTGCCATTATGAAACGAGGTGGAGAGAGCACTGTTTTCAGTTGAGAAGCAGTAACAACAGAAAAGGTCAGTCAGGAGTGCTTAGTGACTTTGAAAATAGACTACTCAGTGGATGTCACCTGGGTAACAAATATATCAGGGACATTTAAACCCTTCTAATGCTGCCCTGGTCGACTGTTGGTGATGTGATTGTCAAGTGGTGATGCAAAGGAAAAACAAAAGCTAAACGAATGTACTGAAGGACAGGAACCGTAGACCGTTGCGGAGAGTGGGTGTAAAGATGGCATGAAATTAGCGGGAAGAATCACTCGTGAGGTCCAAAGCGCTATCAGTGCAGTCCATCTAGCGCTGTGAGTACGTGTAGGGAGATGAGAAGAATGGGGTACAGTGGTCGGGCAACTCATGAGCTACGCTCTTCTGTAGTCTATATGTTAAGCGACACTTGAGGTGGTGTGGTGTAAAGAGCGACAGTGGGTGGCTCTAAACAAGTTATATGGATTGATGAATCACCATATACGCTCTAGCAATCCGATGTAAGGGTTTGGGTATGAGGAATGCCTGGAGGACGTTACCTGCCATCTTGTGTCGTGCCAACAGTAAAGTACAGAGGAGGGGTGTTTTTCGTGGATATCGTCCCTTATGGCGCTTAAGGAAAGTCTAAATGCGAAAAGATATTAAAACATATGACAACATTGAGCAGTGTGCACAGTAGAACAACCGTTCAACAATGCAGTAGTTTATGGATAGTAATATTCCTCAATTTTACTGAGCTGTCTAGAACCCAGAACTGAACACAGTGAAATACCTTCGGGATAAGTTGGATCGTCGATACCACCCCGACCCCATCGTCCACCATCAGTACCTTCTCTGGCGTCGGGTCTTGAGGAAGAATGGTGTGCCATTTCAACACAAAAATCAGACCCCCTCATTGAAAGTATCCACAGAAGAGCTAAAACCATAATGATGGCGAAGGGTGGACACACTCCATATTTATTTCAACTTAATACTTCTGATCACATAAATATGATCGACACGAACACAGCGTACTCAAAAAAGAAAGAATAGTACATTGATACACTTCATGGTAAGCTGTCATTTGAGAATGGTATAATATGCTGAAGTAGCGACGATGTACATATACATTTAATAAGACCGTTGGAAAAAAATTGTCATTTCTAAAATAGTCAACATTTTAACCGTCACCTCAAGAAAACAAGGTTATGTAACTTATTTTTGTGATAAAATTTTACGACTATATCTAATTACAGTAAATATAAAAACCGGGTGTACCTAAGTCAATTGTTTGAAATACATTGGGAATATGATAAAGATATCTACAGCCTGTTCGTCGAATTTCAACGTGCATATGACAGCATCCACTGGAATAGCCTATACAATGCAATGCGGGACTTCAGAATCCCTGAGAAGCTAGTGAGAATGGTGCAAGCTTGTATGGAAGGGTCAAAGGCAGTAGTACGCTTCCGAGGATCCACATCAGAAACATTCGATATTGAGACAGGCCTCAGACAAGGGGATGCTCTCTCATGTGTTCTGTTAACTGTCATCTTAGAGAAAGTAATAAAAGAGTGTAGGCAACAGGAGTGGGCTGGAGTAGAGATGGACGGTAACTTCAATTGTCTCGAATATGCAGATATAGTGAATCAAAGCACGAGTTGAAAGAAATCTACCGGAAAATGGACAATAATGCACAGAAAGTAGGGCCCAAAGTGAATCGAGACAAAACAGAGTTCATGCAATTAGGAAGACGACAAGAGCAGATAGAATTTCTTGAGCTAGATGGCAAGAGGTTCAAGAGAGTAGACCAGTTCAAATACTTGGGATCTTGATTTGCTACGGACAACAACATAAAAATGGACATCAAGGAAAGAATAGCAGTGGGAACTAAATGCATGCATTCCCTCAGAGAGACGCTTGGCTCTAAATCGTTCTCAGTGAACACTAAGATGAAAATCTACAACACGGTGATATGCTCAGCAGTCATGTACCGTTCAGAAACATGGAGCATGACTAAGCGAGAAAGGGAAAAACTATTAATATTTGAAAGAAGAGCAATGAGGAAGATATGGGGACCAGTTTTAGATAACGGAGAATGGAGGAGGCGGAAAAAAAGGAAAATCTACCTTCTGATGCGACAACCAACTATCCTACAGAAGGTAAAGAGCAAAAGAATGCATTGGGTGTAGCCATGGAAGACAGACAAAGATAGCATTAGAGGGGAAACCAAACGCCAAACGCCCCATTGGAAGACCAAGACAGCGCTGGATGGAAGACCTGGCGAAGGATCTAGCAGCCCTAGGGATTGAAGACACCAAGAGGAACCGGGCACAAAACAGGAAGGAATGGAGGCAGTTTGTGGAAGCAGCGCGTGGTCTACAGGGCCTGTGATTGCTGAATATCTATCTTTAAAACCGGGCGTACCATGGAAATACATGAATATTATCTATATATCGACAGTATTACATCGAAGTGCGAACATCTATATTACACTAATGGCCATTAAAATTGCTACACCGAGAAGAAATGTAGATGATAAACAGGTATTCATTGGACAAATATATTATACTAGAACTGACATGTGATTACATTTTCACGCAATTTGGGTGTATAGATCCTGAGAAATCAGTACCCAGAACAACCACCTCTGGCCGTAATAACGACCTTGATACGCCTGGAGATTGAGTCAAACAAAGCTTGGATGGCGTGTACAGGTACAGCTGCCCATGCAGCTTCAACACGATACCACAGGTCATCAAGAGTAATGACTGGCGTAATGTGACGAGCCAGTTGCTCGGCCACCACTGACCAGACGTTTTCAATTGGTGAGAGATCTGGAGAATGTGCTGGCCAGGGCAGCAGTCGAACATTTTCTGTATCCAGAAAGGCCCGTACAGGACCTGCAACATGCGGTCGTGCATTATCCTGCTGAAATGTAGGGTTTCGCAGGGTTCGAAGGAAGGGTAGAGCCACGGGTCGTAACACATCTGAAATATAACGTCCACTGTTCAAAGTGCCGTCAATGCGAACAAGAAGTGACCGAGACGTGTAACCAATTGCACCCCATACCATCACGCCGAGTGATACGACAGTATGGCGATGACGAATACACGCTTCCAATGTGCGTTCACCGCGATGTCGCCAAACACGGATGCGACCATCATGATGGTGTAAACAGAACCTGGATTCATCCGAAAAAATTATGTTTTGCTACTCGTGCACCCAGGTTCGTCGTTAACTACACCATCGTAGGCGCTCCTGTCTGTGATGCAGCGTCAAGGGTAATCGCAGCCGTGGTCTCCGAGCTGACAGTCCATGCTGCTGCAAACGTCGTCGAACTGTTCGTGCAGGTGGTTGTTGTTTTGCAAACGTCCCCATCTGTTGACTCAGGGATCGAGACGTGGCTGCACGATCCGTTACAGCCATAGGGATAAGATGCCTGTCATCTCGATACGAGGCCATTGGGATCCAGCACGGCGTTCCGTATTACCCTCCTGAACCCACCGATTCCATATTCTGCTAACAGTCATTGGATCTCGACCAACGCGAGCAGCAATGTCGAGATACGATAAACCGAAATCGCGATAGGCTACAATCTGACCTTTATCAACGTCGGAAACGTGATGGTACACATTTATCCTCCTTACACGAGGCATCACAACAACGTTTCACCAGGCAATGCCGGTCAACTGCTGTTTGTGTATGAGAAATCGATGGGAAAGTTTCCTCATGTCAGCACGTTGCAGATGTCGCCACCCGCGCCAGCCTTGTGTGAATGCTCTGAAAAGCTAATCATTTGCATATCATAGCATCTTCTTCGTGTCGGTTAAATTTCGCGTCCGTAGAACGCCATCTTCGTGCTGTAGGAAACGTAATGGCCAGTAGTGTATGTCTACAGAACATCCATTTTCCGACATTTCGGTGTATATTTATATCTCTAAGTGCCTGTGAACCTTGAAGATGGAGTTTTACCACTGCGTTCAACAGAAAACAAAAACTCAAACTGTTGAAGGACTTTCACAAGTAAAACACTGCGTATGAATAGTGCTGGTGGGGCACGTGTTTCGGCACGTCATTGTTCTACTTTGGTCGTCATTTTCACTGCAGTCGGCCGTTGTTCGCCGCGGCAGCGAAGAGGCAGGCGGGGGCCGGTGGGCCGCCGTCGCCGGCGCCGTCGGTGCGGCGGTGGCGGCGGCGCCTGCAGCGCCGCGCGGGCGCGCCGCGGCGGCCGCCGGAACTGCGGGCCGCCAGTTGCGGCGAGAGCGGCGAGGCGGCACGAGCGGCGGTCTGCACGCGCAGCGACGTCGTCGTCGTCGGCCATGTTGGCGCGCAGCCCGGCAGTGCGAGCGCGTCGCCGCTGAGCAGTGCGCGTGGTGCGGCGTGTTGTTATCGTCGTCGGTGTGATGGCGAGCGGCCGACGCGGGGCCCGGCGCCGCGAGCTCGCCGTTCCAGCTGCCGCTGCTGCGTCCGCTGCTGCTGCTGCGTCCGCTCACTCGTGCTGCGCCTTACCAGCTGAGCCCTCGGCGACTGGCGGCCCTCGGGGCGTCGAGTAGCCGCCCACAGGCGATCGGCGCGCATTCATGGGACTGGCCGAAGGTAGGCTCCGGGCCGGCCGCCGGCCGCCGGCCGCCGAACCCCTGCCCGTGCCATGGCGTCTGCCCGCGCAACAGCCGCCGCCCTGCCACCCACCTCTGCGGGATCCACCTCACGGGCCGCCGCTGTCAAGGCACGCGCACATCCACTGCCTTGTCGGACGGCGCTTTCTACCATTCCAGCGAAATTTATTCCTAAACTGGTGGCACGCCTATGCTCTTCAGGCGGTTCCATTTTTGTGCGTAATATCTCAACGACTGTCAAAACAGCTCACGGTGGTAGATGAAGACGTCTAGGTCAGTCACCGTGATCTTTTATGATACATGGATTCAGCAGCAGAAACTAAATCGTCATCGTTTGATCACATCGAGGAAACCCCAGAAATCACTGTCTTCAAAACTACCTAAAAATGGCATATAGACTGGATCGACAATTTATAAACTATATATTTACTAAGATTGATTCTGTTCTTTCGGACATGTCCGAAAGAACAGATACCATCTTAGTAAATATATAGTTAAGGCTCCCCGGCCACTTGACCATCTTCTTCTGTGCGAATGCACAAACAGTGCCCGAACTCTTACGGGAATCGGCAACACGCCGCGGGTAATGGGTACAATGGGTGGGGGCACTACGAATGTAGGCGGGACAATACGTTGAGAATGTGAGTTTCGCGGGGGGTGTGCCTGAGATAAATCCCTGCAGTCGCACTATCCTCTCTGTCCGCGGTGGCTCAGATGGATAGAGCGTCTGCCATGTAAGCAGGAGATCTCGGGTTTGAGTCCCGGTTGTGGTACACATTTTCATCTGTCCCCGTTGACGTATGTCAACACCTGTAAGCAGCTAAGGGTGTTCAGTGTTCGTTTAATTGTAATTTATAAACTGTAGTTTTCTCTACTTCAGTCAAATTTATTTTGCAATATTTCTTGGCACAAGGCGTTTCGGCAGCACGCTGCTATCATGGACAGCCTAATTCTTGCAAATATTTTTGCTGGCTGCGCTAGTGTGCACTTGTGCATCCAACACAAATATTTTCATACTTTACATTCATCTGGAATTAATAATTCGTATATCAGTAAGAGCTAGGCACGTGGCGATGTCAGCATCCTGCCGAAATGCTTCTCCCCAGTTTTGCAAAAATAAGCTTGACTGAAGCTAAGAAACTGTTGTTTTGTAAATTTCTTCGTACAGTCACCGACCTCAGCGAACTCCATACAACAGGTTTTTTTTTTTTTTTTGAACTGTCGACGTCGTTACGCCAATACAAGCAGTCCTCGCCCACATATTACCCTTTTTAACTCGTAAATATCGTCTTTGGGTTCAGTTGTACAAGTTTTGCATTCGATTGTTGCTGATTGCTTTTTTTCGAAGCTTAAGAGGCTTCTAGCACAGGTATCAGTCGGACACTATTTACAATGTTAGATTAAAGAAACATACGAAAATTATTCGGAGCAGTACCTCTGTGTAGGTACTGTGAATAATCATAAAAATACCCAGCAAAAGCCAATGTGAGCTCTGCAGGAAAGGCAGTACGCATGATGGAAAGGCTTGCTCCTAAAATTCCAAAATGAGCTTAGGCACATATTCCTAGATCCCACATACATCTCGTGTAATCATGACGACGACAAAACTAGAGAGGTGGAAGCATAGTGACGGTCATTACTTTTTACACGCCATTGAGAGAACGGATTAGAGGGAAGGGGTGGGGTGATACGGCTGCAATATGAATCTCGCCACCATACATCGCGTAGCTGCTCGCGGGAAGCTGATGTAACTATAGGGTGAGCCCAGCCTCCAGAGGGCCTGAATAAATGAACGAGGAAACGGGCGAGGACAAATATACCCAACATGTCGATCTAGTGACCAACCGAAAGAGGTGTATCTTATGCTATGGCGTTTTATTTGTCAGGACATCAGAAAGCCATAAAGTCTTTTACAGTCATTCGTTCAGTTTGCGACCTGCTGCCGGTTACAGTACTAATGGGTCGCAATAACAACAGTGCGTCACAATAGATGTTGTCGTTATATCCCGATAAAAAGTAGCATTAACACCTGATCAATTAACTGTCGATATCACTTCTTTCATAAAAAAGCACCTGACTTACTGGAAAGGCTACTATCAACGACGTGCAACGGAGCCATTTTATGAGCCATGCAACCTGCAACATGCCGTCCAGCGATAGCTCTGCTTCTAAGTTGAAACTAGATCGATCTACACTATTTTATTACACCTGTTGCCAGTTACGTATGTACGAAACTTGAATCCGTTCCAATCAGTAATTTTGTCAGTTCACTTAGAAAATTTGTCAGATATAATAATTTATTTGTTTTACGTATTTTGTTCTTCTGGGCACAGAGAGTGATGCCAAAGTGCTTCCCAGTTGGAATAGTAGGAAAAGGAATTTATTAGCACACCGTAGACTATTCGAGACAGACTCTACTGGCACATTAACGAAGAACTAAAAGCCTTTTACCGTAAAAGAAGTGAGCAAAATGAAAATCGTTCAAGAAACATAAACTGCAGAATGCGAAATTTTTTATTTTATGTTTAGCTACGTGTACCTGGATTTTTACGTCATGCTGTAATGACCATAGTATTGTCGTTAAGTACAGTGATTTGATATATAAATCATACTTGAAGAAACAGGTCTAGTTATGGTTCTGCGTTCTTCACGCTACATGTGAATCTCAAGCAGTGTACTCGTATTGATCTCATCCGCCTTCCATCTTTGGTATCTTGTCAGATCTCTAGTATAAACAAGCAGAAGAAAAGTTATTTGTTCCGAAAGAAAGGAAACACTCGTCGTGTTGAGTTCCAAATCCAAAGAGAATGTGGTTATGTATAATTCATGATGAGTGTAGAGCTTCCAAATAGATTCTACATTGAACTGTTGAGTGAAGACAACAACCAGTTCCATTTATTTCGAAGTAATATTTGATTAAATCATACGTGGTTCCATGCCTTGAGTCAAACACTGATCGTCTCTTATTATATTTATGAGCGAACTATTCCATTAAAATTTCCGTTGTTAATAACTATTTTGCTAGTTTCCCATTTTTTTCGTAATGTATGTAAGTTGAAGGAAGTGTTTCACAAGTAACTGACACAGTACCTCCACAACATTAGGAAAACTAATACCAAGTAACGTAAGGCTTGCAGAATAAAGACAATCAAAGATTAGAAAAATAGGTTGACTTGTTACTTAGACGCCCAAAAAAATCTTATAACGCTTTAAAATTGTCTCTGGATGACCGAAAATGTAAGAAGACAGGCGTAAATATTCGACTTTGATTTAATATGTGTCATGTCTAGACGATGGGCTGAAGCCCCAAATTATTTACTGTGAAATAAATATTTACGATGGGAAGCAGCACTTCCTAACTATCGTAATATTGTTTTAGTAACGTTGCCTTTGTTTTTACAGTGTATCGTCTGCGAACGCCACAGACAAGGGGAGTCAGTGGACCTCCAGAATAGAATCCCAGCCAAGCATTGTCGGGTGAACTAAAAGTGGACCAAAATAACTGTTGCGAACTGCGCTATTTAGTGGTCACATATAGTCCTTTACAAAAACGCTTTCATGCGATAGTGACGTTGAAAGTTATAACATAAAAAATAAATTAAAACAACTACCTGCGTCAGTAAATTTTATTTTCCCCAACGGCCCGTTTGGGTGATTTACACTCTCATCTTCAGGTGGACCAGTGGACTAGACTACATTTTCGTTTGGTGGATGTAGCCAGCTGTGTGCTTTGAACATCATTTACCTTATGTTCCAGCAGAAACAACCCACTGGTTCGTTATAAGTACACATTTTCAGCTTTAGATATCACACGCGTGAAACAACAACACAAACAGTCCACGTATTCATTGAGTCAAACAACACAGGAAATGGAGAGTAGCTGATTGGAAGCACTGAGTGTGACCCGGAAGAGTCAATGTCTTACTTCGTTTTCTAATGGTCGAATGCTACGACGGATCATGTGACGGGTAATACGCAGTGTGTGCACGGTGCGGTGAAAGCTGGAGGTGATTCTGTAGTGTTTTCGTGGTGTCTTTCTCTACCTGACTTTGGCACTCTCATTCAGTTACATAAATCATGAGGGTTACTTCAATATTCTCAGTGGTCTAGTGTTTTCATTTCTTCTACGTCTCCATGATAAGAATACTGTGGACATACGTGCCTTCCAAGATGTACAAACTCTTGACTGTTTATGTTGTTGTTTCTTGGTTCAAATGGTTCAAATGGCTCTGAGCACTATGGGACTTAACAGCTGTGGTCATCAGTCCCCTAGAACTTAGAACTACTTAAACCTAACTAACCTAAGGACATCACACACATCCATGCCCGAGGCAGGATTCGAACCTGCGACCGTAGCAGTCGCGCGGTTCCGGACTGCGCGCCTAGAACCGCCAGACCACCGCGGGCGGCTGTTGTTTCTTGCTTGTGTGCCATCTAACGATGAAAATGTATATTTAGGACGAACCATAGTGTTCTTTACGCTGAAAAATGTTCAAAATGAAATTGAAAAAAAAAAGACAACTGGCTGCATCCAGGAAACTAAAATGTAACTTAATACACTGATCCATCTGAAGATGACGTCGTAAGTCCTCCAACTCCGTCGTGGGAGCAAGTAAAGGTGACTGACACAGATAATTATTTTAATTTATCTTTTATGTCGCAAACAGCCTCAGTTTACAAGCAACAGTCCAACATGTTAAGTTACAACGTGCTTAACAAAATATCCTTCTGAGACACGAGTTACATAAATACGGACATTACTTCCAACATACCAAAGTGCTAAATTACATGAATGTTCCTTTGTTTTGTTCCGTGGTAATTTGATGTGAAATAGTAGAAGTTTATCCGGTACCTCTCGCAAATAATATTCAGGAGTCTTTCACACAGTGGAATCGTCCTGTAATTCACTGTCTATTGCAGTATTTTCATTCTGTGAAAACGTGCTTCGTCTCATATGGGTGTGCGACGTTCTGTTCACAATGAGAAACATACTGCTGTATACGTCGCGTAAATGATTTGTACTGCTGAAACTAATTGGTATGAAAAGGCTGAAATAATTTGTAGTATTAGATGGTGTGGATTTCGTGTACTAAGTACATTCTGTTACTAGAAATATTTCATTGACAAACTTTGTTTAACGATATCGCTAGTCCAGCGACAGAAATGATGGTTGAGGCAGGTTCCTATTATTTATTCACGGGGTATTGTACGCGAGCTCTGGACGTTGCTAACCAATGGTCCTGTAGCCAACAATGGTCCTGGAATCAAATGTAGAGTTCCCGTTCGAGCCGTCCTGACATGGAAACAAGAACCCATGGTGCAAGGAGTCAGTAGATGCACTGCTTTGAATGGCAGGTTCATTCGTCTTTTTTTACAATAATTGTGTTCCATTTGATGGGATTTAATTTCCAGTCAGCTTTAGACCTTATTGAAAACTACGTTACGTCGATAAACATTATAACCTTATATTATATTTTTTAGTACAACTATGAGGAAGGCCATATATAGGTGAGAGACAGACGAAATCTTCGAAGGAGAATCCACGACGCTCGACGTGAGACGATTCTTTGCCCTGAGTGTTGAGTGTTGTGCCTATTAAAGACATAGTTTGCACAAATTACCTGTTACTCAAGATAAACATCGGATGGAGGTTTTAACCAAACCCTAATTGTAAGCATGGGAGAGTTCTACAGGAACCGAATAACCTGTGAAGATTCTCTCGGCCGGTAAAAACCGTCAGTAAGAAGAGAAGTAAGGATCAAATGGAAACAGTGTGATCTGGCAGTTGTGAGTCTTTGCCAACAGCTGGAGGAAGAGATAAATGCTAGTGTTGGTCAAGGGATGGTGACCAATGGGAAGGTTGGAGGGAAAAGGGAAAAGAGCTTTGAGGGAAAACTTCGGCCTAGTTAAGAATTGGCAACGCAAAGCGAGAGCAGCGTGTCGGAAGCCAGTCTTGTGACCGGTACTGGACCGAGAGGGTGCAGGGCATGCTGGGACCCAAAGAGCGAGGGAAGGTCAAGAGACCAGGTAGTTACACGTTTTACAGTAAAGTGCAAGCGTTGTCGGTATCAGATGAGGGAAGTCAGAGTTGTGGATTAAGCTCGCATGATGAGACCGCTCAGTGTTTTCATAGTCATAGCGAAATAAAGCAACAGAGCACCTCCAGAATAACCGTAAATAATTTCATTAAAATCTTTATGTGTTTTGATTCATGATGGAGTTCATTCTCCATTCTACAATTTTGTGAAGATTAACCTCGCGTCTCAGAGTATTTGTAACTCTATCTTCTGTTACCGTGATTATTAAACTGGAGGGTTAAAATAGCATTTATAACGGCAGACTTTTTACTGTCTTACATATTCTTGTCTCGCCGGCCTTTTAGTGAAGCTGGCGACTCCTTATAGCAGTATTGGAACTGTGACAGTTATGTGATCTTGACTCTGTATTTGTTTTTCATCTGATGTGAGTGAGCGAAAACATGTGGTGCATCTAAATAATTTGTGCTGATGTTCAACGAAAGCGAACAGAAACGAAGACCAAGTCAATATCAAATTGTAAGATACATAAAAATTGCTATAATGTATCAAATAACATCAGCACTAACTTATTGGACAGAAAAGTCATTTCGGCATCTTGCTTTCTGACATGTTAAACGTAGTCGACTTAAATAGGCAAACATCAGTGTTTATATTATATGCCACTAACACACTTTTGATGACTCGAACAGACTGCCGAGATGGAAGTTACACTTATTGTAAGACCCGTGATGCTAATACTGTGCCGTAAAGGTCTTCTGAGGCATTACTGTTGGTCGTAGGAGCCAGTCACAACATTCTGCATGCATCATTCATCTGCCCAAATTACTATAATTAATTATTCAAAAACTGAATAATAAATATTTGCTCGGTGATAATAAGAATACGTTCTCGAAACGCCTCGTGCTATACAGGAGAAAAGAACTGATACAGTTTTTTTTACTATTTAAATCACGAATGACACAGTTGCAGGCTTTCTAAAAACATCGAAAATGATGAATGATGTTGAGTTATTCTTTAGAAGCTAAAGAATGGTGAGACTGGGGCATACGAACAACATCTCTCAGACGACACTCATCATGCAGTACTAACCTTATAGGTCTCTCAAGAACTGTATATGCCGCCTTTGCAACAGGGATACAAATGTGTCCAGTTATCAAAAGCGGGTTTTCAAGCATAATGTAAAATAAAATGTTTGCCTACTTCAGTCCGTATTAAAGCAAATTGGTGTAATACGCTAGCAAGCAAGTTGCTAAAACGACTTTTTGGCCATTTAGTTGATTCTGATAATATGCAATACATTATAAAAATTCTTATAAATTCCTATAAAATAAAAAAAAATGATGATGACATCATGGTCGGCTTTGTTTATAATTATGGTTGTCAGAAGCCGATACTAATAGCATATATATCTATAACGTTTATACAGCAGCCGACGGAGTATATATCTATCATTAGTATTGTTCGTTGGAGAAAGATGATGAAAACAAGTAATATATACATGTATACTCGTAAATCAGCATACTGTGTGTTGTGATGAAGCATGCGCTCCGTCTGACTGAGAATCTATAAATTCGAAAAACTTAACGGAGATTTTTCAATAAAGTAAACCATAAACAAATTGTGGCTTGTTCCTGATCCACACTGGTAACTTTTTGTCAATTTTTGAATTTGGAAGAGTTTGAACGGGAATCATCTTCAACTTAACGCCGGCCACGCTGGTCTAGCGGTTCTAGGCGCTCAGTCAGGAACCGCGCGACTGCTACGGTCGCAGGGCATGGATGTGTGTGATGTCCTTAGGTTAGTTAAGTTTAAGTAGTTCTAAGTTCTAGGGGACTTATGACCACAGATGTTGAGTCCCATAGTGCTCAGAGCCATTTGAACCATTAAACTTAACGCCGTTGCCCTGTTTGTTAAACGTGTGTGAAATCTTATGGGACTTAACTACTAAGGTCATCAGTCCCTATGCTTACACACTACTTAACCTAAATTATCCTAAGGACAAACACACACACCCATGCCCGAGGGAGGACTCGAACCTCCGCCTGGATCAGCCGCACGGTCCATGACTGCAGCGCCCGAGAGCGCTCATCTAATCCCCCCTGTTTGTGATTCTAGAAATTTTCCCAGAGTAAAGAGCATTCCATGAAATTTCGGGGCTGAAGCCAGATTATGTCGACTTCTTGCCACGATATTTCGGCTGACAGCCATTCCGTCATCTTCAAGTGAGTGCTTTGCACGTACAAAACACTCACTTGAAGATGACCGAATGGTTGTCAGCCGAAACATCGTAGCAAGAAGTCGATGTAGTCCGGCAGCAATCCCGAAATTATGTGGAATAAGCGCCTTGTTTGTGTACAGTATGCGAGAAACTTTCGCGAGGACATTGTAAGAAAGGCTGAGCGTCTTCCGAAGGGGTAGCGTGTGCTCGGTGAAGCGCTAGCTCAAGCGTATTTGCGTTCCTATGCAAGACGGAGGTGCCCCGGTTAGTGGAGGTCAGCTGAGCAGCGATGAGCGTAGGGCAGGGTAGGGAGAAGTAGCGGCCGGCGATCGCTACATCCGAGGCGGGAACAGGGAACAGGAACAAGGAACAAGGAACACGGGACAGGGAACAGGTGCGCCGAAGCGCGCCTCGCGCTGCGCCGATCGATGGTGTCGGCGGAGCACACGCCACGGCACGGCGAGACCAGCCGCAGGTTCTTTTGCGAAACACGCAAACTGAAACCGTCGCACGTGCACTGCTATTTCTGGACGTATCTGAAGAAAACGGAACGCGGACGGAGTCTGCCCTATCGCTTTACAGGAATAACGCTCAGACTGCTATATTTTGAACTGATTAGCCTTGCGTGTGTGACGAGTGTCAGAAAGAATATATCAGGCACACAGTTCGAAAGTTTCAAGGTCGTTTCATGACTAATCCCAGCTACGCTTAAGGGGGGTAGGACGTCAAACGGGCCGAATTCGAGAAGGAGATGCACCACAGGACATTTTAATTTGCACTGTCTATACTTTTACAAATAAATTCATAAAACTTTGTCAGCATGACTAGGAAGGATTCAGGATTCACACTCATAGTAGTGGAAGTTCAAAAACACCATAAAATAATATTTTTTAAATGTGAAATTTCATGATTTTTTTCACTTACTGTTGGCTGCATTTGTTGCTTTAGGTACACTTTTCTTCATAAGTATGAGAGATTCTTCGATGAATTTTGCACAGCTTACAAACCATACATACAGGTGTATGAAACTCTAGAATTTATTTAATCTATGGATAAATGAATGGTCTGTTACGTTTTAAACTTCGTGTTTAGAGAAAACTCGAATTTTATAGTTGATTATCTCAATTTTTACCACAGTTTTTAACAGATTTGGGAAATTTGTACGCTGAGAAAAATTCATCGAAGGATCTCTCTTACTTATGAAGAAAAGTGTACCTACAGCAACAAATGCAGCCAATACCAAGTGAAAAAATGATGAAATTTCACAAGTAAAAAAAAAATTGTTTTGTTATGTTTTTGAGCTTCCTCTGCTATGAGTGTGAATCCTGAATTGTTTCTAGTCATGTTAACAAAGTTTTATGAATTTATTTGTAAAAGTATAGACAGTGTACATTAAAATGTCCTGTGGTGCCTCTCCTGCTCCAAGGCGGCCCGTTTCACTTCCTACCCCTCTTAAATTGGTATCCGGGAAATAGGAATATTTTGTTTCATAGTCAACAAACACTGACGAGCTTTGAGTCTCTTTGGTGTCTTGTAAAGTGGGACGGGGGGGGGGGGGGGTCACAGTGTTCTGTTCTGTTCTGGGTCCGTTACTTTTCTTGATCTACATCTACATCTGCATGGATACTCTGCAAATCACATTTGAGTGCCTGGCGGAGGGTTCATTTAAACACCTTCAGAATTCTCAATTATTCCAATCTCGTATAGCGCGCGGAAAGAATGAACACCTATATCTGTCCGTGCGAGCTCTGATTTCCCTTATTTTATCGTGGTGATCGTTCCTCCCCATGTAGGTCGGTGTCAACAAAATATTTTCGCACTCGGAGGAGAAAGTTGGTGATCGGAATTTCGTGAGAAGATTCCGTAGCAACGAAAAACGCCTTTCTTTTAATAATTTACAGCCCAAATCCTGTATCATTTCTGTGACACTCTCTCCTATATTTCGCGATAATACGAAGGTGTTGCCTTTCATTGAGCTTTTTCGATGTAGCCCGTCAGTCCTAACTGGTAAGGATCCCACACCGCGCAGCAGTATTCTAAAAGAAGACGAACAAGCGTAGTGTAGACAGTCTCCTTAGTAGGTCTGTTACATTCTCTAAGTGTCCTGCCGATAAAACGCAGTCTTTGGTTAGCCTTCCCCACAACATTTTCTATGTGTTGCTTCCAATTTAAGTTGTTCGTTATTGTAATACCTAGGTATTTAGTTGAATTTACGGCTTTTAGAATAGACTGATTTGGAGTGTAACCGAAGTTTAACGAGTTCCTTTTAGCACTCATGTAGATGACCTCACACTTTTCGTTATTTAGGGTCAACTGCCACTTTTTACACCATTCCGATACTTCTTCTAAATCTCTTTTCAGTTTGTTTTAATCTTCTGATGACTTTACTAGTCGATAAACGGCAGCGTCATCTGCAAACAACCGAAGACAGCTGCTCAGATTGTCTCCCAGATCGTTTATATAGATAAGGAATGATGAGACTTTCAAATGGTTCAAATGGCTCTGAGCACTATGGGACTTAACATCTGTGGTCATCAGTCCCCTAGAACTTAGAACTACTTAAACCTAACTAACCTAAGGACATCACACACATCCATGCCCGAGGCAGGATTCGAACCTGCGACCGTAGCAGTCGCGCGGGTCCGGACAGAGCGCCTAGAACCGCTAGACCACCGCGGCCGGCATGATGAGACTAAACATGACATATGACTCAGAAATTTTTCTCTTTGCAGATGTGTTATTGTGGAAGTCGTAGAACGTAATTTAACCTATGTAGCTACAGTGCATAGCTGTCAGAGAATCGATTAATGCGTAATGGTAATAGAACGCAATGCTTACAGTCTCTGGCACCGAATATTTGTATATGCGATATGTGAAATTTTGATGTCCCAGTGTGATCTAATAGTCAGTGTAGTTGACCATTTAGGACGGACGGGGGAGGGAGTGGGGGGTAGATGAAGAACTTTCTTGGGAGTCTCATTTTCAAGTTCTTGTGCGGCAACTGAATACTGCTAGCTTCCCTATAAAAATAATATCCACTTTGTCTGACACTGAAACGCGAAGACTTTGTTTGTTTACCTTCAAATTATTATCTCGTGCGACGTTATATTTTAAGGCTACTCTGTGCATTCGCCAAGTATTCTGTTAGTCCACAAAACGCTGCCTTCACTGAACTAGTGTACCAGTTGGCGAATTTCGTGTGGGCCACTGTTCAGGTGTTTCGGAATTCTTCCATCCCTGTACATATATTCTTCCAAGGGATATTTTATTGGCAATAATGACTCATTCAGAAGAAATTACAACATCCTTCCAACGAATTTTATACAGATAAACGAAATACCCTTCGATAACGCTTCCTTAAGCATTGCACAGAAAGGAGTGCACTAACAAGTCGGTCTCATTTTCTACAGCGTTTCAGAAAAAAAAGTTACGTGCTAGACCCCTAGTATTCAAATTAAGTAAATGAGTTTCGTTCTGACACATTCCTTCTATTCTATTAATGCTTCAATGGTTTTGTTTATAAATAACCTAATTTGCATTTTATAGACTATATACTCATTTGTTCCATGTCCAATCTTTCCATCTAACCTGATAAATAAATACAAATACATAAATAAAGAATTATACATAAAATAAAATCGCACTAGCCACACGTACATCAGCATACAATCGTGTATGTAGATAGTAGTCTGGAGCTCCTCCACAAAACAATCAAGGGATGGTCCATGTACCAAAAGGAAAGACCCAGGTAAGATTTAAAATGAGCAGAAAGAGCTCTCATGGAGCGCTTATTTTAACCTACACGATCACGCTCTTTTCTGACTCTAGGATGATTTATGTCTCCCTGATTCCGTAATCGTGAATGTGGACTGTTTTTTATTTGGTTTGATGTTGGCCTGCGTGAGCGTCTGCTTGTTGCAGGGTAAGCACACATCGGCACCACGCCCAGCGCTCAACTTAATACTTCTTCATTAGTTCTTCCGTAAACGTGTACATTTTCAACTTGTTGCGTAATAACTCATGTTTGCCTAGGCTTTTATTTTAAAATTCAAATTTATTGCGAAACTGGCTTTTACTATGTGAAGGTGCTGCAGTATATTGTCAGCCATGTGACAATACGTGCATAGCTTTCCTCTTAGGTTCATAATTTTAACCGCAACTTCGCCCAGCCGAAGAGCTGCACTTTACAATAAGCAGTTGTAAATTTTCTTCATGATGACCTATTTATTGGTATACTGTCATCGTTTGTCGCCGCACGGAGTGTCCGCGCGGTTTGAGACGCCATGTCACGGACTGCGCGGCCCCTCCCGCCGGAGGTTCGAGTCCTAGGGCATATGTGTGTGTGTGTGTGTGTGTGTGTGTGTGTGTGTGTGTGTATGTGTGTTGTTCTTAGCATAAGTTAGTATAAGTTAGCTTGAGTAGTGTGTAAGTCTAGGGACCGATGACCACAGCAGTTTGGTCCCTTAGGAATTCACACATGTTTGACCATTTTTCATTGTTTTTTTTTGTCTGAGATTATGATCATCTTTATACCATCGCATTTGTCTCTCTTCTGTTATTAGCTGTGTAGGTTGCTGAATGACGTGTATCAACCGTGAAACCTCTTATCCTAATAACACATACTACGTGAACCAGATGGGTTCCTTTCTTTATTATAATTAGAATTTGCCACTGTTTCTTTGGACGTCAAATCTTCAATTATGAATACGTAACACCATCCCCCCCCCCCCTCCCAAATTCACAGTTACATAAACTGGCAAATACCGTTAACAAGAATAAACGTGGCCATGGAGCCATTGCAGTAGCCATGAGAGGTTACGAGCAACTACTTCGTATAACGGCCATATTAAGCTCGCAGCAATGAACAATAAGAAAACAGTTATGAAATGTACAGCGTCAGTTTTTGATTTGTGCACAGGCATGCCCAAGGACAGAGCTTGGTTCCCAGTACTTAAGATGTCTACAACGGGGTGCACTTAGCCTTGAGAGGTCAGCTGAGGAGCTACTTAAATGAAAAGTACGGTCCCTAAAGCCTGGAATACTGGAAACGGCACTCACAGCAGTCTGTTGCCTTCACTCACCTCCAAAAGACACCATCTGGCAGGGGATAACGCTACAAAGTTCGCGCTGTACTTCGAATAGAGCGCGCACTAATCACTACTTACGTAAAATAAAAATTAAAATAATTAAATTATAATTTTTGTTGCCAGAAGCGCAATAATGCTTCACTACAAAAGTTTGTTGTGTTTTTAACATTGTCCTACAGATATATTTAAGAGTCCTAAGGAATCACATAAATAGTTTCTATAAAAATAAAAAATAAAAATATAGGCTACTTATCTCAAATTTACTGAGACTTTCATTGTCCAGGAGTATGATCGTTTCGTGTAAAGGTTCAGATCATAACATTCAACTCTTCAAAGAAACTGCTGACACAAATTTTATTTATTCACGTTAGATTTATTCTCAGTGTTAAATACCTCCATTTTGATAAAAGAAATTACACTGCTGCCACTTTCCGCATTATGGCAAAAGTCACGAAAAATCAGAGTACAAAACATGCATCTGTTTTCCTCACTGAGTCTAGAAACCAACTACTACTTCGAATATGCACATCGCATGAGTCTAAAACGTTTCACTCTTGTCAGATAATTTATCAGTTTTAAATATAAATTTGTACAATAATAAGCATCTTTCCCAGCTGATGTGTACAGTTACAGATTTACGCATACTTATCGAGGTAATTTCAATATAAATGTACTTTCAAATACATTTCACTGTTTTCACTTCTGTTTTACTCATGCCAACAAAAAATAATACAGATTTAAATTTAAAAAATTGATTGAATCATAAATTATTTGTTTCAAGGACAATAAATATAACAGGTGGTGTTCACACTATACAAAAAAGTAACGATAACTTAACAACAAATACTCAAAAAATGTGTGTGAAATCTTATGGGACTTAACTGCTAAGGTTATCAGTCCCTAAGCTTACACACTACTGAACCTAAATTATCCTAAGGACAAACACACACACCCATGCACGAGGGAGGCTTGAACCTCCGCCGGCACCAGACGCACTGTCCATGACTGCTGCGCCTGAGACCGCTCGGCTAATACCGTAAGGCCAAATACTCAAGAATGCGGTCTAAAAAAGCAGGAAAATGACATTGGCTAACATATTTTCGGATAATATGTAGTTTTTCCATACCGATATTTCGTAAATTAGGGAAGAAAAGCTAGTAATGATATTTAAATTGTACTTATAACATCTTCTGAATTCGCTGGAAATGTTGTTATCGAAATGCGAAACACGCATCAATAGCTCTAAATAGTTTAGTAACACACCATTGTTTACAGAACAGTTGTTACTGTAATATTCAAAGATAAGTTATATTAGCACAATACTGGTGCTGGACAAATAATCTATATGTAAATAAACAAAAGTAAACTAAATGGTAAATGTAAATGGCAGCTCACAAAGTTTACAGCAACCTGCACGATTTCAACGTATGTTAAATTACGTCAACCGTCAGGGATTTACAATGAACTACACTTTTACGTATAAATAAAGCTTGTACGACACTCAGCTCCGTTGCATTTTACAAAAGCTCCGAAGTGTAGCTTCGTCTAAATGAACCACATTGGTCGCAAAATGTACAAAAACTATCTGTAATTATTCAAGTGAAAGAAACAATGTATTTCATCTGGGCTTACCTAAGAGCATTACTTCGTCAATATCGTCGAGCGAATGGGCATATATTTCTTTCATGATGAAATTTAATTGCCGATCTTGGACGCAATCGGGCATTTAAATGAAGTCAATAGCGACAAGTGAAAATTTGTGCCCGACCGGGACTCGAACCTGGATTTTTTGCTTTTACGCTAGCGTTCGCGTTAACCACATTTTTTTTAAAAAAATGTCATTTTGTTCGCAATTGATCGTTGTATCTGCTCGGGGCGGACGTCGTAAGACATCCGATTAAGTTCGTTGATGACCGAGTAACTCAGGTTTTTTATTACAGAGGGTACGTAACCCTCTGACCGAACACGCTGAGCTACCGTGCCGGCATCCGCTTCGGTTATCAGAGCAGGCATCGCGTCTAACCCCTAATTCCCAACTTGTCGCACACTATATGCGTAACGTCCCCTGTCCGTTATCCTTATTACTCGCAACTTGACGCTGATTCGGGCAAGAGGTCGAACAAATAGTGCATCTGCAGTGGTTGATCATAATCGCCGTCTAGACGCATATATTTTATATGTGTGGTGTCTGTTCTTTCAGACATGTTTGCGAAACGATGTAGATACGAAGAAAGAGATCAGAGAAATGGGTCAATGGCTTTCTTCTTCATCACGACAACGCACTGTGCCACACGTCGCGAGTATTAGGCTGTAAAAAGTGTTCCTGTCTGTCCACACCTGCCTTACTCACCAGGGTTAGCACCTAGTCACATCTGGCTCTTCCCAAAAACTGACATCGTCCCTGACGTTGAGAGGACCACGAAGAGCATCTGAACGCCCTTCTCAAAGAATTTTTTTTGGTGTGTGTGAAATCTTATAGGACTTAACTGCTAAGGTCATCAGTCCCTAAGCCTACACACTACTTAAGCTAAATTATCCTGAGGACAAACACGCATACCAATGCCCGAGGGAGGACTCGAACCTCCGCCGGGGTCAGCCGCACCAAAAGAATTCAACGTTGGGATAAGTTCATTGATAGCCAAGGACATTAATTTGAAGGAAATTAAATCAAATTCCATAAAACATATTACTTTTTTTCTAATAAAATTATTCACCGTTTATTTTAATGACACCTCGCATAAATCTGCGGGATCATAATAATGGCATCTGTTTCGGTTTCTGAGAGACTTTGACATATTGTCTAAACGGTTGAAAAAAAAAAAAAGTCCGTCTGCAGTTTAACTGCACTTTCACAGGGACGTTTCCGCGTGCATATGCATCACCCTATATATATATTATGGCAAGCTAAAAAAATGGTTCAAATGGCTCTGAGCACTATGGGACTCAACTGCTGTGGTCATAAGTCCCCTAGAACTTAGAACTAGTTAAACCTAACTAACCTAAGGACATCACACAACACCCAGCCATCACGAGGCAGAGAAAATCCCTGACCCCGCCGGGAATCGAACCCGGGAACCCGGGCGTGGGAAGCGAGAACGCTACCGCACGACCACGAGATGCGGGCGCAAGCTAAAAGAGAAACGGTTAATTTACTACCTTAATCTTAAAGTATAACATAGAGAATTGACATAAATAATAACTTAAAAACTCAGGAATAAGTAAAAAACTGTAATGTTCATTTATACCCATATACTCGTAAAACAGCATAACATCACTATAACATAATAATAAAGTGAGACGTATGTCCGCTATTAAACCATTTTTCTGTTAACATTATGTGATTGGCACAATGGAGACCGGAAAGTTTGAAAATTTTTACGAGTGCGCAAATTGAATGAAATCTGTGTGTACTCCTGAACTACTAAAAATTTAGTTATTGTACCTTCTACATTGTTGCTGATCAGCCAGGTCTTGCGTATTTCCTGTAATTAAAACTTGCAGCTGTGAAATAGTAGGAGATTGGGAAAGACTTGAAAATTACTAATTACACTCATTATAAGCCACTGACTAATATTCACTCTAAGAGGCACTACAAAAGGTGACGACAACAGACTCATAGATCGATTTTTCTTCTGCATATATTCACACAAGTTGGTTGTCTGCTTGCTTCTTACGAAGCTGAAGTATTATTGCTGTCACTGAATTTTTTAAGGAATGGGGAACGCTATAACACGAATTGGCAAAATTTACTACGGAGAGCACACCATCAATACTATTTGTTGGTTTTAAGAAGTAGGGTTTTCAAAATGCATGTTCTGAATATATACACCCTTCATTATGCAATTTCTTCCGACCATCTCTAAGGGACTCAGAGTGTCTAAGTGCGCTAGTCCTAAAAGAAAGATTTTACAATGTACATCTGAATGAGCAAACGAGAGGTGCAATGTGTTAAATTGGTAATATCTCATTCTATCGTTATACTATATGTGTGTCACTGTTAAATCACTTTTCAAAGAACCAATATATGGACTTCCTCTAGTGAGAGTGACTTTGAAAACTTGCGACAAGTTTAAGGGGGGTAGGACGTTAAACTCGCCGACTTGGAGTGGGAGTGGCACCACAGGAGATTTTAATTTCCACTGTCTATACTTTTAGAAATAAATTCATAAAACTTTGCCAGCATCACCAGGAAGGATTCAGGATTCACACCCATAGCAGTGGAAGTTCAAAAACATAACAAAATAATTTCTTTTACATGTGAAATTTCATCATATTTTCACTTACTATTGGCTGCATTTGTTGCTACAGGTACATTTTTCTTCACAAGTAAGAGAGATTCTTTGATGAAAATGCACAGCATACAAACCATACTTACAGGTGTATGAAACTAGAATTTTCCAAATCTATTAAAAACTATGGTAAAATTTATTTTTTTTCTAAACATAAAGCTTAAAACGTAAAAGCTCATTCATTTTTTCATAAATTAAATAGATTCTAGAGTTTCAGACACCTGTAAGTATGGTTTGTATGCTGTGCAAACTTCATCGAACAGTCTCTCTTACTTATGAAGAAAAGTGTACCTATAGCAACAAATGCAGCCAATAGTAAGTGAAAAAATGATGAAATTTCACACTTAAAAAATTTATTACGTTATGTTTTTGAACTTCCGCTGTTATGAGTATGAATCCTGAATCCTTCCTGGTCCTGCTGACAAGGTTTTATGAATTTACTTGTAAATGTACAGACAGTGGAAATTAAGATGTCCTGAGGCACCTCCTGCTCCAAGTCGGCCCGTTTGACATCCTACAACCCCCCTCCCCCCCCCCCCTCATTAAGTTGTAGCAAGTTTAAGTTGTAGCAAGTTTTCAAAGTGTCAAAACCAGCCATATATATGCCCGATCGTTAGTCCCAGAAATCTAGTCATCACTTATGGTTCAAATGGCTCTAAGCACTATGGGACTTAACATCTGAGGTCATCAGTCCCCTAGACTTAGAACTGCTTAAACCTAACTGACCTAAGGACATACATACGTCAATGCCCGAGGCAGGATTCGAACCTGCTACCGCAGCAGCAGCGCGGTTCCGGACTGAAGCGCCTAGAACCGCTCGGTTAAGGTTTGTAACACCATATATATTATGTGTAGTGGTTGCAGGTTTCTTGTGGGAGTTACATCTGAAAGTATTTAGGAATTTTTGCAAATTGGCTTACATGAAGTAATGCGTGTGCACATTTGGTAGGGGCCCTAACATGATGCATAGAACTGCGTTGACATGTAGTATTAACAGGGTGCCCTTTGTTTTTAGTGAGACACATTAATATAGTGTTTTTTTTATCTCATGCTTCACTTCAGCTATTGACCACAGTTTATGGATGGAGATTTTTGGGTTGTAACTGAACCGAGCGGAGCGTCCTACCCTTTTGATTGGTCACAGGAACATTCCCGCGCGGTATTGTTGCCCCGCCCACAGCAATTATTGCGGTTTGTTACTAGCAAGCTAACATCCCATATGTGTTCGGGCTCACACGCGGTTCCTCTTAGTCGAAATGTCCTGGCTCAAACTCGTCTAGGGGTTGAACGGCACGTGTAACATTAAACGCCTTAAATTAGACACTTTTGACCATTTGGTTAAATTGTCTGGCTGATAGCTAGTTTGCGAAATACAAAGTTAATATAACATACAATAACAGTAATAATAATATCGGGAACTAAATTAACGACCTATAATTGATGTATTCCACACAGTTGCGATTTGATTAGAATAATGTTTATTCGGAAGGAAAACTAATAGCGAAAGTGGTCGCATTTAGGATTACCATTACACTCGAGCGCAATCCATTTGACTCAGATCGATCGTTCACAGTCTCATCGCGAAACACAATTTACCTACACGAAAAGTTAAAGTTCACACCAGGCGCGCGGTTGCTCACCGCTCCCGCAAAATGGAGATGAGCGTACGTCATTGTGGGTTGGGTGTGCCCCATTCAGGGAAGTTCGGCCGCCGAGGGCAAGTACTTACTTCATTGTGCGTCGGAGATGGGGATGAAATGCTGATGAGAACGACACAACATTCAGTTCCTGAATGGAGAAAATCTCCCACCCCAGACGGGAACCGAACCCAGGCCCCTTGGCGTGGCTTTCCGCAGCGCTGACCACTCAGCTAACGAGGACGGCCACTATGTCCCGTGATACCACACAACGCGACGTTTTCTGAGTCTTTTCACTTCCTAGCTACCTAAAGACCGACTGTCCGCTTTCGTGTCTCAATCCCAACTGTCCCTTTGGTGTCTCCAGCCGAACTGTCCCCTTTGGTGTCTCGACCAGAACAGCCCTCTGCCCGTCTCCGACCGCGTTTCCCGCGCGCCGAGCATCTTCGCTCAACTAATTAGCGCAGTTCCCTTTTCTGAAGTCGTCCTTCTGATTGGCTACAGCTTATTCTACATTACTTTAATTTTAACATATTTAAATAATCAAAGCATGACCACTTTGACGTTCAAAGTAAGGAAACAACTATATCCATTACATAATAAATGTTACATTCTTGCCGGCCGCGGTGGTCTCGTGGTTCTAGGCGCGTAGTCCGGAACCGCGCGACTGCTACGGTCGCAGGTTCGAATCCTGCCTCGGGCATGGATGTGTGTGATGTCCTAAGGTTAGTTAGGTTTAAGTAGTTCTAAGTTCTGGGGGACTGATGACCACAGCTGTTAAGTCCCATAGTGCTCAGAGCCATTTGTACGATTTTTTTTTGGTTACATTCTTTTACACAAAACCAATACAATTTCCTTCCTAACTTTGAATGTCACGGCCAGTAGCCTTGCAGCAATGTGCTTTCTGATAAATAAATACAGAACAAAAGTAATTAATATGCACTAAACTTTACAACAAATATTCTATTATCTAATCATTCAATAAGATGTCTTGCTCTTATCGTTCAGTGTGTTTTGTGTGAAGGAAACGATGACCTGATGCTTAACTGAAAATACTGCTGGTTTAAATTTACTATATCCTTGAAACAAATAAAGTTACAGAGTTGATATTTACAGCGTTTGTCATTTTAATGATGCGCTTCTATATGAAATAACTGGCAGTTGTGGGGAAGGCGGATAGTCGTCTTCAGTTCATTGGTAGAATTTTGGGAAGATGTGGTTCATTTGTAAAGGAGACCGCTTATAAAACACTAATACGACCTATTCTTGAGTACTGCTCCAGTGTTTGGGATCCCTATCAGGTCGGATTGAGGAAGGACAAAGAAGCAATTCAGAGGTGGGCTGCTAGATTTATTATTGGTGGGTTTGATCATCACGCGAGTGTTACGGAATTGCTTCAGGAACTCGCGTGGGAGTCTCTAGAGAAAGGAGGCGTTCTTTTCATGAATCGCTACTGAGGAAATGCTTTTCCCACGACTGAACTTAACTGATCATTCCATTTCACATCCCTACAAATTGTTGTTACACCTAAGTATTTATATGAGTTGGCTGATTCCAACCGTGACTTATTGATATTGCAGTCATAGGATACTACATTTTTTCGCTTTATGAAATGCAAAAATTTACATTTCTGAACATTTAGAGTAAGTTGCCAATCTCTACATCACGTTGAAATCTTATCAAGATCTGACTAATATTTATGCAGCTTTTTTCACATAGTACTCCATTATAGACAACTGCAGCATCTGCGCAGGATCGGCATGATTGCTGGCGTATTTGAAATGGTGGCCGGATGCCCTTCTTGTTGCCATTGGGTTACCATCCGGGTCGAAATGTGTGTAATGTGATTCGTGTGAAAGTGTTCTAAGGCCTACTAAATGTCAATGAATCGTATAATTGAATTGGAACTTGGGTACTAGACCGGTAAGCGCCTAGTTGGATGTGGAGAAGCGCCTAAAAATCACATCCAGGCTGACCGGCACACCAACCGTTGTCGTTAATTCGTCGGAATAATTCAATCAGAGGCTAGTGCAACTCCCCGTCCCGGAACTGGCCCATTAACACACACGGCTATCCTGCTTGGCGCGTACAGAATATACACTGATCAGCAAGAACATTATGGCCACCGACCTTCTGTCGATATAAGCCCGTCCAGGCGTCAGCAGGGTCTACTCAGACTCACGCATGGTGTATGTCGCATCAGTGAACGTGCTGTCCATGTGCAGAATGCAGAAGGCGTGCTATCTATCTGAATCTGACCGAGAGCAGATTGTGATGGCCCGGAAGCTCAAAAAAAATGGTTCAAATGGCTCTGAGCACTATGGGACTTAACTGCTGTGGTCATCAGTCCTCTAGAACTTACAACGGAACCTCCCCATCGCACCCCACTCAGATTTAGTTATAAGTTGGCACAGTGGATAGGCCTTGAAAAACTGAACACAGATCAATCGAGAAAACAGGAAGAAGTTGTGTGGAACTATGTAAAAAATAAGCAAAATAATCAAACTGAGTAGTCCATGTGCGAGATAGGCAACTTCAAGGACAACCTAAGGTCAGTAGCGCCGTGGTCTCGTGGTTAGCGTGAGCAGCTGCAGAACGAAAGGTCCTTGGTTCAAATCTTCCCCCGAGTGAAAATTTTAATTTTTTATTTTCAATTATGTGACGCACATGCCGTCACCAGTATCGTATAGAATATATAAGACGTGTTTTCCTGTGGAGGAATCGGTTGACTTACGACCTTGCTATCAAATGTTATCGGTTCCCATTGGAGAGGCACGTCCTTTCGTCTATTAATCGCACGGTTTTGCGGTGCGGTCGCAAAGCACAGACACTAAACTTATTACAGTGTACAGAGACGTCAATGATCGAACGGACAGATCATAACTTTGCGAAAAAAAATTTAAATTTTTCACTCGAGGGAAGACTTGAATCTAGGACCTTTCGTTGCGCAGCTGCTCACGCTAACCACGGGACCATGACGCTCCTGAGCCTACGCTGTCCATGAAGTTGGTTATCATGCGCATGGACTACTCAGTTTGTATATTTTGCTTATTTTTTTCATAGTTCCACACAACTTCTTCCTGTTTTCTCGATTGATCTGTGTTCAGTTTTTCAAGGCCTATCCACTGTGCCAACTTATAACTAAATCTGAGGGGGGTGCGATGGGGAGGTTTCCTTGTTAGAACTACTTAAACCTAACTAACCTAAGGACATCACACACATCCATGCCCGAAGCAGGATTCGAACCTGCGACCGTAGCGGTCGCGCGGTTCCAGACTGTAGCGTCTAGAACCGCTCGGCCAACCCGGCCGGCCCGGAAGCTCGGCACGAGCGTTTCTGAAGCTGCACGATTTGTCGGATGTTCGAGGAGTGCTCTGACGAGTATCTTAAGTAAGCGGCGAAACCAAGATGAAACCATGTCCAGACGTCGTGGGGCTCGGCGGTCTTCCCTCATTTGAGATGGAGATCGGCTTAGGCTGGGCAGACTGGTCGAACAGGACAGGCGGCGAACTAACATCAGACTTTAATCCTGGGCAGAGTACAAGTGTGTGTGAACACACAGTGCACCGAACACTCCTAACGGCAGGCCTGCCCAGCCGACGACCCGTACATGTGCCAACATTGACACCACGACATCGGCAACTACGACTGAAATGGGCACGTGACCATCGGCACCGGACGTTGGCGCAGTGGTAGAGCGTTGCATGGTCTAATGAATCCCGATACGATGTTCATCATGTCGATGGGAGGACGCGAGTCCGTCGTCTTCCAGGAGAACAGCTCCTTGGCACGTGTTCTGCGGGACGGAGACAAGCTGGTGGCGGCTGCATTATGCTCTGCGGAACGTTCTTGTGGCCATTAATGAGTCCAGCGGAGCTCGTTGCAAGGCACCATGACGGCCAAGGAGTATCCTAGTCCGCATCTCGTGGTCGTGCGGTAGCGTTTTCGCTTCCCGCGCCCGGATTCCCGGGTTCGATTCCCGGCGGGGTCAGGGATTTTCTCTGCCTCGTGATGACTGGGTGTTGTGTGATGTCCTTAGGTTAGTTAGGTTTAAGTAGTTCTAGGTTCTAGGGGACTGATGACCATAGATGTTAAGTCCCATAGTGCTTAGAGCCATTTGAACCATTTTTGAGTATCCTACACTGGTTGCAGACCACGCACATCCCCTCATGACGATCATGTTTCCTGACGGCAGTGGCATTTAGCAACAAGGTAATACGTCATATCACAAGACCAGGAATGGGATGGAGAGTTTCTAGAAACACAGAGGCGAGTTCCAATTGGTGTGCTGGTCCCCCAACTCACCAGATATGAACCCGATCGAACAGATCTGGGATGTGATTGAACATGGCGTCAGATCTCACGGGCCACCTCGCTGGAATTTACGGGAATCAGGTGACTTGTGTGTGCAGATGTGATGTCAGATCCCTCCAGCGATCTACCAAGGCCTCACTGTTTCTACGCCACGTCGCGTAGCCGCTGTGATCCGTGTCAAAGGCAGACGTACCGGCTACTTGGTAGGAGGTCATAATGTTCTGGCTGAGTAGTGTATACTGCCTCCCAAAGAAAAAAAGAAGTAATCACCCACCAGGAAACGAAATGTTACTTTAAGAGTTCAGTAGATGATGATGATGATGTCCCATACTCCGAGGAGCGTAGGGGGCGGTGCGGGAGACCCGCACCGCCCACTAGGCTAGGTCCTAGAAGAGGTCGTTTGCCATTGCCTTCCTCCGACCGTAATGGGGATCATCGATGAGGGTGAAGACAACAACACCCAGTCATTTCGAGGCAGGGAAAATCCCTGGCCCCACCGGGAATCGAACCCAGGGCCTCTTCGCTGGAAGCGAGAACGCTACCGCAAGACCACGAGCTGCGGACGTTGAGTAGATATGTGATGTTATATCAGTGGTTACAGGATCAAGTCTAATTTACAAAGAACTTGGCAGTGTGAGTCCCCTTATCAGTATCACGTTGCACTGTTTCTGGACTGAATGCACTCACTGATTCGGTTGAGAGGGCTGTAATAAAGCTGTTGTATCATCTCCCGGGGCAAACGTGCTCACAACTGTTGTAATTGGTCCTAGGTAACCTATTTGTACGAATTTAACGTCCAACAATATCCCGCACAACTTCTATTAGGGACAGATTTGAGGATCTCGCTGGTCACGGTAGTACCTCAACATCCTCGTATGCAGTTCTTAGAGGCAAAAGGCATGCGTGGATTAGCAGTGTCCTGTACAAAAATAGCACCACGAGACAGTCACATGACTAATGTCCGTGACGTACCGTCGTGCCGCTGGAGATCCCCCAGTCCCTGTCAGCCGTAGCTTGAAGTCATGGCCGATGGCTCCCCAGGCCATGATGCCACGACTAACACAGCTGTGCCTCTCCAAAACTCTAGAAGACTGGGACTTCTCCCCAGGTTGTCCCATATTAGCCGATCCGGGGTAGTCCAGACCCTCAAGTGTTGCCTCAAAAATCTTCTAATTTTATTGATGATGACACTGGCCTTGTGTGTTACCGGTACGGCATAAAAACTGGAGCGAAGGTTTCATGAAACGTTATTGTGTTCTCTTTTTATACTGATGCGTGTGTTCATGTGAGCATATGTAAGTGTGTGCGTATGTTTGTGTATTTGTATCGTAATGAACATATGAGGAGTCTTCCAACACCCCTACCCCCTCCACCCCCACTACTGCACGCTAGCCATCTCAGACCTCGCGAACGTTGAAGTTGTTACTTAATCAGATTAGAATAATCATACGGTATTGAGCAGTAATGTTGCATTTCAATCTTTGGAAACACCATGTTTGTATCTTTGTCACACCTATAGTAGTTCCAGTTCCAACATCTTGTGGTTGGACAGCGAAGTAACAACGACAAAACATCATTAATAAAACAAAGGTGTGCCAATTATGTGTCATATTAGTTTGTTAGAATCTATTCGTATTTAGATGATTAAAGAAACATGGAATTGGCAGGACAAATATTATCATTCTTCGGATTGTTGTAAAGTGTGAGTCAGAAACTAAACTGTGTAAAATATACCCACTTAGCACTAACCATGAAATATACTTGGCAGATATAACAGTAAAGTCGGAGGACCACATAAGATAAAAATGGAGAAATCTTAAGGATGAAGATTTCGCTCTGAAATACTTGTGGGCTCTAATGAGCCGATTTTACAGTTAACTAAGAATTTTCTTACTAATAATAATACATTTTTCCCTAGGTATATTTTCCAGGTGAAGCCTGTATGGGTTATCACGAAACGTCTAGGTCATTAAAATGGTGTGCTTTGAAGAGATTGCGGGATGGGGGAAGTAGGAACCGATGGTGACTTGTTTTAGGGCGGCGGTTCGAGCCCTGTTCCTTACTAATAGGACGTCAGTGTGCTGGTGTCTGCGTATCCTCACTCTGCGACAAAGTGGAAGCAGTGCAGTGACTGCCATCCCGCTGCAATGACACTTTTATCAAAATCCTGCTGTATCTTACATACTAAAATTTAGGTTAACCAAGAAGGGTATCACATTTATTCAGACACTTGGTTCTGATTCTGAATTATTGAAGTGATGCTGAGAATGAGTTCTTCGAAAGTGATGCACATTAGTAAATTCTCAGAGAGAACTTATTGGTTCGTTCCTACTGATATCAATGTTGATCGAACACTACATTCCTACACACAGCTTTATTCTGCACTATGCCGCTCATTTAAATGTCAAGTAATGAATTAGTTACGAGTATACGATGTTGTGAAACGGCGTTTTATTTCGGATTTTAAATTTATAAGTATTACATGCGACAATTATCTGTTTCCTCTAACGTTGGTTTAAATAGTGAGTTCCCTATCTTCCAAGTGCAAACCGTACGTAGAGATTTAAAATACTGGAAGTTGTATAACTCTTGTGCTAGAAGGGAGTACAAAATTTCGTGCGAGTTCAGTTACCTTCATCCTGATTTTCTGTTCAATGTTCTTATTTTGCAGTATGATTAAAGTGTCAACCGTATAACAAAATGACATAGTGCTTAATATTTCTGAGCTTAGGAAAAAATCTACACATCACGTTCGTTTTGTATGCTGTTTGATATTTTTCATTATGCAGTTGTTTGGTTATACACGTCAGAGAGTTTTCACAGTTCCCTCACTATTGGTAAACCCCGGACAGGTGCTCTCTCGTTATGACGGATATGCGTAGCGACAAAAACACTGTTGCTTTTATTTTGCTTCTGTCGCAATTCACAGCTCAATACACGATTTCATCGGTACAAATACAGGTCTCAGCGCTATTCAGGGCATATTTGCATCAAAACTCTAGTGTACTTCACTTGTCGTTCAGTACTTAATCTAAGTATCCAACTGCAAAAGCTCGTTATCTGCAGCATGCTATGTAAATAAAGTGAAAATGAGGAAATATATAAAGGAACGACACGGACCCTTATAAGTTTGGGATACCTTTACTATTTGCTTAATGCCATATGGAAATACTGTTACAAATAACTGTGCCGTAAATAAGACGAAATATTTTTTTTAAAAAAGTTTGTTACAGCATTTGACTACCTCTGAAGTGGAATTCTACAAACAATCCACTTCCTAGTCGACTACAAAGGAACGTTTTGTCAGAAAAGGAGCAGTAATAGCAGGTATTGTTCGGTCGGGAGAGTTCAGTGACTTCAAACTGGGATCGTTCTTGGAAGACACCTGATTAAGAAATCCATCACAGACATTTCAACCCCATAATCTCTCCAAGTCGTCTGTTGGTGATGTTATTATGACGTGGAAAAGCGACCAGCACAGGATCGTTGTAAAAAATCGCAGCAAATCAGTGGAAAAAATCACTCGCGGGTTCCAAAGTGCCACCAGAAATAAATGTGGCAAGATGACTGCGCATAGAAAGTTAAAAAGTATGAGGTACAATGTTCGAACAGCTCCTCATACGTCAGACATATCTGCAGTAAGTGCGAAGCGACGGCGTTGGACAGCGGATGATTAAAAACGTGTCATTTGGTGCAATGAATCACACTGTACCCTGTGGCAATCCGATGGAAGGGATTTGGTTTGTCAAATGCGTCGAGCACTTTACTGAGTACCAACATCGAATTAACGGAAGATGTGGTGTTGCGGTAAGGTGATGTTTTTTATAGTTAGGGTGTGGTCCCCTGACGGCAGAAGTATATGAACACATTTCACACCTTTGAGTAGTGGACACAGTAGGAAAAACATTCGAAGGTCGTGATTGTTTGTATAAGCGCAAGAGTACACCCTGTCATAAAGCAGTGTCCATGACGCAATCGTTTGTGGACAATAACATTCCTGAAATCATGTGACCTAGCCAAGAGTCCCGACCTGAGCCCAATGGAAATTCTTCGAGAATAGTTATAACGTCGTTTTCGCTCGGGACCACAGCGTCCAAGATCACTAGCATCTGTGGTTTCGGCTCTAGAGGAAGAATGGGCTGCCATTCCTCCACAGCTATTCAAGATAACTCACTGAAAATGTCACAATGAGAGTTCAAACTCTCATAAAGGTGAAGGGTAGACACATGTCATGTTGATGTCCACTAATATATGTCCGGATACTTCTGATCAGATAGTGTGTAAAAACTCCTACTGCTTATCTCACTAAACACGTTTAGTAGCTTTATAGTTCATTCTGAAACAAAAACCATAATATTACCAATAGAAACAACATTCATCGTAAAACGTGTGTTAGCCGGCCGCGGTGGTCTAGCGGTTCTAGGCGCGCAGTCCGGAACCGCGCAACTGCTACGGTCGCAGGTTCGAATCCTGCCTCGGGCATGGATGTGTGTGATGTCCTTAGGTTAGTTAGGTTTAAGTAGTTCTAAGTTCTAGGGGACTGATGACCACAGTAGTTAAGTCTCATAGTGCTCAGAGCCATTTGAACCAACCAAAACGTGTATTATAGAGAGATTGCACACATAACGTTAAATGAGAAGCAGCTCGTAAATGGTACAGAAAACTGTATCAAATGTATTGTCTGTTACTACAACGTTACTCGTAAGATGGCTAAAAGATATCTGCCTCGCGTGCTGCATGGAAGTACCGGGAAAGAGAAATGCGAGGGAGAATGTGAAACATTCGAACCGAAATTAGATCTGTCCCGATGCTAACCTACTTACTGTCACTGCTGTTTTGATGCGACTGCATTTACTACTGACGTGAGCAGTTATTATTCTGCAGCGATAACGAGGTTGAAAGGCTTTTAACGAATCTGATGTTTTAAGCCTCAGGTTACAGTTCTAAGCGTAGCGTGGCGAGCTGTGTTTTATTTACTGACATGAAAATTCCGAAAACAAGACAGCGATTTCACGTTACTTAACTCTCAGCAAGATCTCTACAGTTAGTTTATTGGCCGATCACGTATTTTTGCCTGATTATGATACGGGCTCAGACATGGCTACAGTATATAGTAATATGTTGCATGCTAGAGTTTCTCTTCTGCGATTCGATGTTTTCTTAAAGTTGTAGATATATTGGTAGTGCTTCAGTGATACATCGCAGCAAAGAGAATATTGACCAAATATACTGACACGATAGCAACATGAAAACGAATTTTGATATGTCCAGTATGCAGTGAAATCGTTTTTCACTATTCTTCTGGAATTATTGAAGTGTATATATTTGTTGGTGGATTTTATACATAACAATTCCCAAAGTTCAACGGAGGATGTCAAGCAGAGCGTGTTCTACCAGTCGCATAAACACACCATGGACAGGAAACAATAAATTAGAAGGTGCGCAGAACATTATGCAGTAAACACTGAAAAAGTACCGGGAGATTCATGCCAGTATCTGATAATGGCCGCCAAAAGATGGAGAAGGTAAAGGAGGCGACTGATGAAAATCTCCTATTGCTTGACTTAACATAGTATGAGTTTAGTTCTGTATTGGGTAATACATTCATTCACTTCTATAAAATGTGGACAATCTTGTTATTGGTCTCATCAACATCATTAGGCTTTGAATAGGATGAGCTTTATTACTTTTAAACAGGATATCTACTAACACGTAACAGCTAATGTACATTGTAAGGGTATAATTTGGTTGTCCCCCAGGTCTATTAGTATGTAACAACTACAGATCACCATGTCTAAACCCTTGTAAATAAACCCTGTTTTCATGTAAATCGCAAAAAGTAGTTTTTCCGAAATGATATATTCCAAATACACTGATTCCATTGAATTTGGTAAACCTTGTCAGTGGCCTGTTGGACATGCTCCGTTTGGATTACAGCTATGACTTAGCTTGGAAGCAGTAGTGTACTATGCTCATGAGACTACACACAGACAGACGTTGGATAACATCGATGATAAAGGAACGTGTTGTTGATAGTGTCCCAGCTATACTCCATAGCACAGGCAATTTAAGAACAAGAGGTGGCCGCAAATACTCACATGCTCATGAGTTTTCAGTAAACTAATGCGATCGAATTCTGGAACCGTATGTCGAAGGTCCGTCTTTTAGGACGTACTGTGCCGCTGGACGAGATCAGATGAACATACGTTTTGTGTCAACTGGTCTCTTTTTTTTTAACATATAAGCATATCTCTCCCTGTATAACGTACCGTGTAAGGATGCCTCACTTAGAGAAATTTGTGATTTGCTGACAAATGCTGTCCATTATCTCATTCGCTTTTCAACATACTTTGGCGGGCATCAGAAGTCCACGTTAGCTTTTCCGAGGTTCAAGGACCCCAATAACCATATATCTCAGTACACGATACCAGACGATGCTTGTGACGTATGTTTGGTCAAACTACTTATTTTGAGTCACCATAGAAGGGGCAGAGTAGACAACATGCTACTAGAACTACTGACAGCCTTGGGAGAGCCAGTCCTGACAAAGCTCTACCATCTGGTGAGCAAGATGTATGAGACAGACGAAGTACCCTCAGACTTAAAGAAGAATATAATAATTCCAATCCCAAAGAAAGTAGGTGTTGACAGGTGTGAAAATTACCGAACTATCAGTTTAATAAGTCACAGCTGCAAAATACTAACGCGAATTCTTTACAGACGAATGGAAAAACTGATAGAAGCCGACCTCGGGGAAGATCATATTGGATTCCTTAGAAATGTTCGAACACGTGAGGCAATACTGACCCTACGACATATCTTAGAAGAAAGATTAAGGAAAGGCAAACCTACGTTTCTAGCCTTTGTAGACTTAGTGAAAGCTTTTGACAATGTTGATTGGAATACTCTCTTTCAAATTTTGAAGGTGGCAGGGGTAAAATACAGGGGGCGAAAGGCTATTTACAATTTGTACAGAAACCAGATGCCAGTTATAAGAGTCGAGGGGTATGAAAGGGAAGCAATGGTTGGGAAGGGAGTGAGACAGGGTTGTAGCCTATCCCCGATGTTATTCAATCTTTATACTGAGCGAAAAATAAACAAAACAAAAGTTCGGAGTAGGTATTAAAATCCATGGAGAAGAAATAAAAACTTTGAGGTTCACCAATGACATTGTAATTCTGTCAGAGACAGCAAATGACTTGGAAGAGCAGCTGAACGGAATGGACAGTGTCTTGAAAGGAGGGTATAAGATGAACAGCAACAAAAGCAAAACGAGGATAATGGAATGTAGTCGAATTAAGTCGGGTGACGCTGAGGAAATTAGATTAGGAAATGAGACACTTAAAGTAGTAAAGGATTTTTGCTATTTGGGGAACAAAATAACTGATGATTGCTTAAGCCGAGAGGATATAAAATGTAGAATGGCAATGGCAAGGAAAGCGTTTCTGAAGAAGAAAAATTTGCTAACATCGAGTATAGATTGAAATGTCAGGAAGTTGTTTCTGAAAGTATTTGTATGGAGTGTAGCCATGTATGGAAGTGAAACGTGGACTATAAATAGTTTAGACAAGAAGAGAATAGAAGCTTTCGAAATGTGGTGCTACAGAAGAATGCTGAAGATTAGATGGGTAGATCACATAACTAATGAGGAGGTATTGAATAGAATTTGGGAGAAGAGGAGCTTGTGGCACAACTTGACTAGAAGAAGGACTCGGTTGGTAGGACATATTCTGAGACATCGAGGGATCACCAATTTAGCATTGGAGGGCAGCGTGGAGGGTAAAAATCGTAGAGGGAGACCAAGAGATGAATACACCAAGCAGATTCAGAAGGAGCAGGTACAGGGAGACGAAGAAGATTGCACAGGATAGAGCTACATCAAACCAGTCTCAGGACTAAAGACCACAACAACAACAACAACATAGAAGGATGCAGAAGGATACTTTCATCATCATCGACAGTGACTGTGAATCCCAACGCCCGCACAATGTGATACCCGGCAGGTGACTCCCTTGGTGGCTGAACTCAAATCAACGATAGAGTCATAAGGAAGTTAGCGCCTCAATGATCACATAGCTGAAGAATTTCATGTGTCCGTTCCCTACGATTTGACAGATGTCAGCTCTTTGGAACCTTACGTCTCCGGCGTACTGCGCTTGGTTGTCGCGACTAGTGCAACATCTGTCGAGACTGTACCCCAAATATGGCACTCATAGCACATGAGTGTATAATGCTCACAAAATCTGTAATATATATAAGGGAGAGCACTGCTCATTTCTTTGCTACTTCCAAAACATCGCAAGTAAAATTGTTCTTCTTGTGGTTACAAATAGAAAGAATTAAACTAGAGAAAACAGGAAAATGTGCAACTTGAAGTAACTATAACGCATGACATTCCGTTAACATGTGGAAATGGTTGTTAACTATAACTTCTCAATAATGGCTCCGAGCACTATGGGACTTAACATCTGAGGTCATCAGTTCCCTAGAACTTAGAACTACTTAAATCTAACTAACCTAAGGATATCACACACATCCATGCCCGAGGCAGGATTCGAACCTGTGACCGTAGCGATCACGCGGTTCCAGACTGAAGCGCTTAGAACCGCTCGGCCACACAAGCTGGCATATCTTCTCTCTTCACAGTATGAAGAAGATATGGATATATTGTTTCGGAAAACAATTACAATATTCTTTGTAGCCTGTTCTAGCTACAATTCAGTCCAGCAATTGTGCATAGACACGATCTTCGAGGTATCGAGTATCGTTGTAGAATATAGTGTTTGATTAGTTTCACCTGCGATCACAATGGTCGATGACTGTTTTTGGAAACGCAGACCGGACAAGGTTTGCTCAATGGTTGACATGTCTGGTCACTTTGCTAGCCAGATCAGTTGAAGAATATCTTCAAAAGCTAGGTAGGTAAAACGTGAAGTGTGTCCACTGACATTGTCGATATCGAAGGGATCGTCTTACTGCATTTGTATCAATGTGGGAAGAATAAAGCGAATGTTGCTCTTCTTATCCCCTGTACTGCACAAAATTTCCTCAACAACACCTGGGGCGTGGGGCCATTGTTAGCTACAGGCCCCTATACTACAACTCCCCTAGTGCAGCATTTCTTCTCAAAAATAAACACAGCTTTGCGCCACCATTCCTGCTGGTGGATCTTTCACTAAAGCATAGGATGCGAAATGCAAGCTTTTTTATGAAGAGTGAGGGAAATCCTTGACTATGGAACTGTTCTGCTTGGCCCAGTTTCTATTATATAGTCTCTGATGATCCCTGTCCAGAACCGGGATGAAGAGCCACGGATTCCCAGGAACAGCCTGCAACCCAGACGTCAACTCGTATCAGACATGTTGGCCAATTTTTCAGATCAAATCACTCCAAATTACTGTTGGTCTTACTTTTATTCTTCTTCATGGCCAACCAGTCATTGTCTTCAATTTCACTGAATACGTGGGTTATTCGATAAGTAATATGGCACATTTGTTTCCGCCAATCGCGGTTTAAAAATTCAAAATTTGTTGTGGGACATAGTGCAATATTCCCGCTTCAGCCCCTGCCGTTACACCCGTTCCGATAGGTGGCGATGCTGTACGTACGCTTGAAAATGGCGACTGCAATTGACTGCGTTACAAGCAGAGAGCTGTTTTACTTTGATTTGGTGGAAAACCGGAGCATCGCAGATATTCGTAAGTGCTTGCAGAATGTCTACGGAGACCCGTCACTGAACAAACGCATGGTGAGTCGTTGAGCGAAGCGTCTGTCACCATCACGACAATGTCGCACAAACCTGTCCGATCTCCCGCGGGCCAATCGGCCGCTCACAGCTGTGACTCCTGCAATGTTGGAACGTGCGGACACTCTCGTTCGAGGGGATGAACGGATTACAATCAAGCACCTCGTTGCTCAACTGGACGTCTCTGTTGGTAGTGCAGGCATATTCATCCACCAGTTAGGGTACCCAAAGGTGTGTGCCCGCAGGGTTCCTCGCCTCCTAACAGGAGACCATAAAGAGCAACGCAGGACCTCCTGTCCGGAACTGCTTGAGCATTACGAGACTGATCGTCGTAGTTTTTTGTCGAACATCGTCACAGGCGATTAAACATGGTTTCATCACTTCGAACCGGAAACAAAATGGCAATCCATGGAGTGACGTCACACCGCCTCGTCTCCGAAGAAAATGTTCAGAGCCGCACCATCAGCCGATAGAGTCATGGCGACTGGCTTCTGGGAAACTGAAGGGATTTTTCTGTTTGATATTCTCCGTCATGATGCAGCGATAAACTCTGAAGTGTATTGTGCTACCCTCAGGAAACTGAAGAAACAACATCAGCGTGTTTGTCGTCACAGAAATGCAAACGAGCTTCTCCTTCTCCATGACAACACAAGGCCTCACACAAGTCTGCGCATCCGGCAGGAGCTCACAAAACTTCATTGGACTGTTCTTCCTCACCCACGCTACAGCCGGATTTCGCATTTTCCGACTTCCATCTATTTGTCCCATGCAGGATGCACTCCGTCGGAAGCAGTACTAGATGATGAAGAGGTCATTGGTGCAGTACAATGTTGGCTCCGACGTCGACCAATAGAGTGGTACCATGCGTGCATACATACCCTCCTAACAAGGTGGCGTAAGGCCATCGCATTAAAAGGAGATTATACTGAAAAACAGGATTTTTTAGCCAAAACAATGGGAAATAATACGGCGTATGGGGGTCGTGATTTCAGGAAAAAATAGGTTGCATTACTAATTCAATTCCTCTCATACATAAACTTCTATGACTTCATTGTTAATATGTAGCATCTTGCTATAGATGTACTAAAGGTACATTATATTTGTGTTAATACAATTGGTTCTGAGGCCTCTAGTCACACTAACTACATTAATTTCAATATAACTGGTTTTAAAACCCACCACCCTACTTACTTCATTAAGTTCGTTCATTAGCTGTTTAAGATTGTCCCAACCGAAGGAACAATACAATTCCATTAGAAAACTGAAAGTCGCTGAATTAAATATTTTTTTTTTTTTTTTCCTTGTGTAGGCATCTGGGGACTTCCTATACAACTGGTGAACATAGTTCTGGAGATATGGACTATCCATGTCTCACTCTTATTTGACTTCCGGAATTTTGACTAGCTAAAAGAATCTGCATTACTGATGTACGTATTCTTTAGTATCCTGACACTACCCGGCTTCTCAGAGGTTGTTACTACAAATCTGGTTGAAAATGTATCAAAAGCTTACTCAATAGCTACCAGGCTCATCTTCAAATTAAACTCATTATTCCAGCAATAGTTTTGTTCTCAACTTACAGCTAGTGTATTGTGTTAGATTCAATTCTAAAGCTTGCTTCTTCTTTTGCCAAATCAAAACCGTTTTCTCTCTGCAGGTAGTTACTGTGCCATCTTCGTATTCTTGTTATTTTCAATCGTTTCTCTAATCAAATTTACTTTTTTGCTTAGATATTTCCGAACAGTTTTGCTTACTTCAGCGTATTCTGTCGTGTTCCTATTATAATTTACTCCAAACTCTCGCTCTTTCAGTAACAGTTGCAGTGCTCCGTTTGGAGCACCTTCATTAGGTCCGCATCTATTGTTGTGTTCCAAAATATATTTGTTGAACAATTGGAGGTTCCTTTTATGTACTATTAACTTAAATAAACAAAAAAACCGCATTTGTAGCTAATTTTAACCTAGTGTACTGCAATATGAAGAAATAAATTAAAGCAAACTATGTTTATGGTTCCTGCCTTATAAGCTTTTATTGTGGTTGGCCTCTCTTTGTTACTGGCCTATGACCACGTGAAATTCTATAGCGCTTTAGAACCGCTACATTCTCTACGTTTTCTTTCTTGTTGCTGAGACATACTCAATATTTTTTCTTTTATTTAGTTGTTGCCAACTCTGTTTTGTTCATCTGGAGTAAAATGATGAGGACAAGCGTGATTTTTTTCGGGAAATTCACTAAGATTAAATGTGTTATCATGCTTGAAGTAGCTCACTGAATAATATCGTTCTATAGTTCTTCCTTTACTAACATATCAAAAGTCTCTTATCATTTTGTTTGATAAGGTCTCTGACCTTATCATCAGAGTCCAAACATATTGTTGCTTAGACGTGAATGATCCGCATAGAAAATTTCTTTATTTGTAAAACAAATCTTATTATTCTGTCTCAGATATCTTCAGTAATCATAGCAATGTTTCCTTGTTTTCTCTGTATTCTGTTCCTCTGCAATAAAACATGGGTCCTGACTTTAAATCCACACCACTTTTTTCGCTATACTTATGGCAACCCTACTGCACTCCATCTGATGGCATTTATCTCCCTCTTTCATTAACCCTTCTTTTCCTCCTACGTTTATGAAATTTATTGCACCTAAATAAAAAGTTATGGTAGAAGTTTTATTTCTAACGTACGTATATTATTGACTCTCTAACTAAACGTGGTGTAAGAATATCGGGCGTAAATGAAGTAGAACATTCTCCCTGGCATCAACTTATCAGTTTCATTATTCTTTCAGTCGTGCTGGAGTACCGACTCGCTCATGGCAGTAGGGCTTCCGACCACCCTACCAATGGTATCCCCTTCCATCAAGGCACAAAGAGTCCGACGAGACGCATGAGCAATGGTATACAATGGTATACAATGGCATATCTGTACTTGACGCAGTAATAGTCCACGTCTGAGTTATTTTAAATGTCAGATAAGGGATCAGTACACTCAGTAAGTATGCTGGTGACGTGCCTGGAGAACCCATCAGTATAAAGTCGATATAGTAATTTGTTGCTCTGTAATTTTTTAGTAAGTCATTGTGTGATGTGTCAAACATTCAGTCACTCACTACTCAGTCTGCAGCCATCAATCAACATGGTCTGAAACATGTACGTTTGAAATATGATTGAAATTACGTAACTGACAACAGTCTGTAACACAGCTGTTAGAATGGGAATGGCATGTGAACGTGTATTTTATTTCGTCGCTTATGTGCTTTGCCCTGTACTGAAGTTTTCTGTCTGCGAGAATATAAATTTAATTTAGCTGCGAGAATGTAAATTGTCAATAACCTTAAACCAAACCAAAACTGTATGGATTTACGCAACACAAAAGCTGAATGTAATGCAACACTATTGATATGAAATTGACATTGGTAATAAAACAAATCTTGATCAATTTGAATGAAATGTTCGCTGTGCTTAATGGACTGCTATCCTTGAAATTATAAAATTTCTTACTTTTATCTGCGCAATAGTAGCGCTCTTCTCACTGTTCTCTCTTAGTATTTTAAATTATATCGTTGGCAAACAGCTACTGTTCAAGGCTGTTGCTTAGCATACATTTTTATTAAATCGGATATGACTGAGAAAATGACTTATTGAGAAAAATAATTAATCAAAAATGACATGGGTCTGGGAACTGGTATTGACTTGGGGTAAGTAACAATATGGTACTAACTTTAATACTTCTATTTTGACTCTGAAAATTACTAATGCTCACAATTAACACACAATAAACTGATTATGCATTAACAATTAGCTTTACAAAATTGTTCGATGTGAGTGGTATACATTGTCTCAATCATAATTTACGAATATGCGCACTGCATTGATAACAAAACAACTTTCGTTACTTTAATTATTTCCAGTATCGTATCTCGCAAATAAAAGGTCATTACTGCCTGTAACGAGTAGGTAGGTATTTATCCAGCACACATCAGATACAACCCGTCTTCACACTTGAGAGTCCTCCATACCTCTCTCTATCTAAAGTTACTCTAACACAGTACCCATAACACCTTGAACCAGGGATCGCTGTTGAGCAGCGACGATACTACACAATCTTACGCCAGTGACGTCGTTCCATACATCACTGCATCTTTCTGCACATTCATTGAAGGTAGGCGGAGAAGTAGACGACGCGCATCTAACCCATGCCGTAATAAAGGCGATGTCGCCCTAATAGTGTACCATGTGTTAAAATTCCACTGTTGGGCCAGAGCCGTGGGGGACTGCAATGCCATTACGATGAGGTGTTGATCTTGTCGGGGGGTAGTCTGGGTGGTGCGACATAACCCATCTAGTCGTGTTCTACTGCCTTCCGCGAACTATTCTGCACAAACCCGTTGCACTGCTGATACTCTTGGTCCTACACGTGCAGCAAATTCCCCGATGGATGTATCACATTCTTTCGCGCCAATGATGCGCCCTCTTTCAAACTCACTGGTTTGACAGTACAGTTCGCGCATACGTTTGCGAGGTATCTCGCACGTTTGCTCAAGTCTCGCTGATCCATTACCTTCGTTTTATAGTGACAACGAGAGCCGCAGGCACATTTTACCGGTAGGTGGTGCTGCACCGTGATATCGATGTTGACCGACATGGTTCAATTGCTAATCATTTCTACAGAACATCCTAATGTACATGTCCTGTGAATATGAACGTCCTATCTCTAGTCGTTCAGGGTGTTCTGTTTTTTTCTGAACGTGAGTGTATATATCTAGTGTTATGTTAGGAGGTCAGTTTGTTTAACGGTTCTGCAATTTGCCATGTTGGTTTAATGATTTGTGAGTTGTTTCTTTTCTCTTATTTTTTCGTGAATATGCTAGCTTTCTTGTGAGGTGAGGAGATAGATTTCGTTGTTGTTTATCGTTATGATTTCCGTGTCTCTGTCTCTGGTGGTTATTCTTTGTTGATGTTGATGTTAGTGTACATGTTCTGCAAAAGTTGAATGATTTGTCCTACACTTCCATGCTCTTACATGTTCTTTGTATCTGGTGTTACATGTCCTTCTGGTCTGACCTATGTATCTTCCAGCAGGTGTATTACACTTCAGTTATCGTATTCTTAGTTTCTGATACAGATCACTTTTCCTTTTTTTTAAAAAAGTACTTTTCAACTGATTGTTGGTTTGCTGAGATACTTTTTATGCCATGTGTTTTGAAAATGTTGTATTTTCTGAGTCTGTATTTGTTGCTGAACGCCATTGTGTTTCATATTTTGTTTTTTGTTTCTTTCTCGCTGTGTGTTGTTCCTGTTCTTGCGTTTTGTGTGTTTGTTTGTGTGAGATTCTGTCCTTGTGTTGGTGATAGCTAGGTCTTTGATCTTTTTTATTTCTCGGTTTAATTGTTCAGGTTTGTTACTAAGTTTTCTCTAGACCCATTGTTTGTGGCTATTTGTCTTATGGTATTCATTTCTTTTTGGCAACTGTCTCTTTCTTATGTCCTGTGTTTAGTCTGTGGAGCACTTACCTAACTACTGTGTGCATTTGAGAATTTAGGTGCTATAATGCCTGTATAATTGTGTCCGTTGCTGTCGGTTTTCGGTATATGTCAAATGTTTGTTGGTTGTTCTCAATCTTTATGGTAATGTCCAAGAAACTGAACAGTCTGTTTTCATCTTTCTATGCTGTAAAACGTATGTTATCGTGAGTAGACTTCATATTTGTATGTAATTGGTCAATGTTATTGCTTGATTCATCTATCAGGCACAAGATATCATCCATATATCCAACCTGCTCCACATCGTTCATAAATATGTTTGCTATGCTTCCAGACACAGAGAATTCCATTGATATCCTTCAGTTTGTAATAGATTTCATTACTGAACTGGAGATAGTTATGTTCTGGTATTAGCTAGAGTAGATTAACTCTTTCATGTAAGAGTGTATTGTTTGTCTTAAGATTTTGTATGCTATGATTCCAGAGATTGGGGATAACACTGGTATTCCTTTACCTTGTAAATGGAGTTCGTTATTGAACTATAAATAATGCTGTTTTGTTAGTAGCTCCAGCAGATTAACTGTTTCTTTGATGTATTGATGTGAAAGTTTGTTCTATAATGCATATTGTTTCACTTGTTGGTACATTGGAATACATGTTCCCTACATTAGATGACTGGAGGGTAGCTGTGTCTGGAACCTGTACCCCTTTTATGTAATGAATCAACTGTGTGATGTTTCTTATAGTTCTATCTTCTTGTAATTCGTAGTCTTCTAATAAGATTTTCGAAATTACCATATAAACATGAAAACAAATTCATTAATAAGTAAAATATAAGTGTGAAGGAATAAATTCACAACCATCACAAAATAAATGTACATAAGTATCACAAAATATAGTCAAATCACAATAGATGAATATGTGATAAATTAGATAACAGAATCATTTTGATGGTCCAAAACTGGTGGTAACTACTTGAAATGAAAGAACTATTATCCGATAAAAGGAGGATATTTTTAATACTCTTTAGCTTAGTGTTAGATTGTGTAACTGTCCAGCTGTTTTCAGTTTACAACCATCACGCAAAGATATGTTACATGACAATGACCAATTGTAATCATTCCATTAGTTGAACAAACAATGGATGACATACAATATAACCATGTAGCTAAGACTAGATGAGTGTCAACAATTTGAAATGAAATATTACAATTTATCTTTATTTTATATAAAACGTACATGTATCTTAGTCATGTACAACAACTCTCTTTAAGTAAATGCATGAGTACATTCAAAACGTTCTAGCTTATTGTTGTAACAGAGGCAAAGTTAGGATCATTGTTCAAATTATTGACTCTCATCTAGGCTTCCCTAAATGGTTATATTGTATGTCATCCACTGTTTGTTCGACTAATGTAATGATTACAGTTGGTCATAGTCACGTAACATATCTTTGTGTGACGGTTGTAGACTGATAACTGCTGGACAGTTAAACAATCTAACACTAAGTTAAAAAGTATTAAAAATATTCCCCTTTTATCGAATACTAGTTCTTTCATTTCAAGTAGTTACCACTAGTCTTGGATCATCAAAATGATGCTGTTACGTCACTTATGTCATTTATGTCTATTGTGAGTTGACTACATTTTTTTGATACTTACACACATTTACTTTGTGAACGTTGTGAACTTATTCCTTCACATTTATGCTTCACTTATTGCTCAGTTTGATGTTATGTTTATATTGCACCACACCATTATTGGTTACAATTGTGTCTTGCTTGATTATTGACTAAAGACTACTTCCGTCATGTTTTTTTACGATGTTACCTAACGACGCCCTTTTCATGTTGTTTGTATGTGTTTCTCTTCCATAAAAGTAGCAAAAAATGTTTTTGTCAAATTTGTTCACGAGGTGCTGACATGTACTTAACTGCAGTGTATAAAAGTTAGTAAAGTTACTCTTTGACTTACTTTCTACGGTAAACGTAAGCGTCATCTGTTGGCCGTCATTTACCTCTTTGATAGTTCAGTCGCCACACTCATTTTAGCACTGGTTCCATTCGATACACGACGGTACTGTCAAATACGCCTACAAGAGATGAGATTTGTATTGTATTCAGTTTATTTGCTCACTTTCGTAAGCTTTGTACTAAAGTTTGATTTTTATATAAGTACGATGCTATTTGGAATTTATGTATATCAGAATACTTAGATGCACACTTATGTATATTTTCTGTCATTAATTTCTTGTTCACTTCCTTCATCAGCTACAGTCTCATGATGAAATTTTGAAACGTATAACGCTTATTGAAGAATTGTGCGATCAAGATCTTTCGATATTTCAAAGTTGTGCTGAAACGAGTACAAAAGTTAATATTATTAGTCAATGAGGCTGTCCTTGAGGTATGGTTCGACACAGACACACATACTTCAAGTCACGGATATTCTTCCAGATCTGGAAAGATTTACTATTGTTAACTGAGGAAGTTTTTAATCACTTAATCGAACCTTGGATCCCATAACAATCATCTAGATTATGGCTAATGGGTAATACACGTAAATACAGTAGATTCACTTTTCTATGATTGTTAATACATCTTCCCAGCGAACATTATATCAATACGGCGAACAGCTACTGTTCAGGAATTCTCGAGGCAACCTCACCTACTGGAATCCGGAAGGAAACTATCAAATAGAACATCGTTCTGAGCTACACAGCTCGTACAGCATGAAAAATGGTTATCATGGAACTTATAAGTGAGCTGAAGGCATGAAATCGTATCTCTTACTACTGTTATGCCAAGCATTAGTGCGAAGCGTCAATGTTTATATTATCATCTTGAAAACTTATAGGTTATTTAATTAAATTGATGAGAGGAATTAAATACAAATAAACATATTAGATTTGCTGTTAATTTGTGATCATTAGATCCCAATTAATACAAGTATTCTTAAATAGCACAATAAGATTAACATTATATGATCCCCGTGGCACACATACCACTATCATAAAAAAAAGTCCATTATTCTGCAATAGTCGTGAGTGAAAACTTTTCGGTGGATAAAATACCGGCTTAATAAACTCGACTGCGAACCAATACAGCATGCAAACAGAACAGAAGCTGGCACACACATTAAATGTAATCATGAATACCAGTCTGCTGTTCATTCTGCTGTAGTAACCACTGGATATTATTTTTCTACTACGGTTCGTTTAGTCGTAAAATAAAATAAAAAAAACACACACATTGCCTTTCATCCTGGAGTCGACGAATAGAAAAATATTTAGCACACTTCTCAGTACCACCTCATGAATGCAAAACATATGCCGCTCTTAGATATCACTGTACATCTTCCTCAGTGTAACGCAGTGCAACTTCGTTCAAAAGCCCAACACATCAAACACAAGCAAAAAACACACCTTCACTCCAGAACAGCTCAAACGGAACAGACACTAAGAAAAGAGCTTTATCCTCCTCCAAAACGTGCAATCCATGTGGCTTCTCAGCATCCTCAATTCTCATTGGCCGAGACCGCTGTCGCTTTAAACAGCTTAGGCAAGACAGCCCAGAACAGCAGACGCAGCACTCAGTATGCCAAACATCGATCAGTGTACGCAGAGATGACAGCAAATATTGCTTGTGACTACAATGTATATAACATGTGGAACTTGGAAAAAGTAGACAGTTTTCAAACTGAGAAAATTTAACTGAGAAGATCTATTTATGTTCACGTCCAAAGAAACATGCAGAAAAAAATGCTTGGTAGCTACCTCACCACACATACACCCCCCACCCCCCGCCACACACACACGCACGCACACACGCACACACACACACACACACACACACACACACATATGCTGAGACAAGAAGGCCTAATTTAATGTGAGACACATGGGATCGTAAGTCGTGGGAAATAACCCAAAAGTGGATGGCAAATGCTGAACAAGTCACCAGATGACATACATCACCGTGCTTGTAGCGGTTGAGTCTGTCGCTCTGTCGAAACTGATCATCCCAACCTAAGTCACGTATTCACGTCGGAACGGCTCCGGGCCTATAAGCGCGACTTTAGTGCGTAGGGTTAAAGTCTTGCATCTGGTAGGCAGTAATTTTTTGTGAATTGCGTTTGACAATTGTGTGTTTAAGGTAAGATTTATTATTTTATTTATCGTCTCCCGGCCTCCACTTGTTTATTGAAAACTACAGTACAACAAAACCTGCCTTATTGTGTCACAAGCAAATTAGTATAAGCTTCCGAATTGCGTCGCTACCAGTAAATGATATACGTTGTCTTTACTCAATAAAGACTATAAACAAAAACGGAAGGCACACAGGGAAGGAAAATAAATAACAACAGATTTTGCTTAGTTGCAGCGAAGACAATAATAATTTTGTAACATCTACGTTTGCCGCAAGTCACGTTTAAGAAATGAGTTCGAAATTTGCGCCTTTTGCTTGAAAGCAAGTATTGCGTCCTTCAATCTTCCGTTTACGCAAGTGCTTGAAAATACCGATGGGGCGCAAAATGGTTGACGAGATGAACATGTACACCCAACAAAATGATAACAATTTCAGAAAAATTGGATGATTTATCCAAGAGAAAGAGCTTCACAAACTGAGCAAATCAATAATGTGTTGATACACATCTGGCCCTTACGCAGTGTTGCTTGGCATTGTTTGACAGAGTTGTTGGATGACCTCCGGAGGGATATCGTGCCGCCTGCATCTCGTGGTCGTGCGGTAGCGTTTTCGCTTCCCACGCCCGGGTTCCCGGGTTCGATTCCCGGCGGGGTCAGGGATTTTCTCTGCCTTGTGATGGCTGGGTGTTGTGTGCTGTCTTTAGGTTAGTTAGGTTTAAGTAGTTCTAAGTTCTAGGGGACTGATGACCATAGATATTAAGTTCCATAGTGCTCAGAGCCATTTGAACCATTTTTGGATATCGTGCCAAATTCTGTCCAATTGGCGCGTTAGATCGGCGAAATCCCGCGATGGTAGGAGCGCCCTGCCTGTATTGCTCCGAACTTTGGTAATTGGGGTGAGATCCGCCGACCTTGCTGGCCAAGGCAGTACTTGGCAAGCACGACGGCACCAGTAGAAACTCCCTCTGTGTGGGGGCGGGCTTTATCTTACTGAAAAAATTGGTTGAGGTTGTTAGAAGAAGCGGCCAACAACCTTTTCATGTAAGTAGACGTCGTCAGATGCAAAATAACTTGGTACATGTGCACGCCATCGGCAGGTATGTAAATGATTAGAGTTGCAGTTCACTGTGACAGGAAGGGCAGGTATGTAAATGATTAGAGTTGCGGTTCTCTGTGACAGGAAGAACGGCCATTACTTACATTAGTGCTGTTCGTGCTTAGTGTTGTTTCCAGGCCAGATAAGGTATACAACGGAAGTAAACGACATCGGATGAGTGATGACACAAAGATGCTACGTATGCGTATGAGACAGTTTTATCGGCTCTTGATCGAGTTCAAAGGGGTCTCATTGTCAGTCTCTATTTGCGCAGCTGGTTGAATCGTTCAGTGTCCAGATTTGTGGGCCATTCAAATATGACAGTAGTCGCCAAGTCTGGCCACTAGAAGAGAGAATGCCGTATTGTGCATCAAGCACAATACAAGCCATTCGCATCTGCGCTTGCCATCTGAGAACAAGTACAGGGCTCGGTGCGACGTTCAGTGCCGTCCCATACCATTGGTTGGAGATTAGTACCACCCGGATTGGGGCTGCCGATTCGTAAACTGCCGTTAACACCACAAAATGGTTCAAATGGCTCTGAGCACTATGGGACTCAACTGCTGAGGTCATTAGTCCCCTAGAACTTAGAACTAGTTAAACCTAACTAACCTAAGGACATCACAAACATCCATGCCCGAGGCAGGATTCGAACCTGCGAGCGTAGCGGCCTTGCGGTTCCAGACTGCAGCGCCTTTAACCGCACGGCCACTTCGGCCGGCTAACACCACAACGTAAACGACTAGTTTGGAGTGGAATTGTGACCGAAAAGCACGGTCTACCGATGAATGGCGTCGCATTATGTTTACCGATGAATCGCGGTTCTGCACTACAGCGGATCCGAGTAAACATCGTCAGCAAATATGGTGACGACTTGCGGAGAGCTCCACTCTTCCAGTATTTTTGACGGGCACAGCAGTGTTATCCCTGACGTCATGGTATGGGGAGACATCGCCTATGACTCCAGGTGAAGGCTGATAGTGAATGAGGGAAGGATGGTTTGCCATGAAGGGCAAAAAAACGGGGCTGGAATACTGTAGTCGTACCGCTACATATGTATGGTGCTTTTTTGTCATATATATATATATATATATGACTGGGGTCCAGCTGCGCCGCAGCACGGAGCGTTATTCGCTCTGCGAACGTCGAGGAGTGCGGACGCATAGCTCTGTGTTTCTCGCTGGGCGTTGGCTTGCTACGTTCACTTGTGTTAACGTGCCACAGCAATGCCTCCGCGACGTGGTTACCGTCGTCGCTGGCGGCGCAGTGTTCCTGTGTATCGCAGTTTGAAGGCGATTGATATTGACTTGGCTGGGCAGTTTAATAAACAGCAATTGATTGGAGGTCCAAATGTTTTTCGTGGACTCCATCTGGTGGCCAGAAACAGTCTGAAAAGCTCGTATGGCTATTGCAGGGGTGGTTGTGCTGAGAAATAAGTGTTAAGAAAAAAATTCGGTACCTTGTGCTGTTCCGAGTCACATTGAAGTTAGCCAATTAGATCGTCGCTCGCACAGATGCAAGCAGCCTACCAGAGGCTGTGTCACCAAATGTGTTCTTCGTTTGGTTTCCTCGAAAAAACAAGCCTAGCCTCTGCTCACCTAGCTTAAATTTATTACTTCCGAAGAAAGAGCATTTTAAGTGGAAATGAGCTTTCAACAAGTGGTAACTTGCTTACCCGCAGGTGTCTGAGCATAAACACATTTTAGATGGTGCAAATGTTTCAGTTACCGCACAACGACCTGATTGGCTAACTTCAGTGCTCAATAACCCTGAAACGGCGCTACATATGGAATTTTTTTCTTAACAGTCGTTTCTCAGCACAGCCTCCCCTGTAACATCTTTACAAGCTTTTCACACTGTTTGTGACCATCCTCGACACTGCAGGAAAAATACGACTGTGTTTAGTATTACCGGGATATAATATGTGCATACCCTGGGGTTGAGTGTTAGTTATTCATTTGTCGTGGTTATCAGAGATTAGATGGCACTCTGGAGACCCTTCTGTCGCCCTTAGTTTTGACTATACCGGCAGTGACTGCGCTAAGTTTAGAGGTGAACAGTGAGTGCAACATGCATTCTAATGTACAACCATGCCACGCCCAACAGCACGCACTGCTGCTGAACAACTTGAGACATTTGAAGAGGAACCAATTATGGGCCTGCGGGAAGCTGACTCGACATGTCAACGGGCTTCTGCACACGTTGGGCAGAATATATCTGTCGTGTTTCGCTGCTTTCAGCAGTGTTTTCTGGAATAGTCCCACAATCGTAAACCAGGTTCTGGACGTCCGCGTAGTACAGATGCATACAAAGATCGACGTATTGTGAGACTAGCAGTGGCCTACCCTACATCATCCAGGAAAGAAACTGGGCACTTGTTGCCCCTAATGTGTCACGGAGGACCACTGAGAACCTTGTGCTCGCAGCAGGACTGAGATCATATGTGCCTCTAGCCAGGCTATACTGACATGACGCGGTTACTCTGACGACTTGAAAGAGTCGACGGGAGGGTGGCACTTTCTTGTCTTCATTGATCAGACTAGGTTCTGACTGTATGTGAATGATGGAAGTACACGTGTACGGCGAAGACATTGTGGAGTGCATTTGTGCATGATACTCAGGTCCTATCCCAGGCTGCACGGTGTGTGGTAACATCAGCTACAACTCGCGGTCACATTTAGCGTTTCTCCCAGGTAAAGTACCCACTGCCGGCTACAGTGCACAGGGTGTTATTCTTTCGCTACTGCCATGTCTTCGACAGGATGACGATGATTACGAAGATGTGCTTTTCCAGCAGGACAATGCACGACCGCACACGTCTGATGCGTCACAACATGCTCAAATGGTTCAAATGGCTCTGAGCAGTATGGGACTTAACATTTGAGGTCATCAGTCCCCTAGAACTTAGAACTACTTAAACCTAACTAACCTAAGGACATAACATACAACCATGCCCGAGGCAGGATTCGAACCTGCGACCGTAGCGGTCACTCGGTTCCAGAATGAAGGGCCAAGAATCGCTCGGCCACAGCGGCCGGCCGCAACATGCACGTCATGGTGTACAGCAACTTCCCTGGACAGCAAGATCACCAGATCTCTCGCTAGTTGAACACGTATTGAACATGCTAAAGCGGGAACTTACTCTTTCTCCAGAGGCTCTGATAACCATTGCCGAATTGCAACACAAGGTGCAAGGTATTTGGAACAGTCCACAGCAGGATGGCATTCAGCACCTTTACGATCATTTTCATGCGAGAATACACGACTGTTTTGCCGCCGGAGGATGGTACGCTGTATATTGGCGTCACTCTGTGGCCACCCTGACTCTGACATATACGTTTCATTCAGTCTGAAGTTGAGTGTGTGTGTTCCATGTGCACTATATTTATGTGATAAGTAATAAATGTTAAGGGAATGAATTACGTTCACAAGACCTCCTGCTGCTGTTTTTAATAGTAGTAGTTCCAACACAGTTAGCACTCCAAAGTTCAAACCGCTAATGTCAATTCTTCTATTCAGAGACAATATTTCTACTTCACATAGCTCCTCATTTTAGGTTCGTGAAAACTAGCTTGAGAGACCGTAATTCCGTTTTCACCCAGGTGAAGAAATTCCTGACCAAAGCAAGTATTCGTCTCTTGGTATCTTTTAATAAATGTGTTAATTGTAGAGTTATTGATATGCAGTCGCTTTCTTACATGGAACTATAGTAATATTCGGCACCAGTATGATATGATTCAGAAAGAGGGAATCAGCCATTTTACATCCTCGAAAAAATTGCAGTCTTTTTAAAACATCAGATCACTTGCTATGTTTTGCGAATGGTTGCCTTTAAATGTTGAACTGTCGCATACCATTGACAGAGTGCTACAGCCTTACAAAACTAAGAGAACTTAATTACAAATTCAGACAACATTAGACAAGAATCAAGGTTTTGGTTCAAAATACTGTACTTCTTCTAAATCCGAAGGCAGGGGCCTCAATAAAATATAGCACTTAGAACTGAAAGTACGTTTCTAACTGTCACCGACGCACAGTCACAACAGAACTGAACTCCAGGACGGAGGGTGCAGCTATTTATTTAAACACTGAACATTCAAGAATGCAGGTATAAACTAAGAATACAAAATCAAATCACATTTACAAAGAATTTGGCAGTATGAGCCCTCGTATCCGCATGATGTTGCCCTCTTTCTGACCTAGATGATATACTGATTCGGTTGGGTAGGGTGATACAAGGCCATTTTATCCTCTCCTGGGGGAGAACTGGATCGCAGTTGCTCTAACTCGTCCTTGACACCCCGGATACTGGCACTGGGATGAAGTTAACGTCCGGGCTTGTCCGACACAACTTCTGTTCGAGAGAGATCAGATCTGGAGATCTTTCTAGCCATGGGTGCACCTCAACATCACCAGCTCATAGAGACAGGCGTCATCTGTGGACGAACGTTATCGTGTTGAAAACTGGCACCATCATGTCGTTGCCTGACACGTCACACATGAAGACATAGTATATCCGTGGCCTACCGGCTGTGCCCGTCAAAAATACTGGAAGAATGGGAGCTCTCCGCAAGTCGCTACCATATTTGCTGACGATGTTTACTCGGATCCGCTGTAGTGCAGAACCGCGATTCATCGGTAAACATAATGCGACGCCATTCATCGGTAGACCGTGCTTTTCGGTCACAGTCTTTTAAGGTGTGGTGTTAACGGGAGCTTACGAGTGGGCATCCACATCCGGGTGGTGCTAATCTCCAACCAGTGGTATGGGATGGCACTGAACGTCGCAGGGAGCCCTTTACTTGATGCTCAAAACAGCATTCTCTCTTCTGGTGACCAGACGTGGCGACTACTGTCATATCTGAATGGCCAACAAATCTGGATACTGGACGATTCAACCAGCCGACAAATCGAGACTGACAATGAGACCCGTTTGAACTCGATCAAGTGCTGATAAAGTCGTCTCACAAGCATACGTAGCATCTTTCCCTTGTATACCTTATCTGGCCTGGAAACAACACTAAGCACGAACAGCACTAATGTAATGTAATGGCCGTTTTCCTGTCCCTGTAACTCTAATCATTTACCTACCTGCCGATGGCGTGCACATGTACGAAGTTATTTTACAATCTGACGATGTCTACTTACATGAAAATCTTGTTAGCCGCTTCTTCTAACAATCTCAACCAATTTTTTGGTGCCCCTCTGGCGTATTCGCGGGCAGGTCACCGTTCAAACGTGGCACAAAGGGATCCCTTACAATGCCATCATGGCGAAAATCTCTAACTTCTGAATAAATAGCCATAGTTACCAGTAAAAGATATGAAGACTACCTCCGTACCGGAGCATTGTTATTCTAAATTTGATCTCTCTCGTTTATTCTCACAACACATATAGAATCTCGAATCAAATTATACTCAAAATCAATTTGCACCGCTGCTAGCTGCAAAGGTTTGGCATCTCTCATTAACCCACTTCTGATGTGGTGATAGTTGTTTGGCACTCCTGGAGAGTGAGTCCCCACAATAGCCCTGGGAAGAGTCTCATGCTCAAACAAAGACCGTGCTGTCCTATCAGAGTGGTGTTGAGTTTTTCTAGTCAGGCTTTTTTAATTGGAGGAACTACAGGGTGATCAAAAAGTCAGTACAAATTTGAAAACTTAATAAACCACGGAATAATGTAGATAGAGAGGTAAAAATTGACACACATTCTTGAAATGACATGGGGTTTTCTTAGAAGAGAGAAAAAAAACACAAAGTTTTGCTAGACGGGTGAAAGATCTCTTGCGCACGTTGTTTGGTGATGATCGTGTGCTCAGTCGCCACTTTCGTCATGCTTGACCTCCCAGGTCCCCAGACCTCAGTCCGTGCGATTATTGGCTTTGGGGTTACCTGAAGTCGCAAGTGTATCGTGATCGACCAACATCTCTAGCGATGCTGAAAGACAACATCCGACGCCAATGCCTCACCATAACTCCGGACATGCTTTACAGTGCTGTTCACAAAATTATTCCTCGACTACAGCTATTGTTGACGAATGATGGTTGATATATTGAGCATTCCCTGTAAAGAACATCATCTTTGCTTTGTCTTACTCTGTTATGCTAATTATTGCTATTCTGATCAGATGAAGCGCCATCTGTCGGACATTTTTTGAACATTTGTATTTTTTTGGTTCTAATAAAACCCCATGTCATTCCAAGCATGTGTGTCAATTTGTACCTCTCTATCTACATTATTCCGTGATTTATTCAGTTCTCAAATTTATACTGACTTTTTGATCACCCGGTATATCTAGTGTAATAAATCAAATAAACAAGAAGGAAAACTGTTACACAAAATGATGGAAGGAAATACGACAAAAAAACCTAATCATCACGCAACACACACAAAAGCGTAAGTGGAAAATATCATTAGTAGTGACCTAAGTAAACACTCATTTGCATTTTACACAACCACTAATACTCGCGATATTTATTTGGGCACAATGCACTCAGCTAAGGGTTGCTATAGTGTGGCGTGATGGTGGCGGTGGTGGGGGGGGGGATGGAGAAAGGGGGGAGGGACACTTGTAGCTGCACCGCTGGTAGAGGGCAAGACAGGCGCTCCCGGAGAGCCAGTGGTCTGCGTAGGGCGAGCGTTACGTCCAGTTAGCTTGGCGGGTTGCCGCCTCAGAAAATGTAGGCGTAACGTCAGGTTGATATTGGTCTCTCCATCGACCTGGGGCCACCTATCATACTATCGTACTGTACCTACACTAATAAGGCGAAGGGTCAGTTTTCCGAAAAATGTAGCTGACAGATTACAGTATTATTTATTGAGGTGATAGCAACGAAACTGGTCGCAACCTTTTCCTTTCCTCAGGCGCGCAATCAAGTAGTCAGTAAATTTGGGCAGCTTACCGGAGTGGGGCGTGTTGTCAACTGTACCCAAGGCTGAGGTTTACTTCTTACACGATTGCTACTGCTTACTACAGGTATGAGTATCGCACATATACACACAGTCGTGGAAAACATTAGCAATTTAATCGCTCAGCCTGATTCCTGGCACACATGAAAAACAGAAAATTGTAAACATGGAATACGTTCTCCTCCAATGGCTAAAGGGTATGTAAAATGTAAGCTTTCGTATGAAAATGTGTTAAGAAAAAAACGCAAAATGGGGTATGAATAAAAAAAAAAAAGAAGTCCACATGGAATATGGTGACATAACTCTTCAGAGCAGCAGACCACTTAACATAAACGTGACATTCACATACATACATAACTACGAGAAAGAAATAAGCACTTGCTCTAACAAAGGCTAACTGTCATGTTCGAACTATGTGTTAGACGAAGAGAGGAATGCCTATTTCGTAGAGTAATGGCTACACGATAATCGCTGGATAGTCTGGCAGCTTATTTATGCTCTCAAATTATTGCGTCTTGAATTAATTACTGTTTTTTGTCTGACAGAAAACACATGTTCATGATAATAAGATAGTTTAGTAGAAAATAGCGTCTTTCGATAGCTACAAATTTTTCCCTCTTTCCGGATAATACGTGGATTTTGCTACAAAAAATGTCAGCTCCTTATAGGGGATCTGCTAATGGCACCAGTGTTCCAGATCGTTGGAAGATGTGAAGTGCTTTTCAGAAACTTCATGTTGCACTGTCCGACACAAACAGTCATCGAAAGAGGTGATGTATAGTGAATACTACGGGATGGGTGGGTGGAGGTTGGAAGAAATACCACTGAAATCCGTTTTCCTTTCAACATTTACTTCATTCGGCTTGCAACAAGTAGTTTGGCATTGTCACGAAGCAGAATTACTTTGTTATGTCGCTGGGCATATTGTGTGCGTTTAAGTGTGCGATTCAGATTGAATAACTGCTTAATAGCGTTTTGAATTCACCGCTTCACCCGACTGCAGCAGCTCATGGTCCACCATACCGATAAGAAAGCATTACGTCACTCACCTCAAAATCGCTGTCTTTGAATCGTCGAAACTAATCTCTGCACGTTGTGCTCTGCAGAGAACTACATTCGCTTTCACTAGCAAACGATGGCATTTCGTAGCAGATTTCTTGGCATGAAAGCAGAAGAGTAACATTTCCTGCAAACGCTGTGTTTGAGTACAAAACAAGACACTGAAAGTTATCATTAAATAATAAAAAGTGAAGTAAAAGTTATCTGAATAAATAAAAATATTGTCTGAAGTACTCTGTTTCTGGTTGTAAGCCAGAACTGTGATAGTAAATCAACTGTCGTAAAGTGAAAGCAAAGCTGTACCGTAATAATAATTAATTGTCATAATGAAACGAGGATGTTTCATATTGTAGAATTTAGCACTCTGACTGCAATAATTTTGAACAGAATAAACTGCCTGAATAACTTGGACATGAAACCTAGATTAATTGGTTTTGCAAAATTTGATCACGAAAACTGTCTGAATAACGTAAGATGGCCCTGATTGAATAAATAATGAATCAAAATATTTTCTACTTACCTCTAATCGGCGCAAATCTGCATAATGCGTTGCAGTACTGCTCTGTCTTGCGCGCCGCTATGATAAAGCTGCAAATCACTGTATCTGCACAGAGAGACTCGAGAGGTGTAATGAGTCCTCTGTTAATTGCAAATCTATCATACTTGCTTGCATCATCCATTACAAAGAATTGTAAGAGAAAGGTTGGTAAGTAAATGAAATATGCGCATAAAGGACAACACTGTTTTCTTTTGTGTAATGAGAAAAATTGCTCAAAGCAGATTTTAAATTTAATGAACTTCTCAACATCCAAACAATACGCTTTCGTATCTCTCAAATCTAACAACTTTCAGTACAATAACGAAGTTCATTCGATGGCGCAGCAACAGTAAAAAATAATATCATTATTGTATTTACCTCACATTCCATCAGATTTCTTCACTCACAAATCAGTTTCACAGTCATGTTGATTGAACAAATGATAAATTTTAATTTGAATCATAATGTCGCCATAGCTTCCTCACTAACACTGCTTAAAATTATCAGCTTAACTCCAACACAGTTGTATTTCGACTCCAGTCGCTACCACAGCTAAACACCGTCTGCCCTCACTGCGGCCTCGCCCAGCTCGGAGACGTTAGCTTAACTTCTGCGATGCAGCTTACATCATCGCTACTCGATCACAATCGACTCAGATACCAAAAATTCACATACAAAATTATACATGACACCTATCAACATGTTCTAGGGACGAAACTAGTTTGTTCTTCTCACTTTACTTTAAAGTCACACATAGATATAAGAGTCTAATATTTCTACTGTTAAACAGGTCCCGCCGCAACGGAAAACGTCTTTGTTTTAATTATTACCACCGCAACTCGCGTAATATATCCGTGTTACTCTCTCCTCTATTTCTCAATAATACAAAACGGGCTACCCTTCCATGAACTACACTCCTGGAAATTGAAATAAGAACACCGTGAATTCATTGTACCAGGAAGGGGAAACTTTATTGACACATTCCTGGGGTCAGATACATCACATGATCACACTGACAGAACCACAGGCACAAAGACACAGGCAACAGAGCATGCACAATGTCGGCACTAGTACAGTGTATATCCACCTTTCGCAGCAATGCAGGCTGCTATTCTCCCATGGAGACGATCGTAGAGATGCTGGATATAGTCCTGTGGAACGGCTTGCCATCCCATTTCCACCTGGCGCCTCAGTTGGACCAGCGTTCGTGCTGGACGTGCAGACCGCGTGAGACGACGCTTCATCCAGTCCCAAACATGCTCAATGGGGGACAGATCCGGAGATCTTGCTGGCCAGGGTAGTTGACTTACACCTTCTAGAGCACGTTGGGTGGCACGGGATACATGCGGACGTGCATTGTCCTGTTGGAACAGCAAGTTCCCTTGCCGGTCTAGGCATGGTAGAACGATGGGTTCGATGACGGTATGGATGTACCGTGCACTATTCAGTGTCCCCTCGACGATCACCAGTGGTGTACGGCCAGTGTAGGAGATCGCTCCCCACACCATGATGCCGGGTGTTGGCCCTGTGTGCCTCGGTCGTATGCAGTCCTGATTGTGGCGCTCACCTGCACGGCGCCAAACACGCATACGACCATCATTGGCACCAAGGCAGAAGCGACTCTCATCGCTGAAGACGACACGTCTCCATTCGTCCCTCCATTCACGCCTGTCGCGACACCACTGGAGGCGGGCTGCACGATGTTGGGGCGTGAGCGGAAGACGGCCTAACGGTGTGCGGGACCGTAGCCCAGCTTCATGGAGACGGTTGCGAATGGTCCTCGCCGATACCCCAGGAGCAACAGTGTCCCTAATTTGCTGGGAAGTGGCGGTGCGGTCCCCTACGGCACTGCGTAGGATCCTACGGTCTTGGCGTGCATCCGTGCGTCGCTGCGGTCCGGTCCCAGGTCGACGGGCACGTGCACCTTCCGCCGACCACTGGCGACAACATCGATGTACTGTGGAGACCTCACGCCCCACGTGTTGAGCAATTCGGCGGTACGTCCACCCGGCCTCCCGCATGCCCACTATACGCCCTCGCTCAAAGTCCGTCAACTGCACATACGGTTCACGTCCACGCTGTCGCGGCATGCTACCAGTGTTAAAGACTGCGATGGAGCTCCGTATGCCACGGCAAACTGGCTGACACTGACGGCGGTGGTGCACAAATGCTGCGCAGCTAGCGCCATTCGACGGCCAACACCGCGGTTCCTGGTGTGTCCGCTGTGCCGTGCGTGTGATCATTGCTTGTACAGCCCTCTCGCAGTGTCCGGAGCAAGTATGGTGGGTCTGACACACCGGTGTCAATGTGTTCTTTTTTCCATTTCCAGGAGTGTATTTCGATGTCCTCTGTCAATCCTATTTGACTTTGATCCCACGCCGCGCAGCAGTACTCCAAAAGAGGACGGACGTATCTTTAGTAAGAATGCTGCATTTTCTAAGTGCTCTGCCAACAACAAAAAAAAAGTCTTTGGTTTGCCATTTTATATTTTTTCTTCCCAATGTAAGTTGTTCGTAATTGTTATCTCTAGGTATTTAGTTGAATTTACGGCCTGTAGATCTGACTGATTTATCGTGTAATCGATTTTTAACGGATCCTATCGTCTGTTTAACGGACTCATAATGATGGCCACACACTTTTTATTACTTATGGACAGTTGCCAATTTTCGCACCATACAGATATCTCTTCTCTCGGTCATTTCACAATTGGCTTTGACCTTCTAGTAAGTTTACTATAAGGTAAACAACAGTATTATATCCAGAAAGTGTAAGAGGACTTCTCAGAATGTCTCCTAAATCGTATATACGGATTAAAACAGCAGAGGGGCTATAACATTTGCTTGGGGAATACCAGATATTACTTCTGTATTACGCAATTATTTCTGTCAGTTACTACGAAATGTGACATTTCTGACAAGAAATCACGAGTCCAGTAGCACAACTGTGACGATACTCCATTGGCACGCAATTTGATTGGAAGTTTCCTAAATATGGAATTTAAAACGCTCAGTCGATAGCACTCATTTCCACGTGTAAATAAAGAGCTACTTATGTTTCACAAGAGCGATATTTTCCGAATCCATGTTGACAGTTTGTCAATAAATTGCATTATTCAAGGTAATTCATAACGTTTGAATACAGTGTACGTTCCAAAATCCTACTGCAAATTGACGTTAGCGATGTGCGTCTGTAATTCAACGTATTACTTCTGTTTCATTTCTTGAGTACTGATGTGACCTGAGCAACTTTTCAGTCTTTAGGTACCGATACGGATCTTCTGTCGAGAGAGCCGCTGTGGAAGATAGTTAAGTACACAGCATTTATATGTCCATACTCTGCAAGGAATCTGCTTGATGTGCTATCTGGACCGCAAGAACTACCTTTATTAAGTGATTTAAGCTGCTTCCCTGCGCCGAGTATATCTGTTTTTAAGGTACTCATGTTGACAGCTGTTCTTGATACGTATTCTCGAATATTTACTTTGTCTTCTTTGGTGAAAGAATTTCAGAGAACCGTGTTTTGTAACTTCGCTTTACTGCCATTGTCATCGGTAACAATACAGTTGCTATCGCACAATGATGGTATTGATTGTGTTTTCCGTCTTGCGTACTTTACATACGACCAGAATCTCTATGTCTTTTCTGCCAGATTTCGAGGCAGAGTTTCGTAGTGGAAACTACTAAAAGCATCTCGCATTGGAGTCCACGCTAAATTTCGAGCGTCAATAAAACATCGCTAATTTTGGAGATTTGTCTTCTTTTAAATTTGGCATTTTCTCGTTGCATCTGCAGCAGTGTTCTGATCTTCTTAATTTATTTGGAATATATCTCTCAGTTCATGTTTTAAATTTGTGAAATGTATCTCGCAGCACACTGAGGGTGTACTTGCGCCTCGAAAGTCTGAGTAGACCATTCACGACGTGGTTTTTGGGGTAAGGGAAACGTTCGGAAATTCCGATATTGGTGGTGGTCGCAGCCAAGCTGCAGATGAGAGACTTGCAAAACACAAGCGTGCGTTTCAGCAAGATGAGGAATGGTCCAATCCAATCTCCCTCAGAACTGTTGGCGTCATTGCACTCCTCACATTATATATCAGTCTCCTGGGGCTCTGTGCGTCATCAAACATCAGTGTGATATGTGGCAGACAGTCACGGAAATCACATTCGATGCTGCAACTCAAACACACTTGACGGATTAAATATTTAATTTTAAAGTGGTTTCTTAGGATAATTAAATAAGATAAACTTAAATATAAAACGCAATATATTATGATTATTCAAAAAGAAACAAGCCGGAGGCTGTAAAGTGAAAACCTCTGAAAAGATTGTAATGCCATTGCCTACGGATGAAGGTATGGCCCATAAAGAACACTGAGGCCCCAAAGTTGTTCCTAGAGGTCACGGGCGCACACCCAAGTTACGAAAAAGCAAGCGCTTCACTCAATAGTGCTGCAAGCAGAAGAATGGAGCCTTAAAAAGAAGAACAAAGCGATGTGGTGCGTTTCCTGACAGCGGGAGGAGTACAGGGAACGGAAATTCGTCGGAGTATGATACATGTGTACGGAGAGCACTAAATGTCTGCTGCAGTTCCGACGCTCTGGGGCAATGGCTGCCACGTGCCGCTCTTCAATAATGAAGCAAACTCCTGATAGACAATGACATCGGTAATGCGGTGTGGCGTTCGAGATCGTGAGTCATCGACGAACGATGTCCGTCCTTCCATGAATCACTAGTGCCACGCCTTGACCCTTGCAGAGCTCTTCGTATACTTGTGCCAATCTTTGATGAATTTTCGTTCCCCGCACACCTTTCGCTGCCAGGAAACGCATTACACCTCTGTGCTCCTTTACTGAAATTAATAGAATTATAAACACTCTAAGAAACCGAATCTCGCATGGCGATGATGGAATTTCAGAGAGAATTCCGAAAAGTTGTTGTAACTTAATTATCGTCCAGTTTCATTACAGACATCTTCTTCCGAAATATTCGAAAAAGTAATGTACTCAACAGTGGTCTCACACTTAAGTAAAAACATCTGACTTAGCGTATCGCACTATGGATTCCAGAAGGTTTGCTCGACTGAGGATGCTATTTACACAATCACTTAGCAAATAGTACAAGCCTGAATTAATAAAATATTGCCAGCTGGTATTTGTGATCTTTCCAAGGCGTCTGATTGTGGAGACCATATTACTCTCTTAGATAATCTCAAGTCAATGACGAAAAGAATCAAAAAAGCTGTTATGAATAATGTAAATGATTTTGGAGGGATAGAAAATTTTAGTGACTGGGAATAAACCACACAGGGTTCAATTTTTGATTCACTCCTATCGTTTGTATATGTGAATGACCTACTTAACAATAAACAAGCAGAATGGGTACTTTTTGCAGATGATACTAGTGATATAAAAAACCCCATTAGAGAGAAAGCAAAAGATAGAACAGGAAATTTTGTTTTCCAAAGAATTATTAAGAGGTTTTTAGAAAATGGACTCTCTCAAGATTTTGAAAAAGCACAGTACATTCAGTTATGTACAACAGATAGAGTCATACCAGCAAATGACGTAACCCATGTGAAGGAGTCAATAAATAGGGTAGAACGCTCCAAATTTTTGGAGGTACCTATTGATGAAAACTCGAACTGCAAGAATGATGTTACTGAGCCCCTCAAACAATTAAATTGAGCTTCTTTTGCTCTTCGTATAACTGTTAGTCTTGGAAACAAACGAATTAGCCTCCTGGCATATGTTGCATATTTTCAGTGAATAATATCTCACAACTTAGAAAGGAAGAATTTATTGTTTGAAAGCGAATGGTAAGAACAATATGTGGTATTTACTCACAGACATCATGACGGTACCTCTTCAAGGAGCTAGACACTTAATCTGTGCCGTCATAACACATATAGTCTCTAATAAATTCATCATAAATACACCATCACAATTTGGAAAAAAACAATGACGTCAATACCTACAACTATAGAGGGAAAAACGATCTTTATAACCAATGATTAAAGGTGTCAGAAGGAAATACAAAAATAAAAATCTTTGATCATTTGCCCAATTACATAAAATATCTGATAGATAGCAAAGCAAATTTTAAATATAACCTAAAATCATTTCTCCTGGACGTCTCCTTCTGTTCCATGGACGAAAGAAAGTTTAAAAACGGGTAACCTCAAGAAAAAGTGTTCATTAATGTTAGCGCATATCTTGTAAAATGACTCGATAAAATTAATCGTTCAAATGATCTAAGGAACATGTAATTCACCAACTAACGGCTCTTCTTTTGAAGCTCCCATTTCTCTGTTGCAGCGGGAGGTCGACGCGTGCACGTGGTCGCGCCCATCTCCCTCTAGCGACGAGTTTGGGGCCTCAGCCCCCTTATAGAGACCACACCGTCTTCCGTAGACAGTTGCATTACGATCGCTTCAAGGCCGTTCATTTAACGGGATTCGGCTCTTTTCTTTTTGAATGGTTCTAATATACAGGGTATAAATTTTAAGTTGACTAACCAGAATATCTCGAAAAATAAGCTTCACACAAGAAATGTGTAGAATCCAAAGTCGATTATTTTCGAGGGGGACATCTGCTGGTGCTAAAATTAGCCCGCCACCCTAGCCCTCTGGGGGTGGGGCGGGAGGCAACTTTAAAATTTCAAATGGGAACCCCCATTTTTCATTGCAGAATCAGATTCTACACAAAAAACTGCGTACATTTGGTCTTAAACATTTCTTTTGATTCTTGGTAGCTGGCGCTGTAATTAAAAAAATCCATGTTCCCATTTTTGCGTGGAAAATGGTTACGTTTCTGAGGCACCTGTTACAGCTTTTCGCCTCCCTATGGGGACAGAGGGAGAGTTTTAGTTTTAGCGAATCAAAATTTACGAAGTAAATAAGTATTTTTTATTTATCCGTGACCATTTTCCACGCAAAAACGAGAACATGGATTTTCTTGAATTACAGCACCAACTTCAAACAATCAAAACAAATGTTTAAGACAAAATGTACGTAGTTTTTTTAATGTAGAATCTGATTGTGCAATAAAAATGGGGATTCCCATTTGAAATTTTAAAGTTGTCTCCCGCCCCACTCCCAGGGGACTGCGGTGGCGAGCTAATTTTAGCACCAGCAGATGTCCCCCTAGAAAATAATCAACTTTGGATTCTACACATTTTTTCGTGTGAAGCTTATTTTTCGAGTTATTCTGGTTTGTCAACTTAAAATTTACACCCTGTATACTGATGGAAAATTTCGCAACACCAAAATATAATTAATGCAGAGTATTGAAATTTCGAGAATACATTTGTCTAGGTAACATATTTAATTGACTGACATTGCAAGATCACAGGTTCAGTAAAGCGTGAGAGAAAACATTGAAAATGCGAAATGCTGGTGCATTAATAACCGATGTAGCCACCAGAATGTTGGAAGCAAACATGCAAACGTCCATGCATTGTAGAGGTGCCGGATGTCAGTTTGTGAGATAGACTTCCATGCCTGTTGCACTTGCGCGCTCAACACAGGAACGGTTAATGCTGTTTCTGGATGACGCTGGAATTGTCCGATGATGTAACATAGGTGTTCGATTGGAGACACATCCGATGATCGAGCAGGCCAGGGAAAAATGTCGACCAGGTTACAACACGAGAATTATCCTGCTGGAAAACACCTCTTGAAATGCTGTTTATGAATGGCAGCACAACAGGTAGAATTACAAGACTGATAGACAAAATTTCAGTCTGTGTGAGTGGGATAACCACGAGAGTGCTCTGACTGTCATCCGAAATCGCACCCCAGACCGTAACTCCAAGAGTAGGTCCAGTGTGTCCAGCACGCAGAAAGGTTGTTTGCAGGCTCTCAATTGGCCTCGTTGCGGCCAATACACGACCAGTAGCTACATTCATGTCCAGTCTTTCTGCAACATCGCAGAAGGAACAACCAGCTTCTCTTAGCCGTATTACACGACCTCATTCAAACCCAGCGAGGTGTTGAAAATGGCACCTGCGTCGTCCTAAGAGCATTCTTGAGCAACATCAACTCCCCAAGTCCCATCTCAAAGGTAACTAACGCTCACGAACGTTGCATCGAGTAATTAAAGTAAAACTGATTTGTATCCTCATACTTTTAGAAAAGACTTCCTGCCATTGCTATTCTATATTTTATATTCTCTCTACTTCGACAATCATCAGTTATTTTGCTCCCTAAATAGCAGAACTCATCTACTACTGTAAGTGTCTCATTTCCTAATGTAATTCCCTTAGCATCACCTGATTTAAAGATATAAAACAAATAATTATCATGTTACACTACTGTTGATCAATATCTTGCAACTTCAGATGCGCTTGGAGTCATAAGCAAAAGGCCTTATATGCTAGATGCAGGGCACAGTTGACTCTCCAGAAGGAATTTCATGCTGAGGGCTACTCCGCAGTCACAGTTCGCGGTATCCACAATGAAGTGCCTTTTCTGGAGATTACTCGTGGATCTCCCAACTCCAGATCGGAGACGGCTGAGTGACCTACACACGATCCAATTTTGTTCACGCCCAGGTGGGAGGCTTTCCGAAGGGAGAGGCCAGGTACCGTTATTCTCAAGTCGAGAAATCATAGATACTCGTATTATTTCTCAAGTCAGCATCCTTTTCTCCTCAACACATACGAATTGTACAAGATGAATGAATCGTTAGAAAGATTTGTTAACCGGCTTCTTACATTTCGTACCAATTTTACGCTAAAATGTTCTATACGTGCAAATTTTAACATAAGAGAGAATTTTAACTATCACAGGCAAAAGGACATCATGGATATGCAGTTTCAAACCTATATATTACGAAGCTAACTTATTAATCACGACTCCCTTTTCATATTATCTATTAGAAATACCACTTTAATTGTTTTAAAGCACGCATGAACTGCACAGTTCTTATACAGCATTGTCACAGATAATAACCGTGACCACTGCAATAGTCCATTATCCCTTCCGTCGTACAAGCTGACTTTTCTAAGCGAATATACTTTCCGAAACGACTAACATATTTGTTTTTGTCGCCTTGAACTCCAACAATTCCATAATTCGCTAACAGTCATTGGATCTCGACCAAAGCGAGCAGCATTGTCGCGATACGATAAACCGCAATCGCGATAGGCTACAATCCGACAATTACCAAAGTCGGAGACGTGATGGTACGCATTTCTCCTCCTTACACGAAGCATCACAACAACGTTTCACCAGGCAACGCCGGTCAACTGCTGTTTGTGTATAAGAAATCGGTTGGAAACTTTCCTCATGTCCGCACGTTGTAGGTGTCGCCACCGGCAGCAACCTTGTGTGAATGCTCTGAAAAGCTAATCATTTGTATATTACAGCACCTTCTTCCTGTCGGTTTAGTTTCGCGTCTGTAGCACGTCATCTTCGTGGTGTAGCAATTTTAATGGCCAGTAGTGTATACACGTACAAATATGTATCATAAATTCACGAGTATTATTTCACGTCGTTCGGTTCATTTTTAAAAATGTTTTCTCTCCATTCCCACAATTGCCCTTATCCCAACAACTACACTAATTCCAAATATTGTCATCATTTAAAACTATAAAAGTGCGGACATTTCATTCAGTATGTCTAGTCTACAATTGTTTCCTTGCTGTAGCTGCTGTTGTATGTAGGACAGAATGGGATTCGAGGAAACTTTTACTGTGTCTAGGCCTTGGGGCTGCTGAAAAGTGCCGATGTAATGGGTAAGATTCCTGGTGAACCTGATTTGTTCTCTCCGTGTTGGCTGCTCCTCCACTATAAACATCTGGTGGCGCGATGCCTCTGAGCTGAAGGAGTCTTACGACTGTCGTGGGCCTCAAACAGCATGGTGGGGCGTTATTTCGTGAGAGCTCTGACACATAGAAACAAAGAGCAGAAAAGCCGCTGTACTATCAAGAAACAAGCTACCGACCACGGAGCTACGGTATTTGCGGGCACTGTTGATTCTTTTCCGGGGAAAGAAAGTGAAATACGGGTAGCGTGCAACACTGCCGTTGGTAATTCGCCAGACGACCCAGAAGCCTGAACGCGGAAATAAATATTAATGGCAGAGTGACGGGGCGGCGGCGGCGGCGGCGGCGGCCACACCCCTCGCAGAGCGCGGCTGGTGACGTGGTGTGGCCGGCTTCCCGGCGCTCGCGGCAGATAGCAGCAGGCGCGGCTGCGTGGGCGGCAGGCAGCTGGCCCGGGACCCGGCTGCTGGGCGCGGGACGCCGGTTGCCGTGAATTACAGATCAGCGGCGGGTGGGCGGGGGGCGGGGAGCGGAGGGGGCGAGCGGCGCGAGCTGCCCAGGGGGTGGGGGGAAGGAGGGGGCCGCAGGTTGCACTCGCCTGGGCACTGCGCGTGCGCGGGGCCCCACCCACGCCGATATGCTGCGCTCCCAGCTACTCCGCGGATCACTACCGAGACACGCCGAGCTCGTGCAGCGCTACGCAATCCTCCTTGTCCCGAATGTGTGCCACGCGCATGCCCTGCATCCACGCACGGCTCCAGATTCAATATCCGTAGCGAAGAGGTACTCTAACTTGTTCGGATGGAGGAGAGTGATGCTGTGACGAGGTTCTTTTCCTCCCTCCCTCAGGAATTAGGCTATCTTGCTGGATACGAGTTTTTATTCAGAAAACTGATCTTTCTTTTTAGTGATCGTCACAGTTGTCGTTTGGCCCTTGGCTGATTTGTGTGGCGTACAGCGTGCGGTCTAGGCCTAAACTGACAGTAGCCTATGGCTCGAAAAAGTAGTGTTTAAGTGAAAGGCTTCCTAGCAGTAGTATTTTTAAGGGTAATGGATAGCGCTGGTTCAATTGGCTCTGAGCACTATGGCACTTAACATCTGAGGTCACCAGTCCCCTAGAACTTAGAACTACTTGAACCCAACTAACCTAAAGACATCACACACATCCATGCCCGAGACAGGATTCGAACCTGCGGTAGTAGCGGTCACGCGGTTCCAGACTGTAGCGCCTAGTACCGCTCGGCCACCCCGGCTGGCTGGATAGCGCTGGAATAGAAAATTTTGACATTGGAGGACAGGAGTGAGTGTCTGACTTGGTACAAAAAGTGGCTTATATACTGTTATTGGGTAATCTATTCAGTTGTATTTTCGATCATTTAATCCATATTTCGAGATCATGCAAGTGTTTTTTGAGACGTGCAATAAGCCAAACATAATAAAAGGGATTCTAAGCTATTTGCGGGGGACCGACATGCAAAGTGTCATTATAAATATAATAGTCACAAATACACAAATTAATTTCAGGACTATGAACGAAATAGAAGTATAACTGTCATTGCCCTTTCACTGTACTAAAAACAACTACTTTAAAAGACGATGTCAAATATTATCCAGCATATAATGTTGGAACCTAATGTACGTTATAGCACAATACGTATCAACAAAATAGAAACAAAATTTCATTGACACCAATGCTAGTTTTGTGACAGACAAAGAAATCTTCTCCGTAGCTTTGTATTGTCTCTGTAAAACGAGTGTAGTTCAGCCCTGTAGTAGATCACTTTTAATTTATAATTACCTCTTTATTTCTGTGTTTGTTTTACTATCAATCCGTGCATACTACAATTCTTTTAAAAATATCCCTTCTGCAACCTGTAATCTTCTTTCTTTTGGTTTTGAAAGGTGGCACACCTTTTTGCACATATTAGAATATAAGTACGAATGGTCTCTGACATTTTGTGCACTGTCTGTTTTCTACTTACGTTTTCAAGTACTCTTTAAGCTAAGCCAATAATGTACGCTGCTTCCAATTAACATAGCAGCACCATGATGTACAGCAAATAACGAAATTTTACTTATTGTGCGTATACCTAATGGTAGGAAGAAGTCATTATTAAACTTGTAGCTGATTTGCAGAAGTGTACGATGCTAAATTTAGTACACAGAGCTGCCAGCACTTCTCGCAGAATCAATGGTTCTAACCCAGTTACGCATTGAGACAAGTAAGCCTGGATGACCATAACGGGTACATCATTCTTTGCTGCTTCATCTCATGTTGAAAGACGTCCCAAGGACCTCAAACATAGGGCATAGTCAAGCTGCCTTAACAACTCGTGAATGTAAACTCTTCTGTTCAAATTACCGGCTATGAGAACCAGAGGTGATCGTATAGTGTACCCAATGCCAGCCCGTACCTTGACGGTAGGTGCTGGGTCCGGACGTCGGTGACGAATGTAATCTGGAATCGTTTGTTCTCTCGAAGCTTTCAGGCATGGCTACGTCTATCGTGATACTGCGCGCAGCAGTAGAAATAGACTGAAAAGGCAACGTAGTGTCACTCCCGTGTCCACTGTCGCAGCACCATATCTTCCAAGGGAAGCCGGAAACTAATGCCTGGCTCAAGGTGCATGATGTGGTTGTGTGATATCGTGCGGCTGAACGAACAATAAAATAAATCTGTACCTTCGGGCACTAGTAGCGCGGGGCCAGTGGGATTCTGTATGGCGTTCACTGTCACCAGACAACTACCTTCGGAGTGGCCATTAATAGCTCCACTGTTCCTGAAGAAAGGTAGTGGACAGCGATAGTCGCTTTTGGAGGCATTAAGCAGAGTACGATAACACGTGCTGTTCGACGTTTCTCCCAAAAGTATTCGGACACCCCCAAAAACGTACGTTTTTCATATTAGGTGCATTGTGCTACCATCTACTCTCAGGTACTCCATATTAGCGACCTCAGTAGTCATTAGACACCGTGAGAGAGTAGAATCGGGCGCTCTGCGTAACTCACGGACTCAGAATGGGTCGCTCCGCAGAACTCACGAGCTTCGAACGTGGTCAGCTGATTGGGTGTCACTTGTGTCATACGTCTGTACGCGAGATTTCCACACTCCTCCACATCCTCAGGTCCACTGTTTCCTATGTGACAGTGAAGTGGTAACGTGAAGGGACAGATAGAGCACAAAAGCGTACAGGCCGACCTCGTCTGTTGACTTACACAGACCGCCGATAGTTGAAGAGGGTCGTAATGTGTAATAGGCAGACATCTATTCACACTGTCACACAGGAAAGAGAAACTGCGTCGGGATCCACTGCAAGTACTATGGCAGTTAGGTGGGAGGTGAGAAAACTTGGATTTTATGGTCGAGCGACTGCTCATAAACCACATAAACCATACTTCACACCGGTAAATGCCAAACGACGCCTCGCTTGGTGTAAGGAGCGGAAACATTGGACGATTGAACAGCGGGAAAACGTTGTGTGGAGTGACGAATCACGGTACACAATGTGGCGATCCGATGGCAGGGTGTGGATATGGAAAATGCCCGGTGAGCGTCATCTGCTAGCGTGTGTATTGCCAACAGTAAAATTCGGAGGCGTTGGTGTTATGGTGTGGTCGTGTTTTTCATGCACCCCTTGTGGTTTTGCGTGGCACTATCACAGCACAGGCCTACATTGAAGTTTTAAGCACCTTCTTGCTTCCCACTGTTGAAGAGCAATTCGGGGATGGCGATTGCATCTTTCAACACGATCGAGCACCTGTTCATAATGCTCAGTCTGTGGCGGACTGCCTTCCAGCACCTGACTGAACGTATGCCAGCGAGAGTGGAACCTGTGATGAATGCTAAGAGTGGGCCAACACCATATTGAAATCCAGCATTACCGATGGATGGCGCCATGAACTTGTAGGTAATTTTAACCAGGTGTCCTGATAATTTTGATCACACAGTGTATGTGAAACATAAAACAATAGTCTCAGTCAAATATGATTTCTGAAGGGGGAACCAACTACATAATAATTTATTATATGCAGAATGTAGATGACTTTATTCCTGCCTGATCATTTGCCTACCGATGCATGTAGTACACTTCATATCTGTTAGGCGCTCTCAGCATTCCGTCATCATGGCGTTGAAATATTAATGGCCAGAGGTGTAAGTGAGTATTCCAAGTTTGTTTCTCTCCACATCTAGCAATGTGACATGTTTGATTTATTTAAACAATCCCATCCTACGGTATGAAGTCAATTAAGCCGTGCTCAGTTCTGTGCCACATTGGGTAAAGATGAGATCCACATATTAGTTAATTAACATACAGTTAAGCACATGTAGTTTTATACCATAGCTGAAATTAGATAAAGGGTGGGGCAAAGTCACTGTACACTTATTTAACTTACGTGATTTCTGTTAATTATTATTATTATTATTATTATCAGAGTCCCTTATAACGCACAGCTATCGAATGCGTCGATCCCTTTCGAACATGAATGCAAATTATTCTCGCACCACGTCAACACAGTGCATATTGCCGTTGTCCATGAACGCTCTGCAACCTAACGCAACGGTGGTCGCGTAGCAACGACTCCAGCCTCGTCCCTGAAGAATCAATCACTGGCCTATCTACAATATCAAAAGACATCACTGACGCTGTCATTGCTTAGCAACGCTATACCGCTCAGGTAGTAGTTGTGTGACGTCTCCTGCAATCAGTCCATGCTAGCTGCGTTCACTGCATACATCGCTGACATCTTAAGGGCACACGCTTTGTATTGAAGTACCAGTACCATCCTAACTCGGCCAAATGACTTCTATGACGCCACATATATGAAAGAGATTGGGTAGGTTACCTGCAGTAAGTATACTGTTACAATGTAATCGCTTCTCATGTCCCATAGGGCAAAGTCTACACTGTTGGATCTATAGCATTGGCCCATGGGACAAATTCGTATTCAAGGACATGGGAGTAACGATCATTCAAAGCAAAATAATAATAATAATAATAGTAATAATAATTATAATAGTAATAATAATCAAATAAAATAAATGAAACGAGTCTCTTCCAGTGCTGTAAGCTCTTGGCTTTCCCTATTTTGAAAGGAAAAATATAACAAGAAACAATTGTTTAGTAAACAGGAGTTCTAAAATGTATACTGTATACTTTAAGAGCTATGAGTATGTGTTCAGTACAACAGATTTGTTTCGCAGTATCGAAGATGAAGAAAGTGCTCATAGTTACTAAGGTATGCATTTTAGAGCCCTGGTTTACAATAATTTTTTGCTTCGAATGATCGTTCCTGTCATATCTCTGAATACGATTTGATCTTATGGATCAATACTGTTGAATCACTAATGCAAACCTTCGTAATATGGCACACGACTTTTGACTCACACTATATATTTTAGGTAACTGCTAAGTTTCATTATGCAAACAACTTTAATAAAATGAGAATCAAAGACACACATTCCTATTAAAAAAGTACAACATTAAAATTTTGTTATAGTGAATTTACATTTAAATTTTGTTTTCGTCGATCCTGTTTATTACCTCAGAATCCTTTTTCCGTTCGCGAAATTTGTACAACTTCGAGAAAAATTACAATCACTCGGACGCAGTCAACAACTCGTGTGCGCCGTTACAGTCCATTACGTCGGTGAAATAGAAAATGTTGTACAGGAGGAATGTTTTTTGGTTAGATTTAATAATTGAAAAAGTAATGTACTCAAGGGAGCGACGCTTGTCTTCCCACTCTACGATACTTTACAAAACTTTCTCCTATGAAATGGTCTTACGGCGAAAAAGGATGTTACTAGAATCGTGTTGTAACATCCACACACACTGACATGAGTCACATGTGTTTTGTCACGGACTTTGGGCTTGTGAAGTTAACTGTCGGGTTTTAGCTGGAGGACGGCTGGTGTTATTGTATATTTACTGCCTCCAAAAGCGACAACTACTGTCCAGTCATTTCCTTCAAGAACACTGGAGCGCACTATGGGGTACGTTGTGTGTTGATATGGGGTCTCTCTACGTATTCTGAGTGTATGTTCGTAGAATGATACCACAAATGATACTGTGTGTCCTAAAAATCTGAATGGACGTATCGTTACAGTTTGTTTATTAATCTGAATGGATGTATCGTTACAGTTTGTTTATTTTCAGTGTCTGTCTTTTAGTCTCTGATCATCTTAAATGCCATGGTGTTAGTCTTATTCATCGAAATACTAAAATTGTGCTCTGCAGCTGATATCATTGGCTTTTGGTAATGATTCCATATTTAGAGAAAGCGACAAATTTTTTTGAAAATATATATCATATTATTGGTGTGTCTTGCTTAATCGTTGATCAAGCCATTTCTTTTGTTGCTTGACCGTTATTATTAAGCCACAAGACACAGCCCATAGATGTCTGTTTTCGTCTGTTCGGTTCTTAGGTTCATGTAACAGACGTCGCATTTGCTGTCGTTGGTTATATTCTGTCAGCCGCTCGGCGGTCGTTGCAGCCCTTGCTCCCAACGGTTAAACCTTCTGAATGGCGCCACAGTAATAAGAAATTGTCGTCACAGTCTACGCTCAACACAAGGTTGGACATTTTGTCCTGGGACTCCTCTGAGTTTGATTTCCTTCCAGCTTCCCGACAGCCCTCCACCCCCGTTTGTCTTGGAAATGACGCCTCGCTGCAATTGATTGAACTGAACTGCTGGTATATAATCGTTTGGCCACAATGCTTGCAAGCACTGTTTTTGATGGGAGTGTAATTGCTGCTCCCCAGTTGTCTCTACATCGTATTCGCCGAGGAGGTACTGACGAATCTTCAACCACAACGCGGTCCAATACCATCTCTTCAAACTTTCTGTGCGTAAGATTCTATCTACAAAACCTTAGCCCATCTCTCTCTGCCTTGGACAACCTAGTTTCTCCTTTCCATGCACTCAATCTTGCTCCATTACACAAATGTATTTCTGCAACATTCTGTAAGCAGTAAGGATACATCTTCGGCAATAACTAACGGACTGTACACAGAAGTAATCTCCACTATCGATTTTGTAGTCTTTTTGAAGGTAGGGGCAGCAACCTCAGAACGGAAGGCAGATGATTGTTATGAAACATAAGCAGTTTACAAATGATACGGTCACATCACATGCGTTGATAATTCGAGACCTCGAACCACCTAAACGCTCATTTCCGACCGCTGGTTTCTGATCTCAGAATGCTCGCATTACGATAATCTACCATCTGTGTAATATTGGCTTTAAAGGTTGGGACACCCTGTTTAACACTCCTTTGAGCACTGTCCATATAAACCGATATTTCTATTTACTTCCAGGAAAAAGACGAACGACATGTTTTTGTGATGTTTGAAAAACTCATGTAATAACAACCCCTGGTGTGTCGATTTTGTGAAATAATTACCAGGGTAGCATTTAAGTTCTACAGATCCCTTGGCTGTCACTATTGCATTTTTGACTAACCCGCAAAAAACTGAATTTAAGAGAAAATTTCGAACTGGAAGCCTGTAAGGCCACATCAATTTATTACTCGCTGTTTTCGTCTCTTCCAGCATTCTTTCACTTGTTCACTACGTCTTTTCCTCATTTTCCTTACAACCTCAGGCTAGTTTTTTTTTCACTCTCCTACCATGGAGCCCCACATTCAATACTTTTTCCCTAAACACTTCTGCCAGTTACTGCTTGAGCTTTTATATTTCTTTTCTAAATGTTTTTTACTTCGTGAATTCAACTTATTCTTGACTTGTATTCCACCAACATTTCATGTTCTTCTTGGTTAATCTACTGTCTTGTATTCGATGTAAATGTCCAAAAAATACTAGTCATCTTTTGCTCATAACTTTTAATTTACAAAGTACCATTAGTTTACCGTGGGCCTGGTATTTTCCTGTTGATTCGCCTTTCCAGTATTTGTAATTTATCTGAGTTATAGTTTAATGTTTTGTATAAAATTTTGCTATGCAATTTTTAATTTAATGAACTACACTGCTGAACAGAATCAGGAAAGGGCCAGTACTTATATTCTGTAATACTATGACTGTACCTTTACTGCTGTATGGATTCGAAGTTTGCACTTTAATGACCAAACAATTACAGATAACCGAAGTGGTGAATCTACTACCTATGAATCAAAGCCAGAGACCAAGCAAAAACCTATGAGTACCCGCCCAAGGCTGAAGAAAGATAGAAAATTTGAAATTTGTGGTAAGTTCCTAAGGGACAAAACTGCTGAGATCATCGGTCCCTAGACTTACACACTACTTAATCTAACTTATGCTACGTACAACATAGACACCCATACCCGAGGGAGGACTCGAACCTCCGACGGGGTGAGCCGTGCGAACCGTGACAAGACAACCTAGACTGCGCGGCTAACCAGCACGGAAATAAGATAGAACGACTACGAAAAGATGGTGCGATCAGCTTTAAATTGCTTGGTTTCACAAAGACTAAGATGTCTATCCGAAAAATGTACATGATGACGAATCGACAAAATTTTTAAAATATGAAAATATATTCAGTTATGAAGGTACTCAACTCGATTTATTAACATCTCTATGAACAAATAAATTTTTTAAAAGAAAAAAATAGTATTTAGATTTTAAAAATAATGTATTGTACTATAAAGAAAACATAATAAAAGGAATGTAACAAACAAGGCAAGATTTATTTATGTTTAATTCTATCAACCTTAAAACGGAAGTTTCAAACGGTCTTATTGGGTAATTGGTTTGTGGATACTTATAATATCTTCATAACTCAAAATAATACTTTCAGTACTGACAGAAGCCAGAACTTCCCGCTAAAGTGCTCACGGTGGTCGGTTTAACCTGCTATGACATCACGACTCTGGAAGTTATCAGTCAGACTCTCTGGATCTTAGGGCATCTTTTAAGTTACTGGCAATATCCCCAGCTTCAAAATCAGAACCCGCGCTCTGACGACAAGATGTTGTTGTTGTTATGGTCTTCAGTCCTGAGACTGGTTTGATGCAGCTCTCCGTGCTACTCTATCCTGTGCAAGCTTATTCATCTCCCAGTACCTACTGCAACCTAACATCTTTCTGTATCTCTTTAGTGTATTCATCTCTTGGTCTCTTTCTACGATTTGTACCCTCCACGCTGCCCTGCAATAGTAAATTAGTGTTCCCTTGATGCCTCAGAACGTGTCCTACCAACCGATCCCTTCTTCTAGTCAGGTTGTGCCACAAACTTCTCTTCTCCCCAATCCTATTCAATACCTCCTCATTAGTTACATGATCTGCCCATCCAATCTTCAGCATTCTTCTGTAGCACCACATTTCGAAGGCTTCTATTCTCTTCTTGTCCAAACTAGTTATCGTCCATGTTTCACTTCCATACATGGCTACGCTCCATACAAATACTTTCAGAAATGACTTCCTGACACTTAAATCTATACTCGATGTAAACAAATTTCTCTTCTTCAGAAACGCTTTCCTTGCCATTGCCAGTCTACGTTTTATATCCTCTCTACTTCGACCATCATCAGTTATTTTGCTCCCCAAATAGCTAAATTCCTTTACTACTTTAAGTGTCTCATTTCCTAATCTAATACCCTCAGCATCACCCGACTTAATTCGACTACATTCCATTATCCTCGTTTTGCTTTTGTTGACGTTCATCTTATATCCTCCTTTCAAGACACTATCCATCCCGTTCAACTGCTGTTCTAAGTCCTTTGCTGTCTCTGACAGAATTACAATGTCATCGGCGAACCTCAAAGTTTTTATTTCTTCCCCATGGATTTTAATACCTACTCCGATTTTTTCTTTTGTTTCCTTTACTGTTTGCTCAATATACAGATTGAATAACATCGGTGAGAGGCTACAACCCTGTCTCACTCCCTTCCCAACCACTATTTCCCTTTCATGTCCCTCGACTCTTATAAATGCCATCTGGTTTCTGTACAAATTGTAAATAGCCTTTCGCTACCCCTGTATTTTACCCCTGCCACCTTCATAATTTGAAAGAGAGTATTCCAGTTAACATTGTCAAAAGCTTTCTCTAAGTCTACAAGTGCTAGAAACGTAGGTTTGCCTTTCCTTAATCTAGCTTCTAAGACAAGTCGTAGGGTCAGTATTGCCTCACGTGTTACAATATTCCTACGGAATCCAAACTGATCTTCCCTGAGGTCAGCTTCTACCAGTTTTTCCATTCGTCTGTAAAGAATTCGCGTTAGTATTTTGCATCCGTGGATTATTAAACTGATTGTTCGGTAATTTTCACATCTGTCAGCACCTGCTTTCTTTGGGACTGGAATTATTATATTCTTCTTGAAGTCTGAGGGTATTTCGCTTGTCTCATACATCTTGATCACCAGATGGTAGAGTTTTATCAGAACTGGCTCTCCCGAGGCCGTCAGTAGTTCTAATGGAATGTTGTCCACTCTTGTTTCGACTAAGGTCTTTCAGTGCTCTTTCAAACTCTTCACGAAGTATCATATCTCCCAATTCATCTTCTTCTACATCCTCTTCCATTTCCATAATGTTGTCCTCAAGTACATCGCCCTTGTATAGACCCTCTATATACTCCTTCCACCTTTCTGCTTTCCCTTCTTTGCTTAGAACTGGGTTTCCATCTGAGCTCTTGATATTCATATGAGTGGTTCTCTTTCCTCCAAAGGTCTTTTTAATTTTCCTGTAGGCAGTATCCATCTTACCCCTAGTGAGATAATCCTCTACATCCTTACATTTGTCCTCTAGCCATCCCTGCTTAGCCATTTTGCACTTCCTGTCGATCTCATTTTTGAGACGTTTGTATTCATTTTTGCCTGCTTCATTTACTGCATTTTTATATTTTCTCCTTTCATCAATTAAATTCAATATTTCTTCTGTTACCCAAGGATTTCTACTAGCCCTCGTCTTTTTACCTACTTGATCCTCTGCTGCCTTCACTACTTCATCTCTCAAAGCTACCCATTGTTCTTCTACTGTATTTCTTTCCCCCATTCCTGTCAAATGTTCCCTTATACTCTCCCTGAAACTCTGTGCAACCTCTGGTTTAGTCAGTTTATCCAGGTCCCATCTGTTTAAATTCCCACCTTTTTGCAGATAAGGTGTAAAAAAAAAAAAAAAAAGAATTGGGTCCCGGTTTGGATAAAATGAGGAAAGAAACTGACTTTTCGCGAAAGCAAATTTCCATCAACCGACCTTTTCAATTACGAGTGAAACACAACCAAGTCATCAATGCTTTCTTTCAAAATTCTCAGCTAAACAGCCACACTATGGACAGGGCACCACTGGTCAGTTGGCGTTAGGGAGCATGAGGTTTGAGAGGTAAATGCTAATTTAATTCGTATCAGCTATCCACTGAAAAATTCGGCCTAATAAATATTTACAAATAAATACATTTACGTCTTTTATGATAATAAGAAGACCTGCACCACAACATTACAACAATAGCGTGTATCTTACTTTGAATTTGTGTTGTTCGTGTTCTTAAGCCCCCTAAGCTGATACCTAGACAGACTGCGCGTAAATGCGGACTTGATTATTAGTCACACACTGACTGGAGCTGCAGCTGCTTCTTAACTTTGAACTGGACGATCAGATTTTGTTTTAAGAAAAGTGAACTGGCCAAGGAAGTACCGATTTATTATCACATGGTTGATTGTTCCAGAGTTTAATTAAATTTCCTCTAGCTCACAGACGTTTCATCTACTGATGACCAGGAAAATTTTGACCAGGGAAATTTCACTCGTCTCCATATGTGTATAACTATTTTTTAGACATGCGTTAAAAATATTAGAAACATTAGTCTTGGTAACATTATTACTGCTTTGGATCATTTAATTTTCAAATTTTCTCTTTCTTGTTTTCCACAGAGAACCATGACCTTTACCGCCATTCTTGAAGATTCAACAATAGTTGGTCATCATACTTTTATTCCATCTTCCTTTACTCTTTTGTCCATCCGGTTCAGTTCGTAGTGAAGTGTTCTCGTTCTGGATCACTTTGTTGTCCCAGAATTTTAGGAAAGTAGTTGTTAGTGTAGGAAGTGTAATATTGCACTTGTGTTACAACCCGGCTTATTGAAATGTTCGAACAAGTTTTTGACAGTTTTCTTTTAATTTGTTTCCTATTCTGTAGAAACACTCCTGTGAGTGGAAGGCGGTCAGAGTATCCATTCTCTAACGTTCATTGTATTCTGAAATTCGTGACCCTTCATCAACTTGTAAATATGACGACCAACAAAAATTCCAGAAATTCCAGCTTTCAAGTTGTTTTGATTGATGAACAGAAATTTAGTGGAAAGGTATTTAAAGCGGGTTCTATTCTGTGGAAAGTAATAATTTTTGTGGTTCTACAGGCGATTCATTTAAGTTATTTTTAGTCCCAGGCACTAAATGTACCCAATTTGGTAGAACGTTTACACTTCAGTGCTTACCTTCCTAATAATGTAACTAAAAGCAGAAATTGCTTTATATAAAAAAAACCTGTACTTAATAGAAGAAAACCGAAAGCCATCCTGAAATCGGTATAAAAAGTTTGTTCAAAGTTCAGAACGTATGTTTACTTTCAGTCAGCTGATATCTTGCAGACTGGTGCAAGAAAGTCCCACAGTCATGCAGCTAGTTAAAACAGCTGTCTGGTTTATTTAAGTTTTCATTAACAACTAAAGGTTGTCTATTGACAGCATTAAACGAGAGCATGAAAATTTCTACTCAGAAAAATATATGAATCTTCCGACTTACGAGTGTGGAGAGTTTTGCAGCTGATTAGCTGTTTCCTCTTCTTCCTTTCAAATATGAAATACTAAACAATATAATATGATACAATGGTCGATATCTCGTGACAAAACGCTATCATCATTTTAAGGCGGAGCTAAGCTAAAACGTTCTTGAGCCATCTTGATCTCATGCTTTAAGTTTCTCTGTTCTTACCTAGATGAGAGCGGGATAATACTTTGTACAAAGACATCGAAAATATAGCCGTATTTCCTCGCCTGATCGAGGTGACTCTGAACCCAAAATTGATGTTTCTATCAACAAGTCTCTAATTCTAAGAAAAGAGAAAAAATTACTTTTGCTTTTTGGTTATTAAATATGGCGTAAGATTCGCTAATTTATTAAGCGTGTTAATATAGTACAGAGATAGCACAATAAAAAATTTTCAAATAGTTTGTGACTACGTACTGGTTGTTTTCATAGCAGTATCTGAATCTTACTATTGTTTGTATAAATCCAGTAACCTCAATCCAAGGTTTAACTCTGGAGGAAAAATATATTGACATACAAGCAGTATCATTCGTTGCAAAAATTGTAATTTTACGGTATTACGTAGTTCGAAAATCCTACTCGGCTAGTTTTATTACGCTAAGCTAATTATACAAGAAATCATTTGTGTGAATATTCGACGTTTTCACAGAAAAAAAGTGATAAAATTGAAGAACAAAGATGTATGTTTGGAGTTTTCGTATCGCTCTACAAGGCACTGAGACTGGTACGTGGATGTGGGTTTCATTCATCATGCATTCTGAGCCCGCATTAAATTTGCATCGTTCTGCAAATACTGCTCTTTCGTTGAAATTGATTTTTCTGGTACGTCGCCAACTCCACGTTAACCTATTATTCTACTTCAGCATTCTTTCAGGGATAGACAGTTCGAAATTATATGTCTGAAACGGTGTATGTCCAAACTGATGTATTCCTTTCCCACGACCTGGAGGTTACAGCAGCAATGTTGTAACTACTCTCTTCCCTTCGATTTTTATGTGTGAAATGTATTTCATGCTTCTTTAAGTTTCGAGTTTTCTTGGTAGTGCCGACTAGTGCAGCGTTTTAATCAGACGTTTGGACAACATACGTTGTTGAAGAAAGGATGGAAGATTCGTGGCAGGAGGAGATTACAACGATGTAGGCCTAGTGAGGAATTCTAAACGTATGCAGGATAGTGTGCATTAGCCGATCGACAAACTAAAGCTAACCGCAAAAAATTAAAATACGTAGATTAAAAACACTTTTTTACCAAATGAAACTGCTATGGCGTGATCGAATGACTCAAGCCGTAGAAATCTGCTTGCAAGATTCAGAGATCGAGACCCGAATCCCGATCTAGTACTTACTTTTGTATCAGCACACACTGGAAGGCAGGGAAACGCCTCATTCTCGCACACACAGGCTGTGTCTCAAAACATAGCTCTATCAGTTACAGAATAATTACATCAGTTCTGAAGGAACATTAGGTTTAACTTGGAGTATCGTATTGGAAAATATTACTATTTTTTTGTTAGTTGGCGTCTTTTGGAATGAGAAATTATTATTATAACGAATACAAATTATTTTTTGCAAGTGTCGTACGTTATAAACGTTCAAATGCTGTACACTGTTTAAGATCATAAAGTTTGATACTTCGCCAATAAATTTTATAGTAATTTCTTGGGTTCTTGTTAGTACACTTTTCCATTACACGTAGGCTACGGAAATAATATCTACCCACTTTTTTTTACTCATTTCTTTACGTATTGAATGTAACTGGAGCTTAAGTCGTCAAAAGTATTCCGGCAGAAGTGAAAATAATTTTGTATGTCTACGCAATATAAACAACCTCGCGATATTAAGCGTCTGTACCTACGTGCGCATAAAGTATGAACTGACTCCACAAAAACACAGTTGCAGTACTGAAAATTATCCGCCATAAATCAGTAATGTTGTTAAGGATCAATATCTTTTACTTTTACACCAGCATAAACTGAGAATTACTTGTTTTACCTTAAGCCTTCAGCCAAGCCGTTATCGATTCTAGACTTTGTACTTACGCCAGTTTTATGCCTTTTGTAGCAAAATGTTTGTGATAGATCTGAGAACTCCTATGAAATTACAGTATAAATGTATATGCACTTTAGGTTGCGCTATTTCATAAGTAATTACAGAAAATTAAAATTTCCTCGTAATGGTGGACAAAAAGGAGACCAGCGATGTTACGTTCGTCTCCACAGTAGCGTGTGCTAAAATGGCTGACAACTCAGGAATGTAGCAAACGGGAATTACATCTCTACAAATGAAAACATGTAACTGTTAAGTCTGTATTTAAGAATAAATCAAATTTAACAGAATAACAGACCTGGATACAGCAGTTCGCTATTACTAACATCGAGTACTTCAGATCAGTAGCAAGCGAACAAAACGAGAAAACAGTAACAAGAGAGAACAAAACGAACTAAACACTGAGCGATAACCTTATCGCACGATTATGTATGTTAAATGGTAGCAGCCAGTGATTACATGTTGGTCTCCTCTATACACATCCTTGTCACAGTCTTTAGCAATCATAAACGAAACATGTAGTAAATGTGCATAATTACAGATTTCATTACAGTTTCAAGTATCAGAATAATATTTCTTTTTTAACAAAACTCCATATAGTTGCCATAGTTTATATTTTGTTGATAAAAAAAGTAACCTTGGGGAAGCTATAAACTTTTCATCCCCGTTTTCATTCTTTCGTTTATTGAGTTGCGTTGATGTTGTCCTTAAAGGGTATCATCAAGAAAGGAGGACGAGTCGAGAATCGCCTAAACGATGAGGTGTAGCTCTGAGAAACTAGTATTGATACATAGCTATAACTGAGCTATATACCTGCGCTTGTACTAAATAAAGTACATCTGATAAATTAGCACCTAATGTTAACTTGGCTCTCTCAGAGGTATTAAATAATTGCCGTTTATATTTTACTGATTGCATAATATTTATGTAACTAGTCGATAATTATGAAAGAACAACGGTTATCAACAGCGTCGGAGATCAGTTTACAATAAATGATCTTCTTATCTCTCCCACCCCCCCCCTCCCTCCCCCACATGAACCATGGACCTTGTCGTTGGTGGGGAGGCTTGCGTGCCTCAGCGATACAGATGGCCGTACCGTAGGTGCAACCACAACGGAGGGGTATCTGTTGACAGGCCAGGCAAACGTGTGGTTTCTGAAGAGGGGCAGTAGCCTTTTCAGTAGTTGCAGGGGCAACAGTCTGGATGATTGACTGATCTCTGCTGCTACTGCGAACGGTTGAAAGCAAGGGGAAACTACAGCTGTAATTTTTCCCGAGGGCATGCAGCTTTACTGTATGATTAAATGATGATGGCGTCCTCTTGGGTAAAACATTCCGGAGGTAAAATAGTCCCCCATTCGGATCTCCGGGCGGGGACTTCTCAGGAGGACGTCGTTGTCAGGAGAAAGAAAACTGGCGTTCTACGGATCGAAGTGTGGAATGTCAGATCCCTTAATCGGGCTGGTAGGTTAGAAAATTTAAAAAGGGAAATGGATAGGTTAAAGTTAGATATAGTGGGAATTAGTGAAGTTCTGTGGCAGGAGGATGGCCGTGTGGTTCTGGCGCTGCAGCCCGGAACCGCGAGGCTGCTACGGTCGCAGGTTCGAATCCTGTCTCGGGCATGGGTGTGTGTGATGTCCTTAGGTTAGTTCGGTTTAAGTAGTTCTAAGTTCTAGGGGACTTATGACCTAAGATGTTGAGTCCCATAGTGCTCAGAGCCATTTTTTTTTTTTGGCAGGAGGAGCAAGATTTTTGGTCAGGTGAATACAGGGTTGTAAATACAAAATCAAATAGGGGTAATGCATGAGTAGGTTTAATAATGAATAAAAAAAATAGGAGTGCGGGTAAGCTACTACAAATAGCACAGTGAACGCATTATTGTGGCCACGATAGACACGAAGCCCACGCCTACTACAGCAGTTCACGTTTATATGCCAACTAGCTCTGCAGATGACGAAGAAATTGAAGAAATGTGTGATGAGATAAAATAAATTATTCAGATAGAGAAGGGAGACGAAAATTTAATTGTCATGGGTGACTGGAATTCGATAGTAGGAAAAGGAAGAGAAGGAAACGTAGTAGATAAATATGGTTTGGGGGTAAGAAATGAAAGAGGAATCCGCCTGGTAGAATTCTGCACAGAGCAAAACTTAATCATAGCTAACACTTGGTTCAAGAATCATAAAAGAAGGTTGTATATATGGATGAAGCCTGGAGACACTGACAGGTTTCAGATAGCTTATATAATGGCAAGACAGAGATTTAGGAACCAGGTTTTAAATTGTAAGGCATTTCCAGGGACAGATGTGGACTCTGACCACAATTCATTGGTTATGAACTGTAGATTAAAACTGAAGAAACTGCAAAAAGTGGGAATTTAAGGAGATGGGACCTGGATAAACTGACTAAACCAGAGTTCCAGGGAGAGTATAAGGGAAAAATTGACAAGAATTGGGGAAAGAAATACAGTAGAAGAACAATGGGTAGCTTTGAGGGATGAAGTAGTGAAGGCAGCAGAGGATCAAGTAGGTAAAAAGACGAGATCTAGTAGAAATCCTTGGGTAACAGAAGAAATATCGAATTTAATTGATGAAAGGAGAAAATATAAAAATACAATAAATGAAGCAGGCAAAAAGGAATAGAAACGTCTCAAAAATAAGATCGACAGGAAGTGCAAAATGGCTAAGCAGGGATGGCTAGAGGACAAATGTAAGGATGTAGAGGATTATCTCACTAGGGGTAAGATAGATATTGCCTACGGGAAAATTAGAGAGACCTTTGGAGAAAAGAGAACGACTTGCATGAATATCAAGAGCCCAGATGGAAACCCAGTTCTAAGAAAAAAGGGAAAGCAGAAAGGTGGAAGGAGTATATAGAGGGTCTATACAAGGGCGATGTACTTGAGGACTATATTATGGATATGGAAGAGGATGTAGATGAAGATGAAATGGGAGATACGATACTGCGTGAAGAGTTTGACAGAGCACTGAAGTCTTTCAATGCGGCGAAACAAGGCCCCGGGAGTAGATAACATTCCATTAAAATACTGACAGCCTTGGGAGAGCCAGTCCTGACAAAACTCTACCATCTGGTGAGCAAGATGTATGAGACAGGCGAAATACCCTCAGACTTCAAGAAGAATATAATAATTCCAATCCCAGAGAAAGCAGGTGTTGACAGATGTGAAAATTACCGAACTATCAGTTTAATAAGTCACAGCTGCAAAATACTAACGCGAATTCTTTACAGACGAATGGAAAAACTGGTAGAAGCAGACCTCGGGGAAGATCAGCTTGGATTCCGTAGAAATATTGGAACACGTGACACACCTACGTTCCTAGCATTTGTAGACTAAGAGAAAGCTTTCGACAATGTTTACTGAAATACTCGCTTTCTAATCCTAAAGGTGGCAGGGATAAAATACAGGGAGCGAAAGGCTATTTAGAAACGAGATGGCCGTTATAAGAGTCGAGGGACATGAAAGGGAAGCAGTGGTTGGGAAGGGAGTGAGATATGGTTGTAGTCTCTCCCCGATGTTATTCAATCTGTATATTGAGCAAGCAGTAAAGGAAACAAAAGAAAAAATCGGAGTAGGTATTAAAATCCATGGAGAAGAAATAAAAACTTTGAGGTTCGCCGATGACATTGTAATTCTGTCAGAGACAGCGAAGGACTTGGAAGAGCAGTTGAACAGAATGGACAGTGTCTTGAAAGGAGGATATAAGATGAACATCAACAAAAGCAAAACGAGGATAATGGAATGTAGTCGAATTATGTCTGGTGATGCTGAGGGAATTAGATCAGGAAATGAGACATTTAAAGTAGTAAAGGAGTTTTGCTATTTGGGGAGCAAAATAACTGATGATGGTCGAAGTAGAGAGGATATAAAATGTAGACTGGCAATGGCAAGGAAAGCGTTTCTGAAGAAGAGGAATTTGTTAACGTCGAGTATAGATTTAAGTGTCAGGAAGTCGTTTCTGAAAGTATTTGTATGGAGTGTAGCTATGTATGGAAGTGAAACGTGGACGTAAAATAGTTTGGACAAGAAGAGAATAGAAGCTTTCGAAATGTGGTGTTACAGAAGAATGCTGAAGATTAGGTGGGTAGATCAGATAACTAATGAGGAGGTATTGAATAGGATTGGGGAGAAGAGGAGTTTGTGGCACAACTTGACTAGAAGAAGGGATCGCTTCGCTTGGAAGGACATGTTCTGAGGCGTCAAGGGATCACCAATTTAGCATTGGAGGGCAGCGTGGAGGGTGAAAATCATAGAGGGAGATCAAGAGATGAATACACTAAGCAGATTCAGAAGGATGTAGGTTGCAGTAGGCACTGGGAGATGAAGAAGCCTGCACAGGATAGAGTAGCATGGAGAGCTGCATCAAACCGGTGTCAGGACTTAAGACCACAACAACGACAACATCATGTTGTTATAACGACTCTTTAATCCTCGGCTGTAGCTTGTTGTAGAAGCTGCAAAGATTCTCAGTTTAATATGTACAGACTACTAATTTATTGTTAGACGACCATAGCGAATATGTTTAAAGATATTTCTAACAGAATGTGGACCATCTCACTGAATCATTGAGAACATGACAAAATCTGTTTGAATATTTTTTGTATCCTGCACTGTGACTATGTAAACAGCAGTTTATTTAAACTGATTTCTATTACTGTCTAGGATCTACACCTAGAGTTATAGTCCACTATTGACACTATATTCGACTTATTCTAAAGATGTTCCAACCTGTCTCACACTAGACTCCAAAAACCTCACACATATGCGTCTGTTCACTCTTGCTGGGTCCATAGCCTGAACAATTCTAGTCAGGACTTATGTAGCATTGACAGGAACTTCCATCCAGTCACAGCTTTAGTGTATTCGTTGACACACTACTTCCGTTTTCGCACTCCGTATACAAAAATGTCGATGCGAACCGTTTGAATATAACCAATCACGACGTCAGGTTCCAGATTTGTGATCGATGATATACCGTCTCTTAGCGAGGTTTTAATAATTTTGATTATAGCGTCTACGTGCGCCTGAACAGCTGTATTTTCATGGTGAAAGAATACTTTTCTCCGACAAATGGCTTTATTCTTGTCAGTTCCTTTTAAAAATTGTTCAACAGTGATGCGTATTTTAAGCTGAGCGTTTATCTTTACTTTATGCAAGCGATTCGTCCTGTGACGATTTATCCTCAAACCCCTAGTCTCAAACAAGAAAGGCCCAATTGATTCTTCCGTTGATGGGATCAGTCTCCTAGTTTTTGAACTTATTTGCAACGGGAAAAATCACTGCTTACTGGAAGCAATGTATGTATATCTCATCACCTACCAGAAAATATTGCCACAGGTACCCACGTGGGAAGTGCATGAAAGTGCAAACACAGCTGAAAATGATCACACAAGTTGAAAGTTATGCTGAAACTTGGTAAAGGGTTGTCACAAAACGTCTTACTTAAGAACGCTTCTTAGGACCATCACTGTATCGCTTTTACACTTTAGCAGTAGTATGAACTTCTATTTTAACGTCTCTGCTAGGATAAATTGTCTCATTATATTGGTAGTGATGTGAAAGCCAGAGCTCTAAATTCCGATTAAAGTGTCGTCCATGTGTTTTGATCTAGAGTAGCGTTTGCTACCCTTCTTTTCAACACAAACATTATCTGTGCAAATTATCTTCGATATGTATGGTGCCAATTACTCTAAATTGAATCTATCTGTAAATGCAACTGAAGACAAACGATGGTGATCACCAGTACACATGGAATCCTGCCTCGGGCATGGATGTGTGTGATGTCCTTAGGTTAGTTAGGTTTAAGTAGTTCTAAGTTCTAGGGGACTGATGACCTCAGAAGTTAAGTCCCTTAGTGATCAGAGCCATTTGAACCATTTTGAACCAGTACACAGAAAGGCTTCCTCATCAAACATTCACGACCTACTGACTAATTGTCGCGTATTGAAACGGTGCCCTGTTAGAAAATGCAATGGATATCTCAGCTCTGTTCTACCTTGTTCAGTCGTAATAATATGAACGACTGAACTGCATGATCCTGAACTAAATCACTATGCAGCTAATTCCCTTATCATTTACTTCAAGCAGCTTTGACAAATGAGAATTTTGTTACCTTTTCCAAAATGCTGCTAACTGTCCACGGAATAGCGCAAAGCGCGACAGCACAGTAATGTTACGATTTACATTCAGACTGTGAGGATAAAATTTAGTGAAATGTTTGCATATGAATGGAAAAGTTAGTTTTATAGTGTAGTGGTATTCGGATCTCTTTAATAAAAGGATGTGAATCACATTAACGTGAAACTATGATCTTTCCTTGGCCTTGCTACCCACAATGAAAACTAATTCAAAGAAATAGTATGTAAGTTAAAAATTTGCTCTTTCCTTTTCTTGTAACATAATTTTAAGTAAAAGGGGAGGTGGCTAATGTTATTAAGATTCTGAACACGTGACCGACAATTCACCCTGGATACCAAAACTAGATATTGTTGAACAAAATGGAATCTATACACTACAATAAGTACTCGGCTGGCGCTTGAAGCAAGTACCAACAATATTCAGGTTGTTTTTTTTCCAAATGCCTGAAATGTATACGCAGTTGCGAATATAGAGAATCATCAGCTGCATCATGGAATTACAGCAGTGAAAATTTGTACCGGATCGGTATCGAGCCCGAAGAAATCAACTAAAGTTGGCTCAGGTGTGGAAAGGAAACTGGAATCACTTAACACAGCAGACATGACGATGACTCATTTGATTACCGTCTTCTAGAGCGTGTTTCAAACTGAACTGGCTATTATCTAACACATTATGCACTCGGGATGAGAGCTAGTTGGCTTACTGCCCATTTCACGCTGTTGTAAGTTCATGTCGTAAGAAAACCATTCTAAGGACACAGTTTTCGTCTCTTAGTTTTCATGTTCACTTATTTTTAGATAAATTTTTTTATCGTTGGTTGTCGTTCGATAGAACACAAGTCAGCGAGCGCGTAACAATTAGTCTCACTGAGTTGCTTAGGGCGCCGCAGTGTATTTTTAGACGAAAACACTGCATCACAGTACTTCACAGTAGAAGTTATGGGAATGTTTGAAGAAGGTGCGTAGATCTGCCGTGTTTTTCACTGAGAAGTAAAAGATGCTCACTAAAACGTCTGTCCGTTGTATGCAGACAGAAAAGGTCAAATCCGAATTGTGTGGAACTAGAATTATGGTCATTTATGGAATTAATGTACGATTTTTGAAAACTGTAACACGCAGAGGGAATTGAGCAAAAAGATCCAAATTCTGAGGGTTTCTGCACATCCTGCAGTGAACTTCAAAGTTTATACTTCAGCATGAGAACAGAAGCTCCTTGTGAGGAGAGGATGACATTATGATGAGTAAAGAAGGTTCTGAAATGCACAATACACAGTAATGCGTTACCACAAATTCCTGAAGCAACAACACATGATGATCTCACAACGTGGGACAAACTGTGCAGAAAATTACACATCTGCCCAGTTACATAGATTTTTTTAAGAAAATACGCAAAGACTTCCAGAAGGTCCAGCCTAAATTATGGCAATAGCTATATAGTGCAATAACCGTGGGAAGCACGATTCCTACTACCGCCGATGTGGCTGACAAACACGACGGAAAAAAATGAAGTGCGTCCCACACAATGTGTGAGCATAATAATGCGAAGCTTCTCGATTTAACCAAAGTAATTTAATTACAGAATGTATTTTCAGTCCTCTGCAGAATGTGCTATGATTTGAAATTCTCCTGGCAGAATAAAAGTGCGTACCAGAACGGGACTTGAATGAGTAACCTTTGACTTTTTCAGGCAGAGGCCTGAACAACCCTCGCAAGATTCACGACCCGCCCTCGCAGCTTCACTTCCGCCAGTAGCTCTCTACTACTTTTCAAACTTCACAGACGTTCTCTTCCACTTCTTTCGGGAGTAGCACTGGTGGAAGAATGTGTATTCCGCAGAAATGATTTAACCACAGTTTAGGCCCCAGGAGTTTCCATTATGAAAAAGGAGAAAGGTACTGGCGAAAGTGAAGATGTGAGGGCGGGTCATGTGTCGTCCCAAAATAGCTCAGTCAGTAGAGCACTTTCCCACGAAAACCGAAGGTTGTGAGATCGATTCCTGACCCTGCACACGCCTTTAATCTGCCAGGAATTTTCTAATAATAATCATGATTACAGTGTGGGTCTTGTTAAGAATAATAAGAGATATATTCTATTACTCTCCAAGTAAACTACAGGGTTATTACAAATGATTGAAGCGATTTCACAGCTCTACAATAACTTTATTATTTGAGATATTTTCACAATGCTTTGCACACACATACAAAAACTCAAAAAATTTTTTTTTAGGCATTCACAAATGTTCGATATGTGCCCCTTTAGTGATTCGGCAGACATCAAGCCGATAATCAAGTTCCTCCCACACTCGGCGCAGCGTGTCCCCATCAATGATTCCGAAAGCATCGTTGATGCGAGCTAGCAGTTCTGGCACGTTTCTTGGTAGAGGAGGTTTAAACACTGAATCTTTCACATAACCCCACAGAAAGAAATCGCATGGGGTTAAGTCAGGAGAGCGTGGAGGCCATGACATGAATTGCTGATCATGATCTCTACCACGATCGATCCATCGGTTTTCCAATCTCCTGTTTAAGAAATGCCGAACATCATGATGGAAGTGCGGTGGAGCACCGTCCTGTTGAAAGATGAAGTCGGCGCTGTCGGTCTCCAGTTGTGGCATGACCCAATTTTCCATCTTGTCCAGATACACGTGTCCTGTAACGTTTTCTTTCGCAGAAGAAAAAGGGGCCGTAAACTTTAAACCGTGAGATTGCACAAAACACGTTGACTTTTGGTGAATTGCGAATTTGCTGCACGAATGCGTGAGGATTCTCTACCGCCCAGATTCGCACATTGTGTCTGTTCACTTCACCATTAAGAAAAAATGTTGCTTCATCACTGAAAACAAGTTTCGCACTGAACGCATCCTCTTCCATGAGCTGTTGCAACTGCGCCGAAAATTCAAAGCGTTTGACTTTGTTATCGGGTGTCAGGGCTTGTAGCAATTGTAACGGTAAGGCTTCTGCTTTAGCCTTTTCCGTAAGATATTCCAAACCGTCAGCTGTGGTACGTTTAGCTCCCTGCTTGCTTTATTCGTCGACTTCCGCGGGCTACGCGTGAAACTTGCCCGCACGCGTTCATCCGTTTCTTCGCTCACTGCAGGCCGACCCGTTGATTTCCCCTTACAGAGGCATCCAGAAGCTTTAAACTGCGCATACCAACGCCGAATGGAGTTAGCAGTTGGTGGATCTTTGTTGAACTTTGTCCTGAAGTATCGTTGCACTGTTATGACTGACTGATGTGAGTGCATTTCAAGCACGACATACACTTTCTCGGCTCCTGTCGCCATTTTGTCTCACTGTGCTCTCGAGCGCTTTGGCGGCAGAAACCTGAAGTGCGGCTTCAGCCGAACAAAACTTGATGAGTTTTTCTACGTATCTGTAGTGTGTCGTGACCATATGTCAATGAATGGAGCTACAGAGAATTTATGAAATCGCTTCAATCATTTGTAATAGCCCTGTACTTGGTAGCTGGATCGTTCTTAGAGAAAAGAAGTCTCGTCAATAAGTAAAAAATGGATAAAGATGCGTAAGAAAAATGTGATCGATGAACCACGCGCAAAACTATATATCAACAGAGGAAGCAACGATTGCGTGTTGCTTAGCGCGGAGTATCTTCAAACCCACAACGTATAATTCCGAGCTATCATAAGGGAGCGTCTTCCAGGTAACAACTATCCCATATAAAGACACCATCAAAAAAAAGAATCAATATTTAAAAAAAATCTAAAATTGAGAACTAGCCACACAGAAATGATACACTACTGGCCATTAAAATTCTACACCAAGAATAAATGCAGATGATAAACGGGTATTCATTGGACAAATATGTTATACTACAACTGACATGTGATTACATTTCACGCAATTTGGGTGCATAGATCCTGAGAAATCAGTACCCAGAACAACCACCTCTAGCCGTAATAACGGCCTTGATACACCTGGGCGTTGAGTCAAACAGAGCTTGGATGGCGTGTACAGGTACAGCTGCCCATGCAGCTTCAACACGATACCACAGTTCATCAAGAGTAGTGACTGGCGTATTGTCACGAGCCAGTTGCTCGGCCACCATTGACCAGACGTTTTCAGCTGGTGAGAGATCTGGAGAACGTGCTGGCCAGGGCAGCAGTCAAACATTTTCTGTATCCAGAAAGGCCCGTACAGGGCCTGCAACATGTGGTCGTGCACTATCCTGCTGAAATGTAGGGTTTCGTAAGGATCGAATGAAGGGTAGAGCCACAGGTTGTAACACATCTGAAATGTAACGTCCACTGTTCAAAGTGCTGTCAATGCGAACAAGAGTGACCGAGACGTGTAACCAGTCGCAGCCCATACCATCACGCCGGGTGATACGCCAGTATAGCGATGACGCTTCCAACGTGCGTTCACCGCGATGTCGCCAATCATGCCACCATCATGATGCTGTAAACAGAACCTGGATTCATCAGAAAAAATGACGTTTTGCGATTCGTGTACCTAGGTTCGTCGTTGAGTACACCATCGCAGGCAGCGTCAAGGGTAACCGCAGCCATGGTCTCCGAGCTGATAGTCCATGCTGCTGCAAACGTCGCCGAACTGTTTTTGCAGATGGTTGTTGTCTTGCAAAGGTCCCCATCTGTTGATTCAAGGATCGAGACGTGGCTGCACGATCCGTTACAGCCACGCGGATAAGATGCCTGTCATCTGCCGGTCGGGGTGGCCGAGCGGTTCTAGGCGCTACTGTCTGGAACCATACGACCGCTACGGTCGCAGGTTCGAATCCTGCCTAGGGCATGGATGTGTGTGATGTCTTTGGTTAGGTTTAAGTAGTTCTAAGTTCTAGGGGACTGATGACCTCAGAAGTTAAGTCCCATAGAGGTCAGAGCCATTTGAACCATTTTTGAGCCTGTCATCCCGACTGCTAGTGATATGAGGCCGTTGGGATCCAGCACGGCGTTCCGTATTACCTTCCTGAAGCCAACGATTCCATATTCTGCTAACAATCATTGTATCTCGACCAAAGCGAGCAGCAACGTCCCGATAAGATAAACCGCAACCGCGATAGGCTACAATCCGACCTTTTTCAAAGTCGGAATCGTGATGGCACGCATCTCTCCTGCTTACACGACGCATCACAACAACGTTTCGCCAGGCAACGCCGGTCAACTGCTGTTTGTGTATGAGAAATCGGTTGGAAACTTTCGTCATGTCAGCATGTTGTAGGTGTCGCCACCGGCGCCAAACTTGTGTGAATGCTCTGAAAAGCTAATCATTTGCATATCACAGCATCTTCTTCCTGTCGGTTAAATTTTGCAGCTGTAGCACGTCATCTTCGTGGTGTAGCAATTTTAATGGCCAGCAGTGTATTTCGCTCAAGTCTTACCAACCAGAAAATCAATGATGCTTGTACGATTACAAGTGTCGATAAGATGTGGAAGGCAGCTACTCAAACTGTGCGCGTGTCACCCTTGTCAACTCAACAAAACATTGCCACAGCGTGGGGTTTTCAACCCGTTAAGGAGTTCATGTGACGAGAATCGATAGCGATGTTACTCGATATACCTCAGAGAGAGAGAGAGAGGGGGGGGGGGGGGGGGCAGCGGCAGCGAGAGAACGATCTTACAATCTTAAATGACGTGGTGCTCAGACGTGTGGCAAGGAATGTGAAAGTTTTCTTTGGAAAGGGACTGGCACGACAGCTTTGTTGGGCTGCATATTTTTCTGGTATGCCAGCCATTGCATATTTCTGGAACACTCCTGGTCATCCCCCTCTTGACGAGGCTCTTCCAAAGACCACCTGCTATAGATATTTTGTGAGATCTCATACTGAATGGAGGAGATTCCTGAGGAAGATATCTATGACTTCTGTGACTTTATACCATGACGTTTAAAAGCTGTAATTGCAGAAAATAGTTAATGTGCAATTTCCCCGTTGGAATTATTAGGGTTTTACGAGGGATTGTCATATTTAACCTCCGATTTGCTATTAAGAAAAGAAAGAAAGAAAGATAATATTTTACACACAATCTGTACCTAAATGTTAACACTGTCTTCACATAGTCGCTACCCAAATTCGAACATTTGTCGTTCCGTGACTCCAGCTTCTTTGTCCCTTCGTCGAGGAATGTTGTCGCTTGGTGCTTCAGTCAGTTGTTGACAGTATTGTTGAGTGTATCGTCGGCCGTGAAGTGCTGAGTAGCAAGCCAGGTGTTCATCTTGGGAAAGAGATGAGAGTCGCTTGGCGTCAAATCCGGATTGTAGGGAAGATGTGGAAAAATGTACGAGATAAAAAGTCTGAGTTTTTCCTACGTTACATTCGCAGTATGGGATTGCGCATTGTCGTGGAGAAGAATAGTTGCATCGATAATTGTTGAAAAGTACACTTGTTTTACGCTTTAAAAGGAAGAGAAAAAGGCCTGTAGAATTTTTTTTTAATTTTTCAGCTTACTTAAACCCTACCCGCATTCTAACCTGGCGGACCACTCACTTCCGGTCGGCTGCCCAGTCATCATCTGCCAATGACGTCATTGGGCAGTGGTATGCAGGATCTGTGGTCAGCTCACCGCTCTACCGGCTGTTACCGACTCCACAGACCTTGGAGCCCCACAATTGGCGCGAAAACACTGGGTGCACCCCCATTTCAACCCCACTGCCAAGGAAAGTTGTCAGGCAGTATCAGGAACTGGGAACCTGGATCCTGTACATGGCACTGAGACACGACGACAGTCAGTGACTGAAGCGGCCGCTGCTTACCTCGTTACATTTGAATAAAAACATCGGTCATATTGTAATAATCTTCGTTTAATACACTGAGAAAAACAATTCCTTTAACGAATACGCACGTGTATGAATAGAGAAAGGGAGGGTTTCATTCGCCCAACAAACCATCGACCTCTGTCTACTGTTGCGTCTAGTATTGCTGACAACGCAACAGGAACGTTACATCTCCACTATGCGGGTTTGGCGTTTAGGCGCCATTAGGTATAATTTTTTCCTCTTTCATCAATAAGTAGGTAGTTACTTAGCAGATAGAACTATTTCTACAATGATTCTTCATATTCACTTTATATCTACTGACAGTTTGAAGATGACCACTGGACGGTCGAAACCGATTACAGAATAGTGAAATGCTTTTATGACAGTGTCGAATTAAGTTTCATATACACAAATAAAGATGAAAGTCTGAAAGAACGTTCAGTGTTTCCTACTAAATCACTGAATTTCAATCAACTTCATACAAATAACACTTACTGTCTGGGAGGAAGCACTATGCAGTAATAACCACCTACCTCTCATCAGGCTGGGGGTCTGAGTGTGCGTCCAGTCTATTTCGCAAGGAGTATCGGAATTCTTTCCACGGGGGCATACTTGCAGATGGGCACAGCTGAGTAGATGAGGAAGAGGAGGGAATGGATAGTGTGACAGAGGGAGAATGAGATGGAGACAGAGAGGGGAGACAAGGATTTAGACAGAAAGAGAAGGAAAAGGAGGAGATAGAGAGAGGGAAGAAGAGATGGACAGATAAATATGGGCAAGAATGAGATGGACTGAGAGACAGGCAAGGAAGAAAGAGAGAGAGGAGGAGATTACAGACAGATTGAGGAGGAAGAGAGAAGGATAATGATGAGATAGAGTGAAAGGATGAGATAGAGGGGGGAAGAAGAAATGGGCAGACAGAGAGGGGTAGGTGGAGACGGACAGAGAGGGGAGGAGGAAGGGATGGATCGAAAGAGAGGGAGGAGAAGATGTACAGACAGAGGGAGGAGGAGGAGATGATCAGATAGACAGAGCAGAGATGGATGGAGAGGGAGTAGGAAGAAAGAGCGAAAGGGGAGGAGGAGATGGAGAGACAAAGGGGGCAAGAGAAGGTGGACAGTAGAAGTGGGAGCAGGAGTTAGTGTAAGAGGAAGGAGAAGGAGATAGGGCAGAGAGGGGAGGAGGGGAAGATGGTCAAAGACAGTTGGGGGAGGGGGAGATGGAGTGACAGAGAGTGGGAAGGAAGAGGTGGACAGATAGAAGTGGGAGTAGGACAGGGAAAGAGACAGGAGGAAGAGGAGATGGGCAGGGAGGGGCAGATGGACAGAGAGAGGAGTGAGGAGATGATGGACAGACAGAGGGTTGAGAAGGTGATGGACAGAGAGAGGGGGGAGAAGATTTAGAAGGACTGAGAGGGAAGAGGCAAGAAGGAGATGGGTGAAGCGAGGGGGCAGGATGAGGAAATGGATAGAGATAGCAGGAGGAGGGATGTACAGAGAGAGGGTAATGGAGGAAATGTGTGCAATATATACGACATACGCATATGCGCCGAAGCCGCGGGTAAGAGGATAGTAAAAAGTAAAGGTATATAATCAATCAATCACTTAAACTCGTAGAATATGTCACTGAAAAATGAGTCTATAGCTCGAAAGGCGATATGCGCAGGAATAACAGAGAATATCTGCAAGGGAGGACATCCTTACGCCAAAAGTTTCCTGCATAAATTTACATTGGCATATGGTACCCAAATGAAATTAAAAAAAAAAAAAAAAAAAATGCTCTTCTCTCTTCCAATTCTTGCGATCCTGTACGAGATGTGCTTATAGGCCAACACTGCACTGCTTGTTAAAAGCTGATTAACAACTGATACTGCGAGGGAAATTCCTGCAGATGAATGAGCAACAAACAATAGATATTTTAGTACCAAAAAAGGTCACTTCTGCATTGTCAGCAACGAGTACTACGGTTGCAAGGTAATTTTCTTCTGCAAACACTACACGTATTCGCATTGGCGTGAAAGTCCTGCAAGTGCTATTGTCTCAAAGGTAGTTAAGGTTACAAACTGCACGAATTACTTTCTAACGAGCCGCTGCAGGCTATAATCGTCATTAACATCACTACCAGCACCAGCATCATCGGCATCACCAAGTTATTGAGTACAGTGAAGACCAAACGCTGCTTTGACATGTACGTACCAGATCCTTCGGAGTTTTTTCACTCATTTGAATCGCTAAACTGATTTAGATCGTTTTCCAGATTTCCGCGGCCAATACAATCTTCATACATCAAGTGGACGGGTCTGTAGTAACTTTTTCCTATAGGCCACTGAGCCAATGGTGCAAGGCCGCTCACGGCCAATAGAGAACCATCCATCTTTCTCCCAGGAAGTCCCCACTGGGTTCTCATTACTTACGATTTTATGATCGGACGTCCATCTGTGATGTCAGATACTGCTTTGTTTGTTAGTTGCTTTCAGTCTTCTTCAACTTTAGGAGGACCAAAGATTGTCCTCGTCGCCTTTGTTTTGCAGATGTTCAGTTTCTTCCTATTATGATTTGCACTTATCCATGATTCGGCGCTATTAAACAGAGTTGACTGAGTGACTTTCCTCTCTATACGTTATGTATTGGAGAGATTTGGCTCTCAATGTGTGTACTGAATGAAGATAAACAAAAGAAAAAACATAGAATTAGGAACTAACTAGTTACGTATAGTGCGCTGTGCTCCCGGGTAAGGCTACTTGAATTTATTTATAGATTTGGCATGCAATCCAAATTCACGCAGTGGGCTCTTTTGCTTTTCTGTCCTAGATACTGTCCCGTATATCTATTTACTTATTTCTATGCTGAGCCATTCCTCCACCTGTTGTACAGTTCTTCTTTTGTATTTTTAGTTTGGTTCATTTCCACAATGTCATCTACGTACCTCACCACAGTTTATTTTCTTTCATTTATTGTATATATTGTAGTTTATCTTCATGTGTACCGCCTGTTTGAGTACTGTAGCGGTATATTATAAGACAATAACTATCGTATTTTACGGACTATGAGACGCTACGGACTATCAGACGCAATTTCATTTTCAAGCAATTTAAAAAGAACCATTTGTATCTTTTTTATTGATAGACTGCAAAGCCAGAATAAAAAGTGTTAGTTTATAAAACCGAACTCAGCTTTAGAATCCCTAAAAATCGTTATCTGAACTTCCTTCTTCTTCTTCTTCTTATTCCTCCTCTTCATATATATGATGGCCTTTATTGCCATCGAGAGGGTTACTTACGCCTCACTTCTTCAAAGATTTAACCACAATGCCTTCTCTCACTCTAGACCACGACTGTTTTATCCACTGACACACTTGTTTGATTGTAGGTCGTTTTAAAGATCCCTTTGGCGTGAATTCGTGTTAGTTTTCATCCATCATCCTTTTGTTCCATTCCTCTCTCATACACATATTAAATGATTTATCCATCTAGACGTCAAGAGGTTGCAATTGTGAAGTAAGTCCTACCCCAATAACAGCAAACTCTGTATTTCCCTGTCTCAGTTTCTCTTTAACAGACTTTTTCAAATGACTACTAAACTGATCTAGAACAAGAAGAGTATTCTTTCTCAGTAAAGCCCCTTTCCTTCTCTCACACATTCTGTTAATCCATAATTTCATACCAGTGTCGTACATCAAACTCTTCTCATGTACGTGAACAACAGCATCTGGCGGCATTTCAGAAATTTTTAGCATTGTTTTGCATTTGAAAATGCTCATTTACCACCGTCAGCACAACACGAAAGGCCAACATTGTAGTGCGTTTTTACATGTCCACTTGTTTTTGTAGCTTCAGTTTTAGCATATTTCATGGCAACAGTTCTGTTACTTGGCACATCAAATGTCAAATGAATTTCGTCCACATTCGCTATTGGGCTTAGTTCCACACTGGTTTTCTTTCGATGTTGAATAATAAAGTGAATGAAAGATAATATTTGCTCTACATACTCTTGTGGAATATTCTGAGATATTTTGGTTTTGGTTCGCATGCTAAGACTGTGACGCTTCATACACCTGTAGCACCAATCAACTCCAACCTTTAGTCTGTTAAGTTCCACTGTAGCTCTAGCTTTCGAAAGTTTATTTCAATCATTTTCGTATCAAATTAAATGCCATTTTTACGGTGTCCTTGAATCCAATTCAATAACTCATCTTCTAGTTTTCGCCATTTTGTTTTCAGTCCTCTACTTGCACATTTAGTTTTCCTCATTTTTTATTCAGTTCTTTACTAGCCCACCAGTCGTAAATGTTTTTTCCTGTTGGTGGTGGGGCGAAATGCCACTCAGTTGCTCTTTTTCCATGTTCTTCGGCATATTTTATTGCTTTCAACTTATAACCGACATCACATAACTGTCTTTTACTTTTTCCTATTACGAAACGAGTCTCTAACAAAAATATTGTACTGTTACCGATAGCACAAAACACTTTCAGTTCAAGTTCACTGGCACCGTAGACTGCAATGATGCATCATTGACTAGACAGTGTGAGTGTGTTAGCAAGCGGTTGTAAATCCCCTGCAACTCATGTTCGTCTCATCGGTGCACCGCTGGTTGCCAGTTGAATCCAATGTTAGAGATTGTCGAATGTATGGCAGTTTTTGAGATTGGCAGTAATTTTAAATCAAAACCAAACATTTTTGTATTAACTTTGAGTATAAGACGCACCTGAATATTGGAGGCAATTTTTCGAAGAAAAAAGTGCGTCTTAAAGTGCGTAAAATACGGTACGTCATTTCCTGAATGTCTGTTCGGATCAATTTGTACTTCATGATAGAGCATTATTGTCTTTGGAGATATTCAGTTGCCTTCTTTTGAGCACTACATATTGAAAAGTGAAGGACAGTTTATATTAGGTAGCTGTTCTCAGGTTTGCGGCACAAGAAAACACCTAGCTTAGTGATGCAGGTTTACTGTACGCTCTTACCTCTTAAGCGGGACGTATCAGAAAATATAGGGATACGTAGAAGGTAGTGTAACTTTTACTGTTTAAGAGATAATTAAGTCGGCCGGTGTGGCCAAACGGTTCTAGGCGCTTCAGTCTGGAACCGCGCTACCGCTGCAGTCGCAGGTTCGAATCCTGCCTCGGGCATGGATGTGTGTGATGTCCTTAGGTTAGCTTAAGTAGTTCTAGCAGTTAGTTTAAGTTGTTCTAGAGGTTAGTTTAAGTAGTTCTAAGTCCTAGGGGACTGATGACTACCATGTTAAGTCCCATAGAGTTCAGAGTCATTTACAAATAATTAAACCAAATTTTGCACATTTTGTAGTTATGTTTTTGACTGAAGTCCGGATATTTTCAATTTATTTACCAAATAATTTCATCATGGCGTTTCTGGATACTTTTGGAACACGTGCTTACACGAGAACAATTTTCTCAGCGGTTACTGTACTTACCACTTTCAAAATGTTATAGGTTATTCTTAGTAACTAGATAAACAAAACTGTGCGCTAGTTTTTTACTATCAGTTTGAGAAATCTCGAGGCGCTTCAGTCTGGAACCGCGAGACCGCTACGGTCGTAGGTTCGAATCCTGCCTCGGGCATGGATGTGTGTGATGTCCTTAGGTTAGTTAGGTTTAAGTAGTTATAAGTTGTAGGGGACTGATGACCTCAGAAGTTAAGTCCCATAGTGCTCAGAGCCATTTGAACCATTCGAACCTAAATGAGGTTACTGAAGCTTTCGTTCGCGTTTTGTGTAATTTTGTTTAATAATTGTAATTAATCGCATCGAAAATGGGCTCACAGCCTTCTGAACTCTATCTATGTCTGCTCCGATGACAGGAATAATACAATATAGCAAACACGGAGGAAGTCATGTAGAAAAGGGGCTTGACACTGTACATTGGTTGCAACAAGATGGATTTTACATCATATGTAGCACATCTAAATCTACATGTATACTCTGCAAATCACATTCAAGTGCCTGGCAGAGAGTTCATCGAACCACCTTCACAATAATTCTGTATTATTCCAATCTCGTTCAGCGCGCATATGAAATGAACGCCTATATCTTTGCGTGCGAGATCTGATTTCCCTTATTTTATTATGATGATCGTTTCTCTCTATGTAGGTCGGTGTCAAAAATATATTTTCGTAATCGAAGGAGAAATTGGGTGACTGAAATTTCGTGAGTAGATTCCGGCGCAACGAAAAACGCCTTTGTTTTAATGATACCTTCCCCAAATCCTGTATCATTTCAGTGACACTCTCTGCCCTATTTCGCGACAATACAAAACATGTTGTCCTTCGTTGAACTTTCTCGATATACACCGTCAATCCTATCTGGTAAGGATCCCTCACCTTGCAGCGGTATTCTAAAAGAGGATGGACAAATGTAGTGTAGGCAGTCTTTTAGTATATCTGTTACACTTTCTAAGTGTCCTGCCCATAAAACGCAGTCTTTGGTTAGCCTTCCCCACAACATTTTCTGTGTGTTCCTTCCAATTTTAGTTGTTCGTGATTGTAATTCCTAAATATTTAGTTGAATTCAGAGTTAAACTCCGAAAGTTGGAGAAAATATTTGCGGAATGCTACAGGACTCTGTGTTGGTAAAAAGAAATTTTCAACATTTTGGACGAATTTTACATACATCCTGCCACAAACGAGGTTTCCCAACTACCGTTCTGGCTTCGGACGCGATACGGCACTCGTATGAGCAGTGAGTGATGAGTTTTTTCGAACGTCCTCGGATCGTCTCGTAAATTCGCTCCCTCACTTCTTCAGCCTTGTTAACGGGAGTGCTGTGAATTCACATTTGACATGATCCCACAACGAATAATCCAGAAATTGAGGTACGGTGGTCTTGGAGATCAAATTATAGGCCCAGAACGACCTATCAATCTTCGACAACGTTGTTGTGTTAACAAATGTGTAAGTGTGTCCCTTCATGAATATATCACATCTCCCATGAGTGAAACTTTAACTCGATTAGATGGGAACTTAATCGAAGAGATTTCAAGTCAAATATATTTTGATTAACTAGGGTGATGCTTCATACTGAAATCAGCAGCCGTTTGTAATCACAGATTCGGAATTATCACGCACACTATTCGGTTGAGAATCCATGTTTAGTAGAATGTCTTTGCTACTATCGTAAACTATCACGCGAGTCATTTGTTGCTGTCAATTACGATGGTGCACCACGAACATCAAATCATATACCTCTTCCTTGAGATACTGTGTAGGGGAAAGAAGGGCAGAGTGATCAGGTTGGGAAAAGTGGGCACTGCTTATTTGATGTCTTCAACAATGCTGCTTCCACACCCTAATTTGTATTCAAACGCTGTTTCCTACCGAGAAGTGGTGTAATCGGCACAGTTAGTGTTGTTAGTGACGTTGTCAAAGTAAGTTTGCTCCGTTAACGTTCTGTGAAAGCGTTTTGAATTTTCGATCGTTCGATGTAAGGTAAGTCACTGATATTAATTTTAGTTGCTTCACTTTTATATAGAGCAATAGGTTTTTGCGATATCACGGTTCACGTGATTCCTTTTGGCTTACAAATATGAGTCACTGACGTTTTCTTCTGTTGTATTGTTTCGCGTATGAACCATTGATAGAGACATGGTGTCCGAGCGGGAAAATTGGCCATGTTACACTTCGGGAAAAGTGGCCAATGTGGCAAAAAACTAATATCCGTTATTCTGCTTTTCTGAAAGGGTTTCCAAGAACTTCAAGATGCCAAGAAAATACATCCGGAAAACAGAGATACCCACATGATCCCGTTGCGATGCAAAAGGCAATTGAAGCGGTAAAGAATGACAACATACCTTTTTCAGCAGCAGCAAAACAATTCATTATTCCACGTAATACTCTAAAACGCAGAATTCCAGGGAAAAATAGGGATGCAGTTGGCGGTAAAACGATTATGGGCAGCTTAAGGCAAGTGTTCAGTGAAGAGCGGCGATTAGCATTCCGGTTGGCAGATCATAACAAAGTACCACATCGTCTCAACAAAGAGTGTAATGGCAGGTAAAGTCTAGGTGACGTGCTTTGGAGAACGCCATCCTACTATTATGAAATGATAATTAAATCAAGACCCTAAGCTGTGGACAGGCGTTGATATACATCAACGGGGACAGTTGAAAATGTGTGCCCCAACCGGGACTCGAACCCGGGTTCTTATGCTTACATGGCAGACGCTTTTCCATCTTTCTTTTTCTTGTTCTCATTTTGTTCGATATTGTTCGTTGCATGTTTTCGGTGTGGATGTCCAATGACACCCGTTCAAGTTGTGTTGAGCCGTTGACACAGTTTTTTATTACAGAGGGCAGATAACCCTCTGACCGAACACGCTGAGCTACCGAGGGCACAGAGGATAGTGCGACTACAGATATTTATCCCTTGCACGCTCCCCTTGAGACTCACATTCCCAACTTAGTGTCCACACGCTACATTCGTAGGTCCCCTGCCCATTACACTCATTACTCGCGGCTGACAATTTTAACGAGTCCCGGAAGAGTTCGGGCAATGCGTGTGCATCCAGCACAGTACAAGAAGGTCAATGGCCGGGTAGCCTTAACTATATGAAGATGGTATCTGTTCTTGTGGCAATTGAGGCAGTAAAGAATGACAACATGCCTTAGGAAGCAAGAATCTACCTCTGTGGCTAGAGCACAAGCTTTTAATAAGGTGAATGTAGACGAGTTTTTTTCATATCCTTAAAACATTGCAACATAAACTATTTCATCCCGTTCATCATATTTATAATGTAGATGAAACCCGTCTCCAGACAATTCAGTCCAAGACAGCAACATGGACGACATGTGAGAGCCGCTGCTTCAGCTGACAGAGGTTTGCTGTCGACTTTTGTAGTGTGCATGTTGCATGTTTGCAGAAGAAAATTTCACTCCCCTTTTTGTGATCTTCCCTAGGCGAAGAGTGATGGTTGTGCTTGAAACTGGGGCTCTGCCAGGAACCGAATTTTCGAGCCACCCTAGCGGCTGGATGCAGACTCAAAGTTTTTTGGGCTGATTTGAACATTCTTTTAAATATGCGAATCGAGTTGTTCAGGATCCAGTTCTAATAATCTTAGAGGGTCACTCTACCCATACTAAAAACATATGTTTCTTTGATAAGACCAGAGATAATCATTCAACTGTTCCGTTCTTGCCCCCACACCGTAGCCACTAGTTCCAACATTTGCTTGCGCTATTTATGTCTCCTTTTAAAACCTTCTACGCACAAGCTTGTGAAAAATTTCTTCGTAATAATCCAGCAAGAACTATTACACAATTTTAAATAAGTGCTTTCATAGATGAAGCGTTTCTTCGTGCAGCCGTTCCAATGACAGCAACCAATGACTTTAGAAAGTGTGGACTTTTTCCTCTAGACCCTAACGTGTTTGTAGATAAGACTGTACTGTAGCTGAGGTTACTGATATTCCATTGTATAGAGCTACTAATATTGTGCCTTGTTCAAATATTGATTCTTCTCATTGCGAAACTGCTGAGTCATCTGCAAGTGCTGGTCCCTCTGGACGCCAAACTGGTGTATATTCTTCAAAAGAGGTATATTGGTTCATTTCCGAAACCAACTTATGAACTGTCTTCAAGTGCAGGCTGCCTTCAGGTTATTGGTGATAAGCCTTCTTCAGGAGAAGGTTCCCCTCGGCGTCCGACGACTAAACAGCGTCCCTCTGAGTACCCAACGGATGTGTTCCACATAAGCACAAAGGATGTAAAACTTTTGCCTGAGAAACAAAATGTGCAACAAACACAACTTTGGAGTAAGAAACGATAGACTGCCATATTCACTTCAAGTCCTTATAAAAATGTGTTGGCTGAAGCTAAAAAAAAAGAAAGATGAAGAGCTTTTAATGAAAAGGAAGTTCGAACAAACAGATAAGGTCAATGTTCTACAGTGTGAGGCAACACAAAATAAGGGTGAGAAGCTAAAATTGGGACCAAACGCTAAGAGAGTTCCTGATAAAAAGAAACTTTTCCAAGAAGAAATGTAAAAAGAATATTCCACTGATGAGGGCAGTGACACAGATTGCTCTTATCGCAAGGAAGAATTTTCTAGATCTAAGGAAAGTGAAGGATGGATAAGATGTCGGAGCTCTAACGCTGGGCTCATGAACTGTGCGCTGGATGTGATGAGGACGGTGACAACTTCACGTACGAATTCGGTACATGACTTAGTATTTTTTCTGAGTGGTTAAATTGTGAATGAATTAGAGTGAAATACGAACCCATAGTTAATCGTTGATTTCTCTATTTACATCATTAGGTATAATTAATGCTTCTTATTTGTTGACCTTTTCGTGCCAACATGTATTGCAACCCCGTTTCTTTTTTATTCGTGTTATTGCTTTCTAATAATAAAGAATGGTGAAATACATTTTTTTAAAAATTAAATAGTCTATTTGGAAATGGTGGTAAAGGACTGACCAGTTTACCCCATTAGGTAGGGAAAATTGGCCGCTATGTAAGCATTCAGAAAAACCAGAATGAGATTTTCACTCTGCAGTGGAGTGTGCGCCTATATGAATCTTCCTGGCAGATTGAAACTGTGTACCGGGCCTAGACTCGATCTCGGGACCCTTGCCTTTCGTGGGCAAACGCTCTGCCAACTAAGCTACCCAAGCGTTACTCCCGACCCGCCTTCACAGCTTCAATTCTGCCAGCACCTCGTCTGCTACCTGCCAAACTTCACAGATTCGCAGAAGAGCTTCTGTGAATTTTGGCAGAATTGAAGCTGTGAGGAGGAGTCGTGAGTCGTGCTTGGGTAGCTCAGTTGGTAGAGCACTTACCCGCGAAAGGCAAAGGTCTCGAGTTCGAGTCTCTGTACGGCACATAGTTTCAATCTGCCAGTAGATTTCATTCAGATAAACGTTTATATATCCCATAAAATATATTTTTGCCTTAGCTATAAGTATTTGGTGTGATACCTTACAGTATGTAGATGCGAGATGTATATGCCATAAGCTTCTGTTAATAGCCATAGTTTTCACTTAGAGTGCCCACTTTAACCCACATTCCCCTACCTGCATCTGCCGTTAAGTAAACGCGGACATTTGAAATTGTGTAGTCCTCTAAGTGATTCGTGTCACAGATCTAAATCCACATGAATACTCCGCAAGCTGCAGAGCAGATTGCGAAGAAGGATACTAACCTCAGCCGATGACTGTCCCGTTCCATACTACTATGAAAGCGTTTTTAAAGCTAAATCTAAGAAAAGCTGTATTTGGCTTCTCGGTTGGACATAAAATATGTTACGGGAATCCCACACAAAAGGGGATGAAATCGGGATTTAAGGTTTCTTCAAAATATGTCGCTATTAAGACAATTTTGAAAGTAGAGCTACGAAAATAGGTACTTCGTTTCTCGGTCGGAAACTACAAAAAAAAAAAAAAAAAAAAAAAAAAAAAGAAAACACGTGTGTCAGAAGTTTTGGATATTGGAAACCTAAAGGGATGAAATATTCGGTGAAGATTTTTTTTTAAATTAATTGTTATTAAAGAAGTTCTAAGTCATTTTTAAAGCTACAACTATGAAAAGTGCTTTTTGACTCCTCGGTTGGAAATTTTAAAAATTCATTTTTCACTAGCCGAACGTAACCATTTCCAATCAATGATCGGTTCAGCTGGACCATAGAATCCAGTCCATTCAATGTAAACGCAACCCACAACATTAGCAGCTTGCACAGTGCCTTGTTGAAAACTTGGGTCCATGGCTTCGTAGGGTATGCGCCATAATCCAACCCTACCATCAGCCCTTACCAACTGAAATCGGGACTCATTTGACCAGGCCAGGGTTTTCCAGTCATCTAGGGTCCAACCGATACGGTCACGAGCCCAGGAGAGGCGCTGCAGGCGATGCCGTGCTGTTCGCAAAGGCACTCGCGTCGATCATCTGCTGCCATAGCCCATTAACGTCAGATTTCGCCGCACAGTACTAACGAATACGTTTGTCGTACGTCCCACACAAATTTCTGCTGCTATCACTCAGTGCTGCTTGTCTGTTAGCAGTGACAACTCTACGCTATCGCCGCTGCTCTCGGTCGTTAAGTGAAGACTGCCGCCTACCGAGTTGTCCGCGGTGAGAGGAAATGCCTGAAATACGATATTCTCGGCACACTCTTGACGCTGTGGATCTCGTAATATTTAATTACTTAACGATCTTCGTAGTGGAAATGTTCCAAGCGTCGAGCTCCAACTATCTGTGTACAAATGACAGCTCCGTTAATTCACTGTCCTTTTATACCTTGTGTTCGCCATATTACCACCATCTGTATATCTGAATATCGCTATCTTATGACTTTATCTCAGTGTAAAGTACTCGGTTCAGTCGGGCGTACGTCTTCCTAGTAAATCATGTGCTTGAGGAGAATGTTTCTATGATATTGTTCTTGATATTCCTGGGTAATGTGATACAGCGTCAGATACATTCCGGAGATGTATAGTATCGCCTGCGACGGCTGTTCAAAAGATGTCGCCTGTGAAAGGATCGAGTGCTGACAGCCAAGTTAAATATACAGCTATGCTATGCCTAAAACAAAAGGCCTTATCGAGTAGTCGTGAAAACAGACTTAGAACGAATTGAGGGACGCGCTGCTGGTATCATGAAATATCGCGCCACCGAAAAATGTAACATATATGTTTGGGTACTTATATGAGAATCGGTGACAGAAAGATGCCGTAAATCCCGCGAAATCCTGTTTGATAAACTTAGACGACTTTTACTCGAAGGAGACTGTGTAACTGTTGTGGTGACATGACCGTAGTTCTTGCGCAATGCTCAGGAGAATAAAAATAAGAGAGATTTCGGCACGTGCATAGGTTCACTGACAGCGATTTCTTCCTCGTTCAGTACTGGAGTGGAATAAGAAAAGAAATCTATTTTCCATGTGATAATCAGACAAAATTTGCAAAATAGCTCTGTTTTTTACTCGATGATGACTAATTTCGGGTTTTTATTCATAGCCCATCCTCAAATCACCCTGTGAAACAATAGCAATCCAATCAGAATAAATATCACTCTACAGTGCTAAAGGTCGTAACAATTCTTAGCCAAAGGTGAACAATGCAGGCGATCATGAAACCAGATACAGGCGTGCAATTACAATTAAATCAATACCATTAGCTGCTGACAGGCGTTGAAATACATCAACGGGGAGAGTTAAAAATATGTGCACCGATCGGGACCCTGAGCTGGGACCTCCTGCTTATATGGCAGACGCTCTATCCATCTCAGCCATCGAGGTCACAGAGGATAGTGCGACTGCAGGGACTTAACCCCGGCACGCTCCCCGTGAGACCTAAATTCTCAACTTATAGTCACTGGAGGGACTCTGTGGATTGTCTGCCGCGAGTAATGGGTATAATGGCAGGGGCACTACGAATGTAGTGTGTGGACTATAAGTTGAGAATATGGGTGTCACGGGGAGCGTGCTGCGATAACTCCCCGCAGTCGCAGTATCCTCTGTGTCCTCGGTGGCTCAGATAGATAGAGCGTCTCCATGTAAGTAGAAGATCACGGGTTCGGGTCCAGATCGGGGCACACTTTTCAACTGTTCCTTCGGACAGATGCCATATTCAGACACAGAGGCTGTTTGTGTCTGGTTTCATGATTGCTTGCATTGTATTCCTTTGGACAACGATTCCATGATTTCTTGCTACCTGAAATAATATTTATTCTGATTACATGCCTATTGTATCAGAGGATGCTTTGAGGATGGGGTATGAATAAAGTCCCGAAACTAGTCATAATCAAGGAATAAAAAGAGCTATTTTGCAATTTTGGATGTGTGTCGTACTGAAATAGTATTACAACCGGCTGATAGTTCAAAATCCCAGTATGCTGAAAATCCGTATAAGAAATCGATGATACTGGTACCAGCCATGCACTACACAGTGGTTTGCGAAGTTTGTATTAAAATATATGTGTGTGTATGGTGATATTTACTTAACCCTTTTGATTATTTGAGAGGAAGATTCTTCGCTCCAGAAAAGTCATGGTATTCCAGCCTGAAATAAACTGCAGGCCATTAAAATTGTTACACCAAGAAGATATGCAGATGATAAACGGGTATTCATTGCCCAAATATATTATACTACAGTTGACATGTGGTTACATTTCCACGCAATTTGGGTGCATTGGCCGGCCGCGGTGATCTCGCGGTTCTAGGCGCGCCGTCCGGAACCGCGCGACTGCTACGGTCGCAGGTTCGAATCCTGCCTCGGGCATGGATGTGTGTGATGTCCTTAGGTTAGTTAGGTTTTAGTAGTTCTAAGTTCTAGGGGACTGATGACCACAGCTGTTAAGTCCCACAGTGCTCAGAGCCATTTGAACCATCTTTTTGGGTGCATAGATCCTGAGAAATCAGTACCCAGAACAACCACCTCTGGCCGTAATAGCGGCTTTGATACGCCTGGGAATTGAGTCAAACAGAGCTTGGATGGCGTGCACAGGTTCAGCTGCCCCTGCAACTTCAACACGATACCACAGTTCATCAAGAGTAGTGATTGGCTTATTGTGACGAGCCAGTTGCTCTGCCACCATTGACCAGTCGTTTTTAATTGGGAGAGATCTGGAGAATGTTCTGCCCAGGGCAGCAGTCGAACATTTTCTGTATCCAGAAAGTCCTATACAGGACCTGCAACATGCGGTCGTGCATTATCCTACTGAAATGTAGGTTTTCGCAGGGATCGAATGAAGGGTCGTAACACATCTGAAATGTAACGTCCACTGTTCAATGTGCCGTCAGTGCGAACAAGTGGTGACCGAGGCGTGTAACCAGTGGCACCCCATACCATCACCCCGGGTGATACGCTAGTATGGCAATGACGAATACACGCTTCCAATGTGCGTTCACCGCGATGTCGCCAAACACGGATGCGACCATCATGATGCTGTAAACAGAACCTGGATTCATCAGAAAAAATGACGTTTTGCCATTCGTGCACCCAGGTTCATCGTTGGGTACACCATCGCAGGCGCTCCTGTCTGTGATGCAGCGTCAAGGGTAACCGCAGCCATGTTCTCCGAGCTGATAGTCCATGCTGCTGCAAACGTCGTCGAACTGTTCGTTCAGATGGTTGTTGTCTTGCAACGTCCTCATCTGTTGATCCGTTGGGATCCAGCACGACGTTCCGTATTACCCTCCTGAACCCACCGATTACATATTCTGCTAACAGCCATTGGATATCGACCAACGCGATACGATAAACCGCAACCGCGATAGGTTACAATCCGATCTTTATCAAAGACGGAAACGTGATGGTACGCATATCTCCTCCTTACACGAGGCATCACAACAAAGTTTCACCAGGCAACGCTGGTCAACAGCTGTTTGTGTATGAGAAAACGGTTGGAAACTTTTCTCATGTCAGCACGTTGTAGGAGTCGCCACCGACGCCAACCTTGTTCGAGTGCTCTGAAAAGCTAATCATTTGCTTATGACAGCATCTTCTTCCTGTCGGTTAAATTTCGCGTCTGTAGCACGTAATCTTCGTGGTGTAGCAATTTTAGTGGCCAGTATTGCACGTACTAGCATCCTTTAGTAGAGGGTCACAGTGAATATTTCTCTGTTATAGCACGTGTGAATTTTTTACAGTTCTCCGAAACAGAAATGACATTATCTAATAAAATACAGATTGCTGCAATAGTAGTTTAATCTTTTTATAGTGTTGGATCATTTCGGCTAGACTGCCATATTCAGACCATCCGCGAAAGTTACATAATATTTTTTATTTGGTTATAATGATAATTGACCGTATTTTAGGGCATACCGGTTTGCCACATAGATTCATATGTCATCTGTGGTCGCTGTCACTATTTACTTTATTATTGTCTGGTGGAGATTTAGAACTTTGATGCTGTAAGCTTTTTTGTGGTTTGCGTGTAAGATTCTCGACTGGTAGGAGCCAAGAAACGGCCTAATTCCACAGCTTTGAAATATAGGAACTCCTGCGGCGTCTTTTACATTAAGAAGGCCTCTGGAGTCCTCCAAAGGCAGAAATGTTGCCAGGGAGAGGCGGCGTTTTACTGTCTATTGCGGTGTCACGGAGCCGTGACAGGTGGGGGCGTGAAACTTTTCCTATCACACCTCACGCACAATGCGTCGGCCAGCGGGGAGCGCGACCCGGTCTCGGAGGAAACGCGTCGGAAGTTAGGGGCGCCACTCGAAAAGGATGGAAGTCGCCTCCACTGGCGAGGCCTGCGGTGGCAGAACTCGCGGTGCTCGTGCAAAGAGGGCTCCTGACGAATTAGGTCGCTTCAGGCAGGTATATCTTCCTCTACACGCAGGCCTTCACACTGAAAACCTTCATATGTGAGGGTAACGTTAAGTGTACTGCAAGGAAAAATAATAGGGTGTTAATATTAGCAATATATACAAATGATCTAGTGGACTCTCGGAAGCTCCACAAGGCTGTTAGGAGACAATGCAGTTGTCTATAAAAAGGTAGCGATGTCAAAACGTCGTAGCAAATTCGAGGAAGTCGTGCAGAGGACCAACGACCGCTACAGGAACAACCAGCTGGCTTTGAAAGTAAACAAGAGTGACATATTGAGCATAAATAGACGAAGAAATCCACCACTGTTCGATTACACTATTGGCGACAAATCACTGTATGTAACTGATGTAGCCAGCCAGAGTGACCGAGCGGTTGTAGGCGCTTCAGTTTGAAACCGCGGAACCGCTACGGTCGCAGGTTCGAATCCTGCGTCGGGCATGGATTTGTGTGATATCCTTAGGTTAGTTAGGTTTAAGTAGTTCTAAGTTCTAGGGGACCGATGACCTCAGATGTTAAGTCCCATAGTGCTCAGAGCCATTTGAACCATTTTGTAATTGATGTATTTATACTAATTGCATACAAATCAGTTTAATTCAAATTATCAATTTACTTTAGAGAGCCAGAAACGTTCAAAGTTTTAGGGGTGGATGCAACTTCCTGTACATAACAGGTTGTGTGGCTGCGTTTAGATAGATGTTTCGGTGGCGAACTGATCATCTAAGTGAGAGTTCGAGCGAGTCCTGTTTTCTGGATGCACAGTTCGGTGCGCCTTCTAAGCAACCTGCAGACGAGATGTAAATTTGGTGATGCAAATCACTTACTTCTTGCACTCTTTTCCAGGCGTCCTCCGAGTTTGTGTTATCTTTCGCGCTATTCTTTCCATGTACTGACAGCGTTCACTAACGTTAACAAATATAACTCGCATTTTCATCACCTTAAGGGGAGGTTTACTATCTTTGGCCCGAAAAAAGGATGTTCTTTCAGAATTTTTTTCTCTGAATGTGTTATAGATATCAATATCAAATTTGTTCAAAATGTTTACTGATATTTCCTCTACAAACCGGAATTGTCGAAAGGCAAAGGCGGAAGTGCCGCCGGAACAAAACAAAATTTCGATGTAGACCTCCACGCGCGGTATGTCACAGGTCAGCCGGCTCGACTCAAATTAAAACTGAGTTGAAGGTAGCGAAGTACATAAGATTCTTTAGGAGTTGTACCTCGCTTAAGTTATTTGGATCATAGGAAACAAAATGGCGGCCATTTGGAAAAAAACAGCGTTTTTTCAACGATTTTTCGACTACGTCGCCCAAGTAAAAATATTTACAGTTGATGGATCGGAATAAAAGTGGTACAACTACTAAGCAATTTAGTTAGATTCGTCGGAAACAAAGAATCATGACAATCAGTTCAGCACATTTGAAGTTACCATACCGCGCGATAAAAAAAAAAAAAACGTCATGTCGAGAAAAACGCGTTTGAAGTTTTGACTGAATATAAATGCAATATTATGCAACGTACTATCAATCTGCTATTCCGGGTCCATAAACTAGTCCTTCCTCTTCCTCATAGAGGGCGTTCTGCTCTATCTGGGCCATCCTGCGCTGCTCGAGAGCCGCTCGTACGGCCGGTGACAAGTGGTTTTCGGCCGCTTGAATCCGGTAGTCGTCCAAATGCTTGGCGAACTGCATCGAATAGAGTCCCAGGAAGACGTCCATCGTTGTCATGGTCTTCAGAATTGCTGAATACCCTTCGTTGAAGCTGCTCACTACCAGAAAAGTCGCAATCTCCACAATCTTCGCACCAGAATGCAAATGCTCGGGGGCTAACTTCCAAACGCACGCGTTCAAACTTTCATTCGAATTTTGTGTGTTTCCTCCCAAGCACCGGTACAATAACTCGTCCTCCGAAAGAAAAATGTAGTGCGTGAAAAAGGCCGATTTCAGCCAGGTGCATTTTTTTGCTCAACCGTGAATAACAAACATTTCCGTTCCGTATTCAGAAAAACCATTCCAGGGGTAGATTCTAAACACTTTTATGGATCCAAAAATGCAATTAAAAATCGATTTTTGAACCAAAAGATAGTAAATCTCCCCTTAAAAAAACAACACAGAGAATCAAATGATTGTCGAATACGTGTACTTACTGTATTTGGCAATATTTCGAAAACGTTCAAAAGATGAGCTTGAAACCAAAATAATTATCTTGCTGTAGTATGTATCAGGTGTTCCGAAATTCCCGTTACAAACTTCTAGAACTTACAGGGGGGATCGAGTACATAATATCCTAAACAGGAACCCATGCCCGGAAATGTGATCCAACGACGTTACAGAGCATCAAATTTAAAGGCCCGGTGCCTGTAAATGTATGTATATACAGGAAGTCTGTGTGACGATGATACAAACATTCACGGGTTATGGAGACGGATAAATTTATCAGTATGAGGTAAGGGTTGCTGTACCTGAAACGAACTAGTTGAAAATCATACCTCTGAGGGTGGAATACATACGCTGGTAACGTTGTTGCTAAGATTGTAGCGCAGGCAGGACCAAAACAAGAAAAAATGTCGAGTAAACATGGGCTCTGAAATGAATACCTTAAGAGCTATGACCACTTGTTCGATGGATGAGATGTGTTCTACACCAGCGAAGATGAATAAGTGCTCATAGCTCCTCAAATTGCGTTTTAGGGCCTATGTTTACCGGACATTTGTTTCTTGTTTTGGTCCATGCTACCACCTCTTTAAGTTGCCTACCCTACATTCTTAGCAACAACAGTACCGGTACATGTACTCCACTGTGAGAGGTGTCAGAATGATTTTCGCTTGTAGCTTTAGATTTGTTCGATTCCGATACAGGGATGCTTATCTCAAATTGATTAATTTATCCGTCTCCACCGTCCTTGAAAGTTTATAACATCATCACGGAGTCACCCTGTATATACATACATTTGAAGGTGTCGGCCCCTGTAACTTTGACGCTCTGCAGAGTCGTTCGATGACATTTCCGAATAAGGGTTCCTCTTCAAAATGTTATGAACCCACGCCCCTCTACAAGTCTTATAAGTTTTTAATGGGAATTACCGAACATCCTGCATGTCTGCACGAAGTCGTGCACCTGGCTGCAGTAAAATCCTCAACACACATTTCGTAGGGTCTATTCTTTTCGATGTACAACTGTATCCTGTCTTTACAGCACTGCATAAAATGAGACTTTACCAGGAGTTGCAAACTCCTGGTTTAATCCGATAACGTACGTGGAATCAACTACATAAACCAGTAGTCATTAAATTACGCAGATTATATTAGATCAAACTAACAATTTTCACTTGGGTGAACTGAAGAGTCTAAAGCTGAATTGTCATAGTCCATTGAGGATTGTGGAATGACCACGATTTCTCAGCTTGCTACCATATCGCTGTCGAACTGGTGCATGTGGGCACGTGTCCGTGGTAGAAAAATGGCTGAAATTAGGGAACAATAAGCTACGGTCGATTAAGCAAGCAACTCAGCCATGGCGAATCTCTATCTGCTCACTGAAACGGAAGGAAACGGCTATAACAGAGCTCCATGTGGGATATTTTCTAAAGACACATGGCTGTCTCTTGTGGCAGGATGAACTACCAGTTTTTACAGAGAAATACTTTCGCTTGTTCGGATTTTCGCTCTCAACATTTTGTTTTTTTCGAAATGAGGACAAGCCTTTTAGTTTATGAGACACTGAGCCAACAGGGGAAGAGTCGTGTGCGTTTTAAGTATACTTGAGCTGTCAACACTCACACTTAAAAGACGTGATGGGAACGGTAAGTGTCACAGAGAATGCTACGACATTTAGTTGGACATCTTATTCTTTTACTGCTTTCTTCATTCATGCGATTCTTGTCAACGTTCAACTAATATATCTGTTGTGCTTCTTTAATATGTCTTTTTGTTTTAAGTTAGCATGTTTGGAACTACGTTTCAGTAATGTCGGCCTGGGCCGAACGCAAATGCTGGTGAGCGTGTGTACTAACATTTTTTGCTAGTTCTTAGGAACTATTTAAGAAAACTGGATTTTAATAACTGTTCCCGTTTCTTATGATCTCTAGTCTGCTTGAAAGGATGCTGTTGTGCGTCCTTAAACAATTATCATAGTCATCACCATTCGTCCGTGATCACTTGCTTACACTTATTCAAGTGCGGTAACACAAATATTAGTGCTTCTTTCACAGTGTTTGCATATTTTTACCATGACAGTTATGCTGTATCAATGTGAAAAGCACTCGCTGCGAAAGGAAGGGAGAAGATTAGAGCTCGAAACCGAAACAGATTAAAACTCTATCAATAATTCATGAGATTCCTCGAACGGGAATCAGTAAAGAACGTCGATGACCCAACAGAAATTTCGTCATTAGAATAATGTATGTTTAAAGAGCTTATAGAAAATATTGTCCGATTAATAAAACACAAGAACTGTGACTGACTCCCGAACAACAGGGAACTGACATGAATGAAGACTAGAAAATAGTGCATTGATAATGGCTAGACACTAGCCGAAATCTGGAATTCCAACAATACAGATGGTGGGTGCCACGAACTTGTAAGTCATTTTCAGCCAGATGTCCGGATGCTTTTGATCAATTGTGTATATTCGCCAGCAGACCTTTCAAATATCATAGGAGTTAGTCAGTTATATATTCGTAGATCATTTGAACGATCCTGTTATCGATATGGTACAGAACGGGTCAATTTACAGGATGTGATTAATGTTAATGAACACATCATCATTTTATTCCTACTCATGCATCAACACCCAAAACAGATTTTTTATTTATTTTTCACTTTCTTCTAGTTTTAAAGCAGAAATTCGTCAATGAAGTAGAAGGAACTGGTCAGGAGAAATGACTTTAAATTAGATTTAGAACTTACTTTCTCTACTTGTCAAATATTTTACATTTTTGGGCAAATGATAAAAAAAATTTAACTGCTGCATACTAGACTCCGCTCTGAGCCACTAACAACTTTAACAAAGGGTAAAAAAAGGTAATTTTTCCCTCTAGTCTTGTTGATATCTACATCACTATTCGTTCAAATTGTGATGGATTAATTATTACAATTTCATTAGCGAAAATGTGTATTGTGACGGAGCAGTTAAAATGCCTAACTCCCTGAATGGGTGCCTACATGACGTCCTTGGAGGACGCCACGTATTATTCTAATTGCTAGATTTTGTGCAATCAATACTTTCTTTCTAAGTGAAAACTATTCCGTACGACATTACTGAGTGGAAATATGGAAAAAGACGTCATGTTTGTTTCCACGATCAGCAATAATACATAGAGCAAAAGTAGCTGACGTTAATTGTTCAAGAAGCTCAGTAATGTCTTTTTTCAGTTCACGTTTTTATCAATGTGTACACGCAAAAATCTGGAGCATTCCAATCTACATGTCACGTTTATAGTTTGCTGCTTTTGGACAAAGGGTGAACTGGAGCATCCATCCCAGACAGATGATTATCGTGACTATCATATTTTAAATGAAGGTTTGAGTGTGATAAAGAGTTTTGCTTGATGGGTGATTAGATTAGACCAAAAAGGCATTCGAAACTCAGAAACAGGTAGACCTGTTGAAGCACATACGCAGTGATTTTCTCCAACCTTTTATAATAGTGGAAGAAATACACGTTCAAAATACATGTTAGAGGCGAATGAGTAGTCAAATTGGAGGATGACAAAAATGTGAAATGTTTCAGAGGAAATAAAAGCTTTGGTAAAAGTCACGACTAACATCTTCATCGTGTAGCGATTATAGACTAATTCCCAGGAGCAGAAACATTACATTGAACAAACTGAGAAACCTACTGCATTCGAGGCCGTGAAGAAAAGTAATGCCTTCGAATTTTTTTATGTCAAAACTCTTAATCTCTTTAAATCAAACAAATGTTATTAACACTGTACATCTAAATTTTTTGTCTACATATTCGTTTCTCAACATAGTCACCATGACGACGAACACGTTTCTCCGAACGGGAGACCAGTTCGTTGATATCGTCACTGTAGAATGTTTGACTTTGTTGACGGAGCCACACCTACACCTCCGCTTGCACCACTTCATAACTATCAAAGCGAAGTCCTCGGAAATGCTCTTTAAGTTTCGTAAAGAGACGACAATCGGATGGGGCAAAGTCGGGAATGTACGGAGGATGATCGATGACAGGGAACACAATGCATCCGATTACTGCAGATGTCGCAGCGTTCATGCGTAGCACTGCCACGCTGAAAGAGATGATGCTCAATGTGAGGACGAACTCATCGAATTCGATACTCGATTACAGCACGCTGTTTTTCACGCACCTACATACACGCATCAAAAAAAGTTTTGCATCACCTCGATTCTGAGAGTTCCGGAACCTGTACAGAAAAATGGAATAGAGATCAACATCAACATCATTTCCGCCCTTTTCATTGCTCATGAAAACCACACATTGCACGTTTTACCAGCATACAGCGAGACCTTCAGAGGTGGAGGTCCAGATTGCTGTACACACCGGTACATCTAATACTCAGTAGCTCGTCTTCTTGCACTGATGCATGCCTGTATTCGTCGTGGCATACTATCCAGAAGTTCATCAAGACACTGTTGGTCCAGATTGTCCCCTCCTCTACGGCGATTCGGCTTCGATCCCTCAGAGTGTCTGGTGGGTCACGTCGTCCATAAACAGCTCTTTTCAATCCATCCCAGGCATGTTCGATAGCAGAACACGCGGACTACTCAAATCGAGCGATGTAGTTATTCTCAAGTATGTCATTCACAAGATGTGCACGAGGCGGTCGCGAACTGTCGTCCATGAAGACGAATGCTTCGCCAATATGCTGCCAATATAGCTGCACTTTCGGTCGGAAGATGGCGTTAATGTATCGTACAGCCGTTACGGCGCCTTCCATGACCAGAGGCGTACGTCGGCCTCACATAATGCCACCGCAAAAGAGCGGGGAACCTCCACCTTGCTTCACTCGCTGGACAGTGTGTCTAAGGCGTTCAGCCTGACCGGGTAGCCTCGAAACACGGCCCCGACGAATGTCTGGTTGATGGCATATTCGACCCTCATCGGTGAAGAGAACGTGATGCCAATCCTGAGCGGTCCATTCAGCATGTTGTTGGGCCCATCTGTACCTCGCTGCATGATATCGTGCTTGCAAAGATGGACCTCGCCATGGACGCCGGGAGTGAAGTTGCACATCATGCAGCCTATTGCGCACAGTTTGAGTCGTAACACGACGTTCTGTGGCTGCACGCAAAAAATTATTCAACATGATGGCGTTGCTGTCAGGGTTCCTCCGGGCCACAATCAGTAGGTAGCATTCATCCACTGCAGTAGTAGCCCTTGGTATGGTATCGACGGTTGCAGTCTCTCTGTGTCTCCTCCATGTCCGAACAACATCGCTTTGATTCACTCCGAGACGCCTGGACACTTCCCTTGTTGAGAGCCCTTCCTTGCCTGAAATAACAATGCGGGCACGATCGAACCGAGGTATTGACCGCCTAGGCATGGTTGAACTGCCGACAACACGAGCCATGTGCCTCCTTCCTGGTGGAATGACTGGAACTGATCGGCTGTAGGACCCCTTCCGTCTAATAGGCGTTGCTCATGCGTGGTTGTTTACATCTTTGGGCGGGTTTAGTGACATCTTTGAACGGTGTAAGGGACTGTGTCTGTGATACAATATCTACAGTCAACGTCTGGCTTCAGTAGTTCTGGGAGCCGGGGTGATGCAAAACTTTTTTTGATGTGAGTAGTTACATTGCACACCGCAATGTTACATGCTACAAGTCGGAGCCACCTGGCGGGAGAGGGCTGCAAATGTGTAGACATGAAGAATAAAGATGCAGAGTGTTACTAACATTTGTTTTATTTATAAAGTCTTAAGTGTTTCATCATAAAAAATTCGGGAGTATTATTTTTCAGCGTGGTCTCGTAATTTGTAGAGAAGGAAGTTGTCTTCTGTCATGAAGACTCTTCCTCGGCCAGGTTTGAGCTATCTGACTTCCAGTTGGAAGCGCTTCTGTACCCAGTGTATTGATCGGAAAAGGCTCCCATGCTGTTAGTTTTCCTTCTAAACACGAGGAAATCTGGGCGTACGATACTTCATATCAAATAATGCTAATGAAGAGGATGCAGGAGTACTAGTGCACAAACACTATTTTTATAAAGATCCGAACAAGACAGAGACTCGTTGGAATAATCATTTTGATTTCCAAGTATGTTTCAGAAAACTAAATACATATCTGTCTTTATCTTGTGTTTGCCTTGTCAAAGACAGAAAATTTTGAATGTCCTACATGTGAAACGCAAGTTCACGGGGCAAAAATTCGTCACCCTCAAGACACATCAGGCCTGTACTGTATAACGCAAAACTCTAGCATGTCGGTGGCCTCAACTGGCAAGGCAGAGAGTTTCTTTCCTTGTTCCATGTCTAACTGAAGCCACTAGTTGGAGATTTGAGTACGTAGAGCCCCGAAAGTGAGGGAATATTAATTGCAACGTCTCACTCGCTTATCCTAATAGACATGAAATGATCTATGGGCTTAAGACTAAGTGATTCAGCGAATGTTCGTCGAGCTAGACACGTTTTCGTGTAACATGTGAAAACGGCTGTTGACATCGCTGAGGATGGAAATATCCACAGCATACTCTTTAATGAAAATGTATTAGTATGGGCAACATTGGACAGCCTAAATGACGAAATAAACGTCCATTTTGATGTTCAAGGTAACTTGAATCTGTGCCTTCAAGTAAGGGGAGGAAAAACTGCCCCAAAACGTCATAGAATATTCTTGGGATGAACTAACCCCTGCATACATTGAGTATGTAGTACCTCCTGTGCACTGAACGTCTCGCATCATTTTAAAAGAGGCAAAATCGCGACTCTTGAGATTATAGTACGAGTCTCTAGTCAGTTACTGTCCACTTTCTGTGTTATTTGGCCTCTGAAGACGTGCAGGTTAATGTTGCGCTATGCGCAGTGAGCTTTGCGTCTTGTATCCTTCGCAATGTTCGCTCTGAAACCGATTGAGACCTGCCTCATTTGCTAAAACCAGTAATGCTCCTGTCGGACTTCAAACCAATTGTCGGTGAAAATCCGTGACATTCGCTGTCTGTCCCCATCGGATATTTCTATGATAACAGTTCTTGCGCCGTCTTAACAGGGCGGCGAGTGGTACACCATTCGCCATAGACACGTTGGATAATCAGTATTGAGACAGCAAGAAATCAGGCAACTTCATTCACGATGTGACCATTCATACGTTCAAATATCCTCTGATTTCATACAGCCAGCTGGTATATAAACACCACGTCACCGTCATGGCTTACGCCAGCGTTGGAAGGTCACACGATGGACTGGGACCAGGCGTAGACCATCTAAAGTGTTCCATTGCGACCAGTGTGATTCTTGAAGGTTGTGACTAATATTTTATGCAGCGAACTCGTGTCCTAACAGACGAGTACTGATGGACAGTAGCATTTTTACTTACCGACTTGTTGCTGTATTTATTTTTTCTATTAAAATACGGCTATGTTCTTTTTAAATATGCTGTTGTGACGCGTAAGGAAATTATAGTGACATAATACTTGGAAGGAAATTTTTCACCGAATGAAAACTCGCCTATTTTGGGCTAGTTTTCTGACTGATTTGGCTCGATATCCCCTCTCGTGTAGAAAACTCTTCGTTTCAAACCACCTTTCGTAGACAACGTTCTGTGTTATTTGTTGTGTATTTTCTAATCCCTGTCTTCGCCTACAACTTCTTTCCCTTCACGACTTCCTGTAGCACTGTGGAAGTTATTCCATGATACCATAACACATATTCTATCAGTCTGTTTAGTCAGCTTCCTCCACAGTTTCCTTTCTTCGGCGTTTCTGCGGAGAACATTGTATTTGTCAAGTCTCATATGTTGCCAAAGTTGTTTCGACTACGCTGTAGAAATTTCGCTGGGAATCCCTTACACAAACTGCACACAATCTCGGTCTTTCCCCATGCAGCTTCCACATTTTTGGTGCCCTGAAGAGAGTGTTTTTGCCCGTTGGTTACCTGCGGACGAAGAGGTGCACATCGGGGTACAATCATGGTTCTGTCGGTAGCGGCAAACATTTTTCCATGAAGACTATGAATGTCTTGTCTCATAGTGGAATAAATGTTTTAACAGTTACGGTAATTACTTTTAAAATAATAAACTGTTTAGTTACTTCCTTCCATTTGCCTCGTTTTCGTTTGACTGGCACTTATGCTTCTTGCAAGCATTTCTTCAAGCAGCTGGGAGTATTAACCCCAGCCTCACAGAACATTTGTCCACTTGGCAAATTTTTAATAGTTGCACGCTTTCCAAAAACATAGATTATGGTGAATGAAATTATGGTATGATATGAGGGTTCCCCAGAAAACTGCATTTTTTCTTCAAAATGGTTCAAATGGCTCTGAGCACTATGGGACCCAACTTCTCAGGTCATCAGTCCCCTAGACTTACAACTACTTAAACCTAAGGACATCACAAACAACAATGCCCAAGGCAGGATTCGATCCTGCGACCGTAGCAGCAGTATTGTTCCGAACTGGAGCGCCTAGAACCGCTCGGCCGGCTTTTTTCTTCAACAAATCTTTATTGAACGTAATGAGAATTACACACACGAAAGAATGGTGTATTATCTACACACCCTATTTCTTCACCTATCTCCATCCCGTTCTACGGCGTTCCTCCAGCGCGAAACAAGGGCGTGTATGCCGTGTCGGTAGTAATCCTTGAACATCCAAGAGTGCGGATAACTGCATCCATACTTCCTTTGCTGATTGACAGATGTGGCGCCAACTGCCGAGTCGTAATGCGTCTGTCGTCGCGAATGACAACATGAGTTCGCTGCAACATGCCAGGCACGACAGTCGTGGGTGGTCTCCCCGACTGCTGCAAACCGTGGACCTCCGACAAACCGCCTTCTGATTACCTCACCCTTCGTGCTCAGCGACTGACTGTACTCCTGTCGACAGCAGATGTTCCATAGACTTTGCACAAGCGTTTGTTAATATTCCCCACAGTTTCTTTCTCTGCAATGAGAAATTCAATGACGGCACATTGCTTATAACGTATACCACCTGCACACGCCATTTTGAAACTGTCCGGCAGCTACGCTACCTGTCGGAAGTGACGGAAATTTGGCGCGATCACTCAGGAGACTTCAAATAATACATACGCAACATTTTGCATTCGTAGTTTTGCTTTCAGCTGAAAAAAAGGCGGTGCATCACTATCTGTGCAACCCTCGTATTTGTTAGCAATAACCCATCTGAGTTTGAGGGGAACAATGATTTACATTAGCCGTTAATGAATGTAAATTTGGCACACAAGGAGGTGAAATACGCATTGATAAAACTGTTTGACAATCTGCCTATTGAAATAAAAATGTGTAACAGGTAACACAAGTGTTTTGAAATGTAAGTTAAACACGTTTCTACTTACCAAATCTTTCCATACTGTAGAGGTATCCTTGAGTAGAAGTAATTAGTCATTTTTACAGAAACTAACTTGTAACTGCACCGCGTGCAGCCAGATTAATAATATTTCATATTTTTAATGTGTCCTATATTTGTTCAAATTAATGTGTTCCATATCACATCGTATATCGTGAATATGATCTATGGAACATGTAACTACCTAACTAATTGGAGTGTTGAGATCAGAAGAAGTACTTGTAACTCATGAGTAGTTCTGAGGTATATTGAAATACCTGAATAATCTTGAGTAGTATTACTCCAAAAGCTTGTAGTTACTCTCACATGCTCATCAGGAACCATACAATCTTATATGAAAATCTGTAATCATAGAATAAAAGTAAACAATAAAAAATTGTGATACAATCCTTTTAGGGTTAGTCAACACTCATTTTATCATAAGTATTGTGTGACTAAAAAACAGTATATTTTCAAGGAAAAAATTCTTTTTAATAATTTCAACATGTTCATACACATTCCTATTAATTGTATAAGCATCCATTATGAAACAATACATACCAAATGTTGGAACACGTGAGGCAATACTGACCCTACGACTTATCTTAGAAGAAAGATTAAGAAAAGGCAAACCTACGTTTCTGGCATTTGTAGACTTAGAGAAAGCTTTTGACAATGTTGATTGGAATACTATCTTTCAAATTCTGAATGTGGCAGGGGTAAAACACAGGGAGCGAAAGACTATTTACAATTTGAACAGAATCAAGATGGCAACTATAAGAGTCGAGGGGCATGAAAGGGAAGCAGTGGTTGGGAAGGGAGTGAGACAGGGTTGTAGCCTCTCCCCGATGTTATTCAATCTGTATATTGAGCAAGCAATAAAGGAAACAAAAAAAAAGTTCAGAGTAGGTATTAAAATCCATGGAGAAGAAATAAAAACTTTGAGGTTCACCGATGACATTGTAATTCTGTCTGAAGAAGAAAAATTTGTTAACATCGAGTATAGATTTAAGTGTCAGGAAGTCGTTTCTAAAAGTATTTGTATGGAGTGTAGCCATGTACGAAAGTGAAACGTGGACGATGAATAGTTTAGACAAGAAGAGAATAGAAGCTTTCGAAATGTGATGCTACAGAAGAATGCTGAAGATTAGATTGGTAGATCACATAACTAATGAGGAGGTACTGAATAGAATTGGGGAGAAGAGGAACTTGTGGCACAACTTGACTAGAAAAAGGGATCGGTTGGTAGGACATGTTCTGAGACATCGAGGGATCACCAATTTAGTATTGGAGGGCAGCGTGGAGGGTAAAAATCGTAGAGGGAGACCAAGAGATGAATACACTAAGCAGATTCAGAAGGATGTAGGCTGCAGTAGGTACTGGGAGATGAAGGAGCTTGCACAGGATACAATAGCATGGAGAGCTGCATCAAACCAGTCTCAGGACTGAAGACCACAACAACAACAACATACCAAAATAAACAGTATAATGGAAGACAATATCCTTTTTAGTGCCTTAACATGGAAGAATCCACCACTGTTGGCCACTGTCCCAAACTTCACTTCGAGGTTCATTGTCTTCTGCAATCACTTTATCAACGGTACATTTCTTTAAAATATTATCAAAGTAGTCACGAAATTACAAAGGGAAACATCAATCTTGAGTGAAACAGCTTGTAGCTTCTCAAGTTTCAGAAGAATGACGTAAATGCATGCTGTCGGCATATAATGAAAATGAGTCTTAACCAGAGTAAATTCATATTTCATTATTCCACTGCTATTTGGTGGAATAGAGATGCATTTTGACTGAAATGTGTATTCAGATATTTTGTTTAGTGCATCCTGCTACAGTAGTACTACCACGCATCAAGTTCTTCCATGCAGTATAGGGACTTGTCTTTGTGACAAATTCTCTTTCTGTAGGAAACAAAATTTCAACACTGGTTTGGACAGGGAAAAAATCACTAAACAAGTCCCATTTTAGAACCAACAGACGCGGAATCGTACGAAAATAACAACTATGGAAGAATCGTGTATTATCGGCCGGCTTACAGTACCGGCCACTACTGTGATTTCCCTATGACAGTTTATTGGTAGGTTTGTAGAGTTTTGTGGCACTAGATGTCTACGCAAATGTGATGTAATTCGCGTATATAACGGGCTGCTGATTTACATACTCGGCGATGGCGGCCAATAGCGACCCAGATGAGTTCCATAGGATTAACGTCGCGCGAATTTGATGGCCGAGACATCAACGCGTGCTCACTATAATGTACCTCCGAGACATGGAAAATTATTCTGCTGAAATATGACATCACCTTCACGGAAGACATCAAGCGTAAAGGGATGCTGGTGATTCGCAGCTGTGAGCGTGTCTTCGGCTACTACCACAGGCTGGCTCTGAGCACTATGGGACTTAACTTCTAAGGTCATCAGTCCCCTAGAACTTAGAACTACTTAAACCTAACTAACCTAAGGACATCACACACATCCATGCCCGAGGCAGGATTCGAACCTGCGACCGTAGCGGTCGCGCGGTTCCAGACCGTAGCTCCTAGAACCGCTCGGCCACACCGGCCGGCTACTACCACAGGTCCCATGCAAGCGCAGAGGAATTTTTCCCATAGCATGATACTGCGCTCACCAGCCAGCGAGCGTGGCTCGCTGCACATTTCGAGCCGCCGCTCACCTCGATGACGGCGTTTGTGTAGACGACCAGTGTAGCAAAAATGTGATTCGTCCGAACAGCCATTGGTCGACGGTCGAGTTCCGATGGTCCCACGCCCACTGCAACCGTAATTGGCGATGTCGTTGGGTCAGAATGTGAACACGTAGGGGTGGTCTGCTATGGAGCTCCATGTTCAACAGTGTATGATGCATGCTGCATTCCGAAACACTTGTGCGTCTGGAGCATTGTGCTCCTTCTGTAGAAGTGCTACAGATCACAGTCTATCCCACTTGACACAACAGACAAGTTTCCGAACGCCACGTTATGTGAAGAGTCGTGGACGTCCAACCATTTAGCCCTAGTGGTAGTTTCACAGTCCTTCTACCACCTTCCGTAGACGCTCACGACAGCGGCACATGAACCTTCAACCAGATTCGCCTTTTTTGAGATACTCGTTCACAGTCTCCACATAATACACTACTGGCCATTAAAATTGCTACACCAAGAAGAAATTCAGATGATAAACTGGTAGTCTTTGGACAAATATATTATACTAGAACTGACATGTGATTACATTTTCACTCAATTTGGGTGCATTGATCCTGAAAAACCAGTACCCAGAACAACCACCTCTCGCCGTAATAACAAACTTGATACGCCTGGGCACTGAGTCAAACAGAGCTTGGATGGCGTGAACAGTTACAGCTGCCCATGCAGCTTCAACGCAATACCACAGTTCATCAAGAGTAGTGACTAACATATTGTGACGAGACAGTTGCTCAGCCACCATTGACCAGACGTTTTCAATTGGTGAGAGATCTGGCGAATGTGCTGGCCAGGGCAGCAGTCGAACATTTTCTGTATCCAGAAAGGCCCGTACAGGACCTGCTACATGTGGTCGTGCATTATCCTGCTGAAATGTAAGTTTTCGCAGGAATCAAATGAAGGGTGGAGCCACGGGTCGTAACACATATGAAATGTAACGTCCACTGTTCAAAGTGCCGTGAATGCGAACAAGAGGTGACCGAGACGTGTAAACAATGGCACCCCATACCATCACGCAGCGTGATACGCCAGTATGGCGATGACGAATACGCGCTTCCAATGTGCGTTCACTGTGATGTTGCCGAACACGGATGCGCCCATCATGATGCTGTAAACAGAAGCTGGATTGATCCGGAAAAAATGACGTTTTGCCATTCGTGCACCGAGGTTCGTGGATGAGCAGCATCAAGGGTAACCGCAGCCATGGTCTCCGAGCTGATAGTCCATGCTGCTGCAAACGTCGTCGAACTGTACGTGCAGATGGTTGTTGTCTTGCAAACGTCCCCATCTGTTGACTCAGGGATCGAGACGTGGCTGCACGATCCGTTACAGCCATGCGGATAAGACGCCTGTCATCTCAACTGCTAGTGATACGAGGCCGTTGGAATCCAGCAAGGCGTTCCGTATTACCCTCCTGAACCCACAGATTCCATATTCTGCTGACAGTCATTGGATCTCGACCAATGGGAGCAGCAATGTCGCGATACGATAAACCGCAATAGTGATAGGCTTCAATCCGACCTTTATCAAAGTCGGAAACGTGATGGTACGCATTTCTCCTCCTTACACGAGGCATCACAACAGCGTTTCACCAGGCAACGCCAGTCAACTGTTGTTTGTGTATGAGAAATCGGTTGGAAACTTTCCTCATGTCAGCACGTTGTAGGAGTCGCCACCGGCGCCAACCTTGTGTGAATGCTCTGAAAAGCTAATCATTTGCATATCACAGCATCGTCTTCCTGTCTGTTAAATTTCGCGTCCGTAGCACTGGAATACTCTCTTTCAAATTCTGAAGGTGGCAGGGGTAAAATACAGGGAGCGAAAAGCTATTTACAATTTGTACAGAAACCAGATGGCAGTTATAAGAGTCGAGGGACATGAAGGAGAAGCAGTGGTTGGGAAGGGAGTGAGACAGGGCTGTAGCCTCTCCCCGATGCTATTCAATCTGTATATTGAGCGAGCAGTAAAGGAAACAAAAGAAAAGTTCGGAGTAGGTATTAAAATACATGGAGAAGAAATAAAAACTTTGAGGTTCGTCGCTGACATTGTAATTCTATCAGAGACAGCAAAGGACTTGGAAGAGCAGTTGAACGGAATAGACACTGTCTTGAAAGGAGGATATAAGATGAACATCAACAAAAGCAAAACGAGGATAATGGAATGTAGTTTAATTAAGTCGGGTGATGCTGAGGGTATTAGATTAGGAAATGAGACACTTTAAGTGGTTAAGGAGTTTTGATATTTGGGGAGCAAAATAACTGATGATGGTCGAAGTAAAGAGGATATAAAATGTAGACTGGCAATGGCAAGGAAGCCTTTCTGAAGAAGAAAAATTTCTTAACATCGAGTATAGATTTAAGTGTCAGGAAGTCGTTTCTGAAAGTATTTGTATGGAGTGTAGCCATGTATGGAAGTGAAACATGGACGATAAATAGTTTGGACAAGAAGAGAATAGAAGCTTTCGAAATGTGGTGCTACAGAAGAATGCTGAAGATTAGATGGGTAGGTTACATAACTAATGGGAGCTATTGAACAGAATTGGGGAGAAGAGGAGTTTGTGGCACAACTTGACTAGAAGAAGGGATCGGTTGGTAGGACATGTTCTGAGGCATCAAGGGATCACCAATTTAGCATTGGAGGGCAGCGTGGAGGGCAAAAATCGTAGAGGGAGACCAAGAGATGAATAACTAAGCAGGTTCAGAAGGATGTAGGCTGCAGTAGGTACTGGGAGATGAAGAAGCTTGCACAGGATAGAGTAGCATGGAGAGCTGCATCAAACCAGTCTCAGGACTGAAGACCACAACAACAACAACAACAACAGTACGTCATCTTCGTGGTTCAACAATTTTAAAGGCCAGTAGTGTAATAATCTGCCATTTATCATAGCCGCTTATCTCAACTGATTTCATTTGCAGCCCATACTAAGTATCTTCGCTATGGTGATCCTCCGTGCGTGTCTGCTCTGCTTACATACTTTTGCTACCGCGTCACGTGCCCGTAACTCCACCAGGCGGTATCCAACGTCGCAGAGAGCATTGGTCGTAGCGTTTTGTGTTAACAGTGTATATACGACAGTGGAAGTGTCAACTCGGCATCAACACAAGCTTCAACTTGGTTTTTATGGTAAAGTTTGAAGTTGCGCGTGCTCTTCTAGGGTCATGGCGAGTGTAAGAGAAGCCTGAGAACGCGCGGCTCGCAGAAGTGTGGCCATTGTGTCCCCGGGCTGAAGCTGACGGCGACATCTGCGAGCCGGCGACTGCGGAAGCGGCGCGTTCCGCCGTAATGGCGCCTCTGCCCGGCTCCACGTATGAAAATAATCCTCGCCGGAGGCTGTGCAGGCGGGCCCTATACTTAGGCGTTACTGCGGCCGGCCGCCTCGCCCTCGCGCCTCGTGCCTCGTGCTGCCCATTGCGAACCACGCGTCCGCAGTGTGGCGCCGCAGCTACTCGCACTGGCGACGCTCCGAGCCGAGGGATGAGTCCTCCCTCACCTATCGCACTGTCGGCGACCGGCGCCACTGCCTCCCCTCAGGTCTGACTCCGTCTCAGGCCGGTTCTACACGACCGAGTTTCTGGGCAAAATCGACTGCTCGTTGCGGGTGCACATCATCAGTGGGTCAGCGACCTCAATCACTAAGTGACTGCGTCGAGCGTGGAGAGTTTTAAAACACCGAATACGTTGCAGAATGCTCTCGAGCAAGAATGGGGACTATGACGTTGTCTGCCAACATCACACCTTATTCTCCCCGAATTCCTATTGTTGTTGTTGTTGTTGTTGTTGTTGTTGTGGTCTTCAGTCCAGAGACTGGTTTGATGCAGCTCTCCATGCTACTCTATCCTGTGAAAGCTTCTTCATCTCCCAGTACTTACTCCAACCTACATCCTTCTGAATCTGCTTAGTGTATTCATCTCTTGGTCTCCCTCTACAATTTTTACCCTCCACGCTGCCCTCCAGTACTAAATTTGTGATCCCTTGATGCCTCAGAATATGTCCTACCAACCAATTCCTTCTTCTAGTCCAGTTGTGCCACAAATTTCTCTTCTCCCCAATTCTGTTCAGTACCATCTCATTAGTTATGTGATCTACCCATCTAATCTTCAGCATTCTTCTGTAGCACAACATTTCGAAAGCTTCTATTCTCTTCTTGTCTAAACTATTTTTCGTCCATGTTGCACTTCCATAAATGACTCCACTCCATACAAATACATTGAGAAACGACTTCCTGACACTTAAATCTATACTCGATGTTAAGAAATTTCTCCTATTCAGAAACAATTTCCTTGCCATAGCCAGTCTACATTTTATATCCTCTCTACTTCGACCATCGTGAGTTATTTTGTTCCCCAAATAGCAAAACTCCTTTACTACTTTGAGCGTCTATTTCCCAGTCTAATTCCCGCAGCATCACCCTATTTAATTCGACTGAATTCCTATTAGAGCAACGGAATTTCTTATTTTGTTTCTTCTCAATCTTTATTTGTTTTTCGCTTTTCCTTAAAAAAATCGCAAATTTCAGTAAAAAATTGGTTAAGTTTACAAGTAGTAAGCAATGAAGTTATAAAAGTCATGAGATACATCTTAATATCCTCTGGGCCCCTCATTTTTCCGGCGTAATGCTGCCTCTATAGCTGTTCATAACTGCGGAAGTGTTGCCGGAGCAGGATTTTGTTCACTAATTGACCTCTCGATTATGTCCCATAGTTGTTCTATGGGATTCATATCCAGTGATTTCAGTTACCAAATCATCCGCTCGAATTGTAAAGAATGATCTTCGAACCAATCGCAAACAGCTTTGGCCTGGTGATACAGCGCATTGATATTCTTAAAAATCCTATCGTTGTTTGGGAACGTGACCTCCACGAATGGCTACAAATAGTGTCCAAGTCACCGCATATAGCAATTTCCAGTCGATGATCGGTTCATTTTCAAACTTTCTTCTTTGAATGAAAAGAATGACTGTGCTGGTAAAACTTCTACGTTACTTGATTTTCAAACACCAGAGAGAAACTCTTTGCTTATTCTGATCATTTCTAAACTGACACACAATATTTTAGCTCAACGCAATCTAACTTTTAATAATCCCTACAAAAGAACAGCCCTAACTAACGATAACCTATACGCTTCATGAATCACTTACCTCACAAAAATCTTCGTTACTCGAACTACTGCAATACAGCGAGCGCTAATACAGCCAGCTAAATAGAAGATTCTAACTACTGAAGGCACTAACTACTGATAGGCATATAGTTAGCAAATGAAAGATTTTGGTAGAGAACAAACAATGTATTTACCTTAATAATGTTCAAAAGTCATAATATGCATATTAATTTTTGACATCCAGTTTAACAGATTTCCTTTTTCTGACGGACACGCGTCCAGATCGTCCGCTCATATTAACATCTCAAAATTCTGGGATTTCTCTTCCCACATACATCGCTTCTGGCGGCTCACCTCCAACTGCCCAGCGCTACGGGCTGTTCACATCCAACTGCCCAACACTACACTGCCGAATAACTTCCAACAACGAGTCCAACCAGCCACAGACTCCACAGAGCGCAGTCAGCGATTTTAATAGAGAGCGCTACGTGGCGTTATCATTATAAAAACCTAAACAGCCTACCTATAAGTTAGACCAGAGGACGCAATTCATTCCATGTAAACAAAGCCGTCGCCAGCATGCACAGTGGTTGTTGACAGCTTCGGTCGGTGGCGAAGGGATACGTTCTTCATACATCCCACTCTGATTTCAGTGGTTATTCCATGCACTCTTGCTTGTGTTTTAGCACTGACAACTCTATGTAGCCGGCCGGGGTGGCCGAGCGGTTCTAGGCGCAACAGTCTGGAACCGAGCGACCGATACGGTCGCAGGTTCGAATCCTGCCTCGGACATGAATGTGTGTGATGTCCTTAGGTTCGTTAGGTTTTAGTAGTTCTAAGTTCTAGGGGACTGATGACCTCAGAAGTTAAGTACCATAGTGCTCAGAGCCATTTGAACCATTTTTTGAACTCTATGTAAACGCCGCTGCTCTCGGCCGTTAATCGTATGCCATCGCCCAGTGTGTCTTCAGTGGTCAGAGGTAACGCCTGAAATTTGGCATTCTCGACGCACTTTTAAGACTGTGGATCTCAGAATATTGAATTCGCTAATGATTTCCGAAATGGACTGTTCCATGTGTCTAGCTCCAACTACCACTCTGCATTCAGAATCTTAATTCTCGTCGTGCGTCCATAATCATGTCGGTAACCTTTTCACATCAATTACCTGAGTACAAATGACAGCTCGGCTAATGCACAGCCCTTTTATACCTTGCGTACCGGATACTACCGCCCTTTGTAAATGTGTATATCTCTATCTCATGATTTTTGCCATCTTAGGTAATTTTCGACGTTATTTGGCAGTTAGGAAAGAAACAACATGTAAAGGATAATGTAAAAAGCCTTCCAGTTACTGTTTGACGCCTTAGAAACGCAATGGTGTCCAAAACTTAAGGATGAAAATGATTTTCTTATGATGTGTCACTACGAAGGCCCAAGAAGCTTGGACTGTGGTATCGATAGTTCCGATGCCATAGCGTAGGTTGGCACTACGAGAGCGGAAGAGCTTCGCCGACGACAGCGTCCTCTATCCGACGCTGTGCAGCTCTACGAGCGCCTCTCCACTTTCCCCCAGTTCATGAAAAGCAGACGGCCGAGAACCATCGCTTTAGCTTAGCTTGCTATTGAGACTTTCTTATCTGGACTTTGGCTGCACACCTACGTGCTCATCAGGTAAAGTTATGTAACATGTTTGCACATGTTTATACTATAGTAAAGCCACATTTACTTTACTTGCAGTACCGACGTGCCTTACCTCCCCTGCTCCTACTCGCTTCCTTTTATTCGGCCTGATTATCAGATTTCAGGAGCAGACCCACGTGCCGCCTTCCAGGTGGGATACAAAATGGACCATCCATAGAAACTACTGCTACAGTACAGGTAACTGAAAAAAATACGCAATGAGAACAGAAATAACATGTTGTGGTTGGCAGGAGAGCCAACACCGTGTTACTAGAGGAAGCCGAAAGGCACGCGTTTTAGCTCACGCAGGCTGGCGTGAGGTCTGGAACAGGACAAGGAAATTAGAATTTAGAAAAAACGGACGTAGCTGGCGGAATACTTAACTTTAATCCATTAATGGTGAACGTCGCTCATGACGGTACATGCTTCCTAGTATCAATAGTAACTGGTAATGGCGCCTTGCTAGGTCGTAGCAAATGACGTAGCTGAAGGCTATGCTAACTATCGTCTCAGCGAATGAGAGCGTATTTTGTCAGTGAACCATCGCTAGCAAAGTCGGTTGTACAACTGGGGCGAGTGCTACGAAGTCTCTCTAGACCTGCCATGTGGCGGCGCTCGGTCTGCAATCACCGATTGTGGCGACACGCGGGTCCGACGTATACTAACGGACCGCGGCCGATTTAAACGCTACCACCTAGCAAGTGTGGTGTCTGGCGGTGACACCACATAACACTTTCATTCAAAGACACAATAATTCCATTGAAGTCACGGTGATTGATAATGGTCCCCTGAAAGTTAGAAACGGCGGGACGTTGTTACTAATACGGTGTGTGGTCAGCACGTGCGGCAGTGCATGCTCTGCCCGCGAGCTCCCATGCTGACCTCGGAGTTAGTAAGAGTTGTTGTCGTAGGGCGTTCCAACCCTCTACGAGCGCTATTGACAATGGTTGGATGGTTGTTGGCGCCTGTGGACTTCATGAAATACGTCTCCCCAACGCACCCCACACGTGTTCGATGGGATTTAACTTGGGGAAACAGGCAGGTCATTCTATTCGAGGAACACTTTCTCTTTTCAAAAGCTGCTCCACCTGCGCTGTTCAATGCGGTCGCTCATTTCATCCGCAAGAGTGAAGTCAGACCGAACGCACCCCGGAAAGATGCACACGGGGAACGTGCGCAGTGTCGCAATGACACTGACCGCTGAGTGTACTGCGTTCAGTACGGCCGTGCAACGTTATGCCTTCCCACAACATAACACCTGGACCACCAAAACGATCATGTTCATCGAGTAAAACAGAAGTAATATCCGGCTTTCCCCAAGGAAGTGTTATAGGCCCTCTATTGTTCCTGATCTGTATTAACAAGATAGGAGACAATCTCAGTAGCGGTCTTAGATTGTTTGCAGCTGAAGCTGTCATTTACCGTCTTGTAGTCATCAGACGACCAAAACGAATTGGAAAAAGATTTAGATAAGATATCTGTACGGTAAAAAAAGTGGCAATTGACCCTGAATAAACAAAAATGTGAAGTTATTCACATGAGTACTAAAAGAAATTAACTAAGTTTCGATTACGCGTTAAGTCACACAAATCTGAAGTTTGTAAATTCAACTAAATACTTAGAGATTACAATTACAAATATCCTAAATTGGAAAGATCACATAGGTGATGTTGTGACAAGAGCCAACCAAACACTGCGATTCATTGGCGGAACACTTAGAAGGTGCAACAGGTCTACTAAAGAGACTGCTTACACCACGCTTGTCCGCCCTATTCTGGATTATTGCTGTGCGGTGTGGGATCCGCATCAGATGGGACTGACGGATGACATCGAAAAAGTACAAAGAAGGGCAGCTCCTTTTGTATTATAGCGAAGTAGGGGAGATAGTGCCACAGACATGATACGTGAACTGGAGCGGCAGTCATTAAAACAAAGCCGTTTTTCGTTGCGACGGGATCTTCTCATGAAATTTCTATCATCAGTTTTCTCCTCCGATTGCGAAAATATTCTGTTGGCACCTACCTCCGTAGGGAGAAATGATCATCACGATAAAATAAGAGAAATCAGGGCTCGCACGGAAAAATTTAAGTGCACGTTCTTGCAGCGCGCCGTTCGAGAGTGAAACGGTAGAGAGACAGCTTCAAGGTGGTTCACTGCACCCTCTGCCAGGCACTTTATTGTGAATAGGACGGTAATCACGTAGACGTAGACATTCGACAATGTTCCTAGGTTCAAAATGGCTCTGAGGACTATGGGACTGAACATCTGAGGTCATCAGTCCCCTAGAACTTAGAACTACTTAAACCTAACTAACCTAAAGACATCATACACATCCATGCCCTAGGCAGGATTTGAACCTGCGACCGTAGCGGTTGCGCAGTTCCAGACTGAAGCGCCTAGAACCGCTCGGTCACACCGGCCGGCGTTCCTGGGTTCATTACGTGTTCTCACCTCTAACCATATAAGGCTACCTCCAGAATTAATACTCAGACTGAATTTGATCTCGTCCGAGAAGAGAACGAGACTCCACTTATCGTGGTCCAGTCGCTATGCCCTTGACACCATCGAAAATGCTATCGCTGATGTTCGGCTGTCAGCCGAACACGACGTACTGGTCGTCGGGCATAGAGACCACACCCATGAGTCGCCGTGCCGCTGCGAAGCGCGGCATTGTGTGGAATTCTGTTAAATGTGATTGCAAATGAACCAGCTGGTTGACGTGGATGCCTTTTGTACAATTTATTAGCTATCTGCAGCAGTAGTTGAGCGTGGTCCAACACCTCCTCTCCTTCGGGCAACAGTGTCTACGGTTCGGAACCCTCCCCATGCAGATGAAATAGTGCTGTGACCAATATCGAGCTCCTGGGGCACACTTGTAACACTTCGTCCTTGTTCCTGTTTCCCGATGATTCTTCCCCGTGTGAAACCATCCACATGTTGGCTCTGAGCCATATTGTAACTACCACCACAGTGCTCAGTGACTGCTCGCTTATTGTCACATACTGTCTTTTCCTGTTGCTTCAACTGCCTTGTGCTGCGGTGCCAGCTCTATATACTTGGTGTAAGAAACATTATGTTTTAAGCACTTTTTCCAGATTATAATTACTGTAATTATTTTCCATCATTTATAATGAATTATTTGAAGTTTTCAAGTAACACGTATGTGAAAAGGTAAACTAAAAAAAGCCATGAATGTAAAACGTAAAATTACAACTTAAAACATAAAACAAATATAAGTAAAACACATAATTAGAATAGGAATGAATGTTTAGATACTTTAATTATGTTGAAAATATTGTGACAGCTCAATGCGTACAACTTATTTTCTAAAAACAGTACTTCAGAAACCAGCTTCATTACACATGCATGTATATGGCTTGAAAGCTACTTTGTGTTGTAACAGAAGTTATCATGTTTCACAATTAATTAAAGGTGGTACGGTATTTTACAAAATTTCAAACTGTTACAAAAGTTGATTATAGTTTTAAAGAATATTAATTACGATCAGCTTGCGTTTAAATAATTTTCTATACATCATCGTTTCGAAGATATTCTCTCTAAACGTAAAATGCCAAATTACCTTACGGGGTGTCACATCCCTTAAGAATGAAACTAGGCAGAAAAAAATGTTTATTGTACTATTTTGCCCCCCACTGCATATTCACGAAGATTCATGAAGGTCGTATGCGAACACTTGAGAATATTCTCTTGTCAGACAAGCAACACAACGGTTTCCCCCAAGAGTCCAAGGATGCACTGAAGTTGTCGGTGGGGTATTCAAACATTTATCGCGAATTGTACAACAGCTATAATGTGATGTGTACGATAATTCTTAGAGGTGAATGTTTTAAAATTACACATCTTTCAATTGATTCTTCGTCAAACACATTTCGTAATCTTTACTAACTGACGTACAGGCGTACATCTCTGAACCTGACAGTATATTTAACAATAAAGAAAAAAAAAATGTACATTAACCGTATTCTGTCTTGCAAATCAGTCAGAATAGGGTATATGTCCATATGAAGTTAATTGCTTCAAATGATCCTTCCTGTCATATCCCTATACTGACTGTATCCCCCCTCCCCCTGGATACCCTGTATGCAATAACAACTCGAACTCTGGCGACAACATTTCAGAGATTGTTCAGTGATATTTTCTGTACATTTTGGTCCAGCCACACGTGGTCTTCAGTGGCTCGTAACAGTGTAATAATGTAATTACAACGTATTCGATTTGTTACCACAGTTACATTTGTTTTAGTGAAAAAACCTTCATAGTAGTGAAAAAGCCCGTAATAAGCAATCACCAAAGCGTAATGCATAAACACCTGTAATTACATAGATGGCAGATTATGAGTAAAAGATCCTAGAATTTTTCGTAGAAAGTAAAATTACACAAACACATATAAATTCTTTACAATAAATTCAGTTTATCTTTAAAATTAAAATTGAAAAGTTATAATATGCTTTTAACAGGTGAAGAAGGAAAAGACATTAAGAGGATGAATCCGCAGTAAACTTCCTTCAGGGCACACACACACACACACACACACACACACACACACACACATACACACACACACGCACAGACACAAAAAGGGCGGTAACCTAATTCGTCCTAATTCGATCAATTGCAAACAGAATGGATAGTCCCATGTATAAAGCAAGTAAAATCTGAACGCATTGCTTAAGGAATACTATACATAAGAAAACAAGTTTTCGGTAACTTTAGGATTCCGAAAAGTGAGAAATTAGTATCGTTTGACATTGGCAACCTACATACAAACGAACCCATAGGGACACTTAGCATTATAGACAATGATTTTATCCAACGTAAAAAGATTAATTTTAAACTATAATGAGAGTCCAAAGTACAAAGTAAGACAGAAAGTAAAATGGTTAGAATTTATTACAAATTACGGTTGATAATTCCTACGACTCCCCATGAACTATGGATCTTGCCAAGGTGGGGAAACTCAAGGTTCCCTGTGATACAGTTACCCACACCACAGGTGCAACCACATTGGAGGGGTGTCTGTGGTGACAGACAAATATGTTCCCGAAGAGAGGAGCAACCTTATCGGTACGTTAAATTTCATTGCTTTTCCTTCTCCTCTTCTGGATGCTTCACACAGTCGTTCTTCTCTCGCAATATATAAATGTTCGCAGCTCTGAGTTCTCTGATGAATCGCTGATTCCACGGCTCTCACAACAAAAAGTGCAGGCAATGAGGCCAAAAGATTTTGATTTTAGAGCTCAGTTCCGTCAAAGGATTGTGTCGTAATGGATGCATTTAGGACGGGTGGTCATGACCGTAATCGAATGCTTGTAGTTTATTTTGCTGTTATTGGATGTACGTCGTTCATACCAATTACAAAAGAAATCGTTTATGGTGATTGGTTCCTTGATTCAATATATAGACAGCATCTATTATCCGGAGGTGTTGGGGGTCTGAAGGTGTCCAGATAACCAATTTCTCGGATAACCAATCAGTTCCGAAAACATTTGAGCAGTTAGCAAAAACTATGAAACAAAGAAATTGTAGATTTATGTCTTGTATCACATGGGCAAATAACACGGAGTACTTACTACCTATCTTAATCGGAAAAGATTAATTTGTACATTAAACTTGGCCTACAGTTTACGAAAAAATTCCAAAACTTTTTGTTTCAGAGGCGAGACTTGCTTGTTCGCTGCCGATACATCTCGCAAACACTATAAAGACAGCAACGAGACATCAAGACATTCTTCTTGTTCTTCTAATCACTTCATAGCATCCTCGTTGCAGAGAGAAGCTTCCTCACTGGATGATCCTTATTCAGCGAGGTCGCTGCCGCTACGCTCTTCCTCGCCGTAGCAAGAGTCATAGTCGTCAATGGAACTGGCAGTTACTTCACCGATCGTCAATACTTGATGGCAAGGATCATTAAAGTCACATCAGAGCCAGTCTTGAACATTTTTCTGACAGTGTTCTTCAAAGATTTTTTTATCATCCCAACCACTTTGGACACAATCTGGTAGTTCGGTGGCGCTTCTGGTCCTGTGATAAAGTCACTGGAAGAAAGGGTTTCCAAGATTTTCTTAGTGTAGTATCTTTTACAGTAGCTTGTTAGCCATTTTTTGTTTTTTTTACTGCCACATGCACAGTAACCTACATATCAGTTTCTTTCTACAGTTGTTAAATATTTTTTTCATATCCTTCCCTTTTCAATACCAAGCGCGGCCGTCAAACCAGAACACACGCAATGACGCTTGGCAGAGATTGGAAAATCGCCGAACTGGCCAGCACAGCTACAGCGGAAATCCTACATAACGCGCGCAGAAATTTCAATTAGTCGACTGCAACACTTTCGGTTAATCGACTGTTGGGCTGATCGATATTGGCGTCATCTTGACTATTAGCATTCTCTGAGTATGGAAGTACTGTGGTATGAAGAGGTACGCTTGAAGTTCTCTGAGGCTATATGGTTCAAATGGCTCTGAGCACTATGGGACTCAACATCTTAGGTCATAAGTCCCCTAGAACTTAGAACTACTTAAACCTAACTAACCTAAGGACATCACACACACCCATGCCCGAGGCAAGATTCGAACCTGCGACCGTAGCAGTCCCGCGGTTCCGGACTGCAGCGCCAGAACCGCTAGACCACCGCGGCCGGCTCTGAGGCTATAGATAGTGCGTTAAGGCACAGCTTAGTAGGCATTTCAATTGAAGAGGAATAAGCTTCTCAAAAAAGGGCAATCACAGCAGTTAGAACAAAAAATCGTAGGCAATCACGGAAGCTGGAATGAGAAACGTAGGTACAAAGAAGATAACTGCGAAGAAACCATGGGTAACGGAAGAAATAAATCATTGTCCTATGAAAGAAAGAAGAAAAAAAATGTTCAACGAAATTCAGCAAACCAGAATACAAGTCACTTAGGAATGAAATAAATAGGAAATGCAGAGAAGCAAGGCGAAATGGCTGTATGAAAAATGTGAAGAATTCGAAAACATAATAAATTGTCGAAAAGGCTGACTCATCATATAGGAGAGTCTAAACAGCCTTCCTTGAAAGAAAAAACAAGAGCGTTAACATTAAGAGCGCAATGGGAATTCCAATGATAAATGCAGAGGAGAAAGCTGATAGGTGGAAGTCTACATTGAAGGCCTCTATGAGGCGGAGGACTTGCCTGATGACGTGATAGATGAAGAAACAGAAATCGATATAGAAAAGATAGAGGATCCATAATTAGAATCAGACTTTAAAAGAACTATGAAATACTTAAGATCAAATAAGGCGCAAGGGATAGCTAACATTCTATCAGAATTTCTAAAATCATTGGCGGAAGTGGGAACAAAACGACTGTTTCTGTTGGTGTGTAGAATGTATGAGTCTGGTGATATACCATCTAACTTTCGGGAAAACATCATTCACACAATTGCGAAGATTGACGACAAGTGCGAGAATTATAGTATAATCTGCTTAACAGCTCATGCATCCGAGTTGATGACAGAAATAATGCAGAGAAGAATGTAAAAGAGAGTTGAGGATGTGTTAGATCGTCATCTAGTTCGGCTGTAGGAAAGATAAAGGCACCAGAAAGGCAGTTCTGACGTTGGAGTTGATAATGGCAGCAAGACTAAATAAAAATTACAGGATTTGTCGACCTGGAAAAAGCGTTCGACATTGTCAAATGCTGTAAGATGTCCGACATTCTGAGAAAAACTGGGGTAAGCTATAAGGAAAGACGGGTAATATACAATACGTACAAGAACCAAGATGGAACAACAAGAGTGGAAGAGCTACTACGAAGTGATCGGATTAAAAAAGGTGTAAGACAGTGATGCAGTATTTCATCCGTACTATTCAATGTGTACATGGAAGAAGCAATTACGAAAATAAGAGAAAGGTTCAAGAGTGGAATTAAAATTCAAGTTGGAAGGATATCACTGACAAGATTCACTGATGACGTTGCATCCTCAGGGAATGTGAAGAAGAATTCCAGGATCTGCTGAATGGAATAAGCAGTTTAATAAGTAAAAAGTATGTATTCGGAGTAAATCGAAGAAAGAGGAAAGTAATGAGAAGTAGAAGAAATTAGAACAGTGAGAAACTAAACATCAGGGTTGGTAGTCCGGTCGTAGATGAAGTTAAGAAGTTCTACTGCCTAGAGAGCAAAATAACACGTGACAGACGGAACAAGGAGGACATAAAAAAACAGAGTAGCACTGGCAAAAGGGCATTCCTGGCCAAGAGAAGTCTACTAATACTAAACATAGAATGATTAAAAAAAAGTTAAAATAAGAAAAAAAAGAGGCACAGCTTGTTGTTTCCCACGCTAGCGCTCTGCATGTTATATCATACTATCAGGTTATCGAACCAATTTACGTAACTGTGTTTACCAGATAAATGCTAGATTAATTCGACAGTACGGGAACGTGCTACCAGTCAATCTGTTGAATTTATTTGAACTTAGAGCAATGTTCACAATGCCGTTAGCACTTATATATGAGATTCTGGGCCGTTTCCTTGGCATTGTTCAATTTTCAAAACTATTGTGCTTATTCTACAGTAGTCGTGAATTTTCTGCAATGTGGCGTATGATTTAGAACGATTAATATTTTATTTTTCAGAATTAATACTCACTTTGCATTAGACTGTGCACTGATTTGAAACGTCGTGGCAGATTGAGACTGTGTTTCGCAATGCGTTTCAATATTTTAGTTTCAAGAAGGATAAGAGAGACATAAAAATGTGTACCAGAAAATAAAAGCAAGAGAATGTGGCACGATTGTGTTGGTGCCCCGAATAGCAGGTTCAGCCGCCTTAACTAGAGAGGTGTTTTCTATCCTTCACATCAGTTGGTACCTTTCCTTCGCGTAGTGTCAGCGCTGTGTGATGTGTAGCCTACTCCTTTCGAATAGCTCCAAAAGGGCCGGCGAGCTTAACGTCCCCATCCGACGTACGGATCACAGTCAATAGTATAGCATGCCCTTAGTTCACGAGACACTGCGGTGAGGCTTGGAGTTTTATCTAGGACATTAGCACAATGACCGGTGCTCCAGGAATTTACGCTACCGCCATTCCTATCACCTATGCTACAAAGGCAAGGGGAAAATAGTTAACAAAAAATGGTTCAAATGGCTCTGAGCACTGTGGGACTTAACTTCTGAGGTCATCAGTCCCCTAGAACTTAGAACTACTTAAACCTAACTAACCTAAGGACATCACACACATCCATGCCCGAGGCAGGTTTCGAACCTGCGACCGTAGCAGTCACGCCGTTCCGGACTGAAGCGCCTAGAACCGCACGGCCACCGCGGCCGGCAAAATAGTTAACAGCGCACAGCCTACTCGGACGGTCACCCATCCAACTACCGGCCACGCCTGATGGTGCTTTATTTCGGTGATGTGCAGGGAAGTAGTGTATCCACTGCACTGCGGCACGTCCGTTGACGGTATTTTGTAATGAAAGATCCACGGTCTTGGGCAGGTCGTTACATTAATAATGTACTTACGGTTTAATCCGTTTGTTACCGTAACCACCCTTGTTTCTGTGAAAATACTTACATAGAATGAAGATGCCTGTCATAACGTAATAAGCAACACATGCAACACACGACAAAGAGTAATTCAATAAGCCTCAGACGAAACAAGTACACTTTTATTACAGTGAGTTCAGTCTTTCCTGTCAGTGTATAGCATAGCACACAAATGCAGTACTATTCCCTGGCAGATATTGTTCAAAATTTACGTTATCATGATCAAGGCAGAATGTACAGTGGCGCACCACCGACTGTCATACACACTCCAGAATTCCAGGAGTGTGGTATACTACTTCCGCGGCTGCTACAATCGTAGTACCCGGGTTCGAACCAGTATCAATCCGAGTCTCGTAAACTAGAACTTCACATGCCCCAAGAAGAAATCCATTGGAGTGATCTATGTTGACCAAGTTGGTCATTGAAGACGACGATCGCGAACAGTCCAATATTCAACAAACTGTCTTCATTTTGGTCCCAAACAACAAGTACCGTGAGAGAAAGGAACATATTTGTTTCGAAACAAGTATTCAGTGCATACTGTCGACTTTTCCACTGTTGTGCACTATTTTCTGTGCAATACAGATACAAAGAAAAAAAAGCGAAATGTAATACCTTTGTCATGAGCCGTCGTAGACCGCGTGTCTCCTACGAGTATCCCAAACTACTGAGAAGGTATCCCTGAACAAACTCGGAAAGATTTTCGGTGACGTTCTGGTTCACCGTGTATATTCGAGACAGCGCAGGAAACAGCGCCAGAAAAAAGAAGCAAGCACACGGATGCTATTTCGATCCTCGCGTACATTCAAGGAAGATTGATACGAAGTTGCTGGATGCAAAAAAGAAGAAGGAACCTGCAAAAATTGGCTGGGCGAAAGTCCATTGACGTGTACTTTGGAACTCTTCAGACTGACTGGTTCTTCGGAATTAAGAAAGTGGGCCTTTGAGTTGAACAATGTGAAGAAGTATTCGGAGAGGAAGAGATGTCCCTACAGTTACTTGAAATTTCGCTATGTCTGTCAGTAAGTGGAAAATGCAGTTGAATCATAACTGGGCCTCGACTTAGTCATATCGACTTCCTTCCCTTACGAAGTATTCCATATGTAATTTTTCCCCTTATTCTGGGAAAAGACGCGAAGTAATTCCGTCTTGTGTTTGCAAAAATTGCGTATTGTAAATTGATTGTAAGAAAAATTTGGTACAGCACTTGCCTGCGAGAGCCAAATGATCAAGTCCCAGTCCAACACGAAGTTGTAATTTGTAAGAATATTTAGATTTTCTTTTGCCTGAGGACGACAAAGATTGTGCCAGAAAGTAAAAACTGAAGGGTTTAGTTCCTAAAAATATTTAAAAGTAGGATAAATTGCTAATTTGGTGCATATCATAGCTCCAAATTCGAAAATTTTCGGAACATTTCCAAAAAAATGTTCAAATGCGTGTGAAATCTTATGGGACTTAACTATTAAGGTCATCAGTCCCTAAGCTTACACAGTACTTATCCTAAGGACAAACACACACACCCATGCCCGAGGGAGGACTCGAACCTCCGCCGGGACCAGGAACATTTTCAATTTGGCGCACTAGAAAGCCACTTCGTAACGGTACCCTGCATAATTTATTAAAACAAGATATTCAGCAATACTATAACGTTCGATACAAATCATAAAAAATAGTGATTGCTATCCCTGCTTTTAGAAAATACATTTAGTGAAATCCAGAATAATGCCTTTGATCTTATCTCTTCAAAGCTTCAAGCACAATTCATTCCAGATATCGAATGCAAATTGATAAAACACCTACTAGACGCTAGTACAAAAGTCACGATACTTCTGAAAACTATCTTCCTTTACTGGTGATGTAACGAGATTAAAAATCTGCTTGGAACTCACGCGAAAACCTTACGCCACGCCGTAGTCACGTAACTGTTGGACTCGATGAATGTTGACCACAAAAAGTTCACACTTATGAAATATGGCGGGCTATTACGCCGTAGTCGGATGACTTTGTTTTTGAAATCCAACGTTTAATGCCCATCTGCGAATGACATTTTCAACGCGGGTTGTAGCTTTTTCTAAGGTCCGACGCACAAACTGGTTCGCTACTCACGAAAGTAAAATTCCGTTTTCCGGTGCTACTGCGCAAGGGCGCCAAGTCACGTGTTTTGAATCGGGGCCTACAAGGAAATACGGGCTCCCCAACGAAAGCGTCCCGTTAGTTGTTTTGCCCGAAATACATCGCCAACACTCGGCTCCGACCTGGGCCAGTACGGAAATTACGAGGGTTGCCCAGAAAGTAATGCACCGCATTTTTTTTTTCTCGCCGAAAACAGAGCTACGAATGCGAAACGTTACTTATGTTATTATCTGAGGTCTCCTGAGTGAGTGCGTCAAGTTTCCGTCACTTCCGACAGATAGCGTAGCTGCAGGACAATTTCAAAACGGCGTCTGTAGGTGATGTACGTTACAAGCAACGTGCCATCATTGAATTTCTTACTGCAGAGAAAGATACTGTGGGTAATATTCACAAACGCTTGTGCAGAGTCTCAGGAGTATCCGCTGTCCACAGAAGTATGAGTGAGGTCACCAGAATGCGGTTCGAAGGAGCTCCATGATTTGTAGCGGTCGGGGAGACCATCCACGGCTGTCACACCTGACATGTTACAGCGAGCTGATTTCGTTATCTGCGAGGACAGACGCATTACGAGTCGGCAGTTGGCTCTGCATCTGTCAATCAGCAGAGGAAGTGTGGAAGCAATTCTCCGCACTCTAGGATATTCAAAAGTTTGTGCAAGGAGGGTCCCGCAGTGTCTAACGGGGTGTTACAAATCGCACATAAAAATCATTTGTCTTGGTTTGTTACATTTTGAAGCTGAGGGGGAGGGCTCCTTGTCTCTGATTGTGACAGGTGATGAAACCAGCATTCACCATTTTAGCCCGAAACAAATCAACGATCGATGGAATGACGCCACTCACACTCCTCGCAGAAGAAAAAATTCAAAGCAATTGCTTCCGCCGGTAAGGTCATGATCATCGTGTACTGGGTGTGTGAAGCATATGTCAACACATTAACAAAACTCAAGCCTCGCTTCCGGCGACTTCGGCGGCACAGCAACCCAGGAGATGTTTCGCTGCAACACGATAACGCTCGGCCCCACACGCATGGGTTGAACACATCGGTAAACATGGTTGGACAGTGTTACCCCAACGACCCTACAGCCCCGACCTAGTCCCCTTGGAATTCCACTTGTTTGGGACAGGACATCATGGCCTTGTTTCGCGCTGGAGGAAGGTCGTAGAACAGGATGGAGATTACATGGAAAAATACGGTGTGTAGATAAAACATCACTCTTTCATATGGGTACCTCTCTTTATGTTAAATAAAGAAATGATGAAAAAAAAGCAGTGCGTTACTTTCTGGGCAAACCTCATAGTATAACCGTGGAAATATACCCACTAACGTCCTTGTCATGTGTTATCGACAGTGTGAATATACTTCAACGCTCAGCTAGACGTATTTAACAGGGGTAAAATAGTAACTAGCTTCCTACCGGATCTGCAGCTCTTAGAACCTGCAGTGTCACATTGAAACGTCCCCTTAGAAAAATTTATGAATTACTGTGCTGGTTAACCCCTTAAGTTATTTGAACGTACTCAGACATTTCGCTCGTTACTTATTCTGATTAACACTAAACTGACACACAATATTTTTAGCGCAACGCAATCTGACTTTCAAAAATCCCTACAAAAGAATAGCCCTGACTAACATTAACCTATACCTTTCACAAATCACTTACCTCACAAAATCTTCGATACTCCAACTACTGCAATACAGGGAGCGCCACTACTGCCAGCCAAATAAAAGATTCTAACTACTGAAGTCACTAACTACTGATAGGCATAGTTAGCAAAAGAAAGATTTTTGATAGAGAACAAACAATGTATTTACCTTAATAGTGTTCAAAAGTCATAATATATATATATATATATATATATATATATATATATATATATATATATATATCAGTTCATGACATCCAGTCTTACATTTTTACTGTCTCTGTCCAGATCATCCGCTCTCAAAACTCCGCCATGTCACTCCCCACATCCACCACTGCTGGCGGTTCACCAACATCTGCGCAACGCTACGCGCTGTTGACATCCAGCTGCCCAACACTACAACAGCAAACAACAATGCAAACCAGCCACAGACTGCACACAGCACAGCCAGTGATTTTCATACAGATAGCTACGTGGCGTTACCAATAAGAAAACCTAAACAGCCTACTTGCAACATGCTGTGACGCACACCCCGTGTCCCGTTCATCTCGTAGGCCCCGTTTTGAATGCTAGAGCGCAAATACTCTCGTACGCTGTTGCTATCACCCCATACTGAAAGACTGGTGCACATCTTCTTCAACGCCGTCGGCCGCTGTGGCCGAGCGGTTCTAGGCGATTCAGTCCAGAACTACGCGCCTGCTGCAGTCGTAGGTTCGAATCTTGCCTCGGGCATGGATGTGTGTGATGTCCTTAGGTTAGTTAGGTTTAAATAGTTTCTAAGTCTAGGGGACTGATGACCTCAGCTGTTAAGTCCCATAGCGCTTAGAGCCATTTGAATCATTTTCTTCTTCAACACCGGAGTCCAGGTAATATTCAGTTTCACGCTCACCTTCCTTTGATTAAAATTACTGGGGTGTTTAGTAATCTCTACGGCCTATCTATAGGGCGTTCCGTAGTATCAACTTGTGGCTGTCAGTAGCTGAGTCATCAAATTGAATCCAGTGGTCCCGTGGTTGCAAAGTGCGTTCCGCAACAGCTGATCCGTTTCCCCTCTTCACAGTTGCCCTTGTGTACCTATAGCCGTCCTTCTGCAGTTCTTTCGGTACTACACGCCTCCTCAACCAGACGGTAGCGTGTAAATTCCCGCTTTTTCCAGAGATTTGCGAGTGTCCTTGGCCGACTTCAGGTGTTTCTGCACTTTCGGGTAGTTGTGTAGAGTGCAGCAAGATTCTGCTTCATCAAAACCTTACCTAATCGGTTAGTAATGTTTTTGATGAACGGCAACAAAACTTTGGACTTCAGAACACCTGTACCTCACTATAAATTTTTCCTTGTTGTCTTAAATCACTTTTTATCTGCGGACGTATTTTCATCCATGTGTGGATAATGGTCCGCGTGCGAGGCTGTGTAACCCAAGCTACCATCTTCTTTCTTGCAAACCGCATATCAAGGAATAGTAATCTGCCGTCTACCTCGTCTTCCAAAGTGAACTAAATCTTCGGATTAATCTCACTGAGACGTTCATGGAACGATATAGTTCCCTCCTTGCCATATCTCCACAAAACAACCGTATTGTTCACGTCCGTTCTGCGCATCTTCACTGTCTGACAGACAAGTAAAACACCCAGAAAAGGAGGAAGAAACGAAATGAAACTTCACAGGTTGAGAGGGTATACTACGTTAGCTTACTGACTACGAAATCAAATCAAATTTACAATTAACTTGGCAGAACGAGCCCGCTTATCAATCTGACGTTGTACTCCTATCTGGTCTTGATGCACGCACTGATTCGGCTGGGAATCCTCTCCTTAGGGAAGCTGGCCCACACTGTTTTAAGTGGTCCTTGATATTCTGTATACTGGCATTGGGACGGAATTGACGTCTGAGCTGATCCAACAAATTTTCTGTCACAGACAGATATGGGGATATTTCCTGCCACGGGAGTACCTCAAAACCAATCATACAGGTGATAGGTGATAGAGATGCGTCCTATGGAACGACGACCATTGTCCTGCTGAAAAATGGCAACACGATACTGTCACATGAGAGATAACATATGAGAATGAATGTTTCTGATCTACCGCTGGGCTGTCAAAATTCTTTCAATACCGGCCGTGACCTAAAGTCATATCCGATGGCTCCCCACATCATGAAGTCAGAAGTAACGCCGCTGTAGCTCTGTAAGACAATGAAAGGGACATCTCCACAGCTCGTCACCATACTTGCCAATGATCGACATGCGTGGCAGTGCAGAACCACGATTCATACTGAACACAATGGGCCGCCATTCATCAGCAGTCCATGCTTCCCGGTCAAACGCAGACACTTGTGTTGTGGCGTTAACAGCAGCGTAAGCATGGGACGGTAATTCCCTAGTCTGCCTGCTGCTATTCTTCTGTCAATTGTGCGAAGCCATACAGAATCTTGTAGCACTAAAAAAAAAAAGCACTCCGTCATCAGGCCGCAAGTGGGCCATCGGGACCATCCGACCGCCGTGTCATCCTCAGGTGAGAATGCGGATAGGAGGGGCGTGTGGTCAGCACACCGCTCTGCCGGTCGTTATGGTGGTTTTCTTTGACCGGAGCCGTTACTATTCGGTCGAGTAGCTCCTCAATTGGCATCACGAAGCTGAGAGCACCCCGAAAAATGGCAACAGCGCATGGCGGCCCGGACGGTCACCCATCCAAGTGCCGACCACGCCCAACAGCGGTTAACTTCGGTGATCTGACGGGAACCTGTGTATCCAATGCGGCTAGGCCGTTCCCCCATACAGAGTATTGTAGGGAGTCCATTAATTGTTGTCAGATGGGAGGCGGAGTTTTGAAGGGATTACTATTTGACTGGTGCACAATATAGCGCCCCTCCCTCGTGATGATCAGACATGATCGCCTGGCACCTTGACGGCGAGTTTGCACGACCTCGCAATCCCATGCATTACAGTATCAAAGCACTATCTCATACGAATGCCCCATGAATCTGGATATTGCGAGATTCGACCAGCTTGCCAAATGGAGAAACCCAATAACACCCCTTTCAAATCCTGCGAAGTGCTAATAACGCTGACTCAGATGAGTACGTGGCAACTCCGTGTCGTTTGCAGTGGTTCAAAATGTTCAAATATGTGTGAAATCTTATGGGACTTAACTGCTAAGGTCATCAGTCCCTAAGCTTACACACTACTTAACCTAAATTATCCTAAGGACAAACACACACACCCATGCCCGAGGGAGGACTCGAACCTCTGCCAGGACCAGCCGTCAGTGGTCATTCAACATCTGATGCTGTTCACACCCCTTATACAGGGTGTTCGGAAATTTCTAAGACAAACTTTAGGACATCTATAGTGGAGTAAGTACATAATATTTTCCGTGCTACAGCCGCTTGAAAACATCTTTGCTAGGTAGGTGTGCAACAGGATAATCATGAGGTTTGTCGTTTGACTTCTATCCTACCTCCCTGACCTCGTTCGAGCCTTATTCGCGTATATGTGTTACTGCAACAGGAGTATATGTCTGAAGAATACACTGACATGATCCTTCTGAATGGCGAAGCTCATGAAAGTCGAAGAGCTGCTCGTCGCCTTTATCAGAATCCTACTCTACAATGTTCGACTCCGTCACATACCCTTTTTGCCACAATTAAGCAGCGCCATCGTGAAAGGGTACCTTCACCGTCATCAGGCGTGACTGTGGTGCTCCAAGAAGACGCTGCACACCCACACTCTAAGAGACTGTAATCTATCACGTTGAAGAGAACACGACAACAAGTACAGGAACAATTTATTTGGCTATTAATGAGTAGAAATGTACTGGATGACGCCTGATCAATTACTCGTAAAAGTGGTCGCGTTAGTAATTTGTTTTCAAATGGTTTTAGCACAGAAACGGGACGTTTCCGGACATGTGTTCCAACCCAAAATATTGTCTACTCACTCCCCTCTATAAGTTTCAGAGGTCTGTAGAGGGAATTTCCAAACACACTGTATACTGTTTCAGGGCTGATAACAAGACTAAACACGAAAAATGGCTCTGAGCACTATGGGACTTAACATCTATGGTCATCAGTCCCCTAGAACTTTGAAAAGGGGAATCGAACCCGGGAACCCGGGCGTGGGAAGCGAGAACAGACTAAACACAAACAACTCTGGTGCACTCTGGTGGTCGTTCTACTGTCACCGAGAGTTGCATTTCTAAATAATTTGCACACCTACTGATGTTGTGTACATGTAAAACATTACACTGTAAGCCGAACATGTCTTTTGGGTGCTTCACTTCTGTTATCACGTAGTGTGTCCTCCCTTCATAGATACTCCTAATATTTGACGACGGCTAGAGATGGCGGTGTGAAAACTTAAAACGTGTTTGGCCTACTCTGCACTGTGTCACTGTGAAAGACGCCTGGAGGCAGCTGAGGACTGCTGTACTGCGGAGAAGTTATCAGGTACTTGTTACAGAGAGGAGTTGCTCTTCATTTTTTTTAACGCTGGTTATTTGCTTATCGGCGGCGGGCAAGTGGCTGCGGTGCGTGCGCGCCTTCTTTATGGGGCGGGCGCCGGCGCCCCGGATGGGCGAGGCGCGCAGCGGAGCCGCGCCGGGCGTCGCCGGGTCGATACTCGCCGCCGCCGCTCTGCGCCGAGCAGCAGCGCCGGCCCGCCCGCCGCCCACGCACCACGCACCACGCAGCTCGCAGCTCGCGCTGAGCCGCCCTCACTATGCACTCCGCAGGAGGCGCTCCCGAGCGCCCCACCCCACGCGGCACGTCAGGTCAATGTCCCGTTTGGCGCGGCTTCGTTCTGTGCGTCTTGCAGCAGTCGGCTATTGTTTGCTAGGCAGGCTTTAGCGTACGAGAAAGTGATGTCATTGAATGACTGAAGAAGGGTACAATATGACTTAGACAGAATTTCTGTTTGATCTGATTAATGGCAGCCGGATTTAAATTTGGAAAAATTGCAGTACTACCGGTGTGCCACTTGACACAGTCGTGCCTATTACATATCAAGTGTGATGCTGCTGTACGTCATGAAAAGGAACGAGCACGTAAAGTCGGTTGTAGGGAAGGCGAACTGTCGGTATTGGTTCACCAGCAAAATTGTAGGAAAGTAGCTCATTTACGGGAGGGGCGTTCCATAATAAATGCAACACTTTTTCTTCTCGGCCAATTTCGGTTGGAAAAAATGTGGAATTTGCTGTGGGAAATCGTGCCGGCCGGCAGCAAACAGCTGTGACTCTTGCAGTGTTGGAACGTGCGGACAGTCTCATTCGAGGTGAGCGCCGGATCGCAATCAAACACCCCGCTGCACAACTGGATGTCTCTGTTGGTCGTACTGACACGTACTTACATCAGCTGAGGTGCTCACAGTTCAAATGGTTCAAATGGCTCTAAGCACTATGGGACTTAGCATCTGAGGTCATCAGTCCCCTAGAACTTAGAACTACTTAAACCTAACTAACCAAAGGACACCACACCCAACCATGCCCGAGGCAGAATTCGAACCTGCGACCGTAGCAACCGCGTGGTTCCGGACTGAAGCACCTAGAACTGCTCGGCCACAGCGGCCGGCTGTGTTCAAAGTGTTGTGCACGCTGGATTGCTCGCTGCCTAAACAAGACCACAAAGAACAACGAAGGATCATCTGTGTGGAATTGCTTGCGCGTTACGAGCAGTACGTGAATGATGGGTAGGTTGCCATGCGGGAAAACAGGTCCTCCCAGTAGGCTGGCATAAGGCCGTCGCATTGAAGGCAGATTATTTTGAAAAATAGGTTTTTGTAGCCAAAAGAGTGGCGAAAAAAACGGTGTATTCGAATCCTGAATAAAACCAAGCCTCTCTAAAAAAAAAACAAAAAAAAAATGTCCTGCCACTCGTATGAAAGAGACAGCGAGCACAACTCCTGTGCAAGCCCATTCTTTTCGACACTTCACCTACCAGGTCGCGTGAACGGAAGACATAAAAGCAATTCTGAGGCGTGCTGCTAGATTTCTTACCGGTAGGTTCGAATAACACGCGATCTTTATCGAAATGCTCCATCGACTCAAAAATCAGAATCGCTGGAGGGAACAACTTGTTTTCACGAAACCCTGTTGACAAATAATAACAAACTAAAGACGGTCCGCCTTTATGCAAGAACGCAATTTTCGTTTGCTTTCATACGGAAACATGTTTCATCACAGTTATGGCATCGTCATTAGATTTTTTTGTAGGTTTAAATTACGTAGTTTCTTTACCTTTTTTACGTTATGTGTGCCCTGTGCCGGACAATAGAAATCAGTCGAAGAAGTGAATTAATACGCAATATAATCTGCAACATAGGGATTAAATTTTCGATGCGAATACATTTTAAAAAGCTATTTATTATAGGAAAAATCTTTTGCCTAACATTGCTGTGCCTGAATTGTCACGAGCTGTGCCATTTTTTTAATTTTTCTCTGAGACATGTTTCGTTGTTTAAGTATTTAAAATTGCTTATGGAAATCGGTAAATATTTTTCTGAAACTTTGGTACGAGGAACTGTTTGGCATGACTTGTTATTTTTTTATATTACGTAGCGTGTATTAACAGTGTTTACTTACGTTTTCTCTGCTCTTTGGTGATTTCTGGCTCTTGTTACGTTTCTGTGGCTTGCAAACACGGTTCAGTGCACAATTTCCTTTTTTGTAGCGTCCTTGACAGTGGTTTGTTTCCCTGTTTTGTTTTAGATCAGCAGCCGCGAAATTTCAGTTTGTTATGATGTGTTTTCATTTTGTTTGTGTATATGTCTGTGTTTGCGTTTGCTCACGATTTTGTGTGTGTGTGTATGTGAGTGTGTGTGTATTGTGGAGTACTGGTTGACCATTGATGTCTTATCCAACCGGAACTGAATCACAGTCTTTGTGGATTAACTGGAATATACCTGCTTTATTGATTTTTCTATGGTGGTGTTGGCTGTTTTTAATCTTTTCTGGCGTATATTCTTTGCCGTAAGACATTTTTCTCGTGATGGTGATATCTTCATCTTGTGTACTTTGTGTGTTCCCAGTCGTGTGGTTGTTACTGTTGTGTTGTGCTGTAATACTGCTCTGCATGTCTTCTATCACTTGTGCTTTCTGTTTTTTACACTTACAACCAGGAAACGACATAAATAGTCCGCAATACATCATGACATCCAGCAGAACGGATGTATAAGTAGCTTACTAGCCAAAATCTTAATCACCTTGAAAACATAATCTCTGACGAAATAATAAACACAGTACAAAATAATATATTGCTATCGCTATGTTGATGACATTATTTACTTGTTAGACATGGCCAGATATTACAGTTACATAGAGACATCGACGCCGCCCATCAAAAACTCTACTTCAGCTTTGAAATCGGTGTGGGGCGGCGGTGTGGTGGGTGGACTTCTGTGGCCTTTTGGGTTGTGAACCACTGAGGGCTACGTCGAGACGAAGCCTCTCCGTCGTTTCTAGGTCTCCGGTTTAATACATACATACAAATAATGGTAGACTTGGGCAGATTTAGACGTTAACAGCGCGGGGACGAGCCAGTGGCCGGCCGGAGTGGCCGAGCGGTTCTAGGCGCTACAGTCTGGAGCCGCGCGACCGCTACGGTTGCAGGTTCGAATCCTGCCTCGGGCATAGATGTGTGGGATGTCCTTAGGTTAGTTAGGATTAAGTAGTTCTAAGTTCTAAGGGACTGATGACCTCAGCAGTAAGTCCCATAGTGCTCAGAGCCATTTACGAGCCAGTGCCTGTTGTCGAAATACAGGCGCTGGCCAATACGCGCAACCTCAGCACTTAGGTCATGCTGTGGTTCATGCAACTACATCCCTCGTGCTGAGGCAATAACGGCGCTTTGAGACGATTCGTGGTACTGGGCAGGCCACCTGTGTGACTTCTGCTGCAAGTCCTGCTCTGGCGTGTATAAAATCTGGCCGTCCAACCAGGTTGGGTATGTAGCCACAGCTGGTTTTAGATATTGGCGACTGCTGTGTGTAGGCTTCCGCCGCGACAAAAGGCAGCCGTCTTCCGTCATCTGGACGGGATGGGCAGCCAGAGGTAGAGCCGCAGCCTGGATGGGCCGATGGCCAGCTAGCGTCTTCTCAGCCCCGACCCACTAGGGGTCCCTCCAGCATCAGACACTGCCCTCCAGACACTGGTCCGGCACTCTTAACACTAGCAATGCAGCTGTCTACCTCCGGGGCCACACATCTGCTCATTCCAAACACAGTTACTAGAGGAGAGCACCATATCCTGACATCATGAGATCTGACCGTTCGGGTTTTGTAAAACAGCTGACAGACCCCCTTTTATCTTACCCATACTTGACTGTGATAAGGCGTGCGTTGTGTTTTGTTTCAAAGCGGATTATCAGTAGGGGAGGAACGAGCTATCTGCGCTGCGCTTTGATTCCCTAAGTCAATAAAACGAAGGATGACTATTATCCTTAAGCACAGTAATCTCTGGTAAGCTTACTGAAATTCTCAAATCCAGGAAATTATTGATTATGTGTTTCGTGGTCAATTTAGACGCCTCTTGAATAATAAAATTGATAATGTTTCACTAATACACCCTGTCAGATGACTATTCTTTGAAAATCTTTCCGAGATTAACGGTTTATGTTATCATTTCAAGATTAAAGGTTTACATTACTTCTCGTAAAGTCGGTAACTCTGACGTTAAACATCACTTTCTTTTAGCGCCGTAAGGTAAACACATTTTCGTTTTGTAGTAACCATCGCTTTTGCTGATCTTCACACACATCTCAGCGTAAATAAGATGGAGTCATAAATTTCTTAGCTAATTAATTCTTTAACACCTATCTTCTTAGAAGACACAAAACTTTTTTTTTTTCGTAAAACCATACACAGATCACTGCTACGTAAGTATTTCATTGTAGATCTGCGATCAAGCGTAGCTCTCTCAGAACAGCCAACGTCGAACTCTGATATACAACGAAGCTAAGACCTTACATTTTCGTTTATAAAACATATATATTTACATCTATGTGATTACTCTGCAATTCACAAAAAAGTGCCTGGCAGAGGATTCAGTGAACCACCTTCAAGCGGTCTCCCTACTGTTCCACTCTCGAACGACACGCGGGAAAAACGAGCACTTAAATTTTTCAGTGGGAGCTCTGTCGATAGCACTTATTACTTCATGAGTATAAAGACCTAGTTGTGTTTCACATGAACGATATTTTCTGAATCCGTGCTGACTATGTGTCAAAAAATGTTCAAATGTGTGTGAAATCTCATGGGACTTAACTGCTAAGGTCATCAGTCCCTAAGCTTACACACTACTTAACCTAAATTATCCTAAGAAAAAACACACACACTCATGCCCGAGGGAGGACTCGAACCTCTGCCGGGACCAGCCGGACTATGTGTCAATAAATCGTTTACTTCGAGGTACTTCATAATGTTCGAACATACTATATGCAAACCGCAAATCGACGTTAGTGATATGGGCCTGTAATTCAGCGGATTACTCCTACTTCCGTTTTTGGGTATTAGTGTGACTTGTGCAATTTTCAAGTCTTTAGGTACGTATCTTTCTGTGAGCGAGCCGTTTTATATAATCCCCAAATATGTATCGGCATACTGTGAGAGGAACCTGACCTGTATACAATCTGGCCGGAGGCCTTGGCTTAAGTGATTTAAGCTGATTTGTTACAGCGACGATATCTACTTCTAAGTTTCTCATCTTGGCAGTTGTTTTTGATTAGAATTCAGGAATATTTACTTCGTATTCGTTGGTGAAGGAGTTTCGGAAAACCGTGTTCAATAACTGCTTTAGTGGCACTGCCATCAGTGACTTCACCGTTGTTATCGCGCAGTGAAGGTATTAATTGCGTCTTGTCACTTGTTTGCCTTAAGTATTACCAGAATCTCTTTGGGTTTTCTGCCAGATTCCGAGACAGAGTTTCGTTGTAGAAATTATTAAAAGCATCTCGCATTGAAGTACGCGTTATATTTTGAACTTCTGCAAAACTTTGGCAGCTTGGGGATTTTGCGTTCTTTCAAATTTGGCATTCGTTTTTCGCTGCTTCTGCAACATAATTTCATTGTTAAAAACATAGGCCACAGCATCTAAAGGGAGCTTGCGGCATCTTCTTCCTGCGCACGGTCGTCGGCTCTCTGGCGTCTGGCGACTTCAATACACCAGCGCAGGTGGAAGATTGTAAGTTAAATAAACACTACAGACACACATATCAGAGACTTTAGTTATCAGCAATATATTCTCCTTCACTGTTTACAACAGTAAACTTTTGCCGGCCGGAGTGACCGAGCGGTTCTAGGCGCTACAGTCCGGAACCGCGCGACCGCTACGGTCGCAGGTTCGAATCCTGCCTCGGGCATGGATGAGTGTGATGTCCTTAGGTTAGTTAGGTTTAAGTAGTTCTAAGTTCTAGGTGCCTGATGACCTCAGAAGTTAAGTCCCATAGTGCTCAGAGCCATTTTTTTTAGATAACTTTTCGATTCCGCTAGTGTAGAAAACTACATCTCCATCTACATCTAAATGGATTCTCCGCAAATCGAAGGCCAAGTGCCTGGAAGAGGATTCACCGAACCACCTTCACAATAATTCTCTATTATTACAACCTCGAACAGCGCGCGCAAAAAAACGAACATCTATATCTTCCCGTGCGAGGTCTGACTCACATATTTTATTATGATGATTGTTTCTCCCTATGTAGGTCGGCGTCAACAAAATATTTTCGCATTCGGAGGAGAAAGTTGGTGATTGAAATTTTGTGAGAAGATTCCGTAGCGACGAAAAACGCCTTTGTTTTATTGTTGTCCGCCGCAAATTCTGTACCATGTCCGTGATACTTTCTCCCCTATTTCGGACTAATACAAATCGTGCTGCTCTTCTTTGAACTTTCTCGATGTACTCCGTTAATCCTGTCTGGTAAAAATCCCAGACCGCACAGCAGTACTTCAGAGAAGGACTGATAAGCATAGTGTTGGCAGTCACTTTTTTAGGTGTTCTGCCAATAAAACACAGGCTTTGGTTTGCCCTCTCTACAACATTTTCTACGTGTTCTTTCACAACGTTTTGAGGCGCAAAACTCGCAGAAGCATGTTCGGAGCTCATTTTAATCCGAAAAGGAAGTTTCATGAAGGCTGTTCGACAGAGAGTGGAGAAGATGAAAATCTGAGCACACAGGATCAGGTGAATAAGTTGGGTGCGGAACGACTTCCCAACCCAGCTCCTGAACAGTGTTTTTGTCAGTCTAGCAGAATACGGGCGGGAGTTATCGTGGAGTAGAATCACTTCAGGCAGTCTACCTGGTCGTTGTCTCAGTTACTGACAATAAATGTCTGCAATGATGGTTACACCTCGGGGAAGCAATTCCTGGTATACCACACCGTCGCTGTTCCCCTGTGTGGGTAACATTACCTTTTGTGGATGCGCGCAGGTCTTTTTACGGGAAACTGCTGCTTTGTTTGGGCTCAACCGTTCCTTTCCTATCCTTAATTCAGCATAAAAACACCATTTCTTGTCACCGGTAACAATTCAGTGTAGGAATGATCACTGTTGTTCGCGAGCCAATAGATGACGAGCAAGTAGTGGTGCACATATGGCCACCTGCTGCTTTTTGTGATTTTGGCGTAGAGCATGCGGTACCCATACACCCCATTTTTGAACCTTTCCCACTGCATAAAAATGTCGCACGATGGTGGAGTGATCACAATTCATCACATTTGCCAGTCCTCGAGTGCACTGACCTGGATCATTGTGGATTAACGTTTTAAACGATATTCATACAACCCCGAAGCAACGGCCTTGTCACATTGGTCGCTCCGGATTCCACCCGATCACGGAAGTTAAGCAACGTTGGGGCTGGCTAGTGTGTGGATGGGTGACTATCTGGGGAAAATCAGGTGCCGTCGGTTTCCAGGAGACACAAACGGCCGAAGTGGCGTCCAATTGAACGACTTGCCCACGGCCGTAGTGCCGCTCACTATTTATTTATTGCTTATCAAATCCCGAAGAAATTCCTGAATGTAGAGTGTCACTAATGATAAACCAATCCTCCTTAAAACGAGCAAACCTTTTTCTTGTCTCGTCCCGTCCAATGGCATTATCCTTATACACGGCGCAAACGTTTCTGGCTACCTCCGCTGCTGTCACCCCTCTGTTGCACTCAGACAGAGGATATGTCGCAAATGCTCTGGTTTCTCCATTTGGCACTCCATTCTCTAGTGTTCACATCGCCACTCACTCACTCTCTCCAAATGACAAAATATGCAAACTCAAACAGCAGCAGTGATCTACAAATAAAAAAAAAAAAATCTGTAAATAAACCCGTAGCAACCGGAATACCAACATGCGAAACAAAAACTCTAGGAGCTTATGCACCAACATAACAGATCGCCGAGCTGGTCTCTATTTTTTAGAAGGGAATTGGGATCAAGGGGAAGTTTTTCGAAAGAATAATTTTAAGAAAAAAAGTGTGAACTAAAGATATGCGAAGTATGTTACAAGGTGCTATGTTTCAGAGATACGGATCTCTGCCACTGAATTATTGGCTATCCACTTCTACTTTGTAGCATTAACATTATTACAGCAAATAAAACTCATATCTGATACTACGTCCTTTGTTAAACGCTGCCGTTTCCGCAAGGATAATTCTCTGTCGTCAAGCATCTGCCAACAGACCTACGTTATTGAAACAAGAGTCTTAGAATGACTGAAAATCATTGAAACAAGAAGTAATACTGCCACATTTGGGAGGGTATTAACTTATTTGCCATTTGGTTCAACTGCCCACGTTAAACTGAGTTACAAATTTAAGAACAAAGTATTTCTTTCATGGTATTACTTTTAATTTTAATTGCTTTCATTAACTTTATTGCTCATTTGATTCAATAATGTAGTACCGATTGCCGGCCGCGGTGGCCGTGCGGTTATAGGCGCTACAGTCCGGAACCGCGGGACTACTACGGTCGCAGGTTCGAATCCTGCCTCGGGCATGGATGTGTGTGAAGACCTTAGGTTAGTTAGGTTTAAGTAGTTCTAAGTTCTAGGGGACTTATGACCTAAGATGTTAAGTCCCATAGTGCTCAGAGCCATTTGAACCAATTTGTAGTACCGATTATTCGAATTCATGTCCGTCTATTATGCAAACAACTTTACTTTTTAATACTCAGACGTGTTTTTGCACATAAGTGTGTACTTTTATTCAGGTCTGTAAAATGCAAAGATGTTTTAAGTGATGACTACTGTAAAGTAAATTAGTGCTAAAATTTGTGTGATTATTACCTTATCCTCTAGAATGTTAGTCTCTGCAGGCCTCTTCTTACTCTATTCTATAGCTTGTTACCTGGAGACAACTGTATTGCTATAAGGTTGGTTGGTGACTTGACAAATCATTTTATCTGTAATCTTACTTTCGATGTGACGAAATGTTTCGCGTCTATATTTCGTGATTACTTCCGCTGTCATATTTCGCTATTACTTACAGCTATTTTCGTGTTACCTGTTCTTGCCTGCGAGCTCGTTATTTGTCGAAAAACAGACAGATACACAGTACATATTTTTCTGAACTACACTCGCATGTTACAGCTTCCAATCTCACGAAACACATGGTTTATTTGGCCTCTGTGTACTTGTTCCCTGCTGGTGTTCACTTGTTTTCATCCTATCTCTCGTTTAAAAGAAATTTATCGTCTTATGTGTTTTTATAGAATTTTAATGTGTCAAATAGAGTTCCATTGCATAGCGTAGTCGATTATAATCTGTTTTTCCTTCTCCTATAGCCTTCTATAAAGTTCTGATACAGGCTATGACTGATTTTATTATCTTTTGTAGGTACTTTATATGCGTGGTGTTTTGGTTATTACGACCTCACCAAATGTGCTATATGAGCTATCACTTTTTAGGATTGTGAGGTGTTCGAAATATCTTGTTTTCATATTTCTTGCAGAGTTCAGTTCTTTGGAACATTTTTCAGACCTTCGCCTCTATCCAGCCCTGTAACAGAAGTGTAATACATGTTCTTATTATGTTTTCAAATGATGGCATTCACTTTTTGTGTGCTGTAATCTACTTCTGAAATTACTAAACTTACCCCGGCAAAGTAAGGGTTTTCCAAATATGAGAAACTGTTCCAAGGTACAACATGACCGTGTACCTAGAAACAAACACTCTATTGAAATTTAGAAAGCCTTGCAACAGCCGCGCGGGATTAGCCGAGCAGTCTGGGGCGCTGCAGTCATGGTCCTTGCTGCTGGTCCCGGTGGAGATTCGAGTCCTCCATCGGGCATGGGGGTGAGTGTTTGTCCTTAGGATAATTTAGGTTAAGTAGTGTGTAAGCTTAGGGACTGATGACCTTAGCAGTTAAGTTCCATAAGATTTCACACACATTTGAACATTTTTAGCGTTGCAACTGAGAAAATATTGTCAATGCTGTATTTAATAGCCTATCTGTTATATGGGACGTATATCGGTAGAATTTATGTACATGTACAGAGAAACAAATGACTACAATTTCAGAAAAATTTGATGATATATTCAAGAGAAAGAGCTCTACACATTGAGCAAGCCAGTAACGCGGTGATCCACCCCTGGCTCTTATGCAAGGAGATTTTCGGCTTGGCATTGATTGACAGAGTTGCTGGATGTCCTCTTGAGGGACGTCATTCCAAATTTTGTCAAACTAGTGCGTTACATCGGCAGAGCCCCGCGCTCCTTAGAGGACCCTGCCTATAATGCTCCAAACGTTCTCAGTCAGAGATAGGTCCGGCAAACTTGCTGGCCAAGGCAGGGGTTAGCAAGCACGGAGACGAGCTGTACAAACTCTCGCCGTGTATGAGCGGGCATTATCGTGATGAAATGTAAGCCCAGGACGACTTGCCATGAAAGGCAACAAAACAGGGCGTAGAATATAGTCGACGTACCGCTGTGCTACAAGGGTGCCGCTGATGACAACCAAAGCGATCCTGTTCTGAAATGAAATGGCACCCTAGACTATCACTCCTGGTTGTTGGACAGCACGGCGGCCGAGAGTTTGGTTGGTATCTCACTACTGTTTGGGGCGTCTCCTGCCACATCTTCTCTGGTCATAGGGGCTCAGTTGGAAGCGACACTCATCACTGAAGACAATTCTACTCCACTAAATGAGATTCCAGGCCGAATGTGCCCGATACCACTGCAAACGTGCTTAATGGTATAAACGTGCTTATTGGTATACAGATGTCAATGTGACTTCAACCCCCTTTCTGTGAGCATCCTATTAATTCTCCTTGAGGTCACTGAAGAACGAGACGGATCGATGATAACGATGAATCTGAGGTTCTGAGTGCCTCTCTGACGACTGCTCGGTCTTCATGTTCTGTCGTCTCTCTAGGTCTAACTCTTTCTTCTTAACGCTGTGTACAGCTAAGGTTCCCCCATTTCCACTTATATCGTCAAATAGTGGCATCGCACTTATACAAATGTCGATCGATTCGCCGATTCTCCAACCGCCTTCTTTGAGCCCAGCTACATGTCCTCTCTCAAATACTAACATCTGCGTATGTTGTTCACGCGCCTGTCCACGAGTCATAGTTGCTGTCCAACTGAGTACAGGGAATGAAATTTACAAAGCCTTTACGCCCTGGTATCTACAAGTCACTTGTTTACTATCCTTGCCAGCCGGCCGCAGTGGCCGAGCGGTTCTAGGCGCTACAGTCTGGAACCGCGTGACCGCTACGGTCGCAGGCTCGAATCCTGCCTCGGGCATGGGTGTGTGTGATGTCCTTAGGTTATTTAGGTTTAAGTAGCTCTAAGTTCTAGGGGACTGATGACCAAAGGAGTTAAGTCCCATAGTGCTCAGAGCCATTTGAACCATTTTTATCCTTGCCAGCTGCGTCGTGGAACTGCGCTGCAGCGTCACACATTCATCCTCTGGCCGCCAAATATCACAAATTTGCCTTTTCCTTCGGTGCGAGTATAAATATCAATATGTGACCAACTATCACTACTTCGCGATGCGTTGTTTTTTGTGTCTTAGAGTGTACCGTCAAAAATGAACTACACCTTAAATTCATTTTGAAATAGAAGCTATTGGAAAATAATACAAATGTTTGTCTTCAAGACATGAAAAACTGTTAAGAAATAAAGTGACTTCAGTCGCAAATATCGCATATTGTATAGTAAAAGAGCTTCTTTTATTTCAAGGTGCAAGACCACTACACGACCGCCGAAGTGTGGCTTAAACTTCCACAAGTTGTATAACTTGTTTTCAAAATATATAGAATTCTATTTGCCACAAAATTCTGTAACTGCAGAATTAACAATATTTTCGAAATAGCCTTACTATATTACACGGCGCTTAAATATATAAAACTCAAAATATTTAGAAATGTTGCACAAGTACAAAAACAACAGAAATTGCTGTTTACAACGGTCTGTAGAGCGTATTCCTTCATGTGATTGTAGAAATCTTTCACTATATTGAAACATCGACCAGGAAACCTCATGTGTTCCTCTCTAGGGGTTACTTTCAAGGTAGGCCTACAACATTCTCCCCTACTGACTAATGCAAGTTACATATCAGGTGGTATGTGCCTGAGCTGTTTGGTTGGTTTGTCTGTGCATCTGTGTTCTGTAATTTGTTAGGACGAAAACACATTTATTTTCTGAGGTTCTAAGCTTTAACTTGTTGGTGTAATTCAGTAAAAATATTTACCTTTTTTGTGTATATTTCTACAGCAATAAACATGCAGATAGAAACTGGAAGCACGAGAAAAACTCTGAGTAATCGTCAAATATGGCTAGGAAATATTTGGTTTGCAGATAAAATAATTTATCATATCACCAACAAACCTCACAAGAACATCATTTCGCAGATGGCAAGTTGTAGAACGGTGTGAGGAAAGCGCTACAGCATTGGTTCCGAACTTCTCTTAAACCTTTACCCCTGAGTGCAGTCAGACATTACTTAGTCCCCGCCCTCCTTCCCCTGCTGTCTGCTGCTCCACCCTCCCCCATGTTATTAGAAACTTTAGCAGCTAATTAAGCTGTAGAATGAAAGATTTTTCTTGGAACACGTTTATTTTTAAAAATGAAAATAGGTGAACGATATTTAGTTTGTGTACGTGTGTGTGTGGAAGGGGAGGGGGGGTTGAGGGTGTTAGAATGAATGCCGAGGGAAATCTTGGTGCATCGCAAGTGCTACCCACAACTCTTCCTCCATTGCGGCACTTGTTTGACTTGCACACTGCAACTCCCTTTAAAACAACCAAGTTAAAATGTGTGCTCCATATATACAGTTCGTAAATCGCATGATTGCTGCACTCATTACTTATGAAGTGGCATCAAACGGAACACTTCAGGCTGTTAATGCTTTGTGTCTGACCGTAGCCATTAATAGCAATGGTAGTAATAATAATAATAGTAATAATAGTAATATGATATGAGAAAAAGGCGCCTTAAATTCTACGGACATTTAGATAGACTCCCTGAAACAAGACTCACCAAGAAAATTCTAGAACACATCAAGACACTTAAAGTCTCGACACCCTGGATGGAAGGAGTCCGAAAAGACCTACAAGCAATTGGCACCACAAACACCACAGACAGAAGCACCTTCCGAAAACACATAGACAATTGGGAAGTAAAGTCAGAAGCGCTAAAACAGCGGACCAAACAAGAATGGTCTGAGGAGAGAAAAGAGGCCCTCTCCAAGAGAATGAAGGAGTACTGGAAGGACAAGAAGAACAAGCCTTCAAAGTCATAAGCTTAACGATTTCCTTTTAGAGAAAATCCGCCAACAATAATAATAATAATAGTAGTAATACTACAGTAGCCCTTACGTAGTTACTGCAGTGTCGCGCTGTCAATTAATTCATTTATCTGTTTCGAAGTGAGTAATGGACTACTGCAGGTACTATGTACAGCTTGGAGAAGACAGTTTCTTGATAGAATTAGCATTTATTGGGTATATGTCCCACTTTTATCGTCAGCAATGTATGGGACGAAGCACAACGAATGCGTCTAGTGGGTGGAATATATATGAGGAACCTGTAACCTTCACCACACTGAGAAAAAGAAGTTACTGGTAGCTTATAATATAAACATTATAGCCTTACAAAACTGTGATAATAGTAATGATCTTGTAAACAATTTAGTTACTCGACTGAAAGAGAATCGAATCGTTTGGTTTTTACTCTTTAGAAAAATTCATTTTACAATCAGGTTGGGAACCACTGCTCTACAGAGTCTAACACTCTGGAGAATAAGGTGAGAATCACGTAAGCATTACGTGTTTGAGGATTAATTTTCGTTAATTATTGATTAAAACGGGTTTGCAGTTTAACAGGCCCGGATAATAGCATCCACTGATATTACAGAAATGTGACGAAACATATTAGGGTATTAAAAAGAATAGGTGTTTGCGAGGTGAACGGTGCGGAAGTCCCACAATTTAATCTGCACGCACTGCTGCTATTGCAGATTCAATACCAAACGATGATAAATGTTCTTATGTTTGAGGGCTGCCTGAAAACGAGACACACATCTTCTAAAATCTGTGAATAGCTATCGATAATGATAAGTGTCTGAGGTAGAGTTTTGTTTACTGCCATGTACGAAATCGTTTCGTTCTCTTATATAGTGGAGTCTCGTTTATCCAGTTTTGGTTGCATCGTGATCGTTTGGATAATCCTATAATATAGCAAACTGGAAAAAAAGGGGACGATATGGGTTAAATGCTGTAAACACGCAAATGATATTTCACTTAAAGAGACTAGTCACACATTGTTTTCATGCAAATGTTTATCAGATTTTGAAAAAGTAATTGGCCGGCCGGAGTGGCCGTGCGGTTCTAGGCGCTACAGTCTGGAACAGAGCGACCGCTACGGTCGCAGGTTCGAATCCTGCCTCGGGCATGGATGTGTGTGGTGTCCTTAGGTTAGTTAGGTTTAATTAGTTCTAAGTTCTAGGCGACTGATGACCTCAGAAGTTAAGTCGCATAGTGCTCAGAGCCATTTGAACCATTTTTGAAAGAGTAATTAATTTTATACATTCAAACAATCAGTAAGTTTCTTTGAGCCAGGTTCGTACGTAGTTTACGTGTAATACGAGGAAGCAGGTGTTTCGTCAGTGTTAGTAGGCCCGAAGTTATTTTTGCATGGCGTTCCAAATAAATCATTAGTTTGCCCAGTTGCATCGTTGCCTCTGTATGTTAAAAGGTGTCGCTGTAGAGAAATTAAACATTCTCTGCTCAGGGAAGCCACATAAAAGGTGTCCGTCCCATATATCTCAATTCTGAACCTGTATCATTTATCGCACCTACCGTTTTGCCATATGTAATGTTCTTGTTTGCAGCTACGACAATACTTATGGGAGTAGGCAGGCCCCCTCTATAAACTAACAGCATTATCGTGCAATGTCGTGCGAAATATTTGAGAAAGTGTGGTCCATTTAAATTTAATTCAAAGTGCAACGGAATTATGAACTTCTCCATACATTTTTCAGACAGTGGTCACTGTAGCCAGGGAATTTAGAGAGCATGTTGATGAATGGTGAAGTCAGCGGGGTGTGGAGGGCGGAGAGAAATGGAAAATGAAATACTCTCCATTTAATTTGACACTTATTATTATAATCTCCGTGATTAATGACATGAATAAGAGTTGAAAACAAGTAATAATACTATGAATTATAAACAGAAGGACAAGTGAAAGACAACACTGATGTTCCCAGAACAAAACTAAGCTAATGGACATTTGACTCGGCAAATCCCAGGGGAGGTTTATGTGAAAGGGAAAAGACTACCATCTCACGAATCATGCATGAAGACGCCCAGCCGTGGCGAGCGCACACGGTTGCTCGTATGTGACTAGAGCGGCATAAGAAGTCGAAGTTGACTCGTCACTGGTGGGCCCTCAGTCACTTAGTCAATACGTATGACAGGTCGTAACAGCTTAACACGACGCGCCTGCACACGCCTATCAATTCGCATGCCTCACTTGCTTGTGCTGCGAAACCTTACAACAAGTCATCACTCGGAGGAAGGCAGCTGCATGCTGTACCAGGGCGAGGAGAAGACGCCTGTTCTCTCACCCAAGATCAAAGACAAAAAGTTCTCTCCAAAAATCGAAGACTAAATGTCCTCTCTCCAAAGCTCCAAGACAGAACTGAATACGAAATCTCACTCCAAGCCCGTTTTCAGAAAAACTGTCGTCTGCCAATCAGAGGACTTTGTTAACAGTTATGTAATGGCAATAAATGTCACAAACTGTTTAATTCTCCTCGTAAGCAGGATTTTTTTAAATAAGTTAACCTCATTAATATTCAGAAGTTGGTGTTCAATCTCCTATTCTGTCCTACTCTTTAGGAAGAGCCAATGAATTCCCTTCGTGGTATTTTTGGAGATATGGTCTGGCACCTGAAATCAGCGCCACTTCTTATCCAGATATTAAGTGTGGCTCTCTCGCGATTCGAGGAGACACTGCTATCGGGTGGCTGTTCCGCACACTATCGCTTTTCGTGCAGGACCCTCGTCGACGGAACAAACAGATTCGGCTAAACTATATCTTGAGTGAAGCAGTCCTCCTCGGTAGGGGGAGGGGGGAGGGAGGAAGAGGTAAGACGCCACGGTCGAAGTCTCTCGCCACGTTTCGTTGCTCAGGCGCTTCATCTGGAGCCGTCCACTGCTCACGGAAGGACTTCACTCGCTAAGTACCTCACATGGCGTTGGACTTCATTTTTTTTAAGCAGAGGACCAGCGGCACACTCCTTTGGCTCCGTAACCCCTGCCTTTCAGCTTCTTCCTACTGCGGCTCACCAAGATGTAACTAAAAAAACAGCATTCGAACAGGCTTTGAAGGCCCCAACGGTTCTGACCGGCTGCCGTGTCATCCGTAGCCCTTAGGCGTCACCAGATGTGAATAAGGAGGGTCAGGACACCGCACTCTCAGCGACTGTCAGGTTTCGTGACCGGTGTCGCTACTTCTCAATCAAGCAGCTTCAGCTTCTCACCTGGCCTCACAAGGGCTGAGTGCACCCCACTTGCCAACTGCACTTGGAAGACCCAGACGGTGACCCATCAAAGTTCTAGCCTTGCTAGCCAACCCCAACAGCGCTTAGATTCGGTAATCTGACGTGAACCCGTGTTATCACTGCGGCAAGGCCATTGGAAAGTTTTAGCTCATTGTTGTTGTGGTCTTCAGTCCAGAGATTGGTTTGATGCAGCTCTCCATGATACTCTATCCTGTGCAAGCTTCTTCATCTCCCAGTACCTACTGCAACCTACATCCTTCTGAATCTGTGTAGTGTATTCATCTCTTGGTCTCCCTCTACGATTTTTACCCTCCACGCTGCCCTACAATACTAAATTGGTAATCCTTGATGCCTCAGAATATGTCCTACCAACCGATCCCTTCTTCTAGTCAAGTTGTGCCACAAACTCCTCTTCTCCCCAATTCTGTTCAATACCTCCTCATTAGTTATGTGATCTACCCATCTAATCATCAGCATTTTCTGTAGCACCACATTTCGTAAGCTTCTATTCTCTTCTTGTCCAAACTATTTATAGTCCATGTTTCACTTCCATACATGGCTACACTCCACTTAGATCTATACTCGATGTTAACAAATTTCTCTTCTTCAGAAACGCTATTCTTGCCATTGCCAGTCTACATTTTATATCCTCTCTACTTCGACCATAATGAGTTATTTTGCTCCCCAAATAGCAAAACTCATTTACTACTTTAAGCGTCTCATTTCCTAATCTAATTCCCGCAGCATCACCCGATTTAATTCGACTACATTCCATTATCCTCGTTTTGCTTTTGTTGATGTTCATCTTATATCCTCCTTTCAAGACACTGTCCATTCCGTTCAGCTGTTCTTCCAGGTCCTTTGTTGTCTCTGACAGAATTACAATGTCATCGGCGAACCTCAAAGTTTTTATTTCTTCTCCAAGGATTTTAATTCCTGCTCCGAATTTTTCTTTTGTTTCCATTACTGCTTGCTCAATATACAGATTGAATAACATCGGGGAGAGGCTACAACCCTGTCTCGCTCCTTTCTCGACCACTGCTTCCCTTTCATGCCCCTCGACTCTTGTAACTGCCATCTGGTTTCTGTACAAATTGTAAATAGCTCATGTACCTACAAAATATGAGAATGCAAAAGTTATTATGCAGAATAAGAAATTAATGTCAGAGAAGAACGACTTGATCTTTGCAGTCACTTTTCGTACCCATGATTAGTATTAAATGATTATCAATCACTAGCAAAAGACGACTCAGGTGCTGATCAGTCGAATTAATCGTTATAAAAATATGAGGAGTGTCAATCCATCCAATAGAATGATGCGTTTCAATGTGTCATAATGTCTCCAGATTCAGTGTCAAATTCGTCAGCTAATCCATCACCACCATAATCATTGTTTGAACAGTAACAAAAGACGATAATCTCCGCAAAAGGAGTCACACAGAAGACAGCCATCGTCATTGTCACTTCGTAGCCAGTCATTTACGTCTATACCACTCGTTTTCTGTGCACACCAAATACTGCAGCAATGTTTTCAATAATTGTCCTTTATCCGTTCCGTGCAATGTATCGAAATTATGTCCATAGGCGCAACCACTTTCTTTCTCTCTGATGTCATTTTACACTCGCAACAAACGGGGGCATGCAGTACTATAACGCTGAACGCCAACTTTTTAACTGACACCTTACCAGGCTCTGTGTATGACGGTTGGCTTAATTTAAATTTAATGTTTCTCTTCGCAGTTTTTTGTCACTATTATGTCTAGAGTATGAAGTGTATATTTACCGTGAAAACTAAAATAAAAACGAACTCGCTGAACCGGAGATCCCGACTAATGAGGGTTCCATTGTATTATATTGTATTCGAATCAAAAGAACAAGAGAAAGTTAATAGAATGAAGAAAAGAATATTTAAATCTTAAGTTGCGTATTACAATAGCACTATTCTTCAGCGCAATGGTGGCCAGCGGTGAGGAGTAGAATAGAAAATCGAATCTAAATAATTGTGCACCATTAAGTTCATATCAACTTCGCCTAGAAACTTTACCATATTGCATGTTTGGAGACTCCATGACTACGTGCTAGAGTTGGCGTGTACGTACTCTTGTGGTTACATTCTCCCCAACATGTCAAATAGGCCAAGTGAGCATCATTATCGAGAGTGCTCGCCAAAGTAAGCTCCTCCTTACACTCTAGGCCATCGTGGGCGTAGATGTAACAAGACAGGCTTTGTGTGATCGTTCTACACGGGCAGTTAGTGTCTTCCGTATCAGACTGGTGACGAAAGCTCTATCTTGTTTTCATTACTCTACTTGTATTCCTTCTTTCTACTTCTCCTTTCTCTTTTTAGCTTTAGTTTCATGTGGAACTCCTGTTTCTCATGAACGACTGTTGTATTATTTGTAACGGATTTCATTACTCAGTATCTTCCTGAAGATTAACATATACTTGTTGCAGAGCGAATTGTATTAAGCCACAATTGCAGACGCTAGGATACCCACGAGTGACTGACATATAATACTAATTTCAGGAAAAAAAGAGTTAAAATACAGCACGGTGTATACTACCTTAGGAAATCCATTTACCTCACTTTTTACAAGTATCTGACGATGATTTGATGACTGAAAGTGGAGAATCTCCCACGAGTCAAATTTAATATTTGTGAGAAGAACGAAAAAACAACATATCTCTTTTTGTACTTACTTGTATCAAAAATATTGAGAAGGTTTTCTGATGTTACAGAATTATGATGTTCATCTCATCACTAGAAAAAAAAGACAAATTAGAAAGTAAGATCGTACATGCCTGCATTGACAACAACGTTTCACCAGCGTCTTTATAACAAAAGAATTCAGATATATGCACTAGAATTACATGAAGTAGGTTAATAGCTTTAGCTGCCTCAACTATCTTACGCAAATTTTGCAGAACCGAGACACTTGCGCATGACACTTGCACCCTCTCTGGGGAGTACTTCTTAGCACAAAGACCATGGTACCATCTAGTAATGAATCTTTGAAACATTTTCTTCGTGATTTGACTCTTAGTGTAAGTCTAGGGACATGCAACCGGGTACCAAGAACACTGTAAGGCTGAAAACGCGGTTTAGAAAAAGATGGTACTTGGAATCGTTTCCATTTCCATTCCTCATTTGATTTTTTATCAGTTTTTGTTAATGAAATTACAAGCCCTCTTTCCGTTAATTTTCAAGTTTTCAAAAAAAAAGTCATGTCATTAAATGTGGCAGAAGTAATCTATCGAAAGACAATAAAACATTCTTTCACACCCATAACAATAACGGAGTAGTATAGCAGGAGACATACGATACAGTGCCAAGAAAGTGCCTCTTTCCGGCTTCCAGTTATCCTTTTGATGCTTATTTACCAACCATCAGTGTAAAAATGGTCTCACCAGATGGACCCAAGAGAGTCCCTGAGCCAATCATACTTTATGACCACGACAGCAGCGGCGATACGTAGAAAAGTTCTCTGATGTCTACGAATTTAGATATTTTTCTAATGTGCAGTATTTGCGATGTAGTGTAGTTCATTCGTAACCGACAAACAGCTTTATTTCAATGCCTTATTTGTAATTAAACTCACTCGTTCTGAAAAATCTTGTTTTGATTGGATTAAAAATTATGTCACAGTTGAAAAATTGTTTGCACTGGAGCCGCTTGCTTTATTAATCAGTATAGGTGTTACAGTAGAGCTTCAATACTTTCCATCGGTGGGTGAGTGAGAGAGAGAGAGAGAGAGAGAGAGAGAGAGAGAGAGAGAGAGATATAGTGTAAACATTGGAAATAATTCAATTTAAGGCAACATACATTTGATCTTTCTAGGTGAGTCAGGAATAACACAGAAGCACCTATGAACAAGGAAAAGTGTGACGATATAGATCTCAGTGCACCATAGGCTTGTGAGTCGCAAAGTTTTACTCCTTTGTGTCTCCCTTTAGCCATAACTTCAGTAAAATGTCCACACTGTGCCCTGTGTTTTAAGATGAACTTTCCTATTGTCTCAAGATATGAAAATAATACGGCATACATTCGCTAGAAAATAGTATTAACATATTACAAAACCAATAGTGAAAATAAAGAACGACTATTTGTGACAGAAGTGGAATTACAATACCCGTAGTCCCAATTACGTTAGAATGCTCAAACATGCATTAACGGCTGAAATCTGAAACTGTGGGGGCAGTAAACTTCCGCGTAATACTACACAACACCTGAAACACGGAAAAATCGTGTCAGCAGTTTGGTCCCATAAGATCTTATCACAAATTTCCAATTTTCTCAAGTGAGTGTCTCATCTCTGGCCTTTTCATGCATGTCTCGACAGATTGATGTTTGAAGCAACACCTAGTCTGAAAGATAACAACGCAGGGCGCCACGCTTTTGCACCATTACAAAGGAAGACTGTTGGCATCTTGGAGCCAAGCTTCGAATATCTGCGTCGCAATTGGAGAAAAGACGGTATTTTAAAAAAACTGGCTCTTTACTTTTGTTGTGCAGAGTCGTTTAACGCAGCTCTCCTGTTCATCTCTGATTATCTATTGCAACCAGCACACACTTCAAGTTGCTTGCTACACTCAAGCCTTCGTATCCCTTTACAGTGTAACTGCCCCCCCCCCCCCCCCCCTATCCACAAGAGTACTTAAATTTGTTGCCAAATTAACCAATCCTCGCAGCATCAGGGAATCTCGTATCATCCAATTTCCACTTTTTATCAAGAAGGGACAGCATAAAGCATCAAGGAATAACTTCCACGGTACTAGAGGGAGCTGCAGAGGGTAAAAACTGTAGGAGAAGAGAGAGATTGGAATATTTAAGCCAACTAATCGACTGTGTAGCGTGCAAGTGCTGCTCTGAGAAAAAAAATAAAAGGACCATGGGACCAAACAGCTGAGGTCATCGGACCCTAGGCTTACACACTACTTAATCTAACTAAAAACTAACTACGCTAAGGACGACACACACATCCATGCCCGAGGGAGGACTCGAACTTCCGACAGGGGGAGCCGCTCGAACCGTGACAAGTCACCTAGACAGCACGGCTATCCCGCGCCGCGCTGCTCTGAGATAAAGTTAGCCCAGGAGAGCATTTCGTGGCAGGCTGCATGAAAGCACTCAGGACACTGATGATCAACAAATAAAATGTTATACTTTGTAACTCTGAGGATCAGCTTCCAGTCCCTGTACCAGTCATTGATTCTCTGCAAGTCTTCCTGCATTTCGCTACGGTCTTCTGGCGTTGCAAGTTCCCTGCAAAAAACAACATCGACCGAGGACTGCCTCACGTAGATTTCGACGTTGCCCACTCGGTTACTAGTATTTATTATAAACAGTAATGAACGCATGATAATCCCTTTGGGTACGTCGGATGTTACTTTTTTCTGTCGATTATTTCCAGATAAGAACGTAGTGTTGTTCAAGTTACAAGGATTTATTTCTTTTTTTTCCAGCTGGAAACATCTTACTCGTACTTAACGTTACTGCACTGGTTCTTTTACTTAGTCGATCATTAGGTTACATAAGAGTCAATTAAGTTTGTTCTGAACAATACTAGCACGTTTTGCACGCCCGGTGGACACTAAGCACAGAATGAACAACTTGCTACTAAGTTGGAACCTGGGCGGCAGACGTAATCAGACCTGCTTTTGATTTATTTGCACGTCATCGACAAAACAGAGAGTGATAAAACATGAATCGAACTCAGATTCCGCTGCGAACTATCGTTTACGGTGTGTTTGCCAAGAGCAACAAGCTTACCGTGCGAGTAAACGGGCATCCGCTTTTTGCAGACGGCAGAGCCGAGTGTTTCCAGGAAGACTCCTGCTAAACTTCAGCGCTGGCGGAAAAGTCGTTTCAGTACAAAGTAAGTCAGCAATCGCACTGAAAGGAAGTTTAGTCCAAGCGACTGCACAATGGTTGCTACTAGGGACCCGCGTCTTGTGTTGGTAGGCTGGTATCTGCCACGAAGCAACAGAAACGAAGTCCGTTAGAAATGCGACCCTGGAAGTCAGGGAGGATACAGCCAGAAAGGAGAAGAAATAGTTGTTGTAAGTGAAACAAACTGCTGTAATCTCCGCTATTCCGTACTTAAATTGGTTTGCACAACATACATAACATCTTCTAGTAGCAGGTTTACCAGGAATAATATAGTTCCTTATGATGTTTGTATAAACAGTGCATGTGTCATCACTCAACGCCTGAAATGAGACAGACAATCCACGTACGCTTTGGTTGGAAGCTGGTACTCGGCACCAAAAAAGACGAAGTCGGTTTCCTCCCCCGGTAAGGTTGACGTCGTTATAACATGCGACAGAAAATGGATTTTGCCTATTACTTACCTGTCATAGAAGGCCCTTTGCAACTGGGAAACTGAGCGGTCTGATTTAGGAATTGTTGTAACAATGACACGTTTCGCCGAGTGTACCACCTCAGCACATTTATCTATATCTACATCCAAAAATCTTTATGGCTGGAAAACGTTTTGAATCCAATGAAGAGCTTGTGAAACTGAGGTGACAGAAGTCATGGGGTAGCGATATGCAGTAATACGGATGGCGGTAGTGTTGCGTATAGAAGATATAAAGGGGCAGTGTACTGGCAGAGCTGTCATTTGTACTCAGGTGATTCATGTGAAAAGGTTTCCGAAGTGATTATGGCCGCACGATGGGAATGAACAGACTTTGAAATCGAAATGTTAGTTGGAGCTACACGCATGGGACTTCCCCTTTTGAAAATCGTTAGGAATTCAATGTTCCGAGATCCATAGTGCCAAGAGTGTGCCGAGAATACCAAACTTCAGGCATTACAGCTAGCCACACACAACGCAGTGGTTGATGGTCTACACATAAAGACTGAGAGCAGAGGCATTTGCGTAGAGTTGTCACTTTTAACAGTCAAGCAATACTGCGTGAAATAATCACAGAAATCAATGTCGTCACTACGACGAACTTATCCTTTAGCACAGTGCGGCGAAATTTGGTGGCGTTAATGGGTTATGGCAGCAGACGACCGACGCGAGTGTCTTTGGTAACAGCACGACATCGCCTGCAGCTCCCCTCCTGAACTCATTACTACACTACTGGCCATTAAAATTGCTACACCAAGAAGAAATGCAGATTATAAACGGGTATTCATTGGACAAATATATTGTACTAGAACTGACATGTGATTACATATTCGTGCAATTTGGGTGCATAGATCCTGAGAAATCAGTACCCAGAACAACCATCTCTGGCCATGATAAAGGCTTTGATACGGCTGGGCATTGTGTAAAACAGAGCTTAGATGGCGTGTACAGGTACAGCTGCCCATGCAGCTTCAACACGATACCACAGTTCATCAAGAGTAGTGATTGGCGTTTTGAGACGAGCCAGTTGCTAGGCCACCATTGACCAGACGTTTTCAATTGGTGAGAGATCTGGAGAATGTGCTGGCCACGGCAGCAGTCGAACTTTTTCTGTATCCAGAAAGGCCCGTACAGGACCTGCAACTTGCGGTCGTGCATTAACCTGCTGAAATGTAGGGTTTCGCAGGGATCGAATGAAGGGTAGAGCCACGGGTCGTAACACATCTGAAATGTAACGTCCACTGTTCAAAGTGCCGTCAATGCGAACAAGATGTAACCGAGACGTGTGATCAATGGCACCCCATTTCAGTTGGTGAGAGCTGATGGTAAGGTTTGGGTGTGGCGCAGACCCCACGAAGCCATGCACCCGATTGTCAACTAGGCACTGTGCTAGCTGGTGGTGGCTCCATACTGGTGTGGGCTGTGTTTACATGGAGTGGATTGGGTGTTTATGTCCACCTGAACTGATAATTGTCTGGAAAGGCTTGCGTTCGGCTGCTTGGAGACCATTTGCAGCAATCATGGACTTCACGTTCCCAAGCAACGATGGAACTTTTATCGATGACAATGCGCCATGTCAGCTACAATTGTTCGTGATCAGTTTGAAGAACATTCTAGACATTTCGAGCGAATGATTTTACCATCGAGATCCCCAGACATGAGTACCATCGAACCTTTATGGGACGTAAATGAGACGTCATTTCGTGTACAAAATCCTGCACTGGCAATAATTTAGCAATTATAGACGACTATAGAGCCAGCATGACTCAATATTTCTGTATGGGACTTCCAACGACACTGATCTTGAAGGGGGACTGTGACTTCATACCTAGAACTTGTCACCTTGCTCTGATACAAAAGTGCCAGTAAACCACGTTCCTCGGTAGCATCGCCGGCAGCGGTGGCCGAGCGGTTCTAGGCACTTCAGTCCGGAACGACTGCTACGGTCGCAGGTTCGAATCCTGCCTGTGGCATGGATGTGTGTGATGACCTTAGGTTGGTTAGGTTTAAGCTGTCTATCTGATGGCCAACGGTAACTGCTTGATATCACGCTGGTACTATGACGCAGTCCACGGTATTCAAAAATAAATAAATAATCTTGCGATAAATAGGAGCTTCTAAGATCCCAAGTACAGTTCTTGCGATACGGATAACTTATGAAACTTTATAAATAAATGTGATGCCTACAGGTGCATGCGACTGAGGAAAACACGCATTTTATTCAGTTGTATACTGATTTATACCTATAATATTTTTTTTATGTTTATTGGCTTCCGATACGTGCACTTATAGCCATCTCAACACTGGAAATATGATTTTACAGTTTTTTAACAATGCAGAGTACACATCAGTTTTAGTCGTACCCTGGTATGAAGTTACATAGGCTTAGCAAAGGACAGATTTCGGTATAAAACAAAGTTTGAATTCACAGTATACTAAAACGAGTAACAATACGGGAACATAACCAGAATTCACAGAGGTAGTAGACTGCAAAAATCCTACTGGTAACACAACAGAAAAGCGAAAAATCCGTTTTTACACATTTGCGGTATTGCCAGTTCAATGCATATTAATGTCTATGTATCTAAATTAACAATAAAATGATTGTTTGCATCTCGTGTAAGAATGGTTTCAAAAGTTGCGCCGGCCACGGTGGCCGTTCGGTTCTGGCGCTGCAGTCCGGAACCGCGGGACTGCTACGGTCGCAGGTTCGAATCCTGCCTCGGGCATAGGTGTGTGTGATGTCCTTAGATTAGTTAGGTTTAAGCAGTTCTAAGTTCAAGGGGACTTATGACCTAAGATGTTGAGTCCCATAGTGTTCAGAGCCATTTTGAATCAAAAGTTGCGGATAGATCTCTGTGCAGATCTGTAAATACCATCAGAACACAAGGACAGTATACAGCAACCGGATTAGGTCATTACGACTGTACGTTTAGATACACCGCAATTACGTATAATCTAATTCAACCCTCTCACTCAGCGCACGGTCTTTTTGTCTATATTACCATAGCATTGTCAAAGATGTATTTCTCCTTGTGCGTTATGTAACTCGACTTTCGTAAACAAAATCTATACTGAAGTTGTTCACAATGTTACTTTTGGGCGATGGCCTTCGAAGCCAAACACCTGACAACGCAAAAAACAGCAATCTCTTCATCTTAACTGTCAACGTACATCCGATGACTTCAGCTGTTTGTTGTATTTACCTGAATCCGCACTCCCATTGCAATTTTTACCGTATACGGCTCTCTCTGGTACGATAAAAGCAATTGCATAATGCCTGAACGCATGCCTAATCATCCCGTTGATCCTCTTAGTCAGTGTTTTCATCACCGATTCTGTGGAAGCCCTCACTTTTTTTATCTTACTACCCAACAAAATTTTAAACCTCCTTTTATAACAACGCTTCTCATTCCTTTTGCTCCTCTATGCCTCCGGTTTATCCGCAATCTACAAATCCTTACCAAATTATACTGTTTTCCAGATGTAAATTCTCAGAAATTTCTTTCCGGGTTTAAGACCTATGTCTGATACTAAATCCATATGTCATCTGAGAATGATATTATAGACTTACCAGGATGTCTAACGCCTTACGACATACATTTAAGACGGCATTGTTCATAATAACATCTTAGTGTCTGTAACTAAATTTCAATCCCGACGACACCTTGCTACAGACTTTGAGAAGCAGTATTTTCCTTTTATGCAGTGTCTGCACTATTTTATTTGAATTTATTTTTGAGATATGTCGAATGAGAGCTATGGAAGTCTCATAGAAAGCTTTCGCCCTGTTCTGAAATTTGGAAATTTGTGGTGATTTCTGTGGGACCAAACTGCTGAGGTCATCGGTCCCTAGGCTTACACACTACTCACTCAAACTTAAACTAACTTACGCTAAGGACAACACATACACTTACACCGATTCCCGAGGGAGGACTGGAACCTGTGAAGGGGGGAGCCGCTCGAACCGTGTCAAGACGCCCCGGACCACACGGCTGCCCGTGCGGCCCTGTTCTGAAGCTGTGAAGGGTATGGAGGCGAGAACTGAAGCAGGCAAACCACAAAAGTAAGTTGTTTGAACATCACGTGGAGATTGAAGAAAGGCTCCGAAAAGCGATCATACTGGTCTGAAAACTTAAAAAGAAAATGACGTTTCAAAAAATGGTTCAAATGGCTCTGAGCACTATGGGACTAAACATCTAAGGTCATCAGTCCCCTAGAACTTAGAACTACTTAAACCTAACTAACCTAAGGACATCACACACATCCATGCCCGAAGCAGGATTCGAACCTGCGACCGTAGCGGTCGAGCGGTTCCGGACTGAAGCGCCTAGAACCGCTCGGCCACCCCGGATGGCGAAAAGGTGGTTACTAAACACAAACCTTACACTGGACGTTCTGTTCAATCAAACATAGCAACTGCGTATAACAGCTGTGGTTACATCGTCCTGGGCTAGTCATAAAAAAATCGCGTGCCATGCGTAACTGTGCATAGCACGGTCGTCAGCGTGCATAATGTAAAATGTAAAGTGCACGGATTGATAGTAGTTGCTAGCACGACAGCATTAACACACTATTAAAACGCCACAGCTAATCAGTAACAACAGGAAAACAAGCCTCGTGAGTGTAGGTACATACCGTGCACTTAGTATTTTAGGTTATGCATGTTGGCGACCGTGATATGCACAGCTACGCATGGCACGCCATTTTTATGTGACGAGACCAGGACGATCTCCCTACATATCTTACAGGTAATTACTACGTCTGCATATACATCACATCTAGTTTAGTTGTATGACTTTTCTGATGTAACCTTGTTTTCATTTTGATGTGTTGTTATGTTTCTAGATGCACTTGGAAATGGGCCATGCCCAAAACGGCGTTCAATGTGGAACAAAGGTTTTCCTCGAGCGTATAGAGACTCCATGTTCCAAAAGCAAGGAAAGAAGAGCTCACACAAATATTTCAGGGGTTGTTCTTAGCCTCGTCGTCTTGCTGTTGTACATTAAGACGCTTTCAGTTGTACTTTTTGCCGGGTATTCTCATGAGGAATTGGAACTATTCATAATGGTAGTCTTTAATATTTCTAACTGAGACTCAGAACGATTGCGATACGGTAAAACTTTTCATGTGGGCTCTGGAATATCTGCCTAACACAGATTTTAGAACCGTCGTTCCTGTTGTTCCTTTCTTCTTTTATGACTTTCTCTTATAATCCATATTTCACCTTTCTTCATTGGTAGTTACAATTAGCATGCACGGACACGACCTAGAAACAGCGACATGTCAGTATTTCAAGACAATTTTCTTTAATATTGACATTTTCTTGAAGAACTAACTGCATCACATTAATTTTCGAGTCAGAGAGTGAAGTGTGTGCGCACATTGTCCAAGTGGTCATGAGCAGCGTCCCATAACGATAACGTTGCTGCTAATGATGTAGCTGTTACCATAAAGTGCGTATAGGTAGTTAAGCACTCCGTCTTTAGGCCACAAGTGGGCCATTGGGACCATCCGACCGCCGTGTCATCCTCAGATGAGGATGCTGCTAGGAGGGGCGTGTGGTCAGCACACCGCTCTCCCGGTCGTTATGATGGTTTTCTTTGACCGGAACCGCTACTATTCGGCCGAGTAGCTCGTCAATTGGCATCACGAGGCTGAGTGCACCCCGAAAAATGATAACAGCGCATGGCGGCTCGGATGGTCACCCATCAAAGTGCCGGCCACGCCCGACAGCGCCTAACTTCGGTGATCTGACGGGAACCGGTGTACCCACTGTGGCAAGGACGTTGCCCGTGTAGGTAGTTAGGACGAAAGAAAAAAACGATAAATATGATGAGTTCAAAATAATTTATATAAATTCTCCTGTAGGTGAAGTCTGCGTTTCGTTGCACGTAACAGTGCTACTCCTTCCCTTCCTACGGAATGAATCGTACACTTTACTGCGCCACAACATGTTATTTTTATCGTTGTACTGACGCAACGACACACTTAATTTTGCCAGTTAAGTGCTATAGCTTTAATGCTACATATACAGAGTCTTCGGAAATTCCTGTCACACGCTTCTAGGAATTTTAGAGGGGTCTGAGTAGATAGTGTTTTGAAATGGAACCCATGAGCGGCAACCTGCCGTTTTCGTGCTACAACCATTTGGAAACATATTACCAACACTATCACCTTTACAAGTAATTTAATAGGCGTCGCCCAATACATCACTTGTTCTACAGTTCCACCCATTAAAAACCAAAGAACCAAACAGGAGCCGGCCGAAGTGGCCGTGCGGTTAAAGGCGCTGCAGTCTAGAACCGCAAGACCGCTACGGTCGCAGGTTCGAATCCTGCCTCGGGCATGGATGTTTGTGATGTCCTTAGGTTAGTTAGGTTTAACTAGTTCTAAGTTCTAGGGGACTAATGACCTCAGCAGTTGAGTCCCATAGTGCTCAGAGCCATTTTTGAACCAAACAGGAAACTTAATCAGGTTTCACAAACACTATTGTTTACAGTAGGACCTCTTCCAATTCTGTGTGCCGCGGCTCCATGCAACACCACAGTCACGCGTGCTGACGGTGGAGGTACTCTTTCTCGAAGCCGTTTCGTAAGTTCGGAAAAAATGGTGTGCGATGAAGTCGGACGTTGTGGATAACTTTGTGGATAAAGGCGACGAGCAGCTCATCCATTATCGTGAGCTTCGCAGTACAGAAGAATCATGCTGATGTATGCTCAAACATATGCTCTAACACTCACAGACACGTGAACAAAGCTCGAACTAGGTTAGAGAAGTAGGATGCACGTCAAATGACATCCGATCCGACGTAATCATCTCCGACCATAACTACCCTGTAGCATGGCTGCTTAGCAAACATGTTTTCAAACGGCTGCAGCACGGAAACGCTACATTTCCGGACATGGGTTCCAATTCAAAGTACTGTGTACTCTACAATTCCTAGAAGACTGCTATCACAATTTCCGAACACCTTGTTGTATAATGCGAAAGGGGTAGGGTGGGGAGGGGAGGGGGGTGGTGAGGGGGGAGAGGGAGGGGAGAAGAGTGGGTAGGCGCAACAAATTCCACCATGTGTACGCTTTCACACTGTATTGTTACATGGGCACAGCGTAAATATTCCTCACTGGCGCGGATCAAATTCAACTCGTGCGTTTCGAATTCATTCTATCATGAACACTATTCGGTGGAAAAATATGGGCTCGCAGCGAAAAAGCTCGTTCATGAGCTCCATACCGAATGCGGACATCGCATGGTGTATCTCCTGTCTCTCAAAGACAGGCGTCAGCAAATGTTACACAACGGTGAAAATGTCTTTAACGTTGGGTGCTGCGAGATCATGAACATGCTACGCTCGTTTCTCAGTGCCTTAATCTGTTTACGAAAGTGAAGATCCATTCTGAATGCCGGTTCAGGTAACGTGCTGGTTAGCACAGCGGTGAGCCACCTGGTTGTGTTCACCGGAATCAAAGTGGCAGATCGAACATTTTTCAATGTCCTACTGACTTTTTCAAGTTCGTCCACTGCAATTTTAACCACGAGATCGCTACTACCCATGTGTATTCCTCATTCTGATTTTGCTCTATTTACGCGATCCCAAATTCTTCATTTAAGGTAGAGCTGGTGCACAGTAATATCTGGAGAAAAGTGGATTTAGTATCCGCAGTCTTTTTAACTGGTTTGGGACGTGTCGAACACCTCAGATGTAGATCAAACAATTTGGTTTATCGACAAGTGATCAGCCTTTTTTTGAATATATCTTCACCAAAGGACTGTAGCTAAAATGAAGAACTATAATCAGAAACCGACCGTTAGTTTGGTCCAGAATTATAACTGATGAGAAGTGAGAAGTCCCAACCCTTCCCTCCCCCCCCCCCCCCCCTCCCCACCGTAATTGAAATCACTTTGCTGCCGACCTGCTCCATCTTCACCGGCAAACTAGCATGTAATTCAGTAGAGAAACTACACTTAGCGTTCTTATTGCTGTGTTTGTGTGGACTACCAAACTGTATTTTGATAACCCCAACGTACAGCTTGGATATGAAGGACGTCCGCCGCATAGCCAACCACAAGCTGCCTCCACCATCCACCGCGTTCTTTGGACGTGTCCTGTTCCTCTTCACGTCTGACAATTCGTTGCAGTTTCAGTGACGCGCTCCACTATATTTTGCATCACGTGGAGTCGACCGACAATCATGAATCTTGTAATTATAGTAACCTTAAGTAAAAAATAGGTTAACGGAAAGCAAACATTTTAACACTCAGAAAAGAATCTCCTTCGTGTCTGGCAACATCAAGCGAAGAACATTTAGCTCTAGAATGCCCGTTAAATGTGCAGATCGTCTGCTATAGGCAGTGAATCCTTAGTACTAAGTCACGAACATATACAATTGAAAAACACGGTATTTTCAAATTCTGCCACACCCAAGTATTCGTTGTACTGAGTCGAATATGAGGCTTCCATCTGTGCTGTATTTGTCTACATCTCTGAAATGGAAAGTAGTTATACGAAAATAATATGAGATTTTTATTAATTCAAGAGATAGCAGAACATTCTGTAATTGCTGTGAGAGTGGAGAGCGTTTTTCTCCTCAGAGGTTTTGACACTGGCCAATGTAAAAGGATGAGATTTGAGTTTATTACAATGAAAACAGATAATTTTTTGCAACATTTTCTTTCTCATACTACTTGAAACACGTGAGGTCGAACATTTTGACCTCGTTATCCCGTTAGAATGACCATAACATTTGACGGAAGACATAAACATCTTTTCCATTTGATCTGGCGTTTACCGACAGTTTTAACGTATTGTACTTGTTGTTACTAAGAGTAACAGCTTCGGTTATAAAGTAATATCTTGACCGACGAATTTAGTTTTAATAAAATCAGTTAATTATTGGAAACATATTAACTTCAATAGCACTCGCCAGATAAGGAAATTACTGAATAATTACCTGTCTTAGGGCAGCAGCTACTAAAAACGACTAAAAACTATTAAATGATTTTTGAAAATGCAGCTGTAGAATGAGCTGCACAATCAAAATAGAGTAATAATAACAACAATAATAATAATGCTGTAATTATGTGGGAACGCCACATTCTGAAACGACATGTCTCGAACCAAAAAATTTGTCGAAAAGGTCAATATTTCCATAATAACGTCTCACCGAGATGTGTAACAATAGTCGGAGCTGCGACGGAAATAGCGTCTTTAAACCGCACTAAGAAGAGACGATCATAATTTCCGTGTCAGAACCAAGAATGGAAAATGAAGAGCCCGAAGAATGTTACTGCTTAACAGAGGAACGATTTCTCTTCGCCATAGTTAATTTGAAAGTGGTTTTTAATGCTATTGTCGGAGAGCAACTATAGCTGTCATTAAAAACCGAATATATAACGGTTTTGTCGGTCGACTCCACATGATGCAAAATATAGTGGAGCGCGTCACTGAAACTGCAACGAATTGTCAGACGTGAAGAGGAACAGCACACGTCCAAAGAACGCGGTGGATGGTGGAGGCAGCTTGTGGTTGGCTATGCGGCCGAAGAAGACTACAAGTCAGCAAGGAAATGAAATTTACTGAAATGTCAGGAATCGACCTTTAGGGGTCATCGAACTTGTTCCAATAAAATAGTGGACACATCACGTATGCGTGAATGTATTCTGTTCATGAAAAGCTCTCGGGTTTCGACCCGGACTGCAGTGTTGCAGTACCGTGACGTTTCGAGGATTGCCATACGCATCACTTCGGCAAAAGATGATACGCTACTCTCCGAAATGTCGCGGTATTTTAACACTGCCATCCGGCTGAAAATCCGAGAGCTTTTCACCATCATCACGTATGGGTCTTCGGTAGGTTGGGAAGTTGCTCTTTCATTGGTATGTTGAAGTTTCGGGACAGACTCCAACTCATGTGACCGTTTCTGACAGATGAAAATAGATCTCTATCACCTTTGCTAAAACCAAATAAAGAATTCCAAGATGCACAGTGGTTGAAAATGCTCATTTAAGTTGTTTATTCCCCAGTATCGAATTGAGCAAATGCGATAGTCGCAGCAAACAGAACTTACATCATCAGTATGCGGTGCTTAAATGAGCCATTTTGTTTTATTTTATGGACCAGTTGTCATATAATGTCACAGAGCACTAATTTCTTATTTTATGTGAACAATGAATGTTGTTAACCTTGTTTCCTGACGCGGATCTTCCCTTTTTATGGGATTTGTGTTTCCTGAGATGATATTATTTCGCAGCTTTGTTGAGTTCACCATGACTCCTCGACCACTCCGGTCTCTGAAAAAGGAGCATATGTAGGTTTGAATCAGGTCCGCCAAACAAATTTCGTTGTCTCATTTAAAGTTCTAACACGTACATGGCCAATACTGGTGAAAAAGAATTATATTTTTAACGTCTCCTCTCGTGCAGTCCAAAAGATGATAGATACTGGTTTCGATTTCCAATCATACTCAGACATTTTCATCGTGACATTTCAAAATAAAACACACACACTGATAGCGGCTGAGGAAAAAGATCTCGTTATTTAACATCTCTCCCTCTTGTGAGGATCCTAAATCGCCACACGTCAAGATATTTGTCATTATGTGTAACATTCGAAGGTAAATTTACCGATCGGCTTTATGGCAGACCGTATTGCAGCTACTTCTACTTTTGCCGACGTAGAAATCCAAAGTAATCGCTGCCCGCTGACAATGCCTAAAATGTGCGATTGTTGATGCTGGGAGAGAGCGCTCAATGTGGCAGTCAAGTAGAAAGAGTACCAGTAGAGTCTTAAATACGCAGTCGACTTGAGCTCAGACTACGAACTTGACGGCAGTTTTCGGATTAAATTTCTAATTCCCTTTTGACGTAATAATCCGCCCTGCGCCGGACGCTGTGGCCGAGCGGTTCTAGGCGCTTCAGTCCGGAATGGAGCTGCTGCTACGGTCGCAGGTTCGAATCCTGCCTCGGGCGTGTATGTGTGTGATGTCCTTAGGTTAGTTAGATTTAAGTAGTTCTAAGTCTAGTGGACTGATGACCTCAGATGTTAAGTTCCATAGTGCTTAGAGCTATTTAAACCATTTGAACCAAACCGCGCTGCGATTGTTCGTTTTAGAGTTTCAGTGTGAACCGATCAATGTCGTCTTGTGGCATGCGTATTGTTTCTAAACTGTGCATATTTAAAAATGTGTGGAACGAATAATTTTTTAAATAATGATTCGTATTGTTGATGATCTGTTAACAACCGTTCTGAATCGGACCCGTAGTTATCATCTTCTTGAAACTATCAGTAATTGAAGTAGATGTCATTAAATTCATGGAGTGAAGAGAGGCAGAATCGTCGTCAAGTAACACATTTAATCGTTATGTTGTAGTGTGTAATCGACAAAGGTGATACGTGCGGAGTTTGAATCCTGGTCCGGTATAAATTTGTCATCTCGTCATTCCAGGTAGAGACGGGTTGCTTCTAGAGTAAAAATACGTTATCTGACATCTGATTATGCTTAGTTAACAATGCGTTTAGTTGCTGGGCTCAAATCCTCGTCCTGCACAAAAGAGGTGTACACATGGTAACTTGCGAATAAAACTAAATTTACTATGCCTTCTCGCTTAGTGAACAACGATGGTAAACAAAAAATTGGAACTTTGGTCCAACACAAATGTTTTTGTTCAGTTTTCGTTGTTGATTTTCATGTTCAAACTTCATAACACTTTGATACAAGCGAAAAGAGAGATATTTACGTAGTCAGCAATGACGATAGTTTCTATGTTTAAATCTCGGTCAGTAACGAAAACTTTCATCATGTGATATAAGTTCAAACATGCGTAGATGTCGTTAATAGTGTAAAAATCTATATGTAATGGATGATTGTGCCGAGGAGTGACTATAGTTGCTGCGTTTGAATCATGACCTAGAACAAAACATATCGCCATATCATTTAAGGTTCAAGTTTGCACGCAGTTGTCACCTCCTGAATACATTGTATATTTAACATCACTTCGTGTTGGACAAGGGCGATACGGGACTTTCGAGCTGCACAAAGATTCTCATGCCGTCATGAGCACAGCGAAATAAGTAGTGTCAACCATAGCCCACTTTATCATGCAGCATCTGTCCGAACAAGCAAAGACGGGAGGATGGATTCTGAGATTTCCATACAGTGCTTGACACCTTTAATCACGGTTTTTCTGAGGGGCTAATTCATTAATCAGGACGTGTAAAACCGCTCTCCATAAGAACGACGGTTTGTAGGCGGCTGGAAAACCGGAAGTCTGATAACGATTAATTTCCAGTCCCTGGTCAGAAGCAGACGTACGTAAGGTCGAGTCAGTAACTATCTAAAGGCCGTTTTCTGTTCGGGTGTAAACTATGCAGTGTGGCAGTCTACCGTTGCCTCATGGCTTATTGCTCCATTCACTTCTTCTTGCGACAAGCACAGGTTTTGGGATTTTTTAAAGAAATATCTAAGCAGACTAGGACCCTTTAGAGGGAAAGAAAATATCGAATTACCGTAGAATTTTGACATTCTAGTTATCCCTGTGAAATCTCTTATTCACATATAATTATAGTTTTGATAAGCGTCGAGGAAGAATTATCTGGTATAATTACCGATATTAGTGCTCTCATACTCTTCACTCATTGTACGAAATTCCTATTACTAACATTATGGCTCCCTTCACATCGAGGTAACTCTGCGGAGTAAGGATTACGACTAGCGTGATATCGCAAAGCATGAAGTAATGTGAGAGGGATAATGTTATCCAACTAAAATCTGAATGTTGATCTGTAAATTTTATGTAATATTATTGTGACTTTTACAAACAGACTAAAGATACTTTCGGAAAAGTTTCTTACAGAAGGATAGAATGGGTTTCGGATGGGAAGCTCGTGCTTAGTTCATGCTTTTCAGGTCTGGCAGATTGTTGATAACCACAGAGAATACAATCATCCCATATATTTATTGACTATGAGAAAGCCTCTAATAAAGTAAACACAGCTAAACTAATGAAAAAGGTAAACAGAGTTAAAATAATTAAAATTTTTTAAAGGAATGGTACATCCCACAGATTAATAATTAAAATTCTAAGTATGATTGTACGCAACAAAAGTAAAGTACAAAAAGGAAGTTCGTTTGCGAGAAACAAGTGTAAGACAAGGGCTCCTTTATCACCTACATGATCTAATGCATATACAGACGACGTCATAAAGACATGGCAGAATAACGCAGTCCACCATCATAAGCTTAGAGTTATAAATGAACGCCTGTTTGCTGATTATCAAATAACCTTAGCCAGCTCAGAATATAAATTACAGAGTGCAATTTGGTCCTTGCACAAGGCAGCAAGAGGTTAGAATACAACGTCGAAACTCAAAACTAAGATAATAACATTCCATGGTAAGGAGCATTTAAGAGCAAACGTCGCAGTTGATGATTAACAGCTAAAACAAATAAATACTTTAAATGTATGGGATATGAAATCTCATATGTTACAGATAACCATCAGTAATACAAATTTAAAAAATCCCAACGGTTTGTAGGCACTATAAATTCCATACTTCTAAAAAAAATTATAATGTGATGCCAGAACCAGTTCTAATGTATGGGTCTGGGACTTGCACACTAATCGCCAGTCAAAGAAGGAAGATTGAAGCAGCAGAGATGAGATTTCTAAGACCTGTAGCGGTTTACAAACTCACGGATCGTATAAAAATAATGAAATAAGAAATGGACTGGGTTCAGAAGAATACTTCAGAAAATAGACGAGTACATAAAGAAACGGTACGAACTCATTCAAAGGACGTCAGAAGAACGAATACCTACATTAATATACAAATATACACCTCAAGAGTAAAGGAATACGCCGGCCGCGGTGGTCTGGCGGTTCTAGGCGCGCAGTCCGGAACCGCGCGGCTGCTACGGTCTCAGGTTCGAATCCTGCCTCGGGCATGGATGTGTGTGATGTCCTTAGGTTAGTTAGGTTTAAGTAGTTCTAAGTTCTAGGGGACTGATGACCACAGATGTTAAGTCCCATAGTGCTCAGAGCCATTTGAACCATTTTTGAAGTAAAGGAATGTCGGGCGCCCTAAGAAGAGATGGGAAGAACAGCTGCATTCTGCTTGAAAATGGAACAAGCAAGGATGCCTATCTGATGCTGATGATGATTATTGTGGCTCTTGACCATTTTTACCTATGCCATATAATTTATGGAAACGTTCGACGATTATTAGCTTTCCCCATTTTTATTTAGCAACGGATCTCACTTGTCAGTAAAATCCCCAATTTTCTGAAACGGTTAAAATTTAAAATACGCCACGGTATTCCTGGTTTCAATATCTTTCTATAAATCACTGGCATCCAATACTTAAGTTCCTGTAAGGTGAGCAGAACACATGTGCTACTTGGAATCCCACTGTTCAGGAACACACCACAGCGTAACCTACTGAATTATTCTGTTTTAGTTTTTTTATTGTAAGTTGTCTCATTTTCTTCTTTACGAGTGTGATGTTACTCAAGTATTTTGCGCCTTTCTTCTGAGTATATGTTAATTCAGTGTAAGAATACTTCCTAAATTAAGCACGCGTCACATGTGGTAAAGTCAGTTGGGAATTTTACTCAGAACGATGGAACCGAAACGGCGCTGTGAGGCGCTAGATCTTTTAACAAGCAACAGTGCTTTGAATTGAGTGTAACTTGCTGGGCGCAGATATTCTTGTAAAATCTCTTATTCACAAACAAATTGACTACTTATCCTGAACTAAATATGTAACAGAATTAAAGGTATTATCTGTCTCAGAGGCTAACGACCTAGCAGCAATGGCAACAGTAGTTCCCGCCAGATCACGTTAAGCGCTGTTAGGCTTGAATATCACTTCGATGGGTGACCGTCCAACTCAGCCGATTGCTGTTGGCAAGCGTGGTTCACTCAGGACCTGTGAGTTCGATTGAAGAGCTACTTGACTAAAGACCGGTCACGAAACTGACAACGGTCGGGAGAGCGGTATGCTGACCACATGACCCTCCGTATCTGCATCCAATGGCCTCAATTGGCTGAGAATGACACGGCGGCCAGACGGTACCATCGAGCCTTCCGTGGACTGTTCGGACGGAGTCTAGTTTATCTACCTCAGATATATCAGCATACCCTAATCATGCTTAGTAAGATGTTTGAAATGTCGCTAACTGGAAAAAAATTGAACTCACAAGCTTTAAGGACTCTTTCATCACTAAAAACGCGTTTCCTGATGTTTTTAATATTGTAGTATTAATTTTCATCTCCCTCCATTGTCGTATAAGACAGTACCTTGTGATACTGATTTAATATAGTCAGATATCTGTACCGCCAAATGGTTAGAAAACGCACGTGAAGGCTACGATTATAGATTGCATAAAAATCGGACTGGTAGTAATTCAGACCTTTCGTATAAATTTCCGTGTGATAGCAAAAGAAGCAAGAGAGAACAATAAGACCAAGAGAGAAATGCTTGCATTAAGGCAGAGATGCAGTGTTTTCATGTTCTATTCAACCTGTTTACTGAAGATGTACAGAGGGACATATAAGAAAGGTGCAAAAGGCGGATTAAAACATAGAGTGAAAGGATATCTATCATACGGTTCGCTGACAACACTGTTTCCCACGGTTTACATAAATCTCTTCCATATCTATATCTGTACCCCGCAAACCACCTTAATGTGTGTGGCAGGGGTTACTCTCTGTACAACTGCCACTTTCCCTACTCCGCTTTTCCTGTTCGAGCCACGAACAGCGCACGCGTATCACGATAGTTGGTAAGCCTCCATCTGAATTCGAATCTCTCTCATGCTACCTTCACACTACTTACGCCAGATATATGTGGGGGGAAGTAACATATTGGCTGTCTCTCATAGGGAAGTACGCTCACGGAATTTTGGCAGTAAACCACACCGTGATGCGCAACGCCTCTCATGCGGCGTCTGCCACTGGAGATGGGTGAGCATCTCCGCTGACGGTTTTGCGTTCACTAAACATATCCATGGCGAAACGCGTTGCCCTTCTTTGGATCTTTTCTGTCTCCTCTATCAGTCCTTTCTACACGGGTTTCACACTGTCGAGAAATATTCAAGTATCGGTCGAACGTTGACGTTGTAAGCTACTGCCTACGTAGGTGGATTACACTTCCTGAAGATTCTTCCCATTGATGTGTCTGTCATATGTTTTCCTTGAGATTAGCTTTAAATCAGTTCATGAGTTTTACTTGTTTGTGGAGCAGAGTCACGATACACATTTTAAATGAATTCTTACCGACGTCGCACTTCCAGTTTTTATAATTTATTCGTTTCACTATAGCGATTTCAACTGTACGGCCATTTTCAGGTGCAAGATGAAAAGGGTCAGGAAATATCAGACTTGTCCGACGGAAATGTCGTAGAAATATTGAAAAATAGGTGGATATGTCAATTAAACATGTTTGATATTTATTGACGTCTTTCCAAGTTGCGTTTGAAAATGGCTCTAAAGGTAAAACCGCTATAGTGAAACAAATAAATAATAAAAACTTACAGTCAAATGGCGTCAGTGGTTCATTTAAAGTTTTATAATCGTCATTCCATTTTAAGTTGCTCCTTACGAGATTCGTAAGCCTTGGAAGACTACCATAACTAAGTGCAGACTACGGTACTATCGTAGTAGCTTTGGTCAGACACGTTAGTACCCGCGCTACTTGTACGTTGAGTGTGTTGTATACCTGTATGGCCTTACCTTATAACGATCGCTTTCCATATGTAAGTGATCAGTGTGTTAGTAGATTTCCATAAATACCGGAAGCCGTGAACCGTCTTGAAACTGAGTCAGACTATATAAAGGGCAGAGTAACCTACGAAACATTTTTGTTCCACACAGTTTTCCTCCTGCCTGTTACTTAAAAATAGACAGTATACAGAAAAACTGTAAATTTTCAATCTTCAATTCAGGTTTTATTCGAAAAGTGTTGATCTGTAACGTGAAACACATCGAACTTCAGTAAAATATGTTTCTGTTATTCATAAACAACTTTCGCAATTATAATAAAATCAGGAAACTCCTGCCTTTGATCGTTATGAAAAACGATCGATTAAGAAGAAAATAACAACTATATATATATATATATATATATATATATATATATATATATATATATATCCATAGCATGACAAAGCACATACACAATGGCGTTGATTGCATTGCAATATTCCCAGTACATCCCGAGATATTAAGACGCGAAGTTGACGCTTGAAACACCCGACATGCGCTGCTAGCGCACGTCCTGAGGCTCAGGCGTGAACCCCATGCTGCCCGTAATCGCGATGTGATTGACATGCGTAATCACAATTCCATACTTATCAAGAGGTCCGAAACGAATAATACGGTCTGCTGCCATCCTGGATTAACATCGTACATTCCAGCAGGTATTTATCCCATAGGCTAGGGGTGATGCGGTAATAACATATCTGTGTACCGCAACGTTAGTCGCAATGTTAACTTCGCTTATCGTTAATCCGTTACTAAAAAGGTGATGCCGTTCAACGTTAAAACTTTACTTTACTGTAGATCTAGCGCAAGTGACAGTTAATCATTCACTCGTAATAGTAAAATTCATGTTGATGGTTTTAGTAAAACGAGCAAGTGGACTAAAAGTTTTACCGTTGTTTAGGTAAAAATGTTTTGATTTGGGAAGTTCAGGTAGGACATAGAAGATGAATGTAAACATGTTTAACCAATTAGTTTTATTATCACATAATTATCAATGTTATGTTTATGTAATGCGTTAAATGACAAATTGTTGTAAACAAATGTTTCTTAACATCACTGGGTAAAATGGCCCTTTGTAGAAACTTCCACTGTGATACCAGCACTACATACTAAACACAGCGTTCACATCTCACGCTCAAAGTGATGCCCATTGGCTTGCACACATAGGGTCACTCTGCGGATGAAGGATGCCCTACTTCGTGCTACTGTTTCCTCTTTGATGGCTGTACAAGCATCAATAATGGGTTGCTTCATGTCCTCTGGTGTTGTTGGTTCATGTTGGTAAACAGCATCCTTCACTGCTCCCCAAAGAAAATAATCCAGCGGTGTAAGGTCCGGAGATCGGGCAGGCCACCTAACTGGGCCACCTCGTCCAATCCACCTACCAGGGAACTTACGGTTCAGAAGTCGTCGTGCCCGTAATGCGTTATGTGCAGGGCATCCGTCATGCTGATACCACATGACCATTCTCCGGTTCAGAGGTACGGTGTCCAAGAGAACAAGAAGATTGTGTCGTATAAATCTGGAGTATTGTCTGCCATTTTGGATGCCATTTATAAAGAAAGGTCCGATAATGGTATCTCCAATAAACCCACACCAAACATTAACTTTCCACGGACGTTGATGCTCTACCTGACGGAGCCATTTTGGATTGTCGGCGGACCAATAATGCATATTCCTCATATTGACAATTCCTTTGTTGGAGAATGATGCCTCGTCGGTAAAGAGAACATCTGCAAAAAAAAAAAAAAAAATTTGAATTAGTCAGAAGTTTTTGCTGAGCCCACCGACAAAATGTTACCCTATTGCAGAAGTCATTTCCATGAAGATCCTGGTGTAAATGAACATGGTAAGGATGAAATTTATGACGTTTAAGAATACATTGTGCACTTGATTTCGACACACCAACTTCACGTTCAATTTGACGTGTGCTGATTTGAGGATTCACAGCTATGGTAGCGAGCACAGCAACTTCAGCACGTACATCTGTGCGTGTTCTAGGACGATGTCGAGGTGTTGGTTTTAAGCTTCCCGTTTCACGTAGACGAGATGTGAGACGACCAAACATCCAGCGCGAAGGCGATGGCATGTCAGGGAATCGTCTTCTGTACAGTCGTTCTGCCTGAACAGCATTTCGTCCACCTACAACAGGGTACAGTACAGGTATGTAGACTAGGGTAGAACACAGACATATTAACTTAATAATCATAATGTTCGCTAACATTACTATCAACAAACAAGCAATCTCATAACGTATTTCCCGTCAACGTACATTCTCCATATATCAGCAGCATTTCTACCATATCTTCATGTGTGTACATTATACTGTATAGTATAAGTTCCACAACAGAACGTTTATTCACAATGTGTACTACCTCCGTGCCGCCGGCCGTGGTGGCCAAGCGGTTAAAGGCGCTACAGTCTGGAAACGCGCGGTCGCTACGGTGGCAGGTTCGAATCCTGCCTCGGGCATGGATGTGTGTGATGTCCTTAGGTTAGTTAGGTTTAAGTAGTTCTAAGTTCTAGGGAACTGATGACCTTAGAAGTTAAGTCCCATAGTGCTCAGAGCCATTTGAACCTCCGTGCCGTCACTAGATTACTCTGATGCACGACTACACTGGCCAGCGGTGTACTGCACGCCAAAGCAACAACAAATGGGATGCTCGGAGGGTGGTGGAGTACAAGAGTTTGCATGGGTCACAAATCATAAACAAGGCGAAGTGGTAACTGTGGAAGTAGAGGTAACTACGTTGGACACTTGACTAGGTAGAGCCAGGCCCTGCGCGACGGGCACAATGGGTCATACAATGCATTAGATAAACCTTATTTTGGGTGTGCAGGATAAATAGGACAACCTGACGGGTGTACACCGATCGGTACTGGTTCATATTATGTACGTAGATACGCAAAACGTGCAAGAGGGAAACCATTATGTGGTTATGAGAGTTGATGGCAGCAGACCGTATTATTCGTTTCGGACCTCTTGATAGGTATGGAGGTGTGATTACACATGTCAGTCACATCGCGATTACGGGCAGCATGGGGTTCACGCCTGAGCCTCAGGACGATGCGCTAGCAGCGCATGTCGGGTGTTTCAAGCGTCAACTTCACGTCTTAATATCTCGGGATGAAATATTGCGATGCAATCAACGCCATTTTGTATGTGCTTCGTCATGCTATGGATTGCTGAAGAAAAAATCTAGGAGGTCCATTTGAAAAAACATAAGTTTGCGTTAAAAACACATATGCTTTCGTTTTAGAATGTTTCCAAATATGTACATTCATGGGCCCCAGCCCTGAATTGATACCGGTGAAAGTCGTTTTCCAATAGCTGTTATTGTTCCAGAGATATTTTGGGTGGACAAGATGGCTGGGACGCCCTGTATATATATATATATATATATATATGTATATACAGGGCGTATATATATATATATATATATATATATATATATATATATTAGTTGTCCATGCAAACTGTACTTGCATCAGAAGTAACTGCCTCTTATTACTTATGAAATACAATTTATATTCTGTAAGAATATAAAATACAAAAAAAAAAAAAAAAATTAAAAAAGAAAAAGAGAGAGAAAGAGTTGTCGACTCCAGTTTTCTCTCCTACACATTCATTTATAATTCTTTCTCTACAAATTCTACCAGTAATATAGGTACTCCAATTTACTGGGTCATTTATGTAGTGTACCAAAACTACTGAACCGTACTTTGGTAGAGTGAAGCCCTACTCCGTACGTATAGTCCGACATATGTAACACAACTAACTGCTTCCGAATCTTAATGTGCTTCAGCAGAAGGTGATCGTATAGACTAATTCGAATAAAATGAGCTAGATAACAAGTCTTTAATTTTTATTGGTTAAAGAGATACAGTTGTTAATGTTGTTGTTGTTGTGGTCTTCAGTCCTGAGACTGGTTTGATGCAGCTCACCATGCTACTCTATCCTGTGCAAGCTTCTTCATGTCCCAGTACCTACTGCAGCCTACATCCTTCTGAATCTGTGTAGTGTATTCATCTCTTGGTCTCCCTCTACGATTTTTACCCTCCACGCTGCCCTCCAATACTAAATTGGTGATCCTTGATGCCCCAGAGTATGTCCTACTAACCGATCCCTTCTTCTAGTCGTACCACAAATTCCTCTTCTCTCCAATTCTATTCAATACCTCCTCATTAGTTATGTGATCTACCCATCTAATCGTCAGCATTTTCTGTAGCACCACATTTCGTAAGCTTCTATTCTCTTCTTGTCCAAACTATTTATCGTCCATGTTTCACTTCCATACATGGCTACACTCCACTTAGATCTATACTCGATGTTAACAAATTTCTCTTCTTCAGAAACGCTTTCCTTGCCATTGCCAGTCTACGTTTTATATCCTCTCTACTTCGACCATCATCAGTTATTTTGCTCCCCAAATAGCAAAACTCCTTTACTACTTTAAGTGTCTCATTTCCTAATCTAATTCCCTCAGCATCACCCGACTTAATTCGACTACATTCCATTAACCTCATTTTGCTTTTGTTGATGTTCATCTTATATCCGTGTTTCAAGACACTGTCCATTCCGTTCAACTGCTCTTCCAAGTCCTTTGCAGTCTCTGACAGAATTTCAATGTCATCGGCGAACCTCAAAGTTTTTATTTCTTCTCCATGGATTTTAATAACTACGCCGAATTTTTCTTTTGTTTCCTTTATTGCTTGCTCAATGTACAGATTGAATAACATCGGGGAGAGGCTACAACCCTGTCTCACTCTGTTCCCAACCACTGCTTCCCTTTCATGCCCCTCGACTCTTATAACTGCCGTCTGGTTTCTGTAAAAATTGTAAATAGCCTTTCGCTCCCTGTATTGTACCCCTGCCACCTTTAGAATTTGAAAGAGAGTATTCCAGTCAACATCGTCAAAAGCTTTCTCTAAGTCTACAGATGCTAGAAACGTAGGTTCGCCTTTCCTTAATCTTTCTTCTAAGATAAGTCGTAAGGTCAGTATTGCCACACGTGTTCCAACATTTCTACGGAATCCAAACTAATCTTCCCCGAGGTCGGCTTCTACTAGTTTTCCCATTCGTCTGTAAAGAATTCGCGTTAGTATTTTGCAGCTGTGACTTATTAAATTGATAGTTCGGTAATTTTCACATCTGTCAACACCTGCTTTCTTTGGGATTGGAATTATTATATTCTTCTTGAAGTCTGAGGGTATTTCGCTTGTCTGGTACACCTTGCTCACCAGATGGCAGACTTTTGTCAGGACTAGCTCTCCCAAGGCCGTCAGTAGTTCTAATGGAATGTTGTATATTTCTGGGGCCTTGTTTCGACGCAGGTCTTTCAGTGCTCTGTCAAACTCATCCCGCAGTATCATATTTCCCATTTCATCCTCATCTACATCCTCTTCCATTTCCATAACATTGTCCTCGAGTACATCGCCCTTGTGTAGAACCTCTATATACTCTTTCCAAATTTCTGCTTTCCCTTCTTTGCTTAGAACTGAGTTTCCATCTGAGCTCTTGATATTCATGCAAGTGGTTCGCTTTTCTCCAAAGGTCTCTTTAATTTTCCTGTAGGCAGTATCTATCTTACCCCTAGTGAGATAAACCTCTACATCCTTACATTTGTCCTCTAGTCATCCCTACCTAGCCATTTTGCACTTCCTGTCGATCTCATTTTTGAGTCGTTTGTATTCCTTTATGTCTGCTTCATTTACTGCATTTTTATATTTTCTCCTTTCATTAATTAAATTCGATATTTCTTCTGTTACCCAAGCATTTCTACTAGCCCTCGTCTTTTTACCTACTTGATCTTCTGCTGCCTTCACTACTTCATCGCTCAGACCTACCCATTCTTCTTCTACTGTATTTCTTTCCCCCATTCCTGTCAGTTGCTCCCTTATGCTTTCCCTGAAACTTTGTACAACCTCTGCTTTAGTCAATTTATCCAGGTCCTATCTCCTTAAATTCGCACCTTTTTGCAGTTTCTTCAGTTTTAATCTACAGTTCATAACCAATAGATTGTGGTCAGAGCCCACATCTGCCCCTGGAAATGTCTTACCATTTAAAACCTGGTTCCTAATTCTCTATCGTTCCATTATATAATCTATCTGATACCTTCCAGTATCTCCAGGATTCTTCCATGTATACAACCTTCTTTTATGATTCTTGAACCAAGTGTTAGCTATGATTAGGTTATGCTATGTGCAAAATTCTACAAGGCGGCTTCTTCTTTCATTTCTTACCCCTAATCAATATTCACCTACTATGTTTCCTTCTCTCTCTTTTCCTACTCTCGAATGCCAGTCACCCATGACTATTAAATTTTCGTCTCCCTTCACTACCTGAATAATTTCTTTTATCTCATCATACATTTCATCAATTTCTTCATCATCTGCAGAGCTAGTTGGCATATAAACTTGTACTACTGTAATAGACATGGGCTTCGTCTATATCTTGGCCACAATAATGTGTTCACTATGCTGTTTGTAGTAGCTTACGCGCACTCCAATTTTTTTATTCATTATTAAACCTACTCCAGCATTGCCCCTATTTGATTTTGTATTTATAACCCTGTATTCACCTGATCAAATGTCTTGTTCCTCCTGCCACCGAACTTCACTAATTCCCTCTATATCTAACTTTAACCTATCCATTTCCATTTTTAAATTTTCTAAACTACCTGCCTGATTAAGTTGGATCTGACATTCCACGCTCCGATCCGTAGAACACCAGTTTTCTTTCTCCTGATAAATACGTACTCCAGAGTAGTCCCCGCCTGGAGGTCCGAATAGGGGACTATTTTACCTCTGGAATATTTTACCCAAGCGGATGCCATCATCATTTAACCATACAGTAAAGCTGCATGCCTTCGGGAAAAATTACGGCTGTAGTTTCCCCTTGCTTTCAGCCGTTCGCAGTACCAGCACAGTAAGGCCAGATCAGTCAATCATCCAGACTGTTGCCCCTGCAACTACTGAAAAGGCGGCTGCCACTCTTCAGGAACCACATGTTTGTCTGGCCTCTCAACAGATACCCCTCCATTGTGGTTGCACCTACGGTACGCCATCTGTGTCTCTGAGGCACGCAAGCCTCCCCACCATCGGCAAGGTCCATGGTTTATGGGGGTGAGTTGTTAGTACGTAATCCAAATAAAAAGCTCCAGAAGGTGCTAAGCAAAGGTACAAGATTGAGTTCAGAGTTGATCTTTATAAATTACGCCTCCGACCTCAATGTACTTTCGAATTCTTTTGACAACACCAATTCGCCTTATCGTTCTTTTATTTTTTATTTATTTAAACGTCTAGTTCCGTAGGACCAAATTGAGGAGCAACTGACCAAGGTCATGGAATGTGTCAGTACATTAAATTACAACATAAAAGTAATAATTGATTAAATAAAATGTTTATGAACCCAAAAACGTCAAGCCATTAGTTTAAGTAAACACAATCAACAATATAACATAAGAATCAGCTAATTTTTCAAGGAACTCCTCAACAGAATAGGACTGACCCATGAGAAAACTATTCAGTTTCAATTTGAAAGCGCGTGACTTACTTCTAAGATTTTTATATTCTTGGGGTAGCTTATTGAAAATGGATGCAGCAGTACACTGCACACCTTTCTGCACAAAAGTTGAAGGAAGTGCGATTCAAATGCAGATTGGATTTCTGCCGAGTATTAACTGAGTGAAAGCTGCTAATTCTTGGGAATAAGTTGATATTGTTAACAAGAAAGGACAGTAAAGAATATATATATATATATATATATATATATATATATATATATATATATATATATATATTTACAGGGCAATGTCAAAATACGCAGACTAATGCACAAGGTCGACAAGAGATTCACGAACTTACACTACTTATTGCCTGTTTCTGAGCCAAAAATATCCTTTTAGAATGGGAAGAGTTACTCCAAAGTATAATACCATACGACATATGCGAATGAAAATAAGCAAAGTAGACGGATTTTCGTGTCGAATGATCACTTACTTCAGATGCCGTTCGAATAGTGAAAATGACAGCATTAAGTCTTTGAGCAAGGTCCTGAACGTGGGCTTTCCACGACAGTTTACTATCAATCTGAACACCAATAAATTGAACTTTCAGTTTCATTAATCATATGCCAATTCAGTGAAATTAAAACGTCAGGTTTTGTTGAATGATGTGTTAGAAACTGTAAAAACTGAGTCTCACTGTGATTTAGCGTTAGTTTATTTTCTACAAGCCATGAACGTATCTCATGAACTGCATTATTTGAAACAGAGCCAGTGTTGCACAAAACATCCTTTACTACGAAACTAGTGTCGTCTGCAAACAAATATTTTAGAAATATATGTAATACTATAGGGAACATCATTTATACACATAAGGAACAGGAGTGGCCCCAATATTGATCCCTGGGGCACCCCCCATTTGACCGTACCTGATTCAGATTCCACATCACAGCCGTTTTCAACAATGTCAATAAATGACCTTTTGCTGTCTGTTGTTGAAGTAAGAGGTGAACCAATTGTGAGCTGCTCCTCATATTCCGTAATGGTCTACTTTTGGAGCAATATTTTATGATCAACACAATCAAACGCCTTAGTTAAATCAAAAAATATGTTTAGCGTTCGAAACCTTTTATTTAAATCATCCAGTACCTCACAGAGAAAAGAGAATATAGCATTTTCAGTTGTTAAACGACTTCTAAAGCCATTTGATAACAAACTATGTGATATAAAATGATCAATTATCCTTACATATACAGCCTTTTCAATAACTTTAGCAAACACTGATGGCATAAAGTCGTCTGCAGTACCCCTTTCTCCCCTTTTATAAAGCGGCTTTACTACTGAGTACTTCGTTGAGGATACTGACAATTCTTGAAGGAAAAAATTACAAATATGGCCTAGTACAGGGCTAACATGTGCAGCACAGTGCTTTAATATTCTGCTAGACACTCCATAGTATTCAATGATTTAATTATTAACTCAAACTCCACCTTGTCAGTATCACAGAGGAGGCTTTTCGACATCAGTCTCGGAAAGGCATTTTCCAAAAGAGTTCCGTGATTCTCTGTAGAAACTAAGTTTTTATCTAACTCCCCAGCAGTGCTCAGAAAATAATTGTTAGAGACTGTACATTTATCTGAATTATCAGTAACAGAAATATTTTTATTACGAACTGACTTTATATCGTTGACCCTGTGCTGCTGACCAGGCACATCCTTCACAACTGACCATATGGGTTTAATTTTATCCTGTGAATAAGATATTTTATTTGCGTACCACGTACTCTTTGCCTTCCGAATAACATTTTTAAGCAACTTACAATACTTTTTCTAACGGGCTACTGTAGCTTGACTGTGACTTCTTCTAACATTTTGGTATGATTCCTACTTTGTTCTACATGATATGCTTATCCCACTAATCAGCCATCCAGGCTGCGTTTTACTGCTAGTACCCCATTTAGAACGTTCAAATGGAAAGCAACTCTCAAAGAGCATGCGAAATGTGTTAAGGAAAGCATTATATTTATCAGCTCTATATGTTATCGGCACTATAAACATCCCGCTACTCTTGTTCTTTAACGAGGTTTAAAAAACTTTCTATTGCCATTGGATTAACTTTCCTACATAATTTGTAATTATATGTGGCATCTGTTTGAGTACAAAAGCCTTTTAGTGTTAAAATTTGTGCCTCATGGTCTGAAACGCCATTCACCATTTCACTAACAGAATGCCCACCTACTAAAGAAGAATGAAAAAAACATTGTCTATGGCTGTGCTACTGTTCCCCTGCACCCTAGTTGGAAAAAACAGTATCTGCATCCGGTCATATGTGTTAAGGAGATCTACCTACAACCTTTTTCTTGCACAGTCATGTACAAAATTAATATTGATGTCACCACATACACGGTATTTAATTTCTGGTACTTCCTCTAAAGTGAACCAAGAACCCTCTCTAGCTTGAGCAGAAATGCTATGAAATCAGAGTTGGGGGCCTATAAACAACAACAATTAGAAGTTTAGTTTCACTAAATTCAGCTGCCCCTGCATAACATTCAAATACGTGTTCAGTGCAGTGCCGTGATACGTCTGTGGACTGAAACAGAATACCGTTTTTTGCTTACATGGTCACTCCCCCACTCCGCAAGGAACTCCTTGAAAAACAGCCAGGTTAATTGTACCCTGGTAAAGGTAGCCTCTGGATTGTCAAATTATTTAAGTGGTGCTCCATTATACCAATAACGTGAGAGTCGACATCTATAAGCAGTTTACTAACTTTATCTCTAATACCTATTATATTTCGATGAAATATGGTAATTCATTCTCTATTTGGAAACATGATGTCCTCTGACGGTGATTTCTTAGTTAGACGGTCTTCCTTTAAGCAGGTATACGTATCAACTGACTTAAACCTAAAAAAAGTGCAGCTCCAACACCAACTACTACACGAATTTCTCCATGAGTGAACCCACCACCACCCACTATACTGTCGCCTATAAGCTTTGCCAGCCTCCCCTTCCCATACCTATTGAGGTGCAGCCCGTGCCTCGTAAGAGACTGTTATTGATAGACTCAAGTGGCAACATTGCAGTGTGACCCGTGCCCTCTGCCATCACTTCCTTCTCCATACCCACGTTAACACGCATTTAGTCAGCATTATTCGTTATCCAGACTAGCGATTAGTCTAATTTATTTTAATTATTTTATTTGTTTTCAGACCACGCATTTCATCCATCTCCATGGAACCTCTCATCTAACGGAACAACTGGATGGACCTTGGTGGCCAAGTAACGTGACCATTTCCAGCTCCATATTCCGACCAATCTTAGGTTCAGATAATGTGCCCCTAGAGGCTAAAATATGGCGGGGCCTCGTCATGCCGGAAGAAAGTTTCCCTCAGATGAAATATGACTGCACAACACTGCAACGGTTTCACGAAGTTTGGTGAAAACGTTCGAAGACATCCTTGAACCTAGTACTCTGCGATTAAGAAGTCGTCGACCGTACTCTCTATAACCAGTAACAGCGTTGCTATTACAAAACCCAGCCACAAACACCATTGCGCAAAACACTGCATTTGTTAAAATGTGCGCTGTGCTTAAAAGACAGAATTGGCCAACGAATCACAATAACAACACTGTTGAAAAATCAGTTACGTAACTCAAGCACAACTTTGTCCAACTTGAACTTCAAACAAAAATGACAAAAAATAAAAAGAAAACTTATCGCCGTAACCAGCTGTATCTCTTTTCTTTTCTAAAAAGAAAAAGTAATCAATTGGGGACACGTTATACGGAATGTTTTGTTTCAATTATTCTGTACGAACAGATTGTTTACAATCCCTGCTGGCTCACCCTGTATGTAGTGAATAGTAATAGTCCCATGACAGCGTCTTTCGCTACACCTGAAGTTACTTTTAAATCTGCAGACTGCTCTCCATTAACACTAATGTGCAGTGGAAGTGACGGGATGATTGATTTACTTTTCCATCTTTTGTCCCCTCGTGAACCAAGGACATTAGCGATAGCGGTGGGTTGTGTGTCTCAATGATATACGCAGCCGTAGTGCAGGCGCAACCAGAACGAAGGAGCCTCTGTGGAGAGGCCAGAATAGAATGTGCTCCCTGAACAGTGACAGCAGCTGTCCCAGGAGCTGTAGAGGCAACGGTTTGGATGGTTGATCCATCTGGCCTTCTAACATTAAACGACATTGCTTTGCTGTGCTGGTACTGCGAACGGTTGAGAGCAAGAGCAAACTACAGCCGTTACTTTTTTTCTGAGGCCCTGCAGCCCTGCTTAATGAATATGGCACCCTCTTCAGTAAAACATTCCAAAGGTAAAATTGGCCCCTATTAGGATCTCCGGACGAGGAATACTGACAAGGGAAACTCCCCATCGACCCATCCTCAGATTTAGGGGTAAAATGGCCCAATGGATAGCCTGGCAAAAACTGAACACAGATCAATCATGAAAACAGGAAGGTGGTGTATGAACTGTGAAAAAAAAAAGAAGCAAAATAGAAACAGTGAACGGTCCATGCTCTAGAAGTGCAACATCAGGCGAATTTGAATAGCCACCACGTTGTGCTTCTATGGTCAAGAAATGCAGTCGACCGTGAACTGAAGGTTTAAAAGTGAAAGTAGGATCATCTCACTGGAGAACGCCGATAACAATGCTTCATGAACCTGAATATCAACAGAAGTTTATTATGTCTAGAGAAAAAGAGAGGTTTAAGAAACTTTTACGAACACGACTAATTGAAAGTGGATGGCGAGACCAGATCCTGATGCACTGTAGATAAATAGTTAAGGAACGTGGTGTGCAGAATATTACAGCTAAACAGTTAGTTGCAGAAGTGACTCCCAAGGGCAGAGCTTTGGTACCAGATGCTGTGAGGAAAGAACTCCTACAGAAAATTAAAAATCATTTTTCACAAACTTTATAAAGCAAGGACTCATTTGTACCAAAACGGGTTGTTTTTGACATAAAACTGGTGTGCACTGCAGCAGGCAAAATAGTATGCTCTGGAAAGAAGAAGTTATATACTCTAGAAATATGGTCGGAATTGTGCTGATCAGACAGACATTGTCAGGCGAATGAATCTAATTTCTGCGGACAACTGCACAAATGCCATTTACCAGCAAGGAAACTGTCACAATGTTACTGAATACACTTAAGTAATTGTTAAGTATTAAAATTTAGAGAATGTGAATAAAGTGCTGTGTGACTAAAAAAAATTAAAAAAAGAAATGGTCACGGTATTGGACTCCAAAGTGGAAGGCCCATTGTTCAAATCTCTCTCATGGCCCATTTTTTTTCTCACAAAATTGTGAAGCGGCCGTCCGGTCATTGACGAGTCAGTTAGTTCTCTGTATTCAAATTTGTGTCTCTGTCGTGGTGTAACGTCCGTTTGCAACAGCGGGGTGTAAGGAAGGGATGTCCATACATACGTAACTCCTATTTGCTCTACACAAGTACCACGTGTTATGACTCTTGGCTACAGTTTTGGAAGTTTTGACTCTTGAATTCCTTCGTTGTAATATAGTTCACATCCGTTTATGTGTTGTTTTTATTTCTGTGAGGGGTCTATGCGGCATTTCGCCTGCTCACACTACTCATCACATTTACTTGCGACGGTAATACAGTCTTACCACGTGACTCATAATTTACAACCAATCTATAGTATGACAATTGTCAAGACTACAGAATGAGAACACACACGTCAATGAACGGGCATAAAGTTCATAATTCTGTGAAAAAAATGAGGCGCGAAGGAAATTGGAACATGGATCTCCCGCTCTGGAGTCCCACACCGTGACCACACAACCACGACACCATAAATCTTGTAGTATGCTCGATATTGGGCATCTGTTTCTATTTTTCTTCTTTTCTCACAGTTCAGTACACCTTCCCGTTTTCATGCAATGTCTGTGTTCAGACGGAGTATCCACTGGGCCATTTCACCACTAAATCTGAGGGGGCGCGACGGCGAGTTTCTCTTGTCAGGGGGCTATCGTAATCAGCAAAAAAGGAATCACTCATTCTAGGAGTCGGAGTGTCGAACTTTGATTGCGTAATCAGATAAGAAGGGTGCAGCATGATACAGTAACCTTAACTTGGAACTCTACCATTCGGTCCATGTTTGCATAGAAAAACAAAAATGGGGGAATTGTGAGTCCGGCTTGATGCAAAACACTTTTTGATATCTATTTACTTATTTATTTCCGAAACTAGTTCCAGCGGCAAAAATAGCCGTCACCAGTGGGTTCTTTAAATACAAAACATGCAGAAAATAACATAGTTAACGCATTATTACATTTGTACTGCTTACATTTTGAATATAGTTTTCTTTGAATACTTTCATACTAACTTATTTATTGTTCGTTATAGCATGTTTGTAAGGCTTGTTATAGCTGTTTGCCGCATATTGTCTGTGCTTTACCTGTTGCCTTTTTTCTCGGCATACAGGTGACATGATGTATGCCAAAAAAAAAAACAGCAAGAGAAAAGCATAGAAATATTCCGCAAACAGTGACAACAAGTCTCAAGGTAGCATGAAAGTATCTACAGAAAACTATATTCAAAAAACAAACAGTACAAATGTAATAATGTGTTACAGTGTTATTTTCTGCATGTTTTAGATTTAAAGAACCCAACGGTGATAGCAATATTTGTCGCTAACATTGGTTTGCGGAATAAATAAGTAAATAAGTAACAAAAGTGTTTTGCATCTAGGTGGACTCACAATGAATTCCCATACTGCAGCATGGTACTGGTTGAAGTTAAGTGTAGTGTAAATTAGTGAAGTGCAATTGCAGGAAGAATCAACACAACATCGTATAGGGGTAATGCAACACGAAGTCAACACGGACCGCCGTAGTAATAGTGTATAAGCCACCTAGCTCCGAAGATGAAGAAGAGATTGAAAGATCGTATGATGAGATAAAAGAAATTATGCAGATAAAGAACGGAGAGGAACATTTAATTGTGATGCGTGACTGGAATCTGATAGTAGGAGAAGAAAGAGAAGGAAAAATGGTAGGAGAACATGGAGTGGTGTGGAAGGGGGGGGGGGATAGGATGAAAGGGGAACTGTCTGCAAGAATTTCCCAAAGAGTATAATTTAATCATCGCTAGCACTTGCTACAACAACCATGACAGAATATTGTATATCTGGAGAGATCGGGAAATACTAGAAGATACCGTGATGATTACGTAATGGTCACACAGAGTTTTCGAAACCAGATTTTAAACTGTAAGACATTCTAGGAGCAGATGTGGACTCTGACCGTAATTTACTGACTGTGAGCTGCACATTAAAACTGAAGAAATTTCAAAAATTTGGGAAATTAAGGAGGTGGGACATTGGTAAATTGAAAGATCCAGAGGTTGTTGATAGTTTCAGAAGGAGCATTGGGCAACACTGGACTGAAACAGGAGCAAGGTACACTACAGAAAACGAATGGGTAGTTTTCATAGCTGAAATAGTGAAGGCAGTACTTTATTACCCAGGTAAAAAGAGAAAGTCTAATAGAAATCCCTGAATAACACAGAAGATATTTCATTCAACTAGTGAAAGGACAAATTATAAAAATGAAAAAAAGGAAGAAGACAAAAGGGAGTAAAGATGTCTATAAAGTGAAACTGACACGAACTGCAAAATGGCTTAGTAGGAATGGCCAGAAGACAAATGCAAGGCTGTAAAACTGTGCATAACTAGGGGAAAAGATAGATGCTGCCAACAGGAAAAATTAAAGGACGTTTGGAGAAAAAAGAAGCAGTTGTATGGATATCAAGAACTCTGATGAAAAGTCCGTACAAGCAAAAAAGATAATGCTAAAATATGGGAGTAGTATTTAGAGGGTCTATATAATGGAAACAAACTTGAGGATAATATTACAGAAAGAGAAGGGCAGGTAGGTGAGGGGGGGGGGGGGGGGGAGATATGATAATGTGAGAAAAATTTGATAGAACGCTGAAAGACCTGAGTGGAAACAAGGCCCTGAAGTAGACGACGTTCCTCAGAATTAGTAATATCCGTTTGAGACAAACTTATACCATTTGGTGTGCAAGATATACGAGGCAGGTGAAATACCCTCAGACATCAGGAATAATGTAATAACTCCAGTTCCAAAGAAGGCGCGTGCTGACAGGCGTGATTACTACCGAATCATCATTTTAGTAAATCATGGCTGTAATTATTGACAGGAACTAGCCGACCTACGAAAAATCCAGTTTAGCTTACACAGAACTGCAGGACCACGCGTAGCAGTACTGGCCATGCAGCTTATTTTGGCACACAGAATGCAGCGTGGCAAGCCTACGTTTATGATATTCGTAGATTGAGAGAAATCTTTTGACAACGTTGACTGGATTGAACTCTGAAGTTTTGAAGGTAGCAAGGATAAAATACAGAGAGCGAAAGGATATTTACAACTTCTACGGCAACCGGATAGCAGTTGCTATAGTCGAAAGATACGAAACGGAGTGAGGCAGGTATGTAGTCTGTCGCGGATGCTATACAACATGTGCACAAGCTGTGAAGGAAATTAAGGAGAAATAAGATTGAATTAAAGATTAGAAATAAGAAATTAAAACTTTGGGGTATGCAGATGACACTGTAATTCTATCAGAGGCAGCAAAGGACTTGGAAGAGCAGTTGAACGGAATGGATAGCCTCCTGCAAAGAGAATAGAAGGTGAATGTCAAGAAAAGTACAATACGGGTAACGGAATGAGGTAGAATTAAAACAGGTGATGCTAAAAGACTTCCGTTAGGAAATCACGTACTAAAGAAGACGATTAGTTTTACTAATTGGGAGCAAAATAAGTGATTATATCATTAAAACCGACGATTAGTTCTACTACTTGAGAGTAAAATAAGGGATTATAGCATTAAAATCTGTTTGCTGCAGAATTTTTGAACATATTATGCGTTCAAATGTAATAAATTTTCTAGATATCGTTAAGTTTATGTCCATGGTTCAAATGGCTCTGAGCACTATGCGACTTAACTTCTGAGGTCATCAGTCGCCTAGAACTTAGAACTAATTAAACCTAACTAACATAAGGACATCACACACAGCCATGCCCGAGGCAGGATTCGAACCTGCGACCGTAGCGGCCGCTCGGCTCCACACTGTAGCGCCCAGAACCGCACGGCCACACCGGCCGGCTTTATGTCCATGAATCAGTACGGCTTTAGAAAGCATTGCTAGTGTGAAACTCAGCTTACTTTTTTTTTACATTATATACTGCGTAATATGGACTAAGGGAAACAGGCAGATTCAATATTTCTAGATTCCCGAAAAGCATTTGACACGGTGCCTCAGTGCAGACTTTTAACGAAAGTGCGAGTATATAGTATAGGTTCCCAGATATGTGATAGGCTCGAAGTCCTCTGAAGTAATAGAACCCAGTACGTTGCCCTCGACGGTGAGTGTTCATCAGAGACAAGGGTATCATCAGGAGTGCCCCAGGGAAGTGAGATAGGGTAGGGCTGCTATTGTTTTCCATGTACATAACTACTCTGACGGATATGGTGGGCACAAATCTGCCGTTGTTTGATGATGATGAGGTGTTGAGGCTGAGTGACTGTAGAAGATAAAAGATGACTTAGACAAAGTTTTTGGTTGGTGCGATGCAGGCCAGCTAGCTCTAAATGTGGAAATGTGTGTGAAATCTTATGGGACTTAACTGCGAAGGTCATCAGTCCCTAAGCTTACACACTACTTAACCTAAATTATCCTAAGGACAAACACACACACCCATGCCCGAGGGAGGATTCGAACCTCAGCCGGGACCAGCCGGATAGTCCATGACTGCAGCGCCTAAGACCGCGCGGCTAGTCCCGCGCGGCGCTCTAAATATAGAAAAATGTAAGTTAAAGCGGATGAATAGGAGAAGCAAACCATTAATGTTCGGATACAGCATTCATAGTGTACTGTTTCACACAGTCACGTCGTTTAAATATCTAGACGTAGCGTTGGAAAGCGATAAGAAATGAAACAGGCTTGTGAGTACTGTGATAGGGAAGTAGAGTAGTTGACTTCTGTTTACCGGGAGAATTTTGGGAAAGTATAGTTTATCTGTAGAAGACACTGCATGTAGAACGCTGGCGCGAACTGTTCTTAAGTATTGCTCCAGTGTTTGGGATGCGCACGCGGTCGGAGTAAAGAAAGACATCGGAGCAACTCAGAGACGGGCTGCTAGATTTGTTACCGGTAGGTTCTATCAGCACGAAAATATTGTAGTGGAGGTGCTTCGAGAAGACAAATGGGAGTCCCTGGAGGGAAGCCGACGTTCTTTTCACGGTACACTATTGAAGCCAGCCGAAGTGGCCGTGCGGTTAAAGGCGTTGCAGTCTGGAACCGCAAGACCGCTACGGTCGCAGGTTCGAATCCTGCCTCGGGCATGGATGTTTCTGATGTCCTTAGGTTAGTTAGGTTTAACTAGTTCTAAGTTCTAGGGGACTAATGACCTCAGCAGTTGAGTCCTATAGTGCTCAGAGCCATTTGAACCATTTGAACACTATTGAAAACTTAGATAACAGGCATTTGAAGTTGACTGTGGAACAATCCTGGTGACTGGAATACTCTCTTTCAAATTCTAAGGGTGGCAGGGGTAAAATACAGGGAGCGGAAAGCTATTTAGAATTTGTACAGAAACCAGATGGCGGTTATAAGAGTCGAGGGGCATGAAAGGGAAGCAGCGGTTGGGAAGGGAGTGAGACAGTGTTGTAGCCTCTCCCCGATGTTATTCAATCTGTATATTGTACAAGCAGTAAACGAAACAATAGAAAAATTCGGAGTAGTTATTAAAATCCATGGAGAAGAAATAAAAACTTTGAGGTTCGCCGAAGACATTGTAATTCTGTCAGAGACAGCAAAGGACTTGGAAGAGCTGTTGAACGGAATGGACAGTGTCTTGAAACACGGATATAAGATGAACATCAACAAAAACAAAACGAGGTTAATGGAATGTAGTCGAATTAAGTTGGGTGATGCTGAGGGAATTAGATTAGGAAATAAGACACTTAAAGTAGTAAAGGAGTTTTGCTATTTGGGGAGCAAAATAACTGATGATGGTCGAAGTAGAGAGGATATAAAATGTAGGCTGGCAATGGCAAGGAAAGCGTTTCTGAAGAAGAGAAATTTGTTAACATCGAGTATAGATTTAAGTGACAGGAAGTCGTTTCTGAAAGTATTTGTAAGGAGTGTAGCCATGTATGGAAGTGAAACATGGACGATAAATAGTTTGCACAAGAAGGGAATAGAAGCCTTCGAAATGTGGTGCTACAGAAGAATGCTGAAGATTAGAAGGGTAGATCACATAACTAATGAGGACGTATTGAATAGAATTGGAGAGAAGAGGGGTTTGTGGCACAACTTGACAAGGAGAAAGGACCGGTTGGTAGGACATGTTCTGAGGCATCAAGGGATCACAAATTTAGCATTTGAGGGCAGCGTGGAGGGTAAAAATCGTAGAGGGAGACCAAGAGATGAATGCACTAAGCAGATTCAGAAGGACGTAGGTTGCAGTAAGTACTGGGAGATGAAGAAGCTTGCACAGGATAGAGTAGCATGGAGAGCTGCATCAAACCAGTCTCAGGACTGAAGATCACAACAACAACATGATTCAAAATGGCCCTGAGCACTATGGGACTTAACATCTGTGATCATCAGTCCCCTATAACTTAGAACTACTTAAACCCAACTAAGCTAAGGACATCACACAACACCCAGTCATCACGAGGCAGAGAACAACAACATGGAACAATCCTACGTCCGCCAACATACAATCACGTAAGGACCACGAATTTACGATACGAGAAATTAGGGCTCATACGGAGGCAAACAGACAGTAGTGTTTTTCCTCGCTCGATTTGAGAGAGGAACTGGAAGGAAATAACTAATAGTAGTACAGTATACCTTCCGCTACGCAGCGTATGTTGGTATGCGGAATAGTATGTAGATGTTGACGTAAATGTACTTGTAGATATAAAATGCACAGTGTCTGTAGCAAGCAAAGCGTTTCTGAAAAAGAGATATTCTTTAACATCGAATATAAATTTGAATGTTTAGAAATATGATTGCAGGCATTTGGCGGAAATGTAGTGTTGCAACGCAAGTGAAACAAGGATGATAAGCAGTTCAGACAAGAAGAGAATAGAAGCTCTTAAAACTTGGTGCTACAGGAGTATTTTGACAACTAAATGGGTAGGTACTAAAGTTATAAGAGTCCAGGGGCATGAAAGGGAAGCAGTGGCTGGGAAGGGAATGAGACAGGATTGTAGCCTATGTGTAGGCTCTTTAAATGGCCTACACATGTAAATATATATTTGCCCCGTCACAATGTGGCAAAGATATCGTAGAGAGGTACGACCATATCTGAGTAAGATTACACAAAATTGAAAGCTAAACTATCAGTTATTTTATGTATCTCATCTGTCTTTTCCTTTTTTTTTTCACCGATCTCGGTGTCTGTTGATATCTCGAGCTGGTGCAATAAAGACGTATGTAACTGCGCTCTCCCGATATTATTTTGGATAAATGTTATAATATGCGGAAGTCACAAGTTTTCGTTGTTCTACCGAGCTACGTTCTAATCTCCATCTCCAGATGCGACGAGGACCTGCATTTTTAAATGGAACTTATCGGGGAGAAAGTCAATACGAAGAGAGAATAGCCGCCGCAGCCACGCCGGCATTGTTGTACATCGCCGGGGAGGCAAGGTTAATATAAAGCCATATATCGAAACTGAATGGAATTAATCGTCAAGCAATGTTTCAGAACTGCCACAACCTTTCTAAATCAGCAAGCATCCACAACTGCGTGCGTTTCTGGGCTTATAATTCGTGGTGTGGCTAAATGTGTACTATCATAACTTCTTCAGCTCTGAAGAATTCACATTATCTCTCTCCGCAACCGCTATGCCTATCCCAGATGTTACTCTATAAGTACTTTGTTAAAGCAATAAAGGAACTCAATGAAAAATTAGGAGAAGGAATTTAAGTTCAGGGAGAATGTTTAAATGTGCGTGAATTTCTAAGGGACCAAACAACTGAGGTCATCGGTCCAAGACTTACACACTACTTAAACTAACTTACGCTAAGGACGACACACACACCCATGCCTGAGAGAGGACTCGAACTTCCGGCGAGAGGGGCCGCGCGTCTCGGACATAGCGCCTCTAACCGCGCGGCCACCCGCTCAGAGAGAAGAAATAGCAACTTTTAGATTTGCCAGTGACATTATAATGCTGTCAGAGACAGCAAAAGAGCGGTTGAACGTAACAGACAGTGTCTTGAAAGGAGAATATAAGAGAAACATCTACAAATGCAAAAACAAGTGTAATGGTCTAATTAAATCGGATGATGCTGAGGAAATTAGATCAAGAAACGAGTCTATGAAAGTAGTAGAAGAGTTTTATTATTTTGAAAGCAAAATAACTGATGATGGTCGAAGCAGAGAAGATATAAAATTTAGACTGCCGTAGGCAAAAAAGAAAGAAAAAAAAGCATTCCTGAAGAAGAGAAACTTGCTAACATCCAGTATAGATTCAAGTGTCATGGAGTCTTTTCTGAAAGTACTTGTATGAAGTGCAGCCATGTATGAAAGTGAAATTTGGACGATAAACATTCTAGACAAGAAGAGAATAGATGCTTTTGAAATGTGATGCTACAGCAAAAAACTGAAAATTACATGGGTAGATCGCGCATTTAATAGAATTGCGGAAAAAGAAATTTGTGTCACAATCTGGGTAGAAGAAGAGATCGGCTGATAGGGCGCTGTCTGATACATCAAGGGATCACCAATTTAGCACACGAAGGAAGCGTGGGAAGTAAAAATTGTAGAGGGAGCCCAAGAGATAAAGCAGTAAGCAGATTCAGAAGGATGTAAGTTGCTGTAGTTATTCTGAGACGAAATGCTTGCACATGACAAAGTGGAGTGAAGAGCTGCGACAATTCAGTCTTTGGACTGAAGACCACAATAACAACAGCTGAGCTCAATCGTGTAAAAAAGACATCTGTGGCACACCTTGAGTAAAAGAAGGGATTATTTGATAGGATAGATCTAGACAGCAAGGAATTATCCATTTGGTAATGGAAGGCTCTGTATGACAAGAACTGTAGAGGCAGACTAATGTCTGAGTATAGCATCCATGTCCAAACAGATGTAAAAATATTTTCAAATGTGTGTGGAATCTTATGGGACTTAACTGCTAAGGTCATCAGCCCCTAAGCTTACACACTACTTAATCTAAAATATCCTAAGGACAAACATACGCACCCATGCCCGAGGGAGTACTCGAACCTCCGCCGGGACCAGCCGTACAGTCCATGACTGCAGCGCCTTAGACCGCTTTTTTTTCGATATGGTTCGTCTGCTTGGTCTGGGCGGACGTCACAAGACATCCGTTTAAGTTGATCGTTGATTCCTTGACTCAGTTTTTTTTTTTATTACAGAGAGCACGCAGATCTCTGAACGAGCACGCTGAGCTACCGTGCCGGCTGAGAGTGCTGTATCAAACTAGTCTTCACACTAAACTGGTTGCTTCCAGAATGAAATAAAAATCTTAATACGAAGGTTGTCCAGAAAATGAGTTCCGATCGGTGGCGAAATGGAAACAACAGTGAAAACCAGAAACGTTTTATTTGCAACTGTTAGGTACACCTCCCACCTATTCCTCTACGTAGCCGCCTCTCCAACTTCGAGTTTTGCTGTAGTGTTGTATCAACTTTCCGATATCCTCGTCATAGAAAGCAGCCGCCTGTGCTTTCGGCCAGTTATCTGCACTCGTCTGCAGCTCGTTGTCTGTGAAAAAATTATGTCTTCAAAACCAGCGGTTCTTATGAACAGAGATGAGACTCAGGGGGAGCCAATTACGGACTGTATTGTGGGTGATCAAACACTTCTCATGGGAAACACTGCAGGAATTTCCTTGAGACAGAGAAGTTGCTGTCCATGCATCAGCACGGCTTTAGAAAGCATCGTTCCTGCGAAACGCAACTCGCCCTTTTTTCACATGATATCTTGCGAACCATGGATGAAGGGTATCAGACGGATGCCATATTCCTTGACTTCCGGAAAGCGTTTGACTCGGTGCCCCAATGCAGACTCCTAACTAAGGTACGAGCGAGCATATGGGATTGGTTCCCAAATACTTGAGTGGCTCGAAGACTTCTTAAGTAATAGAACCCAGCACGTTGTCCTCGATGGTGAGTGTTCATCGGAGGTGAGGGTATCATCTGGAGTGCCCCAGGGAAGTGTGGTAGGTCTGCTGTTGTTTTCTATCTATATAAATGATCTTTTAGATAGGGCGAATAGCAATGTGCGACTGTTTGCTGATGATGCTGTGGTGTACGGGAAGGTGTCATCGTTGAGTGACTGTAGGAGGATACAAGATGACTTGGACAGGATTTGTGATTTGTGTAAAGAATGGCAGCTAACTCTAAATATAGATAAATGTAAATTAATGCAGATGAATAGGAAAAAGAATCCCGTAATGTTTGAATACTGCATTAGTAGTGTAGCGCTTGACACAGTCACGTCGATTAAATATTTGGGCGTAACATTGCAGAGCGATATGATGTGGGACAAGCATGTAATGGCAGTTGTGGGAAGGCGGATAGTCGTCTTCGGTTCATTGGTTAGAATTTTGGGAAGATGTGGTTCATCTGTGAAGGAGACCGCTTATAAAACACTAATACGACCTATTCTTGAGTACTGCTCGAGCGTTTGGGATCCTTATCAGCTCGGATTGAGGGAGGACATAGAAGCAATTCAGAGGCGGGCTGCTAGATTTGTTACCGGTAGGTTTGATCATCACGCGAGTGTTACGGAAATGCTTCAGGAACTCGGATGGGAGTCTCTGGAGGAAAGAAGGCGCTCTTTTCGTGAATCGCTACTGAGGAAATTTAGAGAACCAGCATTTGAGGCTGACGGCAGTACATTTTTACTGCCGCCAACTTACAGTTCGCGGAAAGACCACAAAGATAAGAGAGATTAGGGCTCGTACAGAGGCATATAGGCAGTCATTTTTCACTCGTTCTGTTTGGGAGTGGAACAGGGAGAGAAGATGCTAGTTGTGGTAGGAGGTACCTTCCGCCACGCACCGTATGGTGGATTGCGGAGTATGTATGTAGAAGTAGATGTAGATGTAGATGAAGGATCGTCTTCATTGCCATTGCAGTGTGCGGCCGAGAGTTGACATGAAGAACGAACTGCTCAACAGTTGTGTTATGTGGGTTGCATGACACAGGCGAAATGTCTAACCAGGCCCTCATACTTGGCGGGAGGCGCTTTTCCCTACGCATCTTTACGTGCTCACTCAAAACTGAAGTATGCGACGCGACACGATCGACGAGCATACTGGAGACACTGTCCAACACATCTGTGCAAAGCTTCACCGGATTTTCCCAGTGGTTTCCATTTCGATACCGATCTGAACTTACTTTCTGGATGACCCTCGTATACGACTGTTGGGGAAGCTTATTGACACTGAAAAGTATCCGAGTCTTATCCGTTCTCCAGTGACCTCGTCACCGACTGGATAATAAACTTTTCTTTCTGTTATCCCTGGTATTCCGTATATTTACTGTCGTTTGGCCTTAGGATATTCCTCCATTCTGTGAGTCACCGTGGCCAGACTTGCAACAGGGGGCCTCGCGGGAAAGTTCTGGGAGGCGCGTGGTGTGTCGGGGATTTCCCGACGCGCTGGCGCTGGCAGAGTGTTTTACAGCGCGGCGCGGCGGGCGTCCCCACTCCCTGGCCGTGTTGGCGCCGCGGGTAAATAAATATGACCCAGATACACGGCGAGCAGCAGGCAGCAGGCAGCGACCGCCTAAGCGGCGTGTCAACACGGCCGCGAGAGCAAGAGCGCGCACAGCCGAGCCGAGCCGAGCCGAGGGCGGCCTCGCCGACGGCTTAGCGGGGACTGGCTGGCATGCTCTGCTGGCGTCTCATCGCTATGCCCTCTCCCGCCAGCCAGTGCCGACGCTATTACGCACCTATCACAATAAACACGGACGACAAAATACGGCGTAACCGCGTGAGCTTATCTTGGCAGCCCGAGGCGGCGACGAATCAAATACGAGGTGATCCAAAAGTAAAACGAAGAGTGGAAAATCGAGAATACTAGATGTGTTGCGAGTAGAGCGGTATGCCGTCATCGGACCCGTCGTTTTCTGAATTGAATAGCAGCTAAACTTCAGAACCACGATTTACTTTAAGAAGACCAGAACTCTACATCTACATTTATATTGCGCAAGCCACCCAATGGTGTGTGGCGGAGGGCACTTTACGTGCTACTCTCATTACCTTCCTTTCCTGTTCCAGTCGCGTATGGTTCGCGGGAAGAACGACTGCCGGAAAGCCTCCGTGCGCGCTCGAATCTCTCTAATTCTACATTTGTGATCTCCTCGGGAGGTATAAGTAGGGAGAAGCAATATATTCTATACCTCATCCAGGAACGCACCCTCTCGAAATCTGTACAGCAAGCTACAACGCGATGCAGAGCGCCTGTCTTGCAGAGTCTGCCACTTGAGTTTGCTAAACATCTGCGTAACGCTATCACGCTTACCAAACAACCCTTTGACGAAACGCGCCGCTCTTCTTTGGATCTTCTCTATCTCCTCCGTCAACCCGATCTGGTACGGATCCCACGCTGATGAGCAATACTCAAGTATAGCTCGAACGAGTGTTTTGCAAGCCACCTCCTTTGTTGATGGACTACATTTTCTAAGGACTCTCCCAATGAATCTCAACCTGGTACCCGCCTTACCAACAATTAACTTTATATGATCATTCTACTTCAAATCGTGCCGCACGCATACTCCCACATATTTTACAGATGTAACTGCTACCAGTGTATGTTCCGCTATCATATAATCATACAATAAAGGCTCCTTCTTTCTATGTATTCGCAATACATTACGTTTGTCTATGTTAAGGGTCAGTTGCCACTCCCTGCACCAAGTACCTACCCGCTGCAGATCTTTCTGTATTTCGCTGCAATTTTCTAAGCTGCAACTTCTCTATATACTACAGCATCGTCCGCGAAAAGCCGCATGGAAGTTCCGACACTATCTACTTGGTCACTTATATATATTGTGAAAAGCAGTGGTCCCATAACACTCCCCTGTGGCACGCCAGAGGTTACTTTAACGTCTGTAGACGTCTCTCCATTGAGAACAACATGCTGTGTTGTGTTTGCTAAAAACTCTTCAATCCAGCCACACAGCTGGTCTGATATTCCGTAGGCTCTTACTTTGTTTATCAGGCGACAGTGCGGAACTGTATCGAACGCCTTCCGGAAGTCAAGCCTGTATCTAATGTTTTCTGGGTCTCATGAACAAATAAAGCGAGTTGGGTGTCACACGATCCAGAAGTTCTCAACTCGTAGCAATTGACGGGAAATCTAATGAAACTGAAATGCGATTCCCCAGAACTACTTCTTTTCGTTAGCGACTAGTGCGTCTAGGACATTTTCCGCTGTGTTCAAAATATGTTAAATTTATGTTGCACTCTAAGACCAAAAGAACCACCCACCACGAAGGAATAATCCGAGTCGAACCGAAATCAGTACACGTGCTGTACACGTACAGACAAACAAATGATTACAGTTTCAGAAAAACTGGATGATTTATTCAAGAAAGCTTCACGAATTGAGCTAGTCGGTCCACATCTGGCTCTCACTCAAGCATTGGTGCTCATTGATACAGTATTTGGATGTCCCCCAGAGGGATATCTTGCCACATTCTGTTCAAATGGCGCCTTAGATCGTCAAAAGATCAGAGGGCACTGCGTATAACGCTCCAGAAGTTCTCAACTGGGGAGAGGTCCGGCGTACTTGTTGGTAAATTTTAGAAGCACGAAGACAGGCAGTGGAAAGTCTAGCAATGTGCGGGCGGACATTAACTTGCTGAAATGTAAGCCCAGGATGGCTTGGCATGAAGGAGAACGGGGCGTATAGCGTCGTTAACCTACCGCTATGCTCTAGGCAGCTGCGGATGGCAACCAAAAGGGTCCTGCTATGAAAAGTAACCGCACCCAAGATCACCGTTCCTCGTTGTCGGGCCGCATGGCGCGTGACTGTCAGGTTGGTCTCCCACATTTGTCTGGTGCCTCTCCAGACACGTCTTTGTCCTGGAATCTGACTGGAGTAGAATTGTCTTCACTGATGAGTCCTGCTTCAAACTGAGGCCCGATGACCAACTAAGATGTAACTGGAGGCCCCGCGGACAGTGGTGGTATACCAGCCTGACTGTTTAACGCCATACGGCCCGGCAGCCAGGAGCGATGGTCTGGCTTGCCACTTCTTTTCACAGCAGGACCCTTTTGATTGCCATCCGGTAGCACAATGTCACGTCAACGACGTTATACGCCCCATTTTGTTGCCCTTCGTGGCAAGCCATCCTGGGCTTACACTTCAGCAAGATAATGCTCACCCGCAAGAGTTTCTAGAGCTTGTCTTCGCATTTGCCAAGCCCTATCTTGGTCAGCAAGGTCGCCGGATCTCTCCCTAATTGAGGAGAACGCTTGGAGCATTATGGCGAGGGCCCTCCAACCAGCTCGAAATTTTGACGATCTAACGCAGCAATTGGATAGAATATGGCATGACATCCGAAAGGAGGACATCCAATAACTCTGTCAATCAATGCCGAGCCGAATAACTATTTGCATAGGTGCCAGAGGTGGACCAACACAATACTGACTTTCTCAATTTGTGAAGTTCAGTCTCTTGAATAAATAATCTAATTTTTCGTAAACTGTAATCATTTGTTTGTGTGTACACGTACATCAAATATACCGATTTCCGTTCATTTCGGATAAATTCTTTGTGGTGCGTTGCAATTTTGTCTTACAAGGGGAGGCCGCCAATTGTGAAATTCAGATTCGATTCATACTGCGCATAATAAAAGCTCGTGGCCAGAGGTGTAATGTGGCAAAGCACCAAGATGCACTTCTCAGCCGTTGTCGAGAAAATCGACAGTTATATATATATATATCAGTTGCAACAATTATGCATATTATAAGTTGTTGAAAGTCGTTTGTCGTGGAAAAACTGACGACTTCGAACATCATTATGTTTTCCGCAAACAAAGTTGTATTTCACAAATGTTATTAATTGCTTCATAATGTTAACCACATATAGTTAACGGAAGACGTAGAAACGATATTCCGAAACGAATACGTATAGCGTAATTCAAACGTTCGAATTAGAATAGAGACCCCAACAACACAAATTTGCTGTGGCAGGTATGAAATATAAACTCCGTTACTCGCTCGTTACACTTGAAGGACAGATGTTGAATGGGTCGAAACGAGCCGCCGCATAACAGCATAGTTGCCTGCTAACTTCGAAAGAAGGTAGATGCGGTCCCTAGCGCAACTTATAACATCGTCGAAAATCAGCGCGGACGTGAAAACTTTGGTACACCCTGTTAAACAAACGGAAAAATGGAGGCGGTACAATTGGAGAGCGATCCGCCTTCACCAACATGCATAAGCAATTCATTAATAGTATATATATATATATATATATATATATATATATATATATATATATATATATATATTTGAATTACGAAAAACTAAATAATAAAAAAAATTGCATGGTGCGAGATTCGATCCGGCGACCGTCTCATTACGAACCCGAGCGCTTACCGCTGCGCCACGACGCTGTTGAAACTTATTAATCGTAGAGAGTATTTCACCGCAACGGTTTCTTTTAACTGTCGATTTTCTCGACAACGGCTGAGAAGTGCATCTTGCTGCTTTGCCACATTACACTTCTGGCCATGAGCTTTTATTATGCGCAGTATGAATCGAATCTGAATTTCACAATTGGCGGCCTCCCCTTGTTAGAGTGCATTTTACTTTGCATCTTCATGCCCTTCCCGTCGCTGCATGACCTTCCCGTCACCTGTCTGAGAATTGTGTAAAATTTGTTCTGTGTGTGATCGTAAAAGCGCTTGTGTAGCATATTTTCTGTGATGGAAACTGGGGACATATCAAGCAGTAGCGTAAAAGAGTGTGGGAAACTGCATAAGATCCATACTCAGGTTGGCCGATACACCAGCTATGGTCGTTAAATCACCACACGGATTTTGTTAGGATTTCCCAAGTACTACGAAATAACACAGTGGTAAGGCAGTGTGGGAATTACCAGTGATAAATCTCTGCACCGGAATGACCCTCGACATAGAATCACCCTTGAGGTACCCTACTGTAATCTGTGCACAAAGGACTATCTAAAGGAACCGCACGACCGCTACGGTCGCAGGTTCGAATCCTGCCTCGGGCATGGATGTGTGTGATGTCCTTAGGCTAGTTAGGTTTAAGTAGTTCTAAGTTCTAGGGGACTTATGACCACAGCAGTTGAGTCCCATATTGCTCAGAGCCATTTGAACCATTTTTGACTATCTAAACGCGTATTAACAACGGGTGGCCCTAGTAGTGAATCCTAAGTGGGCCGATTGGTAATAAAACAAAAAGTGGATCAAATATCCCACAGGAAAAGACCAAAAAATGTCAAGTGAGTAGGTATACCATCTGCTGAGGATATCCAATCTGACGATGGATTTACTGCAAGAAACGTGTATGGAGTATGACGTTTAAACCCATAATAAAGAGCAGAAATGTAACTAAAACACCTATGAATCACATCGTATAAGTGCGAATGAGCAGTTGGCAAACTTCATCAGGAAGGAATAGAGTTTTCTACACAACTCCACCCTCTTTCAGTATCAACATTAACGCTATCCAACCGATTCTATCTTAGGTAACAGTGGCAGTGAAACACTGAACTGTAAGACTGTGGCACATTTATTAATTGAACAACTGGTGCTGTAAGTCGAAAGAACATGGGTGATAAGATGTCCAGAAAAATTCCCAATGTGCCGGAGATACAAAGATGCTCACCATATCCAACTTCCCATCGAGAGTAAACCCCGTGCCCGGTGCGCCAAGTCAGCAAGTCCACCACCAGCACGGCCTGGCACAGACTCGATCGTTGGACTGCGTCTCGTCTTCAGTCTAAATCGTCCCTGGACAATCTGTTGGATCTTCACAAGAAGACATCCCCGAACGAACTCTCTCGATCATCGCAGCACGCCATCCCCTGCGCGAACTGCTTTGGAAATCAACATTGAGAACAATACGCCTTAGTGCATCGGCAACAGGACGCTGCTCTTGGCTGGACGACTCCACGGCGGCACAGGTCTTCCATGAGCCTTCCCCGTGACGTGAAACCAGCGACCGGACCCCGCGCAGTCCCTGGGATTGTACTAATAGCCCTACAGTTCCACCTTCCCTGAACTGCGACCTTTAAGGTGGCAGCATTTCTCTCCACACAAAGCAGTAACACAAACAGTTCACAAGATCTTACTCAACAGGAAGAAAGACCTATTTCCTCTAATTATCCCGTGCATATTGATATTGAGGCAATCAGTATGCAATCACTGTCAACCCACTCTATTAAACATCATAACTGTCCTAGTCTCTTTCTGTTTAGATAGCACTGCATTTAATGTGTATATATTATTTCAATTAATTAAAATTAGAGGACGCAAGCCCACAGATCTTGCCATCTTTCAGGACCTCTGACATTCTAAATCTATATAAACGATTTGAGAGACAATATGAGCAGCCCTCTCGGGCTGTTTGAAGGGATGCTTTGTTTACAGTCTATTAAAGTCCTAGAAGATCAAAACAACTTACACAAGAGATTTGCATGGTGACAACTGATCATTCACAACAAAAAATGTGAAGTCTTCCACATGGGTAATAGGAAAATTGCGTTAAATTGTGATTACACGAGAAACCAACAAGAATTTAAATGTAGTCGACTCAACTAAGCACCTTGAGGTTATAAATACTTACTGAAAGGTTTTTTTTTTCTTTTGGCTCTGAGCACTATGGGACTCAACTGCTGTGGTCATAAGTCCCCTAGAACTTAGAACTACTTAAACCTAACTAACCTAAGGACAGCACACAACACCCAGCCATCACGAGGCAGAGAAAATCCCTGACCCCGCCGGGAATCGAACCCGGGAACCCGGGCGTGGGAAGCGAGAACGCTACCGCACGACCACGAGATGCGGGCTTTTTCTTTTGCTGTTCTTTATTAAGTACCTTAATAGCATCGGCATGTAAGACGGGATTTAACAATGTTAGTGTAGGGTGGTTGGATCTCTTTCCTGTCGCCACCCTTCCAACGGCGACATAAAAGAAATGTTACAAGACTCAGACAAATGGTGTGTTCCAGGCAATATAATTGATTAGTTATCAAAAACACTGCATTTTGTCTATACGCAAGCAAGTGATCAAGGCAAATCTCAAACAAACACGCAACAAACACGAAATCAGTATCCTTGGGAGCACACAAACTCAAACACAGACAGACACTGATGTAGATGTAGACACAGAAAATGACAAACAAAACAACAACATGAGATACAGATAAACACATAATGAACACAACACCTAAAATAGATAAGACACAAGAAAAGCAGAAGGTATCTAAACAGTAGTTTAAATATTATAACGAAATAAAGTACAATTTATCAAGGATGATGACTAACTTAAACAGTGAGACAATCATTACTTTTAAGGAATACATCATTCAGCGAGGATCCAAGTTTCAATTCAGTGGCTCTCCTCCCGGATAAGGCTTTGGAAAAAGGAAGCTGCATCATGCACACAAACGTACAATATAACAACACACATACAATATGTGGAATTAAGTCTGGATATAGCAACACTAATAGTGTAATGGCTATGCCATACATAAGCACTTAAAACATGTGCAAGGTAGTACTATTTCTTGCCCAACAAAAACAAATATGTGCACAATCAATCACGATGTATTTCATTTAGTAATGTAACAAGCAAAATTTTGTATTCTACCTCAGGCCAGATGGGCTCGAAGTTACACCGGGGCCCTTCCACCGGGAATAGCAACCACAAAAAATCTAACACACATTTTATACTTTCAATATTAAAAGGAAAAGCTGCCAAACTTTGCTTTTCTTTTCTTATATTATTTTATTATAAATATTTTCTAAATTACACTTTTTATTCTATGTCCTCTGCTTCCTTTAAATAATTTCTTTCTGTGGAACTGACTGTTACTACTCAAAACAATATTTGCTAGTAATCTGGAACTAAATATGTTGTTACATGAAAAATTGTAATATATTCGACCTGTTTTAAAAATATTAGGCAAACGGGTTTTAAAATATGCAACAAATCAAATAAATAACAGGGAGGGTCAGCGAATTTAAAGCTTCTCAGATGAACTAAATAACAAGGGATTACAATTACGGACAAGTTAAATTCGAAGCATCACATAGAAAATGTTGTGGAAAAAGCAAACCAAGGCTTCGTTCTATTGGCAGAAAATTAAAATACGCAATAAATCTAGTATTAAAGATACTGTCTACACTAAGCTTGCCCGTTCTCTACCAAGCATTGCCACACGATTTGGTATCCTTACTAGGCAAGACTAACGGAAGACATCGAAATAGTTCATAGAAAGGCAGCTCATTTTATACACTGCGCAACACAATTCCAAAATGACTTTTGTGAAACCCAATAACTGTTTCCCAATGCGACACAGAAGTTTGACATTGGGCTCAAAGGTGCTTACCGCTGTCGTCTGTAACGATCCTAATGCAAGGTACCCTGTGACGTCACCCCTTCGGTTCGACGACGATTCAAATCGCAGTGTGTCGACAAATGCGAAGAAAGGTCATAGCTCAGGAGTTCATATTGGTTGTAAGGTGCGTTAATGAAGCCACAGTGGCACCAAATTTCACAACAACTATGCCCGACGCCAACGTGGACGTGTCGCACGAAGGGAAGGTCATCACATCGGCCCTTACCAACATTTCACACTTTCTCATGTGGGCTCTCCATGGGGGTCAGAACCGCGACTCTCAGCGTTGAAATCACGCGATTATCTTCAGGATGGCCGAGACAAGCATTTCAGACTCGCTACTGCTCAGAATCTACGCGAAAAGGCCTAAGATCATAACGGACGGCAATGAAAGCAAAACTTCCCTTGTGGCGTTCATTTCCACACATTTTGTGGTCTAAAACGACAGTTGTGAGTTCAATGCGCGATAGAACGACGTCCTCGGTATCCTTTGAAATTGCTGACACCCTCCAGACAATTCAACCCATCCCTAAGGAATTCTAGTGCTGCAGCCCCACTGTCCATGATTGGAACCCTTCATAGTGTAGCACGACAGCAATTTTTGCTGTGGTATACAAGCTGGAACCAATACGGACCTTGCAAAATCATACTATGAAACCATTCCGAAGCAGCAAAGGATGTTTACGCTATTTCAGCACTCCTATTTTGGGCCATCCTGTGGTATGATCACAGGGGAGGAGGACGGGATGCGATATTGACACATGGAAAATGGAAAAATGTCCCTCTAAATCAACATCCTCGTGCCCCCAGCGCAGTAAAATCCTGTTGACATCCATTCACCTTCGTAGAGCACTTTACCAATATACCAGTACAGAGACTTCGACACCCATTCAACTGTGAATCACTCTGCTTCTGCTCTAGCACCTGAGAGCAGGCAACCCTTTCGACACCCCTTAGTTTCCGCATGCCCACAAGCAGGCGCCGGGCAGGTTCGGAACTCAAATCGGCTGAATGGGTGTCGATGTTTCAATACAGGTACATTTTTAACGTGCTTCAAAAAAGAGGGGTGGGTGGCACGAAGGTGTTATGAAACTGGGGATTCTTATAGGGAGTCTTTGCAATTTTATTCACGCATTTATCAACGTAGGAACCCTTCCCCCCTCCGCCTTCCCGCTATTGTGAAAACGCCACAGGAGAGCGCCCCAGAGAATGTCATTTTATAAAACATAAACGCCTTTTGCTACTTCGGATAACTTTCAGATTTCGTCGAATGGTTTTGCACGGGCCCTATTGGTCCCATCCTGCATACCACAGCAAAAACTGTGGTGGCGCTACACTTCAAATGGGGCACATCACATACAATGTGGTTGCAGCCCAAAGATGTCCGTAGAGGTTTGACTGACTCCCTTTATGCCACCTTCTGAGGCTTTTTCTTGTCGATTCTGAGCGGCGTTGTACCTGAAAATTTTTTCTCAGCCACCCACCAGGAAAATGCATGATTTGAACGCTGGACGTCTCGGGTCCGACCTCCTTTAAAGAGGCGTTGTAAGAAAGGGTGAAATCTGGGTAAGGGGGATGTGATGACCGTCTCATTGTGTGACGTAACCACGGTGGGACTGGGCAGAATTAGGTGAAATCTGGCGCCAGTGTGATACCATAATTCACCTTCCACCTCAGATGAACTTCTGAGACCTCGCATTTTTTCTCAAGTGTCAACACATGCTGTTTGAAGCGTCACTGAGTCAGAGGATGTCGTTGCAGGATGCCATGCTTTTGCACTATTACAAGCGAATGTTACAGACACTTCTCAGCCGAAATTCAGACCTCTGCTTGGAAATGGGGGACAGTTGCAGGGTTTCAAAGAAATGGCCCTTTAATTGTGTTGAGCAGTGTGTTAACGCTAGACGGGGGAGACCGTGTCGCAGATATAATAAGCGAGTGTTTTTCGGTGCGGTGAACTTTTTTCTCAGGTAATTTTAGTCACCAGTACTCTCCTCCGAATTCAGAGATATACCTATTATGTTAGCTCCATCTACGTACGGAAAAATGACTGTCGTAATACAATAAGAAAAACTAGAACTTGCGCTGGTATATTTAAGTGTTTATATTTGTCATGTGCTACTTAAGAGTGGAACTGTCGGGTAGTAGTCTGAAAGCTGTTCTATGCATCCTCTGGCAGTCCCTTAAAGGCGAATCACAGAGGAGCCATGTAGCTTTAGACAGAGATTTCGGAACACTTCGAAATTAAAAAAGTACTGATAGAAGGTAATGGGCACTCTCCACTACTTTTCAACTGCGTCTTAGGAAAATGAATCCAAGAGAGACGATAATGTCGGAGCTTAAAATAAGGAACGTACTAGTAATGTATTAAGTTAGACTGCTGAGGTTTGCCGACGACTTGACGACTCTATTCCAGGACATCGAAACAGTACGAGAATAAACAGGAATTCTTACACAAACAGGAGGGAGAAAAGGTGTCCAGATATCACATGAAACAACAAAGCACATGTTTAACAACTTGGTGGCGACTGATGAGTGTGCTGCTGCATTATCCACCGAACGAGGCGGCGCAGTGGCTCGCACACTGTACTGATATTCGGGAGGACAACGGTTCAATCCCTCGTCCGGCCATACTGATTTAGGTTTTCCGTGATTTCCGTAAATCGCTCCAGGCAAATGCCGGGATGGTTCCTTTGAAAGGGCACGGCCGACTTCCTTCCCCGTCCTTCCCTAATCCGATGAGACCGATGACCTCGCTGTTTGGTCTTCTCCTCCAAACAACCCCCAACCCCTACTTTATCTTTCATTTTCTGTTCATAAGAGCAGGGTGGGTCGTTGTAGAGCGCTGTTATTTCTAGCCAAATACCGTATTGGGGAACACATAAGGAACTACACTGTAAGACAAAAAAGGACAAAAAAAACGACGCACCACGAAGGGATTATATGAATGGGACGGAAATAAATACAAGTGTTGAACATGTACTGAAAAACAAACAATTACGATTTCAGAGTAACTGGATGATTCATTCAAGGGAAGGAGCTTCACAAATTGAGCAAGTTAGTAACGTGTTGGTCCATCCCTGGTCTTATGCTTGGCATTTATTGATATAGTTGTTGGATGCCCTCCTGAGCGATATCGTCCCAAATTCAGTCCAACAAATCGTCAAAACCCCCTGACTGTTGCAGAGCCCTACCAAACGTTCTCAAATGGAGAGGGATTTGGCCAAGATACGGTTTGGCAAGCTCTAAGACAAGCAGCAGAAACTCTTGCCATGTGCAATAAATTTAATATAATTCATTAGGACAGCTGTTTCTGCTTCATTGCCATTCTCGAGTAACGTATAGCTTGATTGGACGTCCTTATGACGATATTCTACGTCCCGTTTTGTTGCCCTTTATGGTATCTACCCTGCTCTATGCTCTTGTATCTCAGCACGGTAATTCCCGCCGGCACACAGCGAAAGTTTCTACTGCTTGTGTTCTTGCTTGATAAACGCTACCTTGCCTTCCAACCATATAGGGGTTTTGACAATCTAACGCGCCACTTGGACACAAAATGGCTCTGAGCACTATGGGACTTAACATCTATGGTCATCAGTCCCCTACTTGGACACAATTTGGCACGATATGCATCAGGAGTGCGTCCAACAGTTCTGTTAATCAATGCCAAGCCGAATAACTGTCTGAATGAGGGCCAGGGGTGGACCAGCGCCTTACTGACTTGCTCACTTTGTGAAGCTCTTTGTCTTGTACAAATCATCCAATTTTTCTGTAATTGTAATCTTTTTTTTGTCTGCACATTTACAATAAATTTACCGATTTTCTTTCCATTCGAATAATTCCTTCTCGGTGCGTAACTTTTTTTATTTCAAGCGACTTGCTTTGAAATTATTGGTCACGAAATTTAACAAGACAACGCAAGATTGCTGTTCTAATCTACCTCGATACGGAAGTTGTTCACCTGTTGCCCTGGCCACTACATTCGCCAAGTCTCTCACCCACTGAAAACCCTTTGTCATGAGTCGCTTAGAGACTGATAAGACACCACTAGCCAGCCATTATGACTGAGGTCATATGTGTTGAAGCATAATGAAGTGACTTACCCGTTCCTGTCACCCAAGCTCGGTTCGATTCAGTGCCCTGTCCTTTCAGGGTCATTTATGCTACCAGGGGCAGCAGCCCTTTGTACTAAATTTCACACGTTGTACACCTCCAATTAACCTACAAATTTAACCTTCTTCCTAATATTCTGTATACACACAGTAAGAAAAATTTCTTTATTTGCTATCTTTCTTGATGATGCAGTTTTCATGGCCAGCTTTGTATTATGATGTGTTGTCTTTGATGAATAGCACACCTTTCATATTTGGCAGGTTCGTTATTCATGAAAAGTAAGTATAATTTTAGTAGTACCGTCATAACCATAAAGAGACTAACATGGCTACAGAGATAGCCTGCAAGCCAAATTTCTACGTCTTCTGCACTGAATGTGGTTTTTTTGACGAGGAGCCGAGAAATATACCGAATGCAGTAGTGAAACAGAGCCAGCAGAAAGCTAACGCTTTATTCGTTTGCAAATAATGTAGAAAGATTTTTGGAACAGATTGTGGGCGTGGCAGGGGGGTGCGGCGAAAGTCGATGAGTGCGACTAGACAACCACAACCGTTAGAACTGCGACCAAGAGAGAAGGGAGCTTTCGCTGCTAACAGTGCTTATAGATACGCGGGTGACTTTTTTAATACAAAATCCGGATAAATTCTAGTGTCCGATACCATTCATCGGCTTTGCCCAATGACGTCATACGTAAGGCAGAGATGCTGCAACGGACAATTCATGAATGGAACGGATCATACTTGTAAACAAACGAATGTGGCGTGCCATTTAACGCTACTATTATTTACGCTCGAATTTCATTTAAACGAGTTGAAGATGACTGAAATAGATAAGAACACGAGAGCAATTACGAGTGAATATATTATATTATATTTTCCTCACGTACTGCAAAAGCGATGTAAATAATGAACCTTCGAACAGCTGGAATCCGTAACTAGTAGCAACCTACGTAGGAGGTCATTTCTAGTTACCTAGTCCAATATTACTGCTTGTTGCGCAAAAATCTTATAACATATCAGAAACGTGCTTAAAAATTGATCTTGTTTGTGAACTACAGAATACGACTAGACTTTCAAAAAATGAAAATCTTTACACACATTACTGCACACGCAAAGAAGTAAAACGCAAAAATGACTAAACCTTGCAACCGATACTACACCAAACTCACACCAGCTACAGTAGCTCCTACTAACACTCAGTAAAATCGACCACCAGGAGTGACAGTAAAAATAAGAGAAGTGTAGCAGAAACATCGAAAAGGAAAACATAAAAGTGGCTACATGAAAAGAGACTTACCTGATATGAAATTCCAAAGGGGTCAAAGATGGAGGCTGACAAGAACGAAATAAGGACATAACAAGAAATAATAACGTTAGAAGCTCAAACTGTAACGAAAGAAGCGAAATCCAGAATAACAAATGAAAAAAATAATAAGAAACACAAACTGCCAGGCACGAATGAGGTACCATGCAAATCAGTTCTTCCCTATCACTCGCCCTCAATCAGATGCAAAATTTCAAAATAATAAAAAAAAACGAAACCACGAGTCAGTCAAACAAACCCTCTGGCAAAGACACAGCAATACCTCTCGGCCCACCACTGTAACCAGAAAATATTGAAACGACAGAAAAATCTCCCTCCAGAGAAACCAAAAAAAGTAGCACTCGCACAATACAGTAACACAGAAAAACACAATGTAACACAAGAAAAAAGTATCAGACCCACCAACACCTAACTAACAAAACGAGGCTTGTACATTTTGCTGACTACTTCCATAAATGGAAGAGATAAACAATAAGCTATAGGAATACTCTTCCTCCAACAGTATTCATCCAAATGGCCTTGCAACACAGAAATCCTTCTCTTTCCCTGCCCGACAACAGATTTTACAGCCCCCCAACACCCCTCGATAGTATTAGTACATGCTCCCGTCTTATAATCTTTAAACTAATTATTGTGATTCACGACCAAATGATAACCCCTTTCACTCAACCACTTGTACGAAGCAAACCCATCCGACATGACTACAGGACCTTCTTCCTCATATTCTTCTATTAAAGATGCCAAGACTTCCTTTGTCCGATTTGGTACAACCTAAATACAACATCAGCAAAATCTCCTCCAGAAACTGTTTCTCGAAAACTCAAAGCCCAATAACCTCGTGGCCCCTTTCGTACCTTCTCTTTCCAAAATGTGACTCATCTACTTCAACCATAACTCCTGGCCCTCCATTGACCCCCTATACTTCATAAGTTCCCCGATGACTTCTCTACAAAACGAGGACAAGTCGACCACAGTGCCACACGAAACCACTTCTTCGTGCATGACAGATTTGCAAGAATATTCATAGCAAAAATAGTAGGCTAGCATGACAATTACATCTAAATTCAGCCTCGATCTTTCGAACCACGTCCCCTTGCGGATGGATCACCATATTTAATTTTTTCTGCGCCTCCACATGTATTCGTCTGAAGTTCGTGGTAACGCAACCTTCGTCGAAACCATATAATTTCCACAGACACTGCACTTGCAAAATTCAGCAATGACGCCCAATGATTTCAAATATTTTATATTTGCTTTACGGTCACTCATTTCCTGAAGCAGAATTTTCGCAGTAAAAGCAACTAAGTCATCCATAACGAACAGCGTGAGAAATCGAGACCTTATAAATCACAACTACTTTCATTAACAAAAGATGCCGAAAACAAATTACGAGATGAAAACAAAACAATCTACATCGAATTTTTAATATCCGCGCGTAACGAGCAAATCCAGAGAAATCATTTAACGTTCATCGACAGCAATCTGAGACACAAACAAAATAACATCACACATTACGTCATTGCTCAAAGCCGATGGGTGGTATCGGACACTAGAATTGACCCCAAAATCCATCTTCTGTCGTGAATTCACTGTCGCTGCAACATCGGCCGAAGGGTGTGAAATTTCGAAGCCATTTATATTACAACGAAGCAATGAAGGAGAAGTGCCCAAATTACACTGAAGGAGATTATTTGTACTGTGAACGACCCCCACGAAGAAGTCCTCCACTGACACAGCACGGCTTAGAACTCGAGGTCAGCGAAAAAGCTGTATAAAGGAGTTTGAAGACAATCTATTAAGTATACAAGACAGTGATAGCACGAACCAGCACACAACTAGAACACAGTAATACCATACATTCTCGATAGTAGTGGACTGTAGTTCAAATAAATGAAGGAACAGTTGGCTGCTTATGGATGACCGATAAAAAACACTATTTTTCATTTCTTATTTACAGTAGTAGACAGATGACACCTCCAGGTCGCCGCTCTTCAGCTCTGAATAGAACAATTAAAAATACATATATAAGAATAAAACGAATTAGACCTGGTGAGACGTTGATGAGGCACGTAGCCTTGAATCCTGTGTGGGTGGTGACGCTGCAACATTTCCTGTGTTAGGGATTTTGATGCAAATGGGATTGCGGGGAAATGGTATGACGACTGGAGTGGGAGTGTTAATAGACTGTGTTTTTTGAAGGCGTACAGGATTGCTATTAGTCAGTGAAAGAGTAGGTTCGAGCGTCAATGGGTAATGGAAGACGGAAGGTTGGTTATTGATAAGTACGAATTAATTCGTCATATGGTAGTGTAAGGTGGTTGATTTGACCCTTGTGGAGATGAAAAGGTGGGACTCGGTGATAGAGGCGTATCAGAAAACCGGGATTCTTAAGACTGGAGCTAATAGCGGCGTGTAGGGACTGGAACGTGAATGAAACACACGAGTAACGAAAGTATTCCAGATATCTTATGAGATTTGGAAACTTTATCGGGTGGTACAGGATACAGAGAGGGATGGGAATAAATTTTCGCGTTAGTGATGTCTACAAGAAGCGAAACGTTCGCTACTGGTGCGGCAGTAACCCACATACAAAGTATGAAATACCTACCCGCTTGATATCGATGTGTCTCTTGGAATAACCAGCCTGTAGCTTTTCGAGGATGAAGGCGTTCGGTTGGTGATGGTAAACGTGAATCAATATGACAACATTATAACATTTTTCCTTCCTGCATCTGGTGAGTACGACCCCGACTGGAAACGCATCCGTCCAGCTAGGTGAAGTCACAATCCAAATTGCTCACGTTGCGCAGACTTACAGTGATTGGCAAATCCACGGCGTGTCATAAGCTGGCGTTTTACGCATATGCGTTTAAAAACCAGAGGTGAAGGAAGCGATGACACAAAAATTCTGGGTTTGACTGTGAATTGATCGCCGAATGTAGGAATTTGTTGTCTGACTTCCGTTTAACATCGAGTTACTATACCACAAATAGGACAGACAGGACGAATATATTAACTATTATGATTTCTGGAATGCTCTACTCTACGAACTAATCATGCGACACCCCTGACAACTTTCGCACAGGATCTCCGTTGTAACTGACGTATGGAGGTCGGTAAGAGAACGATTCGCCTAATGTCGTAAAGATGCAGTATTCATGATAATGATGCTGACGAGAAACTGCTGGTCTTCGAATGTGCGGCGTTGCTTAGAACTACTGAGTGGTAGAAGAAGCATTATTGGGAAGATAAGGCGACAGTGTGAGTCACTGGAAATGGGATGAAGCTTGGGGCTCTTTTCATTGCTTTGATGACGACCTCCTAGCTTTAGCTAATTTCAAGATGACCAAAGGTGTTTGGGAAGACATTTAGACAACAGAATGCTTCCTGCACTTTGCCTATAATTATAAAAGAGTTCATCCTTGCATCCACACGAGAATTCCCTGTACACAATACAAGAGACTGTGAATCGTTGTTTGAAGGAAAACTGGTAGGTATGGTGCACTGGAGCCCTTCAATATATGATACAGACATTGGTCTGCAAGCGCTGCCGATTTAGCCAGGGGTCGTATCAAGAGTTGGCGAGAAAGGACCGAACCAAGGGTGCAGGCTAAATAGGCCTCAACGTCTTACCGAAAAAAAGCAAGAAACAAAAACGGTAAGTAAGTTTCCCCTACCCCTTGTGTTCCTGTCTTCTGCCAAAGAGAAGAGACCATCCCTTCCGACCCGAGATTGTTGTCACACAGTCATTGTTTTCGAGTAGCATCGTAAGAAACGAGTACTGCCGAACCTCTGTATGTAACATGGTTCAAGTGGCAACAGTGCAACTGGTTCACACATCCGCCGCCTACACAGCTTGCTCATGTTCCGCAACGGAGTTCTTGCTACTACTTCGTTGTGCCATTGTAGGATCGCAAAGTTCACCACCTGGGAGCTAAAGCAAATATGCTATCTGACCGAAGGCTACCGGTTTTTATCGATTTCTACTGACAGCTCTGGAACGAGACGCGAAGGTGGAAGGAGCAAGGAAAGAAGATCTAATGGATACGAAATTTAGTCGCCCCTCCAGATAGTACCTTTGCTCTCCATTCTTTCATTTTGTATGATGTTCTATATAGAGAAAAATGAATTCAAGAGTAAGCCTTATGTGACTCATTAGTTATAACAGAATGAAAAATGCTCCTAACATAGCACAGAGAAGGCAAAGACACTATGTGATCAAAACTATCTGTACACCCCCAAAAGATTGCTGACCTCAGATGTTAAGTCCCATAGCGCTTGGAGCCATTTTTGAACACCCCCAAAACATCCATTTTTCACATATCAGCGACCTCAGTAATCATTAGGCATCGTGAGAGAGCAGAATGGGTCGCTCCGCAGAACTCACGAGCTTCGAATGTGGTCAGCTGATTGGGTGTCACTTGTGTCATACGTCTGTACGCGAAATTTCCACACTCATAAACATCGCTAGGTACACTGTTTCCGATGTGATAGTTAAGTGGAAACGTGAAGGGACACGTACAGCACAAAAGCGTACATGCAGACGTCGTATGTAGACTGACAGAGACCGCCGACTGTTGAAGAGGGTCATAACCTGTAACAGGCAGACATCTATTCATACAATCGCACAGAAATTGCAAACTGCATCAGTATCAAATGCAAGTACTATGACAGTTGGCGGGAGGTGAGAAAACTTGGATTTCATGGTCGAGCGGCTGTTCATAAGCCACACATCACGCCTGTAAATACCAAACGACGCCTCGCTTGGTGTAAGGAGCGTAAATATTGGACGATTAAACAGTGGAAAAACGTTGTGTGAAGTGACGAATCACTGTACACAATGTGGCGGTCTGATGGCAGGGTGTGGGTATGGCGAATGTCTGATGAACGTCATCTGCAAGCGTGTGTAGTGCCAACAGTAAAATTAGGAGGCGGTGGTGTTATGGTGTGGTCGCGTTTTTCGTGAAGGGGGCTTGCACCCCTAGTTGTTTTGTGTGGCATTATCACAGCACAGGCCCTAAATTGATGTTTTAAGCACCTTCTTTCTTCCCACTGTTGAAGGTAAATTCTAGGATGGCGATTGCATCTTTCAACACGATCAAGCACCTGTTCATAATGGTCGGCCTGTGGAGTAGTGGTTACACAACAATAACATCGCAGTAAAGGAGTGGCCTGCACAGGAGTCCTGATCTGAATCATATAGAACACCTTTGGGATGTTTTGGAACGCCGAATTCGTGTCAGGCCTCACCGACCAACATCGATATCTCTTCTAAGTGCAGCACTCTGTGAATAATGAACTGCCATTCCCCAAGAAACCTTCCAGCACCTGACTGAACGTATACCTGCGAGAGTGGAAGCTGTCATCAAGGCTAAGCGCGGGCCAACACCATATTGAATTCCAGCATTACCGGTGGAGGAACTTGTAAGTAATTTTCAGCCAGATGTCCGGATACTTTTGATCACATAGTGTATGTCTTGGTTAGGGTTATGGACGTTAAAGAAGGGAACTAGCTTTTCGACATATCCAGAAGCTTCAAAGATATTTGACTAAAAACATTTTGACATACTGGCTCTTTTATTTCATCCCTAGAAACTTTACAGTTTTATCCCCTCAGAAAATTTTTGTAATCAGTACAATATGCTCTTTAGCCATATGATATTATTCAGGTATTTGGAAATTACCATTATACACTTGTGGGATTTGTGGAGGAGCGTGATTATGTAATGTTTTGAACAGGAACCCATGTTCGGAAATGTAATGTTCTACGCCGGTCTCAATTCAGATATGTAACGCGTCCGTGTCTGCTGAGGGACGAATGAAAGTCTCATAGTTGCTTGTCCTCGTAAGCAATAGCGTAGATACGATGACGTGTACTACGTTAAACGGTTACCTGATGTCACTTAACGTATGCAAAGTTTCATTTATGAGACTCCTGTAGAGACAGAGGAAGATTTGCTGGCAGGAGTCCTGACCGCTGCACTAGAAATTGAAGAGACGTCAAGTGGGATGGAGAGTGTTTACCAGAACTTGCTTCTTATGTCCAATGCCTGTAACAACGGTGGTGGTCGTCACATCGAGCCACAGTTGTAATGCATTAGCACTGTTCTGTACGTACAATATGATGTGTTCTTTTTTGTTTTGGAATAATGTAAACACGTAACTGTTAAGTCTGAATACAGACAAATGTGCTTCAGTGATAAATGGACGCTTCGTTATGTTTCCTTTCGGACTGTCACCTAATAATTGTGCTGCTTCGCATCCAATTCAGTTCCTCAAGCGAAGATGGATGAGTTAAAAACTGTATATTGTTTACTATGGCTGGCGAATATTCTGGATTTTGGGCACGGGATCAGGGACCTGTAAACTGCAAATTGTGCCAACAGCTTGCAACTAACAGAGCTCGCTGCGCTAGGGAAGTAGGGTTAGCTCGTAAATAGGAGCAAATACATCAAAATGTTTTGATTTATATGACTTTGAAGCTGCCAGAGAAGTCAGAAACGTAACTTCCTTCTTTTACATCCCTAACACTGCCATGAACATATTCGTCTTTTTGTGCTATGTTAAGAGCATTTTCATTCAGGTTCTCACGTTTTACTCAATCATAATTTTGACATTAGACCGTCATAGCTTGCAAATCGATGAAGATGGTTGCTGACACGTGTGGTGATCTGGTACAGGCTTTCTTTTGTCTCTCAAATCACGTTGCTTACACCATGACAATGGGTGAAATTAACGACCGTTTACCTTCTTACAAAATATGAACCAGTTCCCACAAATTTGAAACGTAGAAGCGACGCCCGTAAGGAAAATCACAAGAGAAGCGCTGTTTGCACGTAAATCAGAACGAATATTTTGGAAATGAGTTTTCAATTTTATCTTAAGAAGGCATTTTTGTTTCTCTAATTAACATTAAACCGTTTCCGTACATTCGATTCACATAGAAACGAATTTTACGTGCTACATTCAGCTCGAATTTGAACTATCGTTTCTCGACAACAGCTAAAGATTATTGGAAAAAGTTTTGCTTTGACTTAGTCATTTTATTTACTTTCAGGCAAAGTTTGAACCAACTGGTACAAGGTTAAAGTATAGAAGCGATGCACTTCCAAATCTTCACAGATAAACGTGTTTGTTACACTTACAATTCAAACGAAGCAAGATAAACTGTCTTATATCAAGGTGCGATACACCGGTGCACCAAATTTCAGCCACCAATCTCTCTCCAGTCCGGAATTATTTAAGGGTCACTGTTTCTTCACGTAAAACCCGAACGGTAGACATAAAAATGGTGCCTTTAGCTGAGCATTAATTTCAGCACAATTAAAATCTTTTGCAAAAGAAACTGATCGATTCGCACAACTTGCAATCCGGTTGGTCTGTCAAATCTTGCTTAATATACTGTAACATAGTTACAGCAACCCAGATGTACGAATGACTATACAATGGCCGCTGGTCTCGGCGAAACCAAAAACTTTGTACCCCATGTTCGTCGCTCGAACAGGAACTTGACACCAAGACCTCCCCATACGATGATTTTTGGCGCGGCCTATTCACACATATTTGTTCCAGTAGCTCCACACTGTAACGCTTACAGGATTTGTTAGTCGGTGTGCCTGCAGACAGCTATAATCTGTTCATCTGAGTTGAATTGTTCTCCAAACATACTCTCCGCCATTGGTCATCGGCTGCAGTGCTCAAGCATCTGATGTAAGACCACTGCTAGTAGGCCTTACTTACGCATTAGGTATATTGTTGTTATTCTAGCACGAATGAAACACTGACATACGTTAAGATAAAGCATCGAAAGGCTTAAGATTCTTTGTTAATTAGTGTAGTTGTAGATATTGTTCAAACCGGGTTATTGGTTCATAACAAGATGTGTGGTTTGAGCATGGGTGTGTCAGCCCGAAACCGTTAACCACTGCAACAGAATTTAATGTCAATTCAACTGAGACGGACGGTATAATGATTTTAAAAAAATTCATCTAATTTCCTCCGAACTACAAACTCCCACTTCTCAGATATCGTTTTACATCACCTAATGGGCTTTATCCTCAGGTATAAAATTCATAGAGGAAAGCGTCCTCGACTATCACTTACTGATATTTATTTAGGTCACCCAATGAGGTACCTTCTCTCTTTTCGAGAGAGAGAGAAAGTCTCACTCTATGTGGAGTGGCGTCTGGCTGTCACACTTCCTCCCTCACCAGGGGAGAAGAGCCTTTAGCAGCAAACGGGAACCGAGCTTTGCTCGAGAAAGCAGAGATGAATATTCCCTATCAACGGGGCATTTACCGGTTTTCTAGAAAAAGTATTGCTGATGAAAAATAACATTCGTGCAAACTATTCTTTGAGCAGACATACCGACGTTTAAAAGTAATTTACAGGGTGTTTCAAAAATGACCGGTATATTTGAAACGGCAATAAAAACTAAACGAGCAGCGATAGAAATACACCGTTTGTTGCAATATGCTTGGGACAACAGTACATTTTCAGGCAGACAAACTTTCGAAATTACAGTAGTTACAATTTTCAACAACAGATGGCGCTGCAAGTGATGTGAAAGATATAGAAGACAACGCAGTCTGTGGGTGCGCCATTCTGTACGTCGTCTTTCTGCTGTAAGCGTGTGCTGTTCACGACGTGCAAGTGTGCTGTAGACAACATGGTTTATTCCTTAGAACAGAGGATTTTTCTGGTGTTGGAATTCCACCGCCTAGAACGCAGTGTTGTTGCAACAAGACGAAGTTTTCAACGGAGGTTTAATGTAACCAAAGGACCGAAAAGCGATACAATAAAGGATCTGTTTGAAAAATTTCAATGGACTGGGAACGTGACGGATGAACATGCTGGAAAGGTAGGGCGACCGCGTACGACAACCACAGAGGGCAACGCGCAGCTAGTGCAGCAGGTGATCCAACAGCGGCCTCGGGTTTCCGTTCGCCGTGTTGCAGCTGCGGTCCAAATGACGCCAACGTCCACGTATCGTCTCATGCGCCAGAGTTTACACCTCTATCCATACAAAATTCAAACGCGGCAACCCCTCAGCGCCGCTACCATTGCTGCACGAGAGACATTCGCTAACGATATAGTGCACAGGATTGATGACGGCGATATGCATGTGGGCAGCATTTGGTTTACTGACGAAGCTTATTTTTACCTGGACGGCTTCGTCAATAAACAGAACCGGCGCATATAGGGAACCCAAAAGCCCCATGTTGCAGTCCCATCGTCCCTGCATCCTCAAAAAGTACTGGTCTGGGCCGCCATTTCTTCCAAAGGAATCATTGGCCCATTTTTCAGATCCGAAACGATTACTGCATCATGCTATCTGGACATTCTTCGTGAATTTGTGGCGGTACAAACTGCCTTAGACGACACTGCGAACACCTCGTGGTTTATGCAAGATGGTGCCCGGCCACATCGCACGGCCGACGTCTTTAATTTCCTGAATGAATATTTAGATGATCGTGTGATTGCTTTGGGCTATCCGAAACATACAGGAGGCGGCGTGGATTGGCCTCCCTATTCGCCAGACATGAACCCCTGTGACTTCTTTCTGTGGGGACACTTGAAAGACCAGGTGTACCGCCAGAATCCAGAAACAATTGAACAGCTGAAGCAGTACATCTCATCTGCATGTGAAGCCATTCCGCCAGACACGTTGTCAAAGGTTTCGGGTAACTTCGTTCAGAGACTACGCCATATTATTGCTACGCATGGTGGATATGTGGAAAATATCGTACTATAGAGTTTCCCAGACCGCAGCGCCATCTGTTGTTGAAAATTGTAACTACTGTAATTTCGAAAGTTTGTCTGCCTGAAAATGTACTGTTGTCCCAAGCATATTGCAATAAACGGTGTATTTCTATCGCTGCTCGTTTAGTTTTTATTGCCGTTTCAAATATACCGGTCATTTTTGAAACACCCTGTATCTTGCACTGATCGAGTACGCAACACGGTTCATTATACTGATCTTTATTAGCCAGAATCCGGGCCCAAACAGCACTTTGTCGCAGTGTGTGGGGTGTTGACCGCTTTTGACCTATCAGTACTGAACCGGACGATACAGGTCTCTGCAAACACTTACTGGCGGCCAGTGTCCGGATCACTGTCCCTGCTCCAACCAGCCTAGACCTTAGGAAACAGCTATTCTCTTTAGGGAGCGGTGGGATCTAGACACCAGTGCTCCTTGCCCCCTCCTACCGTGAGACCCACCCAAGAATCAGTCAGAGCCATAGTGAACAACAGATACAGGATACGCAATTAATTGCGTAGACAGAGGAAAATAAAGACATGTGTTAGCGGCTTGGTCTTTGCAATCGCCGACGTTACTCACATTACGAGGAGTGTTCAAAATAAAATGTACGAAACAATACTATGGGAATATTTGGAGACTTCATTCAAAAGTAATCACGAGAGGCCAGAGCATGACTATCCTGCCGTTTCGCAAACCGAAGTATTCCCTGTTCTCAGGATTTCTGTGGCCGTGAGTGGAGCCACTCCTTGATAGTGTCCTTCAGTTCGTCGTCAGAGTTGGCTATACAATGGCCGCTGGTTCGGACGAAACCAAAAACTTGTTACCCCTTGTTCATAGCTCAAATAGTAGCTTCCCTTCTGGAGGTTTTTTTGTAAGGGACGAAACACTTGGAAATCGCAGAACGACATGTCTGGGTGTTAGGGAGGATGCTCAAGCTGCATCGATTTGAACTTGGTCATTACAGTTTGTATGAGCTTGGACACGTATGGACGCGCTTTATGGTGGAAAAGAATCACGCCCTCTGTGAACAGCCCAGGATGTTTGCTCTTGATGGACTTAAATAGGCTACAGTATGTCTCACAGTACTTCATTGTTAATGGTTTTTACGTGCTCGAGGAACCCTATGAGTACCGGACCCCGGTCGTCGAAAAAGATGGTGAGACCTTACCTGCTGAGTGCACAGCTTTGAATTTTTAAAGAGGAGATGACGATACGACATTCACATCCCTAGCTGTCTCACTACAATGTAATGTAATGAGACAGCTAGGGATGCGACACACGGAAATTTCAACGGTTTTGGTTGTTACGATGCTTCGTGCACTTTCAAGACATAGTTTTCAATCGGTATAAACATGACACAGATTACTGTAAAGTGAATCAGTAGCACTGAAAGTCAAGACGGGTTAGTCCGCCACTTAACTACTCGCCGTTTCACAGTTCGGGGAAAAAAAATACATGGCACGTCGAGACAAGGACACGCACTAGACGGATTATACATAGAATATGCCAACCTTGGCAGCCTACTGGCTTATAAACTCTTGTTGCATCGAATTCTACAGACGGCTTAATGTCAATGAAACATGATTTAATGAGGTAAAAATTCAGAGTTTCTGTACTATTCTAATGTTCTTTTTCAGAGTCATAGTCCAAGTATTTCTACATAGTCTCAAGTGTCGCTAATGCTCTATTTAAGTTCATACAACGGCCGCAAAGTTGTCCCAATCGCGTTTAGAAACCAGATTTCAAGAGAACACGAAGTTTTTCAGTATTTTACCTTATCGAGCTGTCTTAAAGACTTGAGCTGCTAATTATAAGTAATGCAACACAGTTATTACGACAGCAGTTTGGTTATTTTAAGATTCCAATACACCACATTATTCCCCACTCTTCTTGCTACAAAACCCTATTAGTATAACCGAGTGGTAGCACATACTGGTCGACGTCGGTGCCAACGTCTTGCTGCATCAATGGCCTCCTCGTAATCCACATACTGTTTCACACGGAGTCCATCCATCACTGGGCCAAACTAATGGAAACCGGAAGGTGTGACATCCGGGGTGCTAGGTGGATGGGGAAGAACAGTCCAATGAAGTTTTGTGAGCTTCTCTCGGATACACTGACTTTGTGAGCCTTTGCTTTGTCATGGAGAAGGAGAAGTTCGTTTACATTTTTGTTCAAAAAATGGCTCAAATGGCTCTGAGCACTACGGGACTTAACTATTGAGGTCATCAGTCCCCTAGAACGTAGAACTACTTAAACCTAACTAACCTAAGGACATCACACACATCCATGCCCGAGGCAGGATTCGACCCTGTGACCGTAGCAGTAGCGCGGTTCGGACTGCAGCTCCTAGAACCACGTGGCCACCGCGGTCGGCTGCATTTTTGTGACAACCAACATGCTGAAGTAGTTTCTTCAGTTTCCTGAGCCTGTGTGCGGCTGACCGGCACCCGGGAGATTGGATATCTTTGCACGAACTTGCTGCGATGACGACAGACGTTCGCCCAACGACTTACCGTGCTTTTATTCACTGCCATGTCTGCGCAGACATTTGCAAGTGTCTCTGAATATCTGTGATTTACTGGTTTTACGTCCACAGAAACTCAATGACAGCTCTCTGCTTGGATAGCATCTTCATTAAAAAAGACATTTTGAAGACGACGTATATCGCCGCCACATATGGGAATTTCAAGAAATTATAGGGTCTGAAACAGGAATATTGCACGACGTCCCACAAAAAATTCCACATTTTTTTCTATACAAACTGCCCGAGAAAAAAAATGTGCCCCTTATAGTTTAACCTGAAGCTTGGTAGGCTGCCAGACAGGAAGGTGAGCTAAATCGTATGGAACCCGCGTGATCTTTGGTCTGGTACACCAACCAACACGATTGTGGTACTTAGACAATTTTTCTCTCTCATTCAGGGAAATACATGGTTGATCCCCAGTCTCTGTTTGAGATAATACCATACAGAAACAGATAGAATATTGTAGCGCACAAGATAAATATTACACTGTCGACTTTGTTGGCCATCGTGTGTGTACTTAATCTAAAATTGTTAAAGGTATTTTAAATCTTTATTTACTTAAAACTTCATCAGTGATCCAAAACCAGCCATCTCTAATCACGTTTAACGCCAGGACATGCGCAGCACTACAAGTGAATGTAACATCAGGCAACAAAAACCAGTGCCAAAAGTAGGTAAACTCAGACGAAATATGCAGTAAGTAAAAAATCACATGTCAGTATATTTTGAAACAAATTGTTTTTAGATCTACAACCAACTCTAAAATTGTAAATGCACTGGAGAGAAACAATCGGAATACCAAAAAATAATTTATGTACAGTAATGAAATTTCGGGATTACATTTGTGTACATAACATAGTTAAGTGATTAACGTTGCAAAATCAAAGATTAATGTAAGCGCGAGATAAGCACTGCCAATGTGAAATACCGGTACATCAATAACCCGTGTAATCCCCAGAATGTTGAATAAAGCATGCAAAGGCACATAAATTGCGTTGTACAGGTGTCGGATGTCAGTCTGTGCACTTGGTCGGTCAGTTATGGGACGGTTAATGATCTTCGTGGATGGCGCTGGTGTTGTTGACTGATGATGTCTGGTATGGGCTCGATTGGAGACGCATCTGATGAACGATGGGGCAGACTACATGGCGACATTCTTTAGAGCAAGTTGGGTTACAAAAGTGGTATACGGGCGAACGTTACCCATTTGGAAAACACCCCTTGGCATGCTGGTGATGAATGGCAGCACAAGAGGTCGAATCAGCAGATTCACGTACAGTTTTGCAGTCAGGATACGTGGAATAACTACGAGAGTGTTTGTGCTGTCGTACGAAATCGCACTCCAGACCATAACTCCAGGTGTAGGTCCTGTGTGTCTAGCACGTAGACAGTTGGTTACAGACCCTCAACTGCCTCAGCTGGCCTCCTTCTAACCAACACACGACCATCACCGGCACCGAATCAGAATCAGCTTTCACCAGAAAATACAACAGGTTCCCACTCTGCCCTCCAAAGAGCACTCGCTTCACACCATTGAACTCGCAAATGGTGGTGGTTTGGGGTCAGTTGAATGCACGCTACAGGGCATCCGGCTCGGAGCTATCCTTGAAGTAACTGATTTGTAACAATTGTTTGTGTCACTCTGGTGACAACTGTTCCTCAGATGGGTGCTGCAGATGCACTACGGTGCGCCAGAGGCATACATTGAACACGGTTGTCTTCCCCCTCGGTATCGCCATGTGCCCGTCCGGAGCCCGTTATTCTTCCGACCGAACATTTTCGTGACCACTGCTGCCGGCGACTGGCTACACTCTTTCCAAGGCTTTCTGCAATATTGCGAAAGGCATATGTTACACGACCTCGTTCAAACTGAGTGAAGTGACTGTCGTCTGAAAGGCATGACTAACTAACATCAGCTCGTTGCGTGCAATCTCAAAAGTAAGTAATGGTCGCGACCGTTACATCGTGTCTTTAAAGCAAATATGATATGCATCCTGATAGTGGTGCTACTACCGCGACTCTTAGGCGATGTACGAAATTTGAATAGACATCATCTTACAGATGTAGAAACACGCCTACCAAGTTTCGTTTATGTCGCAGAACTCCCTCTTGATGATCAGATTTTTTCCCGTCGATGTATGTTTGATTCTAGTGCACTGACGATGTTCCAAGTGAATAAAACGAAACACCTGTTGTAAAATAAAAAATGATGTTTTAGTAGTTTCAGCGACTGAGTCTGAAATAGCGTTAATAAAATGTGTAGGAGTCATAGACAAATAGTGCACAAGTATCCATCGCATAGGTTATCTGTGATGACAAGAAAGGCGTCCGACCACAAAGTTAAAATAAAATAAAATGTCGAAAAAGCTAGAAAGAGAAAGACCTCGAGCTATCTTAAACGCAAATCGTTCGTCATGTTTTAACATATTTCTCCTTGCTTCACGAGCTCGTTAGTTTTGTGAATATAAAAAAAAGTTAATTTACGCCTAATCCATAACGTGCTGTGGAAACATCTCCGAGCGAAAACGTCCGTTATAGGAGATTATAGTTGACTTACAAAATTGTCCATTGTGCCTGTTGCTCTCAAGAAGTGGCACGTTATTTCCAGCACAGTGGAGTCTCAGTGGGCCGCCCAGAATGCGGACACGACACGACACGTGGCGTGCGCCCTTATCGCAAACAGCGGATCGCCGGAAGCCGACCAGAAAAGTGGGCCCGACAAAAAAAGAGCGAAATAAGCCGAATCGGCGCGCAGGAGCTGTGCCGCCGCGGCGATACGCTTATCGTCGGAGCAAATTAGCGTGAGCCGGGCGCCGTCGCGTGACCGCCGCCTCTGGAGGTGGACAAACCCAATCTGGCCTCCGCTGCGGCTCTAGGAATGAACGCCTCCGAAGCGCATACGTGCGGTGCCTTCTGGGCAGCAGACGCCAACCACTTCACAAATGACGCAAGGACACTGGACAAGAAGTTATCACGCCCAGTGAACATCAGGCAGATACCGTGTTACACCACTCTGACACAAGTAATGCCCTCAAGTCTCTCATTGTGATCCCATAGACAAGTGGTCGTCAAACATTTTTTACTCAAGAGCCAATACCGGCCTTGTGGCGCGGCAGCTCGGGCCGCATATGGACTGATCTTGTTATTAGCTGTAACCACACTTTTTGGACGAAATTGAAGAAGTGATGGGAGAAGACCAGTTTGGCTTCAGGAAAGGAAAAGGGATCAGAGACGCCTTTGGTATGATGAGAATATTGTCAGAGAGAGTTTTGGCCGTTAACGAAGAAGTTTGCGCTTGTTTTATAAACTGGCAGAAGGCCTTCGACAGAGTCAATTGGAATATATTGATGAACATCCTTAAGGAAATAGGAATCAACTGGAGAGATCGGAGACTTATAAGGAACTTGTACGTGGGACAAAGGGTAAAAGTACGACTGAAATATGGAGAAACGAACAGTGTGGAAACAGGAAGGGGAGTGAGACAAGGATGTCTGTCGCCAAGTCTCTTCAAGCTGTGTGGAGAAATGCTGGCGGAGAAGCGCTGAAAGGATGCGGAAATTTCAAAGTAGGAGGACGTCTCATCAACACCATCAAGTATGCAGACGACCTGGTAGTGCTCGCCAAAAATCAGAGACAGCTGCAACACATGATGAACAGTTTGGTGGAAACGGGAAGAAAATAGGGCATGGAAATCAACATCGAAAAATCAAAAGTGATGCGCATATCAAAAAGTGAGAAACACTTGAAGATAACTGTGGACAATCGGGAACTGGAAAATGTGAATCAGTTCAAGTACATGGGAAATTTTATCACAAAGGATTCCCACTGCACCAACGAAATCCGAGCAAGAATCGCCATGGGCAGAGCTGCTTTCAACAAGAAGAGGACTCTGCTGACCAGCAAGTTGAGTTTGGCATTGAGGAAAAAACTGATAAAGTGCTACAATTGGAGCATTGCACTGTATGGAGTAGAGACATGGACCATGAGAAAGAAGGAGAAAAAATACTTAGAGAGCTTTGAAATGTGGTGCTGGAGGAGAATGGAAAAGATTAAGTGGACAGATCGCATCGAAAATGACGATGTACTGCGAAGAGTAGGAGAGAAGTGAAGTATTCTGCGTACAATTCTTCAGAGAAAGGCCAACTGCATTGGACATGTACTTAGACACGAGGGACTCATACATGATGTCATCAAAGGCAAACTCAGAGGAAAGGCAGGACGAGGAAGAAGAAGAATTCAACATCTGGACGACGTGAGAGACACAACAGACTGAAGGAAGAAGCTGAAGACAGGGAACAGTGGAATCAGAAATTCTCCGCACGAAGACATGGACCTGCCACAAGGCAGAATACTACATAATAATAAATAATAACCACACTGCCGGGAAAAAGTTAGTTGACCTGCAAAGACGACGTCAATTTTTAACCGAAGACGGCTTATGCTACCTGGGGTATAGTGGCTGTACTGCTTATCGTTATCCACCATCAGAAACCGTAGTGGCATAACTACCAGAGCGTCATCTGTGTCTACCCTTTAATAGGGAATTTTCACGCGCAGAGGGTGCAGTGTGGTGCAAATACGTAAAGCAAGCACACAACCATGACTCTAAGACATACTCGTGCATCCTACAGCCAACAGAGTGAGTTTGAAAGGTGTCGAACTGTGACACTGTGGTCTTCCGAGTGGCGGGATGGTCCTTTCGAAGAATTGCCACACAAGTTGAACGTGTTGCGACAGTTGGGCAATGATGTTGGTATCGGCGGTCACGTGAACATTCTTACACCTGTAGATGAGTTTCTGGACGTCCCCGCTAGAATCGTCGTATTGTAAGGCCAGTAGTGGCTGATCGTACAGCTACCGCAGCACAGAGGACTTGTGAACCCAGACGTGTCAACACGAACAGTTGTTAGAAGTGGGATTATCGGCACGCATACCTCTAGCCGGTCTTCGACTCACTCCACAGCATCGACGTACACGGCTTGTCTGGTGCCGTCTCTTGGAAGACGGAATGGTGCGCCGTAGTCTTCAGCTATGAAAGCAGATTCTACCTGCATGCCAGTGATGGTCGTTTGCACGTACGAAATGGTTCAAATGGCTCTGAGCACTATGGCACTTCACATATGAGGTCATCAGTCCCCTAGAACTTAGAACTACTTAAACCTAACTAACCTAAGGACATCACACACATCTATACCCGAAGCAGGATGCGAACCTGCGACCGCAGCGGTCGCGCGGGTGCAGACTGAAGCGACTAGAACCTCTCGGCCACTCCGGCCAGCTGCACGTACGACGTAGACATGGTGAGTGCTGTCTCATAGTTTGCATTCGTCCAACACACTCTGGCTTCAACTCAGGCCTTTTGCTCTGGGATACGATAAGCTACAGCTCTCGTTCACCTCTGGTATTTCTGGAGGGGACGCTAACCCGTTCGGTACGTGCAGAAAGGTGCTAGACCTTTTGTTTTGGCCTTCTTACAACAAGAAGGTGATGTGTTGTTCCAACAGGACAATGCTCGCTCACACACTGCCTGTGAAACTCAACGTTTTCTGCAAGACGTGCAGGAACTTCACTGGCTAGCACTATCTCCGGTCTAGTCTCCAGTTGAGCACATGTGGAATGTGATGGGACGAGAAGTGATTCGTGCTTCATGGCAACCAAAAACTCTTACAGAACTAGGTGAACAGGTCGAGCATAGATGGCGTAAACTATACCAGGACAGTATTCGCCATCTGTACGCTCGACTGGATGCCTGAGTCAGTACCTGCATTATCGCCTGTGGAGGCTACCCCACGTGCTAATATGGGTGTTTCAGCATGGATTACCTGGTACCACACAACCGTCTGTGCTATTGATCAGAATATGTTCTCATCTCGTGTAATTCATATGCACTATTGCAACAATAAGAGTTGAGTAAATTTTAAACCTCTAAAAGGGTGTACTAATTTTCTTCCGGCAGCGTATATCAGTACGATGTGAGATCCCAACAGACTCGCTACAGTAATGACGCGATAATTGGCCTCAACTCCCACATATACTGTTTGTTAGAAGTTGGCATAATGAGCAGTTCATGGATCCACGAAGCCTGGTGCATAGGGTCCGAAGATGTCCCCATTTGACCAAATCCAGTTGCTGTTTTTAATATATGCTCTATTGCAATCAAAACTGTTTTAGTTTTAATTGCCGGTCGCGGTGGCCGAGCGGTTCTAGGCGCTTCAGTACGGAACGGCGCTACTGCTACGGTCGCAGGTTTAAATCATGCCTCTGGCATGGATGTGTGTGATGTCCTTAGGTTAGTTAGGATTAAATAGTTCTAAGTTCTAGGGGACTCATGACCTCACATGTTAAGTCCCTTAGTGCTCAGAGTCATTTTTAATTTTAATTGTAAAACTTTCAACTGAGATCGCTGCTTTAACTCTGTAACAATGGTTTCAAAACGTTCGAGTCTCTATTCAACAAATGCTGTCAGCATTCAGCAAATAGATACTGAAGCCACCTCGAACCAAGCATTTTGTATTTAATTCTTAACGTAAAAAGTGCGGTAATCTATCCTCTGATGTCTCTATAATATCGTATATTTCCTACAAGTTTAATCACTAACCCTTCAGTTCTTTACTGTGACACTTTTCGATACTTCTAGCAGTCGTATCAGTTTTGAGTCGTCTTTCACGAAGACGACCAGAAGAAGTACAGTCATACTGAATTTAGCTGACCGCTTTTCAGCTCGTTACAAATTTTCATTAATTCTGAATAAGTTTACGTTGGTAATAAACTGTCCAAAACAGAGACGTTGATTCAATTAAAATAACAGTTGTAGCACACGCGATTAAAAAATGGTCTTTACAGACGAAGTACTCTGCAAATAAAATTGGCACCTGTCAGATGTTATTTTGCTACAACGATAAACATATAAATATGATATAAACACCGAATCTGTATTAGTCCGAAATATTTCTTCTATGTGGTCAACGATCTCCTGTGAGACGCGTTGTAAGAAAGACGAAGTACACCGAAGACGCATAGCGAAGAACGAATAATTTGTAGTGCAAACTTCAAACGTGACTTTTAATACAACAGAACGAATGCACTTTCTGGGAACAGTGGAATATTCTTTACACAGAGGATATTCTTTAAGCGTAATTCGGTATATCTGAAGCCACTGTAAAATTTGTAGTTCTAACGACAAGAGAATAAGAGCGTTGTGCAATCAGTGCTAGACATTGCACTACTCAGTGACGAAAGTGCTAAGATTCCATACTAAGGAATCATTTTAAATTGGAACTTCGGGCAGAATGGGCTTAAGAATCCACTACGGTAATTTTTGTGACCAGACGAAACTACTTTCGTCCAGCCATAACTGTGAATTCTTTGATTGCTCTGGGAGAAGGCTCATCAAACTGGAACACATGAAATATTAGTTCACTTTATTATACAGGGTGGTCCATTGATCGTGACCGGGCCAAATATCTCACGAAATAAGCGTCAAAGGAAAAACTACAAAGGCGTAAACTCGTCTAGCTTGAAGGGGGAAACCAGATGGCGCTATGGTTGGCGCGCTAGATGGCTCTGCCATAGGTCAAACGAATATCAACTGAGTTTCTTTAAAAAAATAGGAACCCCCATTTTTATTACATATTCGTGTAGTACGTACAGAAATATGAATATTTTAGTTGGACCACTTTCTTCACTTTGTGATAGATGGCGCTGTAATAGTCACAAACATATGGCTGACAGTTTTAGACGAACAGTTGGTAACAGGTAGGTTTTTTAAATATGCCGCACCATACATTAACCCGCTAAGGTCGTTGATGTCCACTTGTCGCAGCCATCGTGGACTTTCCGTTGCCCAATAGTGCATACTATACCGGTTTACGTTACCGCTGTTGGTAAATGACTCTTCGTCGCTAAATAGAACGCGTGCAAAAAATCTGTCATGGTCCGGTAATTTCTCTTGTGCCCAGTGGCAGAACTGTACACGACGTTCAAAGTCGTCGTCATGCAATTCCTGGTGCATAGAAATATGGTACAAATATGGTACGGGTACAATCGATGTTGATGTAGCATTCTCAACACCGAAGTTTTTGAGATTCCCGATTCTCGCGCAATTTGTCTGCTACTGATGTGCGGATTAGCCGCGACAGCAGCTACAACACCTACTTGGGCATCATCATTTGTTGCAGGTCGTGGTTGACGTTTCACATGTGGCTGAACACTTCCTGTTTCCTTAAATAACGTAACTATCCGGCGAACGGTCCGGACACTTCGATAATGTCGTCCAGGATACCGAGCAGCATACATAGCACACGCCCGTTGGGCATTTTGATCACAATAGCCATACATCAAAATGATATCGACCTTTTCCGCAATTGGTAAACGGTCCATTTTAACACTGGCAATGTATCACGAAGCAAATACCGTCCGCACTGGCGGAATGTTGCGTGATACCACATACTTATACGTTTGCGCCTATTACAGCGCCATCTATCACAAAGCGAAAAAAGTGGTCCAACTAAAACATTCATATTTCTCTACGTACTACACGGTAATAAAAATGGGGATTCCTATTTAAAAAAAACGCAGTTGGTATCCGTTTGATCTATGGCAGCGCCATCTAGCGGGCCAACCATAGCTCCATCTGGTTTTCCCCTTCAAGCTAGACAAGTTTCGTTCTTTGCAGTTTTTTCATTTGATGCTTATTTCGTGAGATATTTAGCCCGGTCACTATCAATGGACCACCCTGCATAAATGAATAAAGATTTACTTAACTTTGACACACTGCTCTGCCACAGTATTTATTGATAATTTACTGCTGTCATTGAACATGAAATCATCACTTGATGTTCTAAGTAACGGAGTTTTCTCTTGAGGTACAGTACTTGACTTTTACAAAAGCACAAGTTCATCTGTAACTTTAACAACTGTCACTGTCCTATACGATGATGCTGACTGCTGTAGCTGAAGTTTCGATTGCGATGAGCTCTTGCATGCCCGACACTATGCTGACCTCAGCTTTTGCACGCTAGTGTGCTGGAAGGGGAGGTGTAGTGTCCAGGAGGGCGTCCCATACGTCGTTCCGGATTGACCGAGACCTCGCTAATGCCTATTTTATCGATATGCGGTGCCAATTCTGGTGTGGCAGCCCGATCTCTGGGCGATAAAACAGAAAAACAGTACTCATCGTAAGAATTTTTATAGGGGCCATTATTCATTTCTTTGTTTGCTTAGAATTAAAATTATTTTTGAGATTTTTCTCAAGGTGACATTCTAACAAATGTACTTAAAATTGCAATTTTTAGGTGTACTCGGTTCTACTTTCGATTATGCTTTATACTGCATAACTCTTTTGCAAAATCTAATAAGTACGTTTTTCTATTGCAGGTGAGTGTCCACATTACTGAGGCTTGCAGCCTTCGTCATCATTAATGCGGGCAAATCGTACGAGTCATCAGCGAAAGGTGAGTGCTGTTAACAACAAGCTGTCCCGATCTGAAATGGATACAATTGTCACGTTACGCGAGTGAGTAGAGTTTAGTTTACAAATTGAATGTTATATATTGCGCAGATATTCAAATATTCATGTAGTATTAAGTCACTAAGTACTAGCAAGTCCTATGTTTCCTTTTAAAAAGGAATGAAAAGGTGAGTTACGATAGCAAAATTCACATGAAAAACGATATTTTTCGTTTCTCTGGGCCTGCAGCTCCCAAATACCGCATGGAAAACTAACTGGCAAGTAGCAAATGTTCAGGGCGCTTCAGAATGAAGTTGGAAACATTTGAGGACAGGTTTCTTACACCAAAACAGGAAAAAATGTCTAGTAAACATGGCTCTAAAGTGCGTATCTTCAGAGCCATGGGCACTTCTTTATTGGGAGAGATGTGTTCCACAGTAGTGAAGAGGAACAAGTGCTCATAGCTGTTAATGTATGCACTTTAGATCCCTTTGTTTACTGGAAATTTTGTCTTGTTTTGGTCCATACTACTCCCTCATAAAGTATGGGAAGAAAGAGCTTGCAGCAGAGGTATCGAGGATGATCTAGTGCCCATACCTTTTAAGGTATGCATTTTAGAACTTATGTTTACTGGACATTTTTTCTTATTTTCGTGTAAGGAACCTGTCCCCAAATTTTTAAAGCGTCATTCTCAAACACCCTGTATACTCGATATGGCTCTTAATGAGGCGATAAAACTGCGAAAAGGGTTATCTGTCGCTGATAGTGCCAGCTTACACAGGTTTGATACTTCTTGTCATTTGGCCCAGTAACTTTTGGCAATAGTTTGTTGGTTTTATCTTCTGTTTTTAGTGCAGTGGATTTGCAACTTTTTTGACACCGTAAGGATCACCAGTCCTACCTCACTGCATCGTATCCTATTGATGATCACTGGGCAAATCAGGCTAAACGCATCTACGTACATATACAGGGTGTATCAAAAGGAATCATCCGATTTAAAAAATCATAACTATTATGTTATTTGAGATATGTGCATGAACAACGTACTGTTGGAAAGAGCAAACTCTCGAGTTTTACATGGTTCCCGCTAGGTGGCAGCAGTGTGCTCCCTCTTCAATTCCAGTAAAAATGGTGTCGGGATAATAGAAAGCGTTTTGTGTTCTACGTTTTGCGCAGTGCGGGTCAGTAATAACTGTTCGGCATGACTTTATTTCTAGGTATGGTGTGGATCCTCCTACTGTACAGATCATTAGACGATGGCATGAACAATTTCGAGAAATAGGCTGTTTGTGTAAAGGCAAATTGTCGGGCCGTCCCCGAGTGTCTGACACAGACATCGAATGCATCCAAAATAGTTTCATAAGGAGTCCGTAGAAATCCATTCGCCACATAGCTCGACAGCTCAACATGCCCCCGATGTCCGACTGGCGTGTGTTTCGTGGAAGTTTACGCATGAAACCATACAAAATTCAGCTACTACAAGCTCATCGTGAAGGTGACAATCAACAACGTATGCAACGTGTGGAGTTTTGTTCAAATGGTTCAAATGGCTCTAAGCACTATGGGACTTAACATCTGAGGTGATCAGTCCCCTAGACTTAGAACTACTTAAACCCTTACTAACCTAAGGACATCACACACATCCATGCCCGAGGCAGGATTCGAAACTGCGACCGTAGCAGCAGCGCTGTTCCGGTCTGAAGTGCCTAGGTGGAGTTCTGTAATTTCATTCTTGGCAAGATGGAGGATGACAGTTTTCTTCCACGCTTAGTGTTTAGTGACGAGGCAACATTCCAATTAAATGGAAAGGTGAACCATCATAATGTGAGAATAAGGGGTACGGAATAACCACTTGAAGTTGTATAATACGACAGGGACTATCCAAAATTTAATGTGTTTTGTGCAGTTTCAAGAGATAAGGTGTATGGCCCATTTTCATTGCCGAAAACACTGTTACAGAAAAGGTATATCTCGATATGCTTGAGAACTTTCTTTCCCCACAGTTGGAGACTTATTCGAACGGCTTCATTTACCAACAGGATGGGGCACCGCCACACTGGAATCTGGAAGTGCGGGAATTTTTAAACCAAAGGATTACAATGGATCGGTTGCACTGAACCAAAAGATTCAGTCTTACCTTACTGGTCTCCAACGTCACTGGACTGACTGTATGTGATTATTTCTTGTGGGGTTTATAAAAGACTCTGTTTATGTGTCTCCGTGACCAACAAAATGAATGAACTGAGACACGCATAACAGCAGCTGTGGAAATTGTAACGGAAGACAGGCTCGCTGCAGTGTGGGAACAATATGAATACCGCATTGACATATGCCGTGCATCTCAAGGGGGGCATATGGAACACCTAGGAAAAGATATGAAAAAACAGACGTGCCAAATCGGATGATTCTTTTTGAACACCCTCTATACTTCGCAAGCAACCTTGAGGTGAATGATGGTGTCGTCTTCCCCTTTCGAACTGCATTCGCCCATCGGACGCGCGAAGAATGACCCCCATATGGTCTTGTACGTGTCTGATTTAACGCCACATTCATACCGGAACTAGCGGCAATGCACGACGATTCTCTTGTAGCGTCTGCCGTAGGAGATGAATGAGCAGCTTCGTGACGCTTCATGCTTGCCAAAAGAAGCCGTAATGAAACGCATTGCTCTTCTTTGGATTTCCCTCTATTTATCATATCTGATAAGGGCCCCAACCTGCAGCAGCTAAGAATCGATCGAACGAAGGTTTTTTAAGATACATCTTTGGTGGCTGAGTTAATTTTTTTAAGAATTCTTCCAATATGTCATATCTACAGGTAATTTCCCTTAAGCTCGCTCCGGACGCGTATTGCTGGATATTTTACTGTTGTTATTGCTTTGCTTCCAATGGCATATTGCCAATTGTGTAATCGAGAAATAGTAGGTAGTTGTGCCTGTTTATGAGTTTACTTTTATGTTGAGGATCAGCAACAAGTACCGAGCCTTTTCCGTGTACAACAGCATTATGCGCGAACAGCTTATGCAACTTCAGACATTATCTACCAGATTATTTATGTTGATAGTAAACAGTACGATTCCTATAATACACCCTTGGCTATTCTCCAAAATTCTTTTCCAACGAGTATCAGACTGACACCTACAATTTCTACCATTAGTTTAACAAAGTCAGTCTACTTTAATTCGCCCCGTAAGCATATTCGCAGATATTTAATGGATGTGGCTGCCTCCAGTGACTTTATTGCAATCGCGCAGTCTTATAATAAAGTTCTTCTGTTTATGCTCAAAAAGTTACATTTACTTTATGTGGAATTCCAGTCTTTAAACCAAGAGTCGGTCCTCTGCAGATCTTCCTGCATTTCGCTACAGTTATCTGGCGATGGAACGTGACTACATACGTCAGCATCGTCCGTGAAGAGCCTCGCGGAGCTTTCGACGTTAGTTAATGGATCATTGATACACAGGTTGAGACGCCTAAACTTATCACCACATTAGTTTTGACTCGTTAAAGAAATTTGTAAACTGCTTTACCTAGACGAAGATGGACTACGGTCTCATGAAGCAAACGGCAACGCCTTCTCCTAAATTCATCAACAACCGAGATACTGGCATAAAAATTTTGATGGAACTATGCAAATTTGTACCAACGAGACAAATTTAGTTATAAAAATACACCGAGGGAAAAACATCGTAACACCAAGAAGGAGTTGTACGACATAAACAAAATTTGATAGGCGTGTTTCTAAATCTGAAAGATGAAGTCTATGCAAATTTCGCAAAATTCGGATAAGAGTGGGATTAGTAGATCCACTATAAGGATGCGTATCATATTTGCCTTAAATACTCGCTATGACGGGTGTAAGCTTTAGTGACCTTTGACATTGGACGTGGTGAGCCGATGTTAGTCAAGAATGCCTTAAAGACGACAAAGACGCCACTATCAGCACCTCGCTGAGTGTGAACGAGGTCGTGTAATTAGGCTACGAAAAGCTGGACGTTCCTTCGGCAATACTACGGGAGGACTTAGCAAGAATATAGCCGCTGTATATGACTGCTGACAGCAATGCTCACGAGAATGTTCAGGCGCAAGAAGACCGGGTTCCAAATGATCACGTGGCACTATCGAGAGAGATCATCGTGTTCTATGTACTGCTCTGGCACGTCGTACGGCATCTGCAGCAGCAATCTGAGTAGCAGTTGTCAACACAGGACGCAATGAACTGTTAAAAATCGGTTACTTCAAAGACAGATCCGAGACAGAGGCCGTGTAGCGTGCATTCCACTGACCCCAAACACCGCCATTTGTGACTTCAGTGGTGTCAAGCGAGAGCTCGTAGGAGAGCAGCGTGGAGGTCTGTTGTGTTTTCTGCCTCGGTGCCAGTGATGGCCGTGTGATGGTTAGATGGAGGCCAGTTGAGGACCTGCAACCAACCTGTCTGTGTTCTAGGTGCTCAGGACCTACACGTTGAGTTATGGTCTGAAGTGCTATTTCGAATGACAGCAGGAACGTTCTCGTGGTTAGTCCACGCACCTTGACTGCATATTTGTTAGTCAATCTGGTGATTCGACCTGTTGTGCTGCCATTCACGAACAGCATTCCAAGGTGTGGTGTGCAATAGGGTAACTCTCGCCCACATACCGCTGTTGGAATCAAACAGCTCTATAGAGTGTCGACATGTTGCCTTGGTCTGCTCGATCACCAGATCCGTTTCCAGTCAAGCACATATGGGACATCATCGGATAACAACTCCGGTGTCGGCCTCAAACAGCATTAATCGTCCTTGTAGTAACCGTGCAAGTGCAACAAGCATGGAAGTCCATCCCGCAAACTGACATCAAGCACCTGTACAACACAATGCATGCACGTTTGCATGCTTGCATACAACATTCTGGAGGTTACTCAGGTTATTAATGCACCAGTGTTTCGCACTTGGAATGGCTTATCTTGCGCTTAATTAACGCGTGATCTTGCAATGTTAATCACTTAAATATGTTATCTAGCCAAATGTATGTAATTTCATCTCACTACATCACTTATATTTTTGGTGTTTCGATTTTTTTCCGTCAGCGTACATTGAATATAGGTTGTTGCAGCCGCTGAGTGGCTCGTCACCCAGGAACCAAAGAAACTTGAGCCTTTGGGTTACGGCTTCCGGTTATGCTTTAGATTTTACAATGAACTGAATATGTTTAGTGCCAAAGAAGATGTTATATCGGTGGAAAGTCTCTCACCCGGGATGAAGAATATACTGAGTAAGTTTAGTGCCAAAGAAGATCTTATATCGGTGGAAAGTCTCTCGCCCTGGATTAAGAGCGCCTGGTCACTCTTCCTCTAGGTGAAAACAACATTAAAAATGTCTTCAAACGGGCCAAAAGTAATTTGACACCGAAAATCATTAGATGCCTCGCGTTGTATGTTGTGAACAGTAATGGTCCTATAATACTTCCTTGTAGACGAAAACAGTAGTAACTCTTCTTTCTTAAGTTCTTAAATTTTTGTTTGGTCTTCATCAATTTAGCCATGACAACAACACCTTTTAGTCTTCAATACGCGCACTATTTTTAAATTTTTATTCGGTTTTCAGCATCGGTATATTATTTACCCACCAACAATTAAAAGAATTTATTTTTAAACCAACATGTTACTTTATTTTAAAATAACTATCTACTGACTATCCATAAAAAAGGAAAAGCTACTAAATTTATCAGCATTGATATGTGGGGGACCTCACCGTCTTTGACGCGAGGTATCACACCACACACACACAAACTCGATGATAGCTACGTTACTTAGCCCTCCCTCAACGAGGAATATCTTTGTAACTCAAGCCATCCTCAGCTCGCTGTGAGCCGGCCGGAGTGGCCGAGCGCTTCTAGGAGCTACAGTCTGGAACCGCGTGACCGCTACGGTCGCTGGTTCGAATCCTGCCTCGGGCATGGATGTGTGTGATGTCCTTAGGTTAGTTAGGTTTAAGTAGTTCTAAGTTCTAGGGGACTGATGACCTCAGTAGTTAAGTCCCATAGTGCTCAGAGCCATTTGAACCACTTTAGCTCGCTGTGAAGTATTGTAGGTACGACTTCCTTCTGTACGTTCCGTTGTTAATAGTAAATTAATTCTACAAACCTCCCGCACCGGAATTTCTTCAAAAGTAACAACTAAATTTTTCTTTACAAAAAATGTTTACAAACAGGATTGCACATTCACTGTTCTCTGAGATACAAACAATCATTCTTATTAACCACTAAAAATGGTGACTGGGTCCTCTATATAGATCTGTGGTTAAGATTTAAAATGGTTATCTAAATGTTACCAGATGTCTAAGAACTACAGTATATTTTTTACCAAAAGAAGAGTAATGAAACTCTGAAGTTTCTCACTTCTGGAGGGAACCGTTCTCTACACTGTTGGAACTTGGAACAAGCGAAGGTTAAATGATTAATATCTCGAACGTCAGTTATTGCAATCTAATGTGTCTGGATTTCTTAAAAATGGCTCTGAGCACTATGGGACGTAACTTCTGAAGTCATCAGTCCCCTAGAACTTAGAACCACTTAAACCTAACTAACCTAAGGACATCACACACATCCATGCCCGAGGCAGGATTCGAACCTGCGACCGTAGCAGTCGCGCGGTTCCGGACTGAGCGCCTAGAACCGCTAGACCACCACGGCCGGTTGGATTTCTTACTCCAAGGCGATACAAATGAGAAGGGAAACTACTGTGATTGAATCTCATTTGACCTGCAATATCATCATCATAAGGCATCTGCCTATTGGCAAATTCCTGAGACCACTGCTGTCTCCATCTGATAATGCCCCAGGCCAACTGCTTCCTAGTTTGTATCTTCCTCTTTTCACTTAATAGAGCATTTTTATTCTTTCTCTTGTTATTTACTTCTGTCCTTCCACTGTATCTCAGAAAACTGTTGTCGGAATTCTTTTTCCTTGCAATATATGACCGCCCAGTCTGTTTTCTTTTCCTTAACAAGGTTTTAGAGAGTTCTTTGTTCTCTTGCCATTTCCAGTACTCTATGCGCTATCGCTATCTGGTCGGCCGCACTTTCTAATATGCGAGTCACCAATTGCGCCATTGCGTTTCGTACAGCCGCCATCGCAGCATGACGGCTCTACCATGAAAGATTATGCCGCTGCTAATGAGATGCGTGCATACCCCCTCCGAAGCCCCAGTGGGTGGTGCACTGTAGTCGAACATTCGTGCACTGTGCCCAGTTATGTGTGTTTGCCAGTTGAATAACATTTACAGACTTTCATAGTGGCCATGGCTCGACATCTTCTGAAATGGCTCTGAGCACTATGGGACTTAACATCTGTGGTCATCAGTCTTCTAGAACTTAGAACTACTTAAACCTAACTAACCTAAGGACATCACACACATCCATGCCCGGGGCAGGATTCGAACCTGCGACCGTAGCGGTCACGCGATTCCAAACTGAAGCGCCTAGAACGCACGGCCACATCGGCCAGCTCATCTTCTGAATAGACATTGTGTTGAAGAGGGACAGATTTATAAATCTTTTGTATCTGTATATATTTCTACCTTCAAAGCTAGTGCTAGGAACCGATGCTGCAAATACAGCAACAAAGTTATGTATTATCTTTACTATTTCATATTAGATGTAGAATGAATTAATATCTGAATTCTCAGTTTGACTGGCATCTGTTCTTCGCTCCTGTATCCACTAAAGAACCACACGGCGTGCAAGGAAGATATAACAATCCACTGCTCTTCACTTTGTGCAGCTTTCTTATTTTTTCCGTTGTTCTCCAAACCTACATTTTTAATCTTTTAGTTTGACCATTTTCTCTTCCTCAGTGTGCAGCAGTCACAGCCACACGGAAAGACAATCCACGTAAAGTCTTAAGGCAACCTCATTCTTAACACCAATTTCAAGCTGCTGTAGAGTAAGCGTTTCTTTTTCTGAAAACCTTGCTTTGACATTTCAGATCTTGATCTGATTTCTTTTTTACTTTCCAGTTATCAGTTTCCATGCTCCACAAATATCTGTATTTTTTGATCTGTTCAATTTGAACTTCTGTTATTTTCACTTTCATATCTTCGTTGTCACCTACTCTCATTATCTCAATTTTGTTTTCATTCAAATTCATTTCGTGCTCTTGCAATTCTTCTTCATGTCTGGATCGTGTTCTTTAAAGATATATTAATTAACAAGGGGCGTTCAGTTAGTAATGCAAAACACCTTTTTCGGCAAGCTAGTTAATTTTATTCAGGCGTCCAACACACCATATTGTTTTCCACTCTTTTGCCTTCAAAACTATTTTTCAACGTAATCTCTGTTCAATGCGACGTTCGTACACCACCTTACTGGGAGGGCTTGTATTCCCACGTGGTATCGTTCTACTGATCGACGTCTGAGCCAGCGTCTTGCTATCTCAACAACTTCCCCAACATCAGCGTACTGCTTCTCGCAAAGTGCATCCATCATTGGGCCAAACAGGCGGATGTCGGAATGTGAGAGATCCGGGCTGTAGGGTGGATGAGGAAGAACTGTCCAATGATGTTTTGTGAGGTCCGCAAACTAGTTTATGGCCTTGCGTTGTCATGGAATTGGAGAAACTCGTTGTGTTTTTTTGTTTGGGGGGGGGGGGGGGCGGCGGCGGGCGACAAACACACTGAAGTCGTTTCTTCAGCTTGCTGAGGGTGTGTCCGGGCGGCCGGCACACAATAGATTGGACAGATTAGCTCGACCTTGTTGCGATGATTACAGCCTTGTCTAACGACTCCTCGTCCTTTTGTTCACTGCCAGGTCTCCGTAGACATTCTGCAAGTGCCGTTGCCTATATGCGATGCTCTGATATTCCACCGAAAGAAACTCAATGACAGCTCACTGCTTGGAACGCATCTGCTTTACAGACGCCATTTTGATGGCTACTTATAGCCCCGGTGCCTATCAGAACCTCTTGAAACTATAGGGCGGAAGCAGGAATATTCCACAATGTCCCACAAGAATTTCCGCATTTTCAACCGAAAATGACCATGCAAAAGATGTGTTGAATTACTTATTGAATGACCCTCGTATTTGCAAGCAGTGTCAAATCATTAGCAACTCTGGTGGCGCAGTGGTTAGACACTGGACTCGCATTCGGGAGGACGACGCTTCAATCTCGCGTCCGGCCATCCTGATTTAGGTTTTCCGTGATTTCCCTAAATCGCTCCAGGCAAATGCCGGGATGGTTCCTTTCAAAGGGCACGGCCGACTTCCTTCCCCGTCCTTCCCTAATCCGATGAGACCGATGACCTCGCTATCTGGTCTCCTTCCCCAAAACAACCAACCAACCATTAGCAACTCTGATGCGTCGGATGTGCTGATATGTGATGAAACCAAGGTAAGCTAGATACGTGAGGCTGCATTCAACCAGGAAAGCTTTCCTTTATTTACGTTTGCTGTACCGGAACCTCATTCTTCACCCCAATCGGATTTGACATCCATTGCATCTCAGACAGGGGCGGGAAGTACTCCGGCTCTGCCGGCCGAAGTGGCCGTGCGGTTAAGGGCGCTGCAGTCTGGAACCGCAAGACCGTTACGGTCGCAGGTTCGAATCCTGCCTCGGGCATGGATGTTTGTGATGTCCTTAGGTTAGTTAGGTTTAACTAGTTCTAAGTTCTAGGGGACTAATGACCTCAGAAGTTGAGTCCCATAGTGCTCAGAGCCATTTTTTGAACTCCGGCTCTAGTGATCTCGCTCTAAGCCTCTCTAGAGCCTAACAAGAAACACGTGCGAGTGCATCTGTCAGTCGGTAATTACTCTCGGTACGACGCTGTCGGTGCCTCTTCGCACGTCACCGTGCGTGCGATCGAGTGTTGGCCGGGAATGGCGCGCCGCGGCCGGGGCCATGTGTTTCGCATCAGAGTCGGGCAGCTGCTGCGCGGCGCGAGCACAGGCGCTGATGGACGGCGCCGACACTTGCTGTGGGGCGGCGGACGCGCGCGGAATGCCGGGATGCCCCGCCGTTGGTTCCGCCGACTGTCCGCGCGGCTGGCGCTCTTGGCTGCGTACCGCGGCCACGGGCACCTGGCCAGCAGCAGCGGCCCGCAGGACACCCAGCTGCTGGTAAGCTGTCCGCACCTCGCCTCGCGCTCTCTGCCACTACGTGCACACTAGGAATGTTGATGTTTCTGAAAATACTGGGAATTCGATATATCACTAATTAAAAAGCGTCAGTTTCAGCTCTAGATATGCCGAGAAACGTATCGATACATGATATATCGACTGTAGTAATATCGACGTACCGGTCTATAAAGATATCGGCTGCATATTGTAAATGTACTGACAGTTTTAGAGCTGTATATGTAAGTACTGATTTATTATTGGATATCAACAAGCTAACAGTCTGCCTTTCCCCCTTAGAGCAAGAACTGAAAGGAAAACGATGCACGTTCACGCTTGGCGAGAACCACTTTGCTAACAATGGTAACTGCATGTAAGTGGCACAGTAAAAGGTATTCGATGGGTCCGTCGTTTGGTTTCGTCAGATATCGGACTTGTCCGGACAGGCTCTGAGCACTATGGGACTTAACATCTCAGGTCATCAGTCCCCTAGAACTTAGAACTACTTACACCTAACTAACCTAAGGACATCACACATATCCATGCCCGAAGCAGGTTTCGAACCAGCGACCGTAGCGGTCGCGCGGTTTCAGACTGAAGAACCTAGAACCGCTCGGCCACAACGGCCGGCCGTCCTGAACACTTCATGTGGACTTCCCTGTTTTTTTTTTTTTTTTTTTTTCTTTTTTTCAAAGGCCGAAGACCTACCACTTGTAACGTCAAACTTGCGCGGTGTAATTAAACGTTTCAGTTTGTTAGTAGCGCCGACCGCCGAGCGCCGATTACGTCAGCATATCCCTCTCACGTCTCCGCCCGCCACAATCCTTTCACTTATATTTTTGTTCATCAGTTTCAGCAACTGTTCTTGAAGAACGTCGATGTGAGGAAATAGCATACTAGTTGCGTTAAAAATTGTTTTTAACGCAGTTTGTGTTCTAATTCTTCGCATCGGAAATCTTTTTATTCCATTTGCTTCAAACAGTCAAAGATAAAGATTGGACGTGATGAAAACTGAAAAAGTAGTAAGACTCCTTCACACAGTGACAGTCTTATGTTCTACTACAATTTCCAAAGAATAATTTCAAATATTTACCGAGCCGGAGTCTGACATCCAACTAAAAGAAAAATTCGATCATGTATCTTCGTTGGACTTTTAGAAGCCATAACTGACCAGAGACAAATAGTCCTTGCTGCACAGTCATGCTTTACATATTTCATGGTAGTTTTGAAGCACGTACGTTTATGAACAGTTATTTTCAGGAGTAAAGCACACAAAGAGTAAAAATAGCACCAAAACCTCAGGTAGAGACCTTGAGAACACTGAGAACTGCAATTACTTCGATCGACCCTGATATTGACAAAATACTTTCCCAAATTCAGAGCAAATTTCACATTAATTCTGTTGAGGAAATTGGATAATTTTTTATTTCTTCCGTTTCAATTTCACTGATATGAAACACAGCTGTCGTGGTTACCAGTTTCGAGCTGACATGCCCATTCTCAAATGACGCACCTTCTAGCGAACAGTAATTATTCGCACAGTACTGTTCCAACAGGAACAGCAAAGCTGCAACCAACTGACACAACCAGAAGGGACACAGAGGCTAAGATCAATGAGGGTACATGTTGCCCACTGCACACTTTGCTGTACAGATACTGTTCGTTCCTTTTGACACCATATTGTGTGAAAAATTATGGTTAACAGAAAGTGAATGTTTTGAGAATGGGAGTGTCAGCCCGAAACCAGTAACCACTATAGCTGAACTTTATATCAAGGCAACTAAGACGTATGAAATAGAAAAAATTATTCCATTCCTCAGTACTGAACAATTGCGAACCTACCATTTCGTGGCAGTATACCTCGAATAAGCAACATTACTTCTGTGATTTCTAATTACTTATATAGAAAACCATTAATGAAATCTTGCGTAGAAAGTGTAAACTTAATACAGTCTTGTCTTCTTTTTGTTCAGCGGTTATTGTTTGTGGTAAGTATATTATGTCTAGCCCAAAAATACTCATCTTCTCCCGATGTGATCCAGGTGAGCTAAAATGTTGGAAGTCCCTGCTCTGCCACATTTGAGACGTAACGGAATTGCCAGATTGCCACTAGATAGTTAGCTGTCACCACGAAAAAATAATGTTAAAAATTTGTTTTATTCTTTGCTGGTAAAATGTAAGAGCGGAGGGGATACAAGACGTGCTACAAATTACACAATGGATATTTGTTCGTATTATCGCAGCCAAGCGAAGAGGGAACTGGAGAGATGGGGTATGAAATTGACCAATGTGAGCTTGAGTGTTGTAAAGAAAGATTTAACTGCTTGAAAATAATCCAGGTAATTATAAAACCTCATCAGTGATATGAGGAAGATTTTTCTGTGAATTTTCGTAGCCAAACGAAGGGTTTGAAACGAAAAAAATTGTTTTAAAAAAGTATACGTATATAAAATTGCTTCAAAGTAATCAGGGTAATTACGAAAGACTTAATTAGTGATTTTCACTAACAGTAAACAGTTGCTACTAACTGAGTAAATGGAGTGTCAAAAGGTTTGTCTCCTCAAGGCCTAGCTACACTGTTGAAAAAGTAACCCAAATCTAAAATTTGAGGATAAAAGGAACTTCTGTGCTCTCCTGATGTATATATTTTTCATAATAATAGAATACTGAACGATATCGAAATATAGTATATTTCACACTTTCTGACCTAAAATAGAAAAAAAAAGTTTTGATACAATATCTGTCAAGTAATTTGCGAAATGATTTGTCTGAAAATAAAAAATAAAATGTATTAGAGAAACATTTGATACGTCTTTTCATAATGCTCGAAATGATGTACAGCAAATGAGGTTCCGACTTAGAATTTCAGGTTCACTGGTAAACTTTGAATCTTAGAATATTAAAGAGTACCTGAGAATATTTAACTGGTGGATTATGTAGCCCGTACGGTGTACCATCTCATCTGCTGTACATCAATCTGCATCATTTAAAGAAGCGAAAAATGTTTCTCGAATCGATTTCATTTCTTGCTTTTTTACCAGTACCGCTACGCACTTGCGGCCATGGTGCTCACTGAAATACCCGCGTCCACAGCTCCTCAATACGTCGCTACAGCGGTCAGAAGAAAAATTCAGATGCAATTGATAATGCCGCTGTTAACGCGGTAATTTGTTTTGCGCAACAGTGGAAATGTTCCAGCTGTGTCTGGTCAATCCAGACCGCTAAAGAACTCAACCGGATTGTCTTGACAGATCTGCTTTTTTTCCCCTCGTCCTTTCCAACGTAAGGAATTCCATACGAACAATGAAATGTTTTTGCGTCATATATACTGAGAGTTGTCAAGCCGTGTTTGAAAGAACATCGTCTTCCAAACCTAAGTAACGTTTCATTTACAGTCAAGTATTCAGATGGCGTATAATGGCTTTACACTGTGTGGTAAAGAAAGAGCCTAAGAGTCTTGAAAGGCCGCAAACTTGTTTATTTTTCTTTGATCTCGTTTTCCCTTTCTATCGAATCTAAGGGCACTGATAAGAAACATTGTAAATCGAAAAATCGAAGGTCCGTCTAGTTTTGAAAATATTTTCTCGGTGTTCAAACGGGAATTCTTTATGTATCCCCTCCTTTATAATAATCCACAAAGCAGTTTCATCTGAAGTTTGTCTGTGGGTGCGGTATACCATTGGACGGAACTGAATCTCCTGGCTATGTGTTCAATTTACCGATTTGTCAATTTCCCCAATATATGATTATATTATCAATCACTTCTTCATTTACAAACAGCGAAAATAGTCTTCCCTCATCCGTCATGTCTTTGGCGATACACTTAGGTGAGAGAAGAGGTAATACTACAGTTTTGTAGACGTTTTGTAATAATCAGACTTTAGAGTTGTGTTGGTCCGTATTGTTTCCGAATCTTTCCGTAGCGCTAAATATATGTTCTCCGTCGCTGTCTTCGGGTAGCTGCCCTTTTTCGTGAAGGAATATCTCCTAAGTTTTGAATTCAATGTTGATTGCCTCATCATCAGATAATACGCCATCCAATATGTCCGAGCAAGATTCATCAAAATTTTCTTCATCCTCATCATCAGAGGGACCGATGACCTCACTGTTAGATCTCCTCCCCAAAGTCAATCAACCAACCAATCATCATAAGAATGCATCGCTATTTGCCTTTGTAACTCCTCTAAAATGTATTTTGCGGTGGTGAACACAGTTTTATGGGATGTTGTGGTATACCCTAACATAGAACAAAAAATTCAAAATATTAACAAGGTTGGGTGGAAGCACACCCGAGCTACTGTCACGTCCATAACAAAGTCGTGTGGAATCGCACCAGAGAACTGTATGTAGAGCGGATAGTACGTAATACACAGCAGGCGACCCCTCCAATATTCTTGAGCATGACGCGCTAGAAGGATACACTAGCTGGGGATAAAACCTGAACTACCGCGCATGAACACGAAGGCAAACAGAGAGGTTTGGGAGGTTTCCCGCCTCACCCTGTGGGCAGACGGTTAATGTGAGTAAAATGATTTAGTGTGGCGAAGGAAAAGAAATAGACTGACCACGAAGTCAATTATTTTCTTCATTTAATCGAAACGAGGCATATTTTATCTTTTTTTTGTTGCAGATATAAAGTGAGTGACCAAAAGTCACGGGAACGATTTTCGCATGTGAAGATGTGCCGTGTAACAGTCACAGATGTGCGTCGTACGGTGCGTGTGTAGACGCGGTATTTGACCAGTCTGCTTCTGCTACAGACGGGTGTCGAATAAATACGGCAGCACTTCGCGAATTCATCGACTTTGAACGTGAGATGATCTTCATTGCAATACGCACGCATCATAGGATATCGGTGATTACACAAGGATTTCGGGTTTCCGAGGTGAATAGTGTCTAGTGCGGGTCTTTACCATTCCAGGGACGATTTTATCCCCAGCGTTAACCGCCGCACAGACCCATCGTACGGAAGGACGTCACGTCGCCTTCGCTGAGCCGTATGGGACGACTGACGGTCTGCTGTGAATCAGACCACCGTAAAGTTGAATTTGGGACGTCAGGAAATATTTTCTGCCAGAGCTGTAAAGAGACAGTTGCACTGAATAGGCTTCAGCTGCTGAAGAGCGACATCACGTACAATGCTTTTGCATGACTTTTGAGTGGTCATTGTACAAATGCTGATATGTGTCCTCAATTGGCAAACTCAAATGGCTAAAATGGCTCTGAGCACTATGGGACTTAACTTCTGAGGTCATCAGTCCCCTAGAACTTAGAGCCGGCCGGTGTGGCCGTGCGGTTCTAGGCGCTTCAGTCTGGAACCACGTGACCGCTACGGTCGCAGGTTCGAATCCGGCCTGGGGCATGGATGTGTGTGATGTCCTTAGGTTAGTTAGGTTTAAGTAGTTCTAAGTTCTAGGGGACTGATGACGTCAGATGTTAAGTCCCATAGTGCTCAGAGCCATTTGAACCATTTTTGTACTTAGAACTACTTAAACCTAACTAACCTAAGGACATCACATACATCCATGCTCCAGGCAGGATTCGAACCTGCGACCGTAGCGGTCGCGCGGTTCCAGACTGTAGCGCCTAGAACCGCTCGTCCACTCCGGCCGACTGGCAAAATCAAATCACTTGGCATTTGCCCTGTATCCTCCATAGGTGGCTAACTTGTAAATTACTATACCCACTCTCTCTTCTAACAACAAACACTCGCTTACACATTCAATGGCTGATGACAAAATTTTCGCTAATTCTGTACCCAGAAAAAATATCTGTCTTCTTGATTACATGTAAAATTTTCCTTCTGTGCGTAGTTATCGAGACATCTGTCATACTAACTCAGGAAATATGGTTCCCGGTTAAAATAAATATCTATTTTGATTTCTCCATATTTTTATTGTTTTCTATTTATTTCGCGTAATAAGTCCGAAACAACAGACACCACTCATTCTTATAACTGATTCGCCTCGATGGGCAATGAATCCATACCCTTCAGTAAGGATGCACATTTATATTCGACCTTCAGCGGGAATCTAAAATTAGTGTGCAGAGAGGACATGGACGGGGACTGCAGACAGGTGGGTCTATGTGGAAATATGACTAGGCCGGCGAGTCTCCCGCATTTGCGATAAACACTGTAAACAGAAGATCCCGGGTTCGAGTCTCGGTCCGACGCTCATTTTCACTCAGCGCCGCTGATTCTGCATAAAGTCCCGAGGCAGCTGATATCATTAGTTCCTTCCCTATCCCTTTCTTCAATTTACATAAAAGGTCTATGTAAGGTTCGCCAGCCTCGCTTTGACACGGGATAGAGGGTTGAAATTGTCAGTAACGAATGTCCTGTAGACACCAAATTACAGTGGAAACTCGATTAACCGTCATATTCGGGACCGTGATCGTGACGGTTGAGCGAATAGACAGATAACAGAAACACTGTATTCCTCCAAAACATAACCTCAATCAATTATTTTATGTATAGACACATATCACTCTCACAGTAATATAATAATATTTCGGAGCGAAAACAAATTAAACACGGATGTAATACCATATAAAACTATTTATTACTTGATAACAACATCCGTACAGTAGCTACAAAAGTTGCAAAATACGTAATGTACAGTACTGTACTGTACTATAAACTTACAGGTGAAATAGTTTATCTAGCTTGGAAATAGTCAGTCGATTTCTTCTGCCTTTTTGATATTCGAGCTTTCACCGCAATAATTCGTATTTTTCGGAGCAGTAATGCCTGCGTAGTATTAGCCTCTTCTTGACTTTCAAACCATTCTATACACTTGGACAGCATTGTTTCAGCCTCTGAATGGCTAATTGTTTGTTTTTCTTCATGGTTTGAACACTCGTCTTCATCAGCCCCTTCTTCTTTGGTGGCACTTACGCCGGCAACAATTTTGTCATCACTCAAAATTTGAAAACCCTCGTCCACTTTGTCACACTAACCACTCATACTTCTTCTGACGTCAAATTTGCGCTGATTTGTAAATTATTGCACAAATTGACAATCTCGTCAACTGTCACACACTCAGGTTCCTCTGATTCTTCACCTCTAGGTTGAGGCCAAAATTTATTCCAGCCGTTCTTGAGATTTGACACTGACAAATCACTCCATGTACTGGCAACATTGAAAATGGCATCTTTAATACTGTAAGACCTCCAAAACTGTTTTACAGATGTTGATTAATAAGATGAGAGCAAACTTTCGATAAATATTTTTCTATAACGACGTTTCATGTTTTCGGTGATTCCCTGATCCATGGGCTGTACAAGTGAAATTGTGTTTGCTGGAAGGAAGAGACATGTTATGTCGCCGTCATCATTTTTCATTTCACAAGTAGGGTGCGTTGGGGCATTGTCTAATAGCAATAGCACTTTCTGTGGCAACTTATTTTTCAGCCAAATGTGCTCTAACTTGAGGTACAAATTGTTTGTGAAACCAGTCAGAAAAAATTGATTGATCCATCCAAGCACTCTTCTGGGCGTAGTATTGTGCAGGGAGAGCATTCAAATTCAAATTCTTGAATACACGAGGTTTTCTTGATTTCACAATCATAAGTAGGGGTAGCCTATGATTGCCGGTCGCATTTGCGCAAACCATAGCAGTGAGGCGATCTTTTTGTTCTTTGAAACCCGGACAGCTTTTTCAGAGAGTGATGCTAATGTCTTTTGTGGTAAAGCCTTCCAATGGAGCCCAGTTTCATGACAATTGTAAACTTGCTCCCTAACAAGATTCAATTCAGCCATTTTTTCTTTAAATTGTTCCCGGAACTCAGCAATTACAGAGCTATCCGTGCTGAGTTTTTCTCCACTGATATCAAGTTGGCGAATGCCATGACGAAATTTAAACTTGTCGAGCCATCCGATACTTGCTTTAAAAGACGAGTCACCATCAAGTTTGTTGTTCATTTCAACAGCCTTGGCCATTATTATAGGCCCTGAAAGTGGAATCCCCTGACTTCTTGCTTGTATAAACCATCGGTACATTGCAGTATCCAATTCATCATAATTTGCAGGTTTCATTGTCTTTCTTGTTCCCACATCTCCATCCATGCTCTGCGTTATTGACACATGTTGTTCTATTTTATCAGCATCACGTTTTATATCGTTAATTGTTGTTCTTCCAATACCATAAATCAGCGCTACACTTTTCGCAGTTTCACCCTTTCTTAAGCGTTTTATAATTTCAAGTTTTTGATTAAGTCCTAAAACAACACGTTTACGTTTTTCAGACATTTTATCAAGTCACTGTATCACACACACCTGCACTAAATACGGTAGTGTAAAACAGTCAATAAAGCTTATTCGAGTGGAAAACACGTAACATGGTACAGCCCGCTAGATACGCTGCGACGATTACAGTCCTCTTGCCACAACTGGAAACCGATCCAGTGGTGATTGTTGACTCACAAGTGAGACAGACAAGAAAAGGGGGAGATGTGTTAGCACGTCAACTGAAGGTCATATTTTATGTACCATACTACGGTGGGAGGGTACATTCACTTCCCACTAAAATAGAGTAAATAAATAAAGCGAACGCGTCACTGCACCTTAGAGCATTCTGTTATTACAGTATTATTATGCCGTTACAGCAGTGACGGCTAACAGAAATAGAAAGACCCTCAGATCAGTGAATTATGTTGTAAAACTCACCACCCTCCGCTTCTTACTGAAATTCCTGCCAATGTTGTTGCTGTTGATTCAGTCTTCAGTTCGAAGGATGATTTGAAACAGCCCCCTACGTTACTCTATCCATATCCGAATGACTGCTGCAACCCACAGCTGTGAACCTCCTTACTTTACTCGTCTCTTGGCATTCCTTCGCAATTTCTACCTGCCAACCCCCCCCCCCCCCCCCCCCCAACCTTCCACCAGTCCGGTCCCCGCAGAAACATCGCATCACTCTAATAATAAATTCACGGTTCCTTGACGTCTCAGAATAAGTCCTATCAAGCGATCCCTTTCTTTAGTCAAATTATTCCACAAGTTCCTTTACTCTCCAATTCTATCCAATTTCTCCTCATTAGTTTCTCTAATTATCCATCTAATCTTCAGCATGTTCCTGTAGCACAACATTTAAAAAACTTTTATTTTCTTCTCTGAACTGCTTATCGTCCACCTTTCACTTCCGCACGAGGCTACACTCCAGGAAAATGTCTTCATAAAAGATTTTCTAACATTTAAATTTGAATTCAGTGTTCACCAATTTCTCTTTTAATGTCTCATTTCCGAATCTAATTTTCTCATCATGTCATGATTTAAATCATCTTCATTCCATTATCCTCGTTTTCCTTTTATCCTTCTTTCAAGACACTATTCAATACGCGCATCTGCACTTCCAAGTCATTTGCTATCTTTGACAGCATTACGATATCATTGGCTACTCTCAAATATTTTATTGCTTCTCCCTCAACTTTAATTACTTCTTCAAATTTTTCTTTGTGTTCCTTTAGTGCGTGATTAATGTAGAGTTTGAATAACATCGGTGATAGGCTACAACGGAGCCTCATTCCTTTCGAAACCGCTGCTTCCCGTTCATGCTCTTCGACTCTTATAACTGCTCTCTGGTTTCTGTACAAGTTACATATAACCTTTCGCTCACTATGTTTCACCCCTGCTACTTTCAGAATTTCGATGAATGTATTTCGGAGCCCGCATCTCGTGGTCGTGCGGTAGCGTTCTCGCTTCCGACGCCCGGGTTCCCGGGTTCGATTCCCGGCGGGGTCAGGGATTTTCTCTGCCTCGTGATGGCTGGGTGTTGTGTGCTGTCCTTAGGTTAGTTATGTTTAAGTAGTTCTAAGTTCTAGGGGACTGATGACCTAAGATGTTAAGTCCCATAGTGCTCAGAGCCAATGTATTTCGGTCAACACTGTCAAAAGCTTTCTTCAGGCCTACAAAAGCTATAAAGTAGCTTTGCCGTTCAATAATGTATCTTATAAAATTAGTGTTAGCATCAGTGTTGCTTCGCATGTTCTGAATTTTCTCTGGAACCCAAACTGATCTTCTCCGATTTCTGCTTCTACCACGTTTTTCCATTCAAATAATTCGTGCCAGTATTTTGCAACCACGAGTTATTAAATTGCAGTTCGGTAGTAGTCACACCTATCAGCACCTGTTTTCTTTGCAACAGGAATCATTACTTTCTTCTTAAAGTCTGAGGGCATTTCCCCTGTCTCATATATCTTTCATACCAGGTGGAATAATTTTGTCACGGCTGGCTCTCCCAAGAATTTCAGCAGTGCTGGGTGAACATCATCTATTCCATGGGCCTTGTTTCCGCGTAAGTCCTTCAGTTTGTCAAATTCTTTTCACTGTATAATATCTCCCGTCCCATAATCACCTACTTCCCCTCCCCTTTCTACAATATTGCATTCAAGTTAAACAAGTTAAAATCTCCTGTACAGCACCCCTACACACTCCTTCCGTCTTTACGCTTTTCCTTCCTTGCTTAGTATTGGTCCCCCCCCCCCCCCCCCAAAAGAAAAAAAAAGGCCCTGAGCACTATGGGACTTAATTTCTAAGGTCATCAGTCCCCTAGAACTTAGAACTACTTAAACCTAACTCACCTAAGGACATCACACATCCTTGCACGAGGCAGGATTCGAACTTGCGACCGTAGCGGTCGCGCGATTCCAGACTGTAGCGCCTAGAAACGCTCGGCCACTCCGGCCGGCTTGGTTTTCCATCTGAAGTATTAATACTGATAAAGCTGCTTCTCTTTTCGCCAAATGTCACGGATAGTTAGACAATAATACTACATAGCGTTTTTGTAATTCTCAACATATTATATATTATTATTTTATTTAATCTTCGTGCACTAAATGGCGACTTGATCGTTCGTAAAAAATGTTATCGTCTAGTAATTACAACGGTTCAAAAGACAATTAAGTTAACCCCCGAAGTCAGCGATCAAAAACATATGCGATGACAGATATTAAACTATCTGCGCTGTCTTTGTTGTATCAAGCATATACTTCTAGACCAGAGACATAATTTAATTCCTTGTAAATTTCGTAATTTAACTACCCTTTGATTAAGACACCACAGCGTGTGCGTGATAGGTAGGAAGAGTTCGATAGCTAGCTGGAGGTGGTGCATAATGAAAGACAATAAATTCCATATATTTCCTGAGTGGTGTTTTTGCGTGTTTTTCGCTTTTCGACTTTGAACTGTTTGAAAGTAACGTTCTATGACTCACTTGGCAGAAAATCCTAAGAAATTTTGGTCTTATGTCAAAGCGGTAGGTGGATCAAAACAAAATGTCCAGACACTCTGTGGCCAAAATGGTACTGAAACAGAGGATTACAAACTAAAGGCCGAAATACTAAATATCTTTTTCCAAAGTTGTTTCACAGAGGAAGACTGCACTGTAGTTCCTTCTCTAGATCACCGCACAGATTACAGAATGGTAGATATCGGAATAGACGACAGAGGGATAGAGAAACAATTAAAATCGCTCAAAAAAGGAAAGGCCGCTGGACCTGATGGGATACCAGTTCGATTTTACACAGAGTACGGGAAGCAACTTACTCCCCTTCTTGCAGCGGTGTACCGTAGGTTTCTAGAAGAGCGTAGCGTTCCAAAGGATTGGAAAAGGGTGCAGGTCATACTCGTTTTCAAAAATGGACGTCGAACAGATGTGCACAACTATACATCTATATCTCTAACGTCGATCAGTTGTAGAATTTTGGAACACGTATTATGTTCGAGTATGATGACTTTTCTGGAGACTACAAATCTACTCTGTAGGAATCAGCATGGGTTTCGAAAAAGACGATCGTGTGAAACCTAGCTCGCGCTATTCGTTCATGAGACACAGAGGGCCATAGACACGGGTTCCCAGGTAGATGCCGTGTTTCTTGGCTTCCGAAGGCGTTCGGTACAGTTCCCCACAGTCGTTTAATGAACAAAGTAAGAGCATATGGACTATCAGACCAATTGTGTGATTGGATTGAAGAGTTCCTAGATAACACAACGCAGCATGTCATTCTCAATGGAGAGAAGTCTTCCGAAGTAAGAGTGATTTCAGGTGTGCCGCAGGGGAGTGTCGTAGGACCGTTGCTATTCACAATATACATAAATGACCTTGTGGATGACATCGGAAGTTCACTGAGGCTTTTTGCGGATGATGCTGTGGTATATCGATAGGTTGTAACAATGGAAAATTGCACTGAAATGCAGGAGGATCTGCAGCGAATTGACGCATGGTGCAGGGAATGGCAATTGAATCTCAACGTAGACAAGTGTAATGTGCTGCGAATACATAGAAAGAAAGATACCTTATCATTTAGCTACAATATAGCAGGTCAGCAACTGGAAGCAGTTAATTCCATAAATTATCTGGGAGTACGCATTAGGAGTGATTTAAAATGGAATGATCATATAGAGTTGATCGTCGGTAAAGCAGATGCCAGACTGAGATTCATTTGAAGAATCCTAAGGAAATGCAATCCGAAAACAAAGGAAGTAGGTTACAGTATACTTGTTCGCCCACTGCTTGAATACTGTTCAGCAGTATGGGATCTGTACAAGATAGGGTTGATAGAAGAGATAGAGAAGGTGCAACGGAGAGCAGCGCGCTTCGTTACAGGATCATTTAGTAATCGCGAAAGCTTTGTGGAGATGATAGATAAACTCCAGTGGAAGACTCTGCAGGAGAGACGCTCAGTAGCTCGGTACGGGCTTTTGTTGAAGTTTCGAGAACATACCTTCACCGAGGAATCAAACAGTACATTGCTCCCTCCTACGTATATCTCGCGAAGAGACCGTGAGGATAAAATCAGAGAGATTAGAGCCCACACAGAGGCATACCGACAATCCTTCTTTCCACGAACAATTCGAGACTGGAATAGAAGAGAGAACCGGTAGAGGAACTCGAGGTACCCTCCGCCACACACCGTCAGGTGGCTTGCGGAGTATGGATGTAGATGTAGATACTGCTATGTTTGTGGGATATTGTTGGCATAAAATACGTAAAAAGACAAGGCCCAGTAGAAATTCTAGGATTTAACAAGTAATATTGAATTCAACTGATGAAAAGAGAAAATAAAAAAAATGCAACAGATGAAGAGGGCAAGGGAAAATAAAAAAGTCTAAAAATTAGATTGACAAAACAGCAAAATGGCTAAGCAGTAGAGGACAAATGTAAGTCTATAAAAGTACCTACAGCTAGGGGAAAGACAGATACCGCTGTTGAGAATTACAAAAACGCTATGTAGTATTATTGTCTAACTATCCGTGACATTACTACTAATGGAGGTATATATTACAACACTTTTTAATACTTTCAATGGAGACACAGAGCAGATGCGTAAAGAAAGAACCTCATTCTAATATGTTGTATCATTCTACATAAATTGGAACCATTATTAATAGATTGTCAATGAGTTTCGTTTCTGTAAATGTTACAATCTATTTTATCAAAGAAACAATGTGCACGATTCCTTTTCATTACATATCCAGGCAATAGTTTCAGAGATATACAGTTAGCAATAATGTAAATGGCTACTTTTCTCGTTAGCGCTCCTTAGCAAGTAGTAATATTAATGTACAGGGTAAATTATACAAAGGATCCACGATGTACAGCTGCTCGTTTCAGAGTAATTATGATTTATTCGGCTTGTTAGCGCAGTCACCCTTGTTTCTGTGAAAATACCTTCATAACAACCTGTGGTACGCAACAACCAAACTTTCAACACACAACACGGAGTAATGCAACAACTAGCCGCTAACAATGACAATAGAAGGTGATTACGTTTAGTACAAGACCGGTTTCTGGCTTGTGTCTATCTTCAGATGGTTTGCATTCGTGCACATGTTTCCATACTCAAAAATCAGTGTAGGTATAAATCAAAAACAAATAATCTGATGACTAAACAGATATAAATGATAAACTTCGTAGCCAGATCAGAAGAAACAAGGCACACCTAACAAACGGTGGTATTCAAATAGCCTTCAGCACTAACAATAAGGTACAACAGCACATTATTCACTGTAACAGGAGAAATAGCCAATGCCGCAGCAAATCAATTACTTTCAAACTTCTATGTAACATTCGCCCACAATTCTAAATATGCCAGATAGGAAGGAGTTTCCCTACAAAAATACTGCGAACACATGAATGCCTTCTGGATAAGTGATTTTGATAAATGCAATTACGTAACACATTTGCAAGAACATGACCACTCAGCCACAGCCATTAAAGAGGATCTGCAAATACTACACACTGTTAGCAAAGGAAAGTAAATGAATCTCCTTGAAGAGCACGAAACTTACATCCATAGCTCCAAAACACCACACCTAATTCTCAATGAGCAAGTAGACCTTGCATACAATTCGTTTTACACACATTTAATGAAATACGCTCATGTTCAGAAAAAAAACAGAACATCTTGAACGAATAGAGATAGGGCGTTCATATTTACAGGACATGTACGTAAGTGTGTTCTGCAGAAATGATTAGCATTTCGGTCACTCGGTTCAGCATGTGTCCTGTTGCCTTGTAGGGACATGGTCTGCCATGGGCGCTGATAACTTATTCCATGTTTGATAGCATAGACGTGTATAAGGCGCGAATGGCTTCCTGTGGCATAGCCATCCACGCTGCATTAACCTGATTCCAAAGTTCATGTTGTATGTCTTGTGCGAATGGATTCAGTGTAATGTCGCTCCCCCTGTCTGCCGCGAACCAAAATGCGGCCATCATTTTCAAACAACAGAACCTGCATTCGACCGAAGCCTATCTGATGCCATTCCTGTCCCCAGAGACGTCTTTCCATACACCATTCTCGTCTAGCGTGTATCTGCACATTCGTCAAAGGTAGGCGGAGAAGCTTACGACGCGCACGTAACCCATGCCGCAATAAAAGCCGACGGACAGTCACCACTGACAGTGTACGATGTGTCACACTATTCCACCGTTGCACCAGAGCCGAGGAGGATACAAATCTGTCTTGCAATGCTATTCGGGTGGGGCGTCGGTATTCCCGGGGGATTAGTCTGTGTGGTGCGACCCGACCCATCTCGTCGTGTGTTACGGCCTTCCGTGAACGATTACGCACACACTCGTTGCACTGCCGAAACACTCCGTCCCACACGAGCATCAATTTACAAGATGGATGCATCACATTCTCGTACTCCAATAATCCGCCCTCTTTCTAATTCACTGATTTAATGGTACGATTCGCGCATACGTTTGCGAGGCATCCTTCACCTCTGTTCAAGTCACACTGATCCATTACCTTCTGTTTATAGCGAGAACGATAGCCGCAGGCACATTTTACCGGTAGGTATTGTTGCGCCACGATATCGATGTTGACGAACCCGCGGGCCGACAGGGTTAAATGCTAATCATTTCTAAAGAACATACTAATGTGCGTGTAATGGGAATATGAAGATCCTATCTCTAGTCGTTAAAGGTGTTTTGTTTTTTTCTGAATATGAGTCTATTTCAAAAATCAAGAACTGACACTCGTACTCGCCTCACAACTAGCAGTTTTTTTTTTTTTTAAAAAAAAGCAGTTTCTTTTTAACCTTAAATAATTTGTCAGCAACCATTCTGCATATTATAAATGACAGTGTGATTCAACAATGACGTAACAATTTCATTCGTAATTTTTAATATCTGTTATGTATCTCTACGTGTAACATCTGTGTACTTCTTTGATCTAAGCTCGATTGACCATAACCTCAGTTTCCCATTGCAAACACGTTGGATGCTGTGAGTGGACGTGCTTCTGAAGTTGCTATCACCTAAAGGACTACTACTTTATCAAGTACATAATATGGAAGCACCAAAAATTAGCATTGTGATTAATACACAGTTAACGTGTAAAAAACGAAATATTTTTGTAAAAAAATTGAGAAAAGATATGCATACACCGACTTTATGTAGGTACTATAATGTTTTACAACACATGTCGTTCAGCGACTTCCAAATGTTTCATTTGTATCTACACTCCTGGAAATGGAAAAAAGAACACATTGACACCGGTGTGTCAGACCCACCATACTTGCTCCGGACACTGCGAGAGGGCTGTACAAGCAATGATCACACGCACGGCACAGCGGACACACCAGGAACCGCGGTGTTGGCCGTCGAATGGCGCTAGCTGCGCAGCATTTGTGCACCGCCGCCGTCAGTGTCAGCCAGTTTGCCGTGGCATACGGAGCTCCATCGCAGTCTTTAACACTGGTAGCATGCCGCGACACCGTGGACGTGAACCGTATGTGCAGTTGACGGACTTTGAGCGAGGGCATATAGTGGGCATGCGGGAGGCCGGGTGGACGTACCGCCGAATTGCTCAACACGTGGGGCGTGAGGTCTCCACAGTACATCGATGTTGTCGCCAGTGGTCGGCGGAAGGTGCACGTGCCCGTCGATCTGGGACCGGACCGCAGCGACGCACGGATGCACGCCAAGACCGTAGGATCCTACGCAGTGCCGTAGGGGACCGCACCGCCACTTCCCAGCAAATTAGGGACACTGTTGCTCCTGGGGTATCGGCGAGGACCATTCGCAACCGTCTCCATGAAGCTGGGCTACGGTCCCGCACACCGTTAAGCCGTCTTCCGCTCACGCCCCAACATCGTGCAGCCCGCCTCCAGTGGTGTCGCGACAGGCGTGAATGGAGGGACGAATGGAGACGTGTCGTCTTCAGCGATGAGAGTCGCTTCTGCCTTGGTGCCAATGATGGTCGTATGCGTGTTTGGCGCCGTGCAGGTGAGCGCCACAATCAGGGCTGCATACGACCGAGGCCCACAGGGCCAACACCCGGCATCATGGTGTGGGGAGCGATCTCCTACACTGGCCGTACACCACTGGTGATCGTCGAGGGGACACTGAATAGTGCACGGTACATCCAAACCGTCATCGAACCCATCGTTCTACCATTCCTAGACCGGCAAGGGAACTTGCTGTTCCAACAGGACAATGCACGTCCGCATGTATCCCGTGCCACCCAACGTGCTCTAGAAGGTGTAAGTCCACTACCCTGGCCAGCAAGATCTCCGGATCTGTCCCCCATTGAGCATGTTTGGGACTGGATGAAGCGTCGTCTCACGCGGTCTGCACGTCCAGCACGAACGCTGGTCCAACTGAGGCGCCAGGTGGAAATGGCATGGCAAGCCGTTCCACAGGACTACATCCAGCATCTCTACGATCGTCTCCATGGGAGAATAGCAGCCTGCATGGCTGCGAAAGGTGGATATACACTGTACTAGTGCCGACATTGTGCATGCTCTGTTGCCTGTGTCTATGTGCCTGTGGTTCTGTATCTGACCCCAGGAATGTGTCACTAAAGTTTCCCCTTCCTGGGACAATGAATTCATGGTGTTGTTATTTCAATTTCCAGGAGTGTATTTAGTCATCACAACGTTATTTGCTTTTTATATCAACAATGAAAGATTATTGGCGGATTTCTGGTTCATCCTGTATACGACTGACCGCCTATAACTACGCTAAGACAATGGTTACTGAAACTATTATTTCAGTTCCTGATAAGTATTATAACAGTTACAACGCTCAGTAATCTGCAATATTCACTTATATAACAGAAGTATTAAGCAAAATACCACCCCATCTTTTTGTATCCCGCCTGGAAGGCGACGCGTGGGTAGGAGCAGGAGCTGGAAAATTACGTCGGTACTGCAGTGAGTAAAAGTGTTTTGCCGGTGCAAGAAGAATACATAACTTTGTACAGATGCGAAGTCTTCGACCCGTCGTATGGAGAGCAAACTGAAGCGAAGTTTCCTGGCTGACTGCACCTGATGAAATGGGGAGAAGCACTCACGGAGCTCGTAGACCTCGACAGCACTGGCTAGAGGGTGCTGTCGTCGGTGTCTCTTGTAGTGCCAACCTAGCAGAGAGGACCTACGTTGTGGCATCGTAGCTATCGATACCACACATCTCACGTAAACTCAATTGCAAATTCTTTTCAAATTTTAAACATTGGCACAACAACTCTATTTATCACTGAGAATACTAACTCCCAGCAGGATCCATACTCTTTAAATCAGAGGTTCCCAAACTTTTGTTTGTCACGCCCCCCTTCTTCCGGAAAGAAACCTTCCGTGCCCCCCCCCCCCCCCAAAAAAAAATAGAGATTTTTTATTAATTATCAAGACACTATTGAAAAATTTGTGATGGTGACGTCATGTAACATGGTGGGCTGTTATTGTATCGAGTCGCAGCTATTACATCATCAGTCTAGTCTAGTGATTATAAGCCACTCCTAAAGCAAAGAAAGTCCTTGGTAAACAAGGAAAAATAGTTGCGACCTTTGCAGATTAGTCGATGCGGGCCATTATTTTAAGTTGAGTGTAGCTTATTACTTTCACTCATTATCAAAAATAGTCACTCAGTCACGGTGTTAACGAACATCACTGATTTGTACGCCTATAGCGCTCGCCATCGTCACTGCGCATAGGTTGGCATTTATGTCAATGACGACAGCTACCGAACGGCGACAAAGGCCCAGTTCCCAGAACCACACAAAAAATAAAAAATAAGTTTACGAAATAATCGTGCAGACTACACAGAACTTTAAAAAATATGAATAAAACAACTTCCTTACCTTGATTACATTCCCCATGCTGCACACCATTTCTTCACCAGTATACGATTTTAGGACTACTCTTCACTTGCCATCTCTAGTATAAACTTTCGCTGTGTCTTCATCCAGAAGCAATACTATTATTAGTTGAAATAACATACCACACGTAACATCAGAATCCATAAGGATCACACGCAGTATTTATATTTAAATCAGATTCACTATGTTTATTTTATATTGTTTCTTCGAAATAACTTTTTGTAATTTTACGGTATTGCCTACATGTAAGGATAGTTAGGAGGAAAATAACAAGTTCTCTTATAATGTGGCGTATTTATTATAAAAATATTATTTCCACACACATATGGCAAGAAACAAACAAATAAATCAATGTGAAGGATGAGCTTGCATATTTTTTACAAGATTTTGAATTCTTGGCTGAATGGTAGAAACTGCGCAACGTAAATCATTGGCTATACTGAGTTTACTTCTAAGCTTATTTTTTATCGCCACTACCGCTGAAAATGCTCTTTCGCACAAATAAGTGCTTGAAAATGGTAAATACAGTTTCAGTGCTTGTTCTGCTGTGCTGGGATACACCGTGGGATATTTCACCCAAAATAAAGGTTTATCCATCTTCTGAAAGTCATACTTCGCTGCAGAATCATTTTTAATTTCTAAGACTTCCTCTTGTAGCCTGTCTGGCAACACATCCACGTCAACGTGAAATGGATCCGTCGCTAACCTATAATAAATTTTATCATCACAACTGTTACGGAAGTATCGTTAGAATTCATCAATGAGGTGCTGCAAATGGTTCGATATTTTACTCTTAGTATGAGTATCCTTAAAATTGTTTTGAAATCGGGCTTCTTCCAGGATTCCAAACAATCTGGAAAAGCAGGAATAATTGCAGGCTAAAATTTTACGTTTCCATAGTTGCAACTTATCAGTAAATGCTTTGATGGCATCCCGATGAAAAATTGTTTGACTCTCCACCCTGTAATTTCAAATTCAATGTGTTTAAAGATTCGAAAATATCTGACAGATAAGCCAATGCAACATGAACACCGGGCTTTCTAAATTCCATATACAATTCCGTTTGTTTGTTATTTTCCAAAAACTGCATCACTTGTCTCGAAGTTCAAATAATCTTCCTAGCATATTTCCTTTCGAGAGCCAGCGTACTTCTGTATGAAATAAGTGTTTTATACTCTGCTCTCAAGTCTTCACAAAGAGCCGTAAATAACCTGGAATTTAACGCACTCTTTTTAATATGATTCACGATTTTGATGCACAGTTTCAAGACATCATTGAGTTCCTTTGGAAGTGTCTTAGCTGCCAATGCTTGACGGTGTATTACACAGTGGATAGCAGTAACACTAGGGTTTTTTTCTCTGACCATCTGCACAAATCCTGAGCGACATCCAAGCATTGATGTGGCGCCGTCTGTGCATACGCCTATCAGTTTCTGCCATGATAACTCACTTTTACAAAAGAATTCAGAGACGGCTGCCATTATATGAATTGCTTTTGAAGTTGACTTTAACTCTTTAGAAAGCAGCAACTCTTTTTTAATTGCTTCATTTTCTATATAGTGCACGAAAGTTAGCAGTTGGCAACAATTCGCAACATCGGTACTCTCGTCTAACTGTATTGCGAAAAACTGCGATTGTTTGACGGCCGTAACTAATTGATTTTGTATGTCTTCGGCCATATCATCAATCCGACGTTTCACAGTATTGTCAGAAAGCGGTATTTGTGAAAGTTTTTGTTTACTTTCTGACCCAAGAACAATATCAGCAGCTTTCAACAAACAGGGTTTGACTAGTGTCTCTCCGATAAATTGACTTTTCTTGGTCCTTGAAATAAGTAGCAATAACTCATACGAGGCTTCCAGTACCTTTTCTGAAGTCTGAGCGAAGGATCCAGCAGTGTCCAACTTCATTTGTTTCAAATTATCACATTTTGCAGCAAAACATTCCTTCAGCTTCTCTTTCAATGCACCATGCTTTGCCCACAAATGGCGTTCCAGACGAGGTGGTCTCATGGAATCATTGCTCAATACCTCATAGCAAATAACACACTGCGGCTGGTCAACAGCATTTTTTTGTGTAGAAGCAAAACCGTATTTGATATAATCATCATTATATTCACGTTTTTTCACGACACTCATGGTGAAGTAAAAAGAAAACAAGAAGTTAACAGTATAATTTCGCACTAACACTGATTTTACTGAGGCACAACTGTGAAAGATTCAAACGCGATTTCAGCAAAATCCAATACATCAGATGTGTCAACAACTGCAAGCAACCAACTGAAATAAAGGAAAGCTACTGTCGTCTGCCGGCACCTCAGATGACTGCCTGTGAGGAGTGGGGCGAAGAACGGGGAAGCCGAGCCGCAGCGCAGGTAGTCAGTGCACTGTCTGTCTGCGACCTAGTGGCCGAGCAGGGCTCTTGCTGGTCAGAAACGGGCTTTTCCCGGATTAGGGCGAAAACAGCCCACAGGCACCCTAAGAATTTGCTACCTGTTCTGCGGTGCTGTTCTGAGCAGTGCAGCCTCGGGTTTTATGCGAAAATCGTTTTCGTGCCCCCTATCTTTCGTCACTTATAAATGAAACGTTATAAGTTTTGAGATAACATCAATGAATTGGTTGTCAAATTTCACAGTAATTAAGTAAGGTCATGGTTACACCTCATACATCGCTGGAAACTGTGCACAGTGCCAAGCAGTTATCTCTGTACTCGTGCCAGAAGAAGCCATTGTCGCAGCAAAGAACGTACACTAATTTCAAACGAAATTATGCCGTATTTCAAAAAGGCAGAAGAAAAATAACTGTTTTGTCAGATAAGTAATCTGAATGAAAGAGCTGTAGTAAAAAAAAAAAAAAAAATATCCTCACTAATGCACTTCATTGTCTACCTAGCTGGGTTATGTTTCATTGTTAGCAGTCACGACAATGATTCCAGAACGGCGTGGAGTACTCTGCTCAGAACGAACACTTGTACCAGTTTCGCATTTACGTCGTGCACATTTTTCTGGTGACAAAGGGCATAACCCTGGCGTCCAAATTACGAACCAGCCAGTTCATTTGAAGCGTATACAGTCTATTAAAGTCACTGTAATCGCATCACATGGGGATCCGCGGGTTGACAGGGTAATAAAACGGCATTTTTGCAGTTACGCGGTATAAGTGATTATTAAACTGATGAACATAGCCTACTACGGCTAAAACTTATAACATGATTATGTTCAGTTCATGTGTACAAATGTACGGAATAGCTAATACCTGACTATCGATATTAAAAAGAAATATTAGGTTTATACCGCTAACTCCACCCGCGCCCCCCTTGCAACATCATCAGCCCCCCCCCCCCAGGGGGGCGTGCCCCCCAGTTTGGGAACCCGTGCTTTATATACTGCCTCCACCATGCCCGGCTGATGATTCGCCTCCTACATTTTCGAAAGCGGCTGACCGGCTGTTGGCTTCTGGGAGCTCCGAGCCGCTCCATGTCGCAGTTTCAACCAAAGAATGTCAGTAACAGAAATGTAAGCATTTCATTGGTCTACTCGTACTCTGACGAATAGAACTTAAGATCTATTTACTGTTTATTTTGACTGAAATTAACTCGAGCCCTAACTAATAGATTAACATCCCAACTCCATTGGATTTAATTGCTGGCGTTGAGCAAAAACGTGGGAGCACAGCGAGAAACGCATGCTTCAACGCAAATGCATATGGTAACCAAGCCTGCATGTTGTGCCTCTGTTTTTGACCACGAACGGCACTAAACAATACTCTAAATAGGTTGTAAGTTTCAATCGTCAGAACAGTGTTCTGAGTACATGTGAGTGCGTTATGTCGGAGCTAAGTGAAACGGAACATGGACAAATTATTAATCCTCGTATGGTGGTTTCGTCCGTAACGAAAGGAGCTGAAGTGTTCGGTGATTCAAAAGGCACCGATCGTAGACGCAAACTCAGGGAGAGCGGAGAAACAGCATCCGCTAAGTCACAACGTGGAAGGAAGCGTGTGTTGAGTTGTCATGATAGATGGTTATTGAAGAGCATTGTGACAAAAAATAAGAGGGAGACAACTGCAAAAGTCATCGCAGAACTGAGCGTCACTCTTGTGAACCGTGTCAGCACCAAAACGACACGGAGGGGACTCCATAAGCAGAGAACTGCAGGTCGAGCTGGAATTTCAAAGCCTCTCATCAGTGATAGAAATGTCCTTAATAGGAAAACGTGGTGCCTAAGCCGTAGAACTGAGTCATGTAAAAATCGCATTTGGTCGGATGAGTCTTGTTTCATATTGTTTCGAACTCCTGGCCGAGTTTACGTTCCAAGAGTAAAACATAACGGGGTTCCGGTGATTATTTGGGCAGCCATATCTTTGTATTCCATGAGTATATGAATATCCTGTAATGTGTCATTACTGCCAAGGATTATGTGACCATTTTGGGTGATCAGGTCCATACGATGCTACACTGTTTAATCCGCAGTGGTGATTCTGTGTTCCGAGAAGATAGGACCCCTCTTCACACAGCTCGCAATGCCCAGGACTGATTTTGTAAGCACACTGAAAATCACAGTCAGCAAACCTCAATATTATTGACCTTTTGTGGTCTGCTTTGGAGACAAGGGTACGTGTTCGTATCCACCTCCATCATCGTTACCTGAATTTTCAACTGTTTTGCTGGAAGGATGGCAACAAAATTCCCTTGAAACCACATACGCACTCTGTTTATCCATTCCGACGGGTTTCCTAAACCGTATTAGGAATGGTAATGTGTTGCGTTTTTGATGTTTATGTATTTTGTCCAACCTCTATACGTTTTACTCGTTTGTCGATCAGAGTACAGGTCCTCGGCCTCATAGGTACGTCTGAGGTGATCTTTAAGTTTTATAATTAAAACACAAGCACTTCGAATAAGTTTAGGTCATTATTGTTCCGCGACCGCTGCGGTCGCAGGTTCGAATCCTGCCTCGGGCATGGGTGTGTGTGATGTCCTTAGGTTAGTTAGGTTTAAGTAGTTCTAAGTTCTAGGGGACTGATGACCTCAGCAGTTAAGTCCCATAGTGCTCAGAGCCATTATTGTTCCGCAGCAAACAACAACAGACCTATGCAGTGAGCGACAGTCGTATATTGCTGCATCAGTAAGTCAGTGTTGCCACCTTCACCCTAGGGAAAAACAATGCAGCGCCATCTTGTAAACATAGGCACAATTGCTAAGGCTCTCACAACAACAACCACCCACGCAAAGGCTACTGCCGGAACAGTTCGTCCTTCAGCTGATGCCACTCCTTTCATTGCAGGGGCGATTAGAGTCACTCACATGGCGTCAGTCAAGCCCAGTGTCATAATTACGTCATTCAAATGAAGTATTGTATAAATTTAAATTAAGTTGATGGCTAATACGACAAAGAGTTTAGTGCATCAAAATGACGTTGGGAACCCCTCAACAATTGCCGATTCTGGTCACATAAAAATTACGTTTATAATGTTTTAGTTGAAATCTACATCTACATGGTTATTCTGCAATTCACACTAAAGTGTCTGGCAGAGGGTACATCGAGTCATTTTCATACTACTTCTCTACCATTCCACTCTCGAATGGCGCATGGGGAAAAGGAACACCTAAATCTTTCCGTTCGAGCTCTGATTTCTCTTATTTTATTATGATGATCATATCTCCCTACGTAAGTGGGTGTCAACAAAATATTTTCGCATTCGGAAGAGACAGTTGGTGATTGAAATTTAGTAAATAGATCTCGCCGCAAAGAAAACCGCCTTTGTTTCAGTGACTGCCACCCCAACTCGCGTATCATATCAGTGAACTCTCACCCCTATTGCGCGATAACACGAAACGAGCTGCCGTTCTTTGGACCTTTTCGATGTCCTCCGTCAATCCTACCTGGTAAGGATCCCATAAAGCTCAGCAATGTTCCAGCAGAGGACGGACAAATGTAATGTATGCTCTCTCTGTAGTGGGTTCGTCGCATCTTCGAAGTGTTCTGCCAACAAAGCGCAGTCTTTGTTTCGCCTTCCCCACAATATTATCTACGTGGTCTTTCCAATTTAAGTTGCTTGTGATTGTAATTCCTAGGTATTTAGTCGAATCGACAGCTCTTAGGTTTGTGCGATTTATCGTATACCCAAAATTTATCGGATTTCTTTTAGTGCCCATGTGGATGTCCTCGCACTTTTCTTTGTTTAGTGACAATTGCCACTTTTCGCACTATACAGAAATTCTCTCTAGATCATTTTGTAATTGGGATTGATCGTCCGATGATTTTACTAGACGGTAAATTACAGCGTAATCCGTAAACAATCTAAGGTGGCTGCTCAGTTTACCACCTAGGTCATTTATGTAAATCAGGAGCTACAGAGGGCTTATGACACTACCTTGCTGTACGCCAGATATCACTTCTGTTCTACTCGATGATTTACCGTCTATCAGTACGATCTGTGACCTCTCTGAGAGGAATCACGAATCCAGTCACACAACTGAGACGATACTCTATACGCACGCAATTTGATTAATAGTCGCTTGTGAGGAACGGTATCAAAAGTCTTCTGAGTTGAAAGTTATGGAAAGAAGTAAAAATATAAAAAAGCAAAAATCATTATAAAATGTATACAGAGTACTATCATGGTGTGTATCAGACGATTCCGTTTGATCAGAAGATTATAAAACTATAACTAAATTTTTTCAAAGCAAAGCATTACAGCTATTATGAATGTTATTGATATATCTTTACTAACGTAATTAATTGATACTGATCAAAATATGCTCTTGTCTGTGACATTTGTTGTCAGATGAGAGGTATTTTTACCTCCTGTGTTGACTTAAATACATCAGGTGCTTCAGAAGGCTTTTCTAAAGAACTGTAAAAATCAAGATGGGCAATGTTCTCTCTAAACAACCTTTATTACTACAATGTCAGCCAGACAGTGCACAAATGGTTTAATTCATATTTAACAGGAAGAGTGCAGGAACTGGAAGTAAACAGTTCACATAATGCGGAGAAATCAGGAAATTTCTCAAACTGTGAAGGTATCAAGAATAGGATCCGACAGGGTTCAGTCTTGGGGCCCTTATTGTTCTTAATATATATTAATGACTTGCCACTCTGTATTCACGAGGTTTCAAAGTTAGTTCTTTTTGCTGATGATAAAGTTATAGTAATCACACCCAATAAAGAAGAATTAACTGAGGAAATCGCGAACAACGTCTTTCAGAAAATTATGAAGTGGTTCCCTGCAGAGATAACCTCATTACATTTTAATAAAACACAGTACATACAGTTCTGTTCAGTAAATAGCATAACGCCATTAATAAATTTAGAGTCTGAACAGAAGTCTTCAGCTAAGGCAAAATATTCCAATTTTTTAAATATGTGCATTGATGAGAGATTGAACTGTAAGAAACGTATTGGTGATCTATTAAAACGTTTGAGTTCAGCTACTTATGCTATTAGGGTTTTGCAAATTTTGGTGATAAACATAACTGTAAATAAGCTCACTATGCTTATTGTCATTCGCTGCTTTCGTATGGCACCATATTTTGGAGTAGTTTATCATTAACGAAAGAAGTATTGATTTCACAAAAGCGTACAATCAGAATAGCCCACTCAAGAACATCTTGCAGAAATTTATTTAAGGAAATAGGGACATTCACAGTAGCTTCACTATATATATATGTTCACTTATGAAACTTTTTTTAATAACCAAAGTAATAGGATGTGCATAGCTACAACTCTAGGAGAACGGCTGACCTTTACTGTTGTGGGTTAAATCTAACATTAGCAAGAAAGGGGTTAATTATGCTGCCACAGAAGTCTTTGGTCACTTACCAAACAGCATCAGAAGTCTGACAGATAGCCCACCAGCTTTGAAAAACAAACTGAAAGAATTTCTGAATAACAGTTTCTCCTACTCAGTACATGAATTTTTATGTATAAATTAGTAACCACAGAATTATTACAAAAAAAATTTAATTACGACATGTAAAGAAAATTTTGTAAAACCGACATTTTTCACATCATTACCAAGTATTGTCTACGAAACAAGTACAAATCTAATCTAATCCTTTTGGTTTCCAATATATGTTAGCAAAGCTTGGGATAACTTCTAAAAGATAAATCAAATAAGAAGACTTTAACTAGGCGAAGACTGGTACTAATGTAAATACAAGCAGAAGGATCAGTATGACAAGGGACAGAGAATTTCAAGCTGTTTAATGGAGTGTCCGAAAGTTTTTACTTTTATTATACAGACTTTATGTTATGACGAAGTAATCGATTTGGAAAAATCGATCTGTCACAGGCAAGGTCGGATTTATCAGAATAACTGCGTTTTAAATAGAATTACATGTCAAACTGCTGTAAGGTGCTGTTTCCTCCCTGGACTCTACAGAAGTTTACTTGCAGTAGTGTTAGAGAACAGCTGCGGTCATGGAAAAGGCATTACCCATAATTCAGCATAGTAGTCACCACCCACAGTCATTTGATAAGATTACAGAGAGAAAGACAACTCATCTAGCTGCCTGGGAAAATCCCCAATTTCCGGGTCAATGGAATCTGCCTCTGGTGTCAACAGCAGCCGCGGGCGCAACCAGGAATGATACCTGCGGTAATACCAGACGTGCGACACCACAACACAGCCGCCAAATTCGCAGCCGTCGCGTTTCTGCAGTAGGCGTGGCTCATGACAGGTGCCAGCAACACATGCAGTCTACGGCCCGGACCACGCGCACCTATACAAGGATCAACAAGCGATGTACACCTTCACAGCGTTTGGCCGCGCCTGGCGTGATGACATTTGAATTACAAAAAAAGCGGAGCAGCCAACAGGAGAGGAGGAGACGAAATAAACTTTGTGGGTTGAGAGGGTATGTGATGTTATTTCAGTGATTACAGTTTCTACAGACTACAATTTCTATATACTATAGACCTATATCTCCAACGTTGAGCAGTTGTAGAATTTTGGAACACGTATTATGTTCGAGTATACTGACTTTTCTGGAGACTAGAAATCTACTCTGTAGGAATCAGCATGAGTTTCGAAAAAGACGATCGTGTGGAACCCAGCTCGCGCTATTCGTGCACGAGACTCAGACGGCCATAGACGCGGGTTCCCAGGTAGATGCCGTGTTTCTTGACTTCCGCAAGGCGTTCGATACAGTTCCCCACAGTCGTTTAATGAACAAAGTAAGAGCGTATGGACTATCAGACCAATTGTGTGATTGGATTGAAGAGTTCCTAGATAACAGAACACAGCATGTCATTCTCAATGGAGAGAAGTCTTCCGAAGTAAGAGTGATTTCAGGTGTGCCGCAGGGGAGTGTCGTAGGACCGTTGCTATTCACAATATATATAAATGACCTTGTGGGTAACATCGGAAGTTCACTGAGGCTGTTTGCGGATGATGCTGTGGTATATCGAGAGGTTGTAACAATGGAAAATTGCACTGAAATGCAGGAGGATCTGCAACGAATTGACGCATGGTGCAGGGAATGGCAATTGAATCTCAATGTAGACAAGTGTAATGTGCTGCGAATACATATAAAGAAAGATCCTTTATCATTTAGCTACAATATAGCAGGTCAGCAACTGGAAGTAGTCAATTCCACAAATTATCTGGGAGCAGGCATTAGGAGTGATTTAAAATGGAATGACCATACAAAATCAATCGTCGGTAAAGCAGATGCCAGACTGAGATTCATTGGAAGAATCCTAAGTTACAGTACACTTGTTCGCCCACTGCTTGAATACTACATCAATGGCTCAAATGGCTCTCAGCACTATGGGACTTAACATCTATGGTCATCAGTCCCCTAGAACTTAGAACTACTTAAACCTAACTAACCTAAGGACATCACACATATCCATGCCCGAAGCAGGATTCGAACCTGCGACCGTAGCAGTCGCGCGGCTCCGGACTGAGCGCCTAGAACCGCTAGACCACCGCGGCCGGCTTGAATACTGCTCACCGGTGTTGGATCCGTACCAGATAGGTTTGATAGAAGAGATACAGAAGATCCAACGGAGAGCAGCGCGCTTCGTTACAGGATCATTTAGTAGTCGCGAAAGCGTTACGGAGATGACAGATAAACTCCAGTGGAAGACTCTGCAAGAGAGACACTCAGTAGCTCGGTACGGGCTTTTGTTGAATTTTCGAGAACATACCTCCACCGAGGAGTCAAGCAGTATATTATTCCCTCCTACGTATATCTCGCGAAGAGACCATGAGGATAAAATCATAGAGATTAGAGTCCACACAGAGGCATACTGACAATCTTTCTTTCCACGAACAGTACGAGACTTTAAATAGAAGGAAGAACCGATAGAGGTACTCAAGATACCCTCCGCCACACACCGTCAGGTGGCTTGCTGAGTATGGATGTAGATGTAGATGTAGATGTAGATTTCGAGACACATTTACAAAGAATCTGGCAGTATGAGCCCACTTATAAGTGTGACGTTGCACCCGCTGTTGCCTGGATGCACCCACTGATTCGGTTGAAAATGGTATAAGTAAGCTTAAGTATATTCTCCTGAGCAAGCTGGCCCAAAGCTGTTGCAAATGTTCCTTTACGTACTAGGTACTGGCACTTTTGACATTCCACAAGCGTTCCATCGGAGACAGATCTGAGTATTTAATTGGTCACTGGATACCGGAACATCGCGCAGACAATTCATACAGACATGATATGTATGTATGAGCTCCATCGTGTTGAAAAATGGCGCAATGATACTGTCGCATGAGAGGTAACACATAAGGACACAGCTTGTTCGCGACGTACCGTTTATCCATCAGTCAATGGGATCCTGCTAGTTAGTCATTTACATGATCCATAGATCACTTGAGAGACTCTTTAATCGATATGATATGGAACGAGTCAGTCTACAGCATATGCGTACATGTTTACTGTTAACGTTAACGAACCCTTAGTTATTTTCGGTCCTATACATGCAACTACACTAGACTTTTTTCTGGTTACCGGTTTTTTTTTAAATTCGCCAGTGAAATAGAGGGATCTCCAGAAGAAATGATCTTAGATTTAAAAATTACTTTGCTATTTGCTAGACATTTTATGTTGCTGGGCAAACGATAAAAAATTTTTGTTGCTGCATATTGAACTCGTTTCTGAACCACCGATTCTTTTTAACAACAGGTAGTAAAGGTCATTTTTCCCTCTAGCGCTGTAGGTATGGACATGACTGCTCTTCTCAAACTGTGATGGATTATTTATGATGAATCTGATTAGCGTATATCTATATTGTGACCGTGCCGTTAAAATGCCTATCTCCTTGAAGAGGTACCTACAAGTCGTCGATGGGTGAACATCATATATTATTCTTACAGCTCGCTTTTGTGCAATAAATACTTTCTTTCTAAGTGACGAGTTACCACGGAAAATTATTCCGTAAGACATTGCTGAGTGGAAATATGCAAAATATGTCAAGAGGTTGAAACGTTTGTTCCAAGATCAGAAATTATACGATGAGCGAAAGTAGCTGAACTGAACTGTCTGAGAAGCTCAGTAATATGCTTCTTCCAGTTCAAGTTTTCATCAATATATACACACTCAAAAATTTGAAGCATCCTACCGTATTTACTAACGTCTGCTTATGTGCTACATCAATTGTTGCTAGGATCTATTTGTTATACTTAGGGAGAGTCCATTTTCAGAGAAGAAGTTAGTAATTATTTGGAATATATTTACTGACCCTTCCGTTGCTTTCTCTCTAATGGGATTTAGTATAACACTTGTATAATCTGCAAAAGGTAACAGATTTGCTTGTTGAATGTTAAGTGTTAGGTCATATATATAAGGAATAGGTGCGGCAGCAAAATTTCTTACATCAACCACGTAACCAAGCATACGACCGGGATATTCGTTCTGTACGTCCATGACACTGCGCTATTCAAATGCTGCCACCAGATAGGCATCTCCAGAAACAACTGGGCTTAATCAAACAATTGTGCAATATCTGGAAACTGAAAATCATTCCTAACAAAAGTCAAAAATTATGTTCACTATCAAGCTCAAGTCCCCTAAACCGCCAACCGACAGTTGGTGGCACAAAAGGTGTCACGCAGTCAAATACCTTGGAGTTACCGTAGCTATGAGAATGACTTGGCTGTCATAGATAACCAAAGTGGTTAAGAAATGTTGTGGCCTAATTTATTATCTACCCTGTTCGAGTGTCTGCGTCTTTGCGTTAGTACTGCATCCTTCACCCATTTGAAGCTTATTTGCTGTATTTGAGCCCTGGTCTCCCTGTACAATTTTTAACACCCACACTTCCCCCCATTATCAAGTTGGCAGTACACTGTCTCAAGATGTGTCCCCATACTTTAGTTAGACTGTACCATGAATTCCTTTCTTCCAGTTCGATCCAGCAACGCCTCATCAGCTACTCATTGTACCCATCTAATCTTCAGTATTCATCTATGGCATCCAGTTTCAAAAGATTCTATTTACTGCTCACGTTTTACTTCCATACAAGGCTACACTCCAAATATTTTCAGGAAAGACTTTCTAAGACTTAAATTTATATTTGGTGTTCAAAAGTGTCTAATTTACAGAAACGTTTTTCTTGCCGTTGCCAGTTAGGATTTTGTATCTTCTCTATTCGTCTGTCATCAGTTGTTTCTTTTCCCAAATAGAAAAAACTCATCGGCTGCTTTTAGTCTCTAATTTCCCTTAGAATCACCTGATTTAATTCGACTGTAGTCCTTTTACTTATTTTCATTTCCTACCCTCTTTTCAGGACGTTATCCATACATATAAGCTGCTCTTGCAAGTCCCTTGCCGTCTCTGAGAGAATTACAATGTCATCGGCAGATCTCAAGGTTTCTATTTCTTCTACCTGCACTGTATTCCACTTCCAGTGTTCTTCATGGTTTCATTTACAGATTTCACAATGTACAGATTTAATAACGGTGAGGATAGGATACAGGTCGGAGTATACACAACTCATATTGTCTCATTTTTCTCCTAGCCTATAGCACAGTCTAAACTCAGACAGGTATGTGAGCTTCTGTTTGTTTATATGGCCGATAAGATTAGGACCCCTTTCTTGTTCTCTTTCGATAGCGAGTGACGCTACCTCGGAACTTTTAGCCTGCCTATTTGTTAGATTTCAACTTGCATGTTTTCGGACCTGATTCGGTTAATCGATGTTTTGACCTTTTTGTGTGACATACCGTGTCAATAAAAGTAGTAGAGACTACAGTAGAGATAAGATTATTATAAGACAGAAAAATATGGAAAACAGCATAAAAACAGTCAGAAGATTCATGAAGTTAAAAGAAGATCCAATGATACCAGACCAGCGGGATGGGCAACGCGCATCAGTCCTGGTAGACGCGCAGTGTGTCGGAATTCCTTTGCACGCTGGCGTCAGCTCGTATTTTACAGCGTAGCTAGACGCGGCGTTGCCTTTCCACTGGCTGGCTGTGACGCCGTCACATCAGTCGAAATACTTATTTCGATGCAAAGCAAATAAATGAAAGAGACATGTAATGCTTGTTGACAAACCAAGCTCCCTGTCCAGTGTGCCAGACCTTACGCATCTCGCATGCGATTTCAGTGACGAGAATGTAACGGCGAGCTTACTAGCCACCTTTGGCGTATGCCAAATGATCAGTTACCGAGATTTGTTTGTGGGTTGTTGTTTTGGTGCTCCACCTCAGGTGCGAAGGCCTTTCAATAATTAATGCAACACACTTTTTTCTTGGTCAGTTTCATCTGAAAAAACGCGAAATTTGTTGTGGGATGTCGTGGAATAGTCCCGCTTCAGCCCTATGGTTTCGTGAAGTTCCGATAAGTGGCGCCGCTATACGTATCCTTCAAAATGACGTCTGTAACGGAGATGCGTGCTAAGCAGAGAGCTGTTATTGAGTTTCTTTTGAAGCAAAACCAGAGAATCACTGTGAGTCGTTGGGCGAGGCACCTGCCATCATGGCAACAATGTCTCGCAGACCTCTCCGATCTCCCACCTGTAGGCCGGCCGCACTCATCTGTGAATTCTGCAATGTTGGAACGTGCGGACACTCTCATTAGAGGCGATCGCTGGATCACAATCAGACACCTCGCTGCTCAACTGGACGTTTCTGTTGGTAGTGCTGACACAATCGTCCATCAGTCGGAGTACTCAAAGACGTGTGCCTGCTGGGTTCCCTGCCGCCTAACAGAAGAACATAAGACTATGTGCGCGTAATTTCTTGCGCGTTACGAGTCTGATGGTGACAATTTTTTGTTGAACATCGTCACAGGCCATGAAACATGTGTTCATCTCTACAAACTGGAAACAAAATGGCAGTCCATGGAGTACCGCCACACCACATCTCCTGCGAAGAAGCAGTTCAGAGCCGCACCCTCAGCCCGGTAAAATCGTGGCGACAGTCTTCTGGGATTCTGAAGGGGTTATTCTATGTCTTCTCTCGTGGGCCAACAACCAATTCTGAAATTTGTTGTGCGACCCTCAGGAAACTAAGAAACGGCTTCAGTGTGTTCGTCGTCACAAAAATGTAAACGAATTTCTCCTTTTTTTTGGACAACATGGTTGTGGAGAGAAGCAAGCATTAGTATGATTAATCAATAATTCAAGAACAGTCTTAATCATTGTTAGAATACCGCCAATCGGTTTCAACGTAGGGATCATCTAGTTTCCTGCCGTGATGTAGACAGGAGTGACACCACTAGCAGTCGACCAATGGTGTAAACGCCCAGAAGATGACGCCTACGTAAGGTTGAAACCGGTTGGCGGTATTATAACAATAATAAATGCGATTAAGACTGTTCTTGAATTATTGAACTTCTCCTTGTCCATGGCAATGCAAGTTCTCATACAAGTCTGTGTACCCGAGAGGAGCGCACAAAACTTCATTGGACTGTTCTTCCTCATCCATCCTACAGCTCGTATCTGTGTTTTGCCCTGTGAAGGACGCACTCTTTGGGGATCAGTGCGTCAATAATGGGGATGTTATTGATGCAACAAGACTTTGGTTCCGACGTCAACCAGCAGAGTCGTACCATGCGGGAATACAAGCCCTCCCATGAGGTGGCATAGGGTATGACACTGGACGGAAATTATGTTGAAAAATAAAATAGGGTTTTGTAGCCAAAACAGTCCCAATGATATGGTGTATTGATACCCTGAATAAAACCAACCTGCTCTCTAGGAAAAATGTGTTGGATTACTTATTGAATGCTCCTCCTATAATCTCGATGAATCGTCACTTCGTCTCTGTGTCTCTGTGATGCAATGCATATAACCAGAAGCAATATGATTTTCCAGCTCTAAAAGATCGTCAACACATTCTGCTTGGAAATAACGGTAACGTATATCAATTAGGGCCAACGACCTTGCCGCAGTGGTAACACCGGTTCCCGTGAGATCACCGAAGATAAGCGCTGTCGGGCTTGGATAGGTGACCATCCGGTCTGCCGAGCACTGTTGACAAGCGGGGTGCACCAAGGCTTTGTGAGGCAAACTGAGGAGCAACTTGACTGAGAAGTAGCGGCTCCGGTCTGGGAAATTGACATACGGCCGGGAGAGCAGTGTGCTGACCGCATGCCCCTCCGTGTGCGCATCCAGTCACACCTGTGGATGAGGATGACACGGCGGCCGGTCGGTACGGTGGGCCTTCATGGCCTGTTCTTGAGGAGTTTAGTTTAGTTTAAATGGCTCTGAGCACTATGGGACTCAACTTCTAAGGTCATCAGTCCCCTAGAACTTAGAACTACTTAAACCTAACTAACCTAAGGACATCACACACATCCATGCCCGAGGCAGGATTCGAACCTGCGACCGTAGCGGTCACGCGGTTCCAGACTGTAGCGCCTTTAACCGCTTGGTCACACCGGCCGGCAGTTTAGTTTAGTTTATATCAATTAGGTCATGCATCTCATGAAAGAAGTACAAGGGATCGATTTCAGTCATCACTGTTAACCAAATAGCCTCAATTTTTAATGAGTTTACATAGAGACTTTTGCTGCTTTGTTGTAGGCACTGAGCTACCAAACAGTTATTCAGTGAGACGAGCTTTATCCACATCTTGCAGACTGCACACTACGCCATCGACGACTACTTGAAAAAATATCTGCTTCATTGGGTGGTCCCTCACGATGTGATGGAGCACGAGACACTGAGAACGTTCTCTAGCTCTTGTACAAAGTAAAGTTGTTTTGTGCATCGTCCATCCTTGTTCTCCAAGGAGTGTTCAGTCTTCGATGCTAGTGGACGTTAATTCGCTCGGAATTCGTGCCCTTGTATCCCTCGAGCGCGGAGCATGGCTGAGGTCCCATTGTGCTATAAACTTCCTCGTATCGGTGGTGCATGGAAAGGTTCAATAATGGCTCTGAGCACTATGGGACTTAACTTCTAAGGTCATCAGTCCCCTAGAACTTAGAACTACTTAAACCTAACTAACCTAAGGACATCACACACATCCATGCCCGAGGCAGGTTTCGAACCTGCGACCGTAGCGGTCGCGCGGTTCCAGACTGTAGCGCCCAGAACTGCTCGGCCACTCCGGCCGGCCTGCATGGAAAGGACTGCCTCGTGCAACGAACGCAATCTTCCATACAGCAGTGCGGGTCTTACTTGTGCAGTATGTTGTTAAGTTACACTGACGGAAAAAAAAGAATCGCGACACCAAGAAGGAGTTGTGCGCCATAAACGGAAGTTCGTTGGCGTGTTTCTACATATGAAAGATGATGTCTATTACAATTTCGCGCCATTCGCATAATAGTGGCACTAATAACGCTGCTATGAGCATGCAAATCGGGTTTTCTTTAGGTACACGCTGTAAAGGTCGTGAGTGTTATTTATCTTTCAAGTTGTACGTGATGAGTTGATGTTAGTCAAGAATGCCTTTAAGGCTACAAACGCCATTATCAGCACCTCAGTGAGTTCGAACGAGGTCGCGTAATAGGTCTACGAGAAACTGCATGTTACGTCTGCGATATTACAGCAGGAGAGTAGCTACTGCACGTGATTTCAGGCAGCGGTGGACATAGGAAGGTACTGTACCTAGAAGACCGGGCTCCGGATGGCCACGTGGCACTACCGAGAGGGAAGACTATCTTGTTCCGTGTATGGCTCTGGTGCACCGAACTGCTTCTGCAGCAGCAGAAGCAGGCAACGTAGTGACACAACCAACTGTTACAAATCGGTTACTTCAAAGATAGCTCCGAGCCAGATGGCTTGCAGCGTTGCGTTCCACTGACCCCAAACCACCGCCATTTGCTACTTCACTGGTATCAAGTGAAGTTCATTGGAGGCCAGGGTGCAGGATTGTTGTGTTTTCGGATGAACAACGGTTCTGTGTCGATGCCAGTGTGGGTTGGATGGAGGCCGGTTTACGGCCTGCTACCAACCTGCCTGCTAGACTCACGGAACGTACACCTGGAGTTATGGTCTGGGGTGTGATTTAGTAAGACAGCAGGTGCACTCTCGTGGTTATCCCGCGCACCTTGACCGCAAAATTGTACGTCAGTCTGATGATTCGACCTATTCTGATGGTTCTGAGAACTATAGGACTTAACATCTATGGTCATCAGTCCCCTAGAACTTAGAACTACTTAAACCTAACTAAGCTAAGGACATCACACAACACCCAGTCATCACGAAGCAGAGAAAATCCCTGACCCCGCCGGGAATCGAACCCGGGAACCCGAGCTTCGACCTGTTGTGCTGCCATTCAAGCACCGCATTCCATGGGGTGTTTTCCAACAGGATAACGCTTACCCGCATATCGTTGTTGTAACCCAACATGCTCTACAGAGTGTCGACATGTTGCTTCGGCCTGCTCCAGCACCAGATCTGTCTCCAATTGCCGCGCGGGATTATCCGAGCGGTCTGGGGCGTTGCAGTCATGGACTGTGCGGCCGGTCCCGACGGAGCTTCGAGTCCTTCCTCGGGCATGGGTGTGTGTGTTTGTCCTTAGGATAATTTAGGTTAAGTAGTGTGTAAGCTTAGAGGCTGATGACCTTAGAAGTAAAGGGCCATAAGATTTCACACTCTTTTTTTTTGTCTCCAATTGGGCACGTATAGGACATCATCGGACGACAACTCCAGCGTCATCCACAAACAGCATTAAACCGTCTCTCTACTGACCGACCTAATGCCACAGGCATGGAACCCCATCTCACAAATCGACATCCTGCACCTGAACAACACAATGCATGCACGTTGGCATGATTGCATTCAACATTTTGGTGGTCACATGGGTTGTTAATGTACCAGCGTTTCACATTTGTAATGGCTTGACTCAGTCTTACAGTAACCTGTGATTTTACGTTTTTAATAACGTAAATATACTATCTAGACAAACGTATTTCCAAAATTTCATTATTCTACAATCGTCATGTTGTGATATTGTGACTCCTTTTCCTTCATTGCATTTGGACATTCGTAACCCTCTTGCTGGTGCGTTTTCCGACAAAACCTCGTCTCACCATCTCGTCTGCTTACTGCCATTTTCTTTACTGTTGTCAGTAGTCGTCTGAATGGTTTGACGCGACCATTCACGAAATCATCTCCTGTGTTATCCTCTTCGTCTCAATTGCAAGCAACGTTCTCAGTTATTTGTTGGATATACTCCAATCTCTCTGTTCCTGTACAGCTTTTATATTATACTGCTTCCTCAAGTACCTTGACAAACATTCCTAAGTCTCTTAACGTATGTCGTAACATTCCGTCCCGTCGTCTTGTCAATGTGTTCCACAAGTTCCTCTGCTCGTCTATTCTGTGGTGAACCTCTTCATTACTTATCTGTCTACTTAATTTACAGCAAAAGTCTGTGTTGGTACATCCTAAACGCCTCGATTCTTTCCGTTACAAGTGCCCCCGCACTCAACGATTCACTTCCGTTCTATTCCCCAACCTATATTCTCAGAAGTTCTTTCTGAAATTAAGGCTGATGTTTGATACTAGTAAACTTATTTTGGCCAGGAATGCCATCTTTTCCTGTGCTAGTCTGCCTTTAATGTCTTCCTTGCTTCGTTCGTCGTATCGTGTTAAGTTTCAATAGTAACAATATTCCTTCACTTCTTCTGATTCGGGGTCCACAATTTTGATGTTAACCCTCAAAAATGGCTCTGAGCACTATGGGGCTCAACTGCTGTGGTCGTAAGTCTCCTAGAACTTTGAACTACTTAAACGTAACTAACCTAAGGACATCACACACATCCATGCCCGAGGCAGGATTCGAACCTGCGACCGCAGCAGTCACGCAGTTCCAGACTGAAGCGCCTAGAACCGCTCGCCCACTCCGGCCGGCGATGTTAACCCTCCACTGATAACATAACAGCACAGCATTCATAGGGAACAGGGGTAACTGATCACGCCAATGCGTTATTTGGTATGCAATTAGATAATTAAAAAACTTTTAGAGTGCCTTTTGGTCCACGGTGAGCTATTCTACATCTACATCTACATCTACATGATTACTCTGCAATTCACATTTAAGTGCTTGGCAGAGGGTTCATCGAACCACAATCATACTATCTCTCTACCATTCCACTCCCGAACAGCGCGCGGGAAAAACGAACACCTAAACCTTTCAGTTCGAGCTCTGATTTCTCTTATTTTATTTTGATGATCATTCCTACATATGTAGGTTGGGCTCAACAAAATATTTTCGCATTCGGAAGAAAAAGTTGGTGACTGAAATGTCGTAAATAGATCTCGCCGCGACGAAAAAGTCTTTGCTTTAATGACTTCCATCCCAACTCGCGTATCATATCTGCCACACTCTCTCCCCTATTACGTGATAATACAAAACGAGCTGCCCTTTTTTGCACCCTTTCGATGTCCTCCGTCAATCCCACCTGGTAAGGATCCCACACCGCGCAGCAATATTCTAACGGAGGACGAACGAGTGTAGTGCAAGCTGTCTCTTTAGTGGACTTGGTGTATCTTCTAAGTGTCCTGCCAATGAAACGCAACCATTGGCTCGCATTCCCCACAATATTATCTATGTGGTCTTTCCAACTGAGGTTGTTCGTAATTTTAACACCCAGGTATTTAGTTGAACTGACAGCCTTGAGAATTGTACTATTTATCGAGTAATCGAAACGGATTTCTTTTGGAACTCATGTGGATCACCTCACACTCTTCGTTATTTAGTGTCAACTGCCACCTGCCACACCATACAGCAATCTTTTCTAAATCGCTTTGCAACTGATACTGGTCTTCGGATGACCTTACTAGACAGTAAATTACAGCATCATCTGCGAACAACCTACGAGAACTGCTCAGATTAACATTCTTATTAGTATATGAAAATACTTTACAGTAATTTAATAGCGATTATGATGACATTCTGCCTTACGAGAAATGGGATATGAAAATTTCTGTTTTATGGTCATTGAACACAGGCCTAACACATTTTATACAAACTATTTTCTGTTTTATATCTTTATCTCTAGAACATAATTAATGACATCTTACTTGTTACTGCAGATTTATAGGTTTGGGGTTTTGTTGGCGAAGTTAGCGGGTTTAGGAAATTTCACAATATTTCGAATTTGCCTTTTACTTTCGTTAGGCGACACTTAAGACCTTAAAATCTATTCTTACCTTTGATCATGTTTTTTTATTGAGCCTCCTTCTCCTCCTCTTCCTCCTCCTCCTCCTCTTCCTCCTCCTCCTCCTCTTCCTCCTCCTCCTCATCATCATCATCATCACCATCTTCCAAAGTTGCAGCTTCAGCCTCAGAATTACGTTCAGATTGTATTTCTAAATTATCTTCCTCACTTGAAAATAAGTCATGTTCACTGCTATCGTTGTCGTCTTAATCCAGAACTCCCTCACCTTGGATCACTCACGTCTACAAATTTAAGACCAGAAAAGATCATGAAAGTTAGCAAGACTAGCAAAGAAATTTCGGCTAAGTAAACGGTAACAGAGATGACTTAGAGCCCCAAGGATTATCGATCTCCATTAGCGGATGAAGGAAATTGACTAACAGCATGACTCACCAGTAACTAATTTATGCATCAATGACAAAGGAATAGATAGGTATGTGAAAAGTGAAGCTATTGTAACCAACTTCACAGAAGAAGCAATCTATTGCTGGAGTGACGCATCACACCTTTTACCATCGGAGGGTTAAGTTTATCCTTGATCTCTTTTCCGTTACTCCGCATTACTTCTGTCTTTATTCGGTTTACATCCCATACTTTAGTTGTTCCAATTACTGCGTAATCAACGTTCCCTTTTACTAGTCACTGATTCATTAAAATCCGTATTCTACGAGCGAAGTTCAATAAATAATGCAACACATTTTTTCTCAAAGCAGGTTGGTTTTATTCAGGGTCCAGTGCACCACATTATTCTCCGCTCTTTTGGCAACAAAATCATATTTTTCAGCATAATCTCCGTTCAATGCGAGGGCCTTACGGCATTTCGCTGGGAGTGACTTTGTGCCCGCATGGTTCTACTCTACTGGCAGATGTCGGAGCCAAGGTCTTGCTACATTAATAACCTCCCAGTCATTCACGCATTTCTTTCTACGGAGTACATTCACCATTGGGGAAAACAGACGGAAGTCGGGAGGTGCGACATCAGGGCTGTTGGATGGGCGAGAAAGAAGAGTCCAGTGAAGTTTTGTGAGCTCCTCTCGGGTGCGCAGACTTGGGTGAGACCCTACGTTCTCATGGAGAAGCAGAAATTCTTGTGTATTTTTGTGGCGACAAGCACGCCGACCTAATTTCTTCAATTTCCTGGCAGCACAATACACTTCTCAGTTCAAATAGTTCATATGGCTCTGAACACTATGGGACTCAATATCTGACGCCATCAGTCCCATAGAACTTAGAACTACTTAAACCTAACTAACCTAAGGACATCACAAACATCCATGCCCGAGGCAGGATTCGAACCTGTGACCGTAGCGGTCACGCGGTTCCAGACTGAAGCGTCTAGAACCGGTCTGCCACAGCGACCGGCACACTTCTCAGTTGATCGTTGCACTATGAGGAGGGATATGAAACAGAGTTAAGCCTTCAAAGTCCCAGAAAATCGTTGTGACGTTGCCGGCGGAGGGTACGGCTTTGAACTTTTTCTTCGGAGGGCAGGAGGTGTGGTACCTCTCCATAGATTTCCGTTTTGTTTCCGGTCCTAAGTGATGAACCCATGTTTCATCGCCTGTGATGATGTTTTACAAAAAAATGTCACCGTCACGCTCGTAACGAACAAGCAATTCCGTACTTTGTGGTTTTGTGTTAGGCTGCGAGAAGGCCTGCGGGCGCACTTTGAGAAAATCACCTGGTGGACTAGAGTGTCAGCTCTACCAACAGAGACGTTCAGTTGTGTAGAGAGGTGTTTGACTGTGATCCGTTAATCACTTCGAATGAGAGTGTCCGCACATTCCAAAATTTCAGGTGTCAGCAGGCCGCAGGCCACTGTGGTCGAGCGGTTCTAGGCACTTTGAAACGTCCCCTTAGAAATATTTATGAATGAAGTGCTGATAAACCTCTTACATTATTTGCTTTTCAAACAGCTGAGCAAAACTGAACGTACTCAGACATTACTCTCTCTACTTATTCTGATCAACACTAAACTGACACACAATATTTTTAGCGCAACGCAGTCTGTCTTTTAATAATCCCTACAAAAGAATGACTAACAATAACCTATACATTTCACGAATCACTTACCTCACAAAAATCTTCGTTACTTGAACTACTGGAATACAGCGAGCGCCAATACTGTCAGGTAAATAAAAGATTCTAACTACTGAAGTCACTAACTACCGATAGGCATAGTTAGCAAATGAAAGATTTTGATAAAGAACAAACAATGTATTTACCTTAATAGTGTTCAAAAGTCATTATATATATATATATATATATATATATATATATATATATATATATATATATATATATATCAGTTCATGACATCCAGTCTTACAAATTTACTGTCTGTGATGGACACACGTCCAGATCATCCGCTCTCAAAACTCTACCATCTCTCTCCCCACATCCACCACTGCTGGCGGCTCACCTCCAACTGTGGAAAGCTATGCGCTGTTCACATTCAACTGCCCAACACTACAATAGCGAATACTTCAACAATGCCAACCAACCACAGAGTGCACACAGCACAGTCACTGATTTTCATATAGAGCGCTCCATGGCGTTACCAACATAAAAACCTAAACAGCCCACTTACAACTTCAGTACGGAACCACGCTGTTGTTACGGTCGCAGGTTCGAATCCTGCCTCGGGTATGGATGTGTATGATGTCCTTAGGTTAGATTTACGTAGTTCTAAGTCTAGGGGACTGATGACCTCAGATTTTAAGTACCATAGTGCTAAGAGCCATTTGAACCATTTGTAGCTCTGCAAGCCAGCCGGGACAGGAGATTGGGCAGGTTTGTGCGACGTAGTTGAGATGATGACAGACGCATAGCCCGACGACTCATGCCTGTTTTCACTGCCAGGTCTCCGTAGACATTCTTCAAGCGTCTATAAATATCTGCGAATCTCTGGCTTTCCACCGACACCTCTCTGCATGCAACACACCTCAGGTACAGAGGCCATTTTGAAGGCTATTTTCAGCTCCGCCAGTAATCGGAACTTCGTGAAACTATAGTGAGAGAAGAGCGAATATTCCACGATGTCCTACAGCAAATGACGCATATTTCCAACCGAACTGACTGACAGAAAAGATGTGTTGTATACTTGTTGAATGTCCCACGTACCACGAAAATTAGCTACCGTTGGGCAAGAAAACGAAACGCTACAGTAGATGGGTATAATGTATGCAAAGCAAAGCTGAAGAAGGAGGGAAGTGCGGTACGGCTCGGTGATGTGTAGCAGATGCAGCGGGCTTCCCCTGGCGCCCGCCGTGTCGGGCGTCTGGCGTCTGGCTACGAGCTGGCTAGCGGCCAGCGGTGACTCAGCCGGCCCGCCAGCGCCGCCGAGGCACGCGGAAAAACGAGCGCGCGCGCACACACACACACACACGCACGCACACGTACACACACACGTCCTCTCCGGGCGGCGATGCCGCACGCGCCACGACAGCACACGCACAGGCGAGGCAAGGCTAGGATGTTCCAGTGACTTATTGTCAGCTAGACTAGAAAGCTAGCTTTTGCGTTAGCAAAGGCAAAGTAGATCTCAATCTGGCAGTCCGTTTAATCTCTACAGTTCCTCGTCGGGCGAAATCGTATTGCTGTTGATTTCCCCTTGATTTATAAAACTGTCCGTCCACATCACACCTGCACCTGCATACGTAAAAAAAATTCTTTACTTCAATAATAATAATAATAATTATACAAACATAACCCACTTCCTTATATGATTAGTGGGTCCTAATTTGTTCAAACGTCAACTGCAGCTAGTTATAGGTTTAATTAATTTGTGAGCTACAGCTATTACTGATAACAATGGGCAGCTAAATTTCTACTGTTATTATTATTAATATTTAATGTATATTATCTTAACTAAAACTCTACTGCCTGCAGCGTCACAGTTGTGTCAGAAATATGTAAACCTACTTTAGTGCCTTGCCCATCGAGCTAATCCCGATGGGCAGGCCAAAGATGTTATTCGCAGCAGGTTCCTAATAACTAATTTACTAATCTAAGTCCTACTAACTAGTTCTAACCTAAGTCAAGTCCGGTGCTTTTGTCTAGTATCGGTGATGTTGTTCCCCACTCCCCCTAGTCCTGTACGTGGCAGATTCCAGACTACGAGGTAAGTCGACCTATCCACGCGCAGGCGGTATAGGAGTAGGGCGTGCATTCAGTATTTGTTATGTCTCAGTTTTTAAGTTAATTTAGGTCCCTCAGGTACTCCTTTAACACTTTTCGTGATAACTCATCTGCTAATTTGTTGAGAGTTTGAAAAGTGCCTTCTTGTCTTAGTAAATGGTATGTGTTACGGTCAGGTTATTGGTCGCGTAATGTGGATGGAACATCATTGAAAAGGGGGCACTCGTAGACTACATGATCGGGGGTACCCTCTGATTCACCACATTCACACGCGGGTGTGGACCTTTTCCCGAACCGACATAAATATCTCGGGTATGGCCCATGTCCAGTGAGAGAGTCCCCGAGTGGGTTCAAAGTATCTCATTTCCAGTCGTTCCCTAACGCTCGAAAGGAATTCAAAAGGTCTACGCCCTGCTTCATCCGCCCACCATAGTTCTTGCCACAATTGCTCGCCTCTTTGCCGTATCTCACCCTTATCCTCAACCTCAGTGCCTAATATCTCTTCTGCCTTCGTGATATTCCCTTTCTTGACCCAGAACCACGCAGCGTGCTCTCTAATTTTGATGTCCAGGAGGCAGAGCCCCATTATGACTAATAGGGCTCCCCATGGAGTTGTTCTATAGGCCCCCACAGATCTAAGTATCATATTTCTCTGAACCCTTCTCACTGTCATGGCGGGCACAACCCTCGTGAGCCTGTGTGCCCAGACTCCCGAGACGTAACCCACTATTGACGTTAAAATACTGTTGTGGTATAATTTTATGAGATAAGGGGGAAGGTGAAATCTTTTGTGTCCGATGGAAATGAGATTATTTAATGTTTAAAGGGCTTTCTGGGTTACGGTGTCAATGTGTTTCCCGAAGTTCCACCTTTCGTCAATGATTTCTGGGTACCGCGTCTCACGTCGCCGAAGAACCGGTGAGCGCTCAATTCTCACAGTAGGGTTTCTGATTAATTGTCCTTTTAATAATAGGTAAGTAGACTTACTTGATGATACTTTCATTTTAGTGTTTTGGCACCATAGTTGCAGTTTGATCAAGGCACTTTCTATTTTGGGCTATATGTCCTCGCGGCTACAGCCGCCAACCAACAGGAGGATGTCACCTGCGTAGGCTACCACCTCTAGCACTTCTTCACTTTGTTGTGAAGTATCTAATAGCGGCTCCATGTGGATGTCCCAAAACAGAGGTCCTAATACGGAACCATGGGGGCATCCCTTAGTTATTGATTTTCCAATTCCCCCACTAGGGAATGATAACCAGACCTCCCGCTCCTCGCAATAGCTACTCAGGTAGCCATATTGCGGCCCTGGACACTCCTTCTCCCGCAAGCAGGAGAAGAGCGAAGGCCACCACAGGTTGTCGAAGTCACCCCAGAAATCTATCACGTGCGAAAATTTGCGCCATAATTTTGATAGTACGCAGCTATGACTTGTCAAATGTACTGCTTTTGAACTTTCGCGCGCATCGGTTGTCATTCGCTCCGTCCCACTGCAGCGCATAATGCCTGAGCTCGAAGTTTTATCACCAAAATAAGTAAGAGATATAGGAAATACTATTTTGATTTTAGTAAAATGCTTTGTTCATTCTAGGGAAATGCGCGCGGTTTCTAACCTGTTGCTAGCGCCATAGGTCTCTTTGCTTTGGACATCTTTATGTTGCGTTTCACAAATGCAGTGTAAATGAATAAAACGAATGAGTATATCATTACAGAAGTTGCGTAGCGCTATTTTATTATTAACGTCACTCTTGTGTGTTATTTTCTTTGGAATTTAATGCTGACGCTGTTTACATTTGCAAGACATGCGCTATTCTTCAATGTGATTGGTGTAATTGTAAATAGAAATTCATTGTTTGATAGTAATTCTTCAGCTACTATGGCGCACTACTGGCGCTCTACAGGAATGTGTAATAAGCTATTTAGTTCGAATTGGTTCAAATGGCTCTAAGCACTATGGGACTTAACATTTGAGGTCATCAGTCCCCTAGACTTAGAACTACGTAAACCTAACTAACCTAAGGACATCACACACATCAATGCCCGAGGCAGGATTCGAACCTGCGACCGTAGCAGCCGCGTGGTTCCGGACTGAAGCGCTTAGAACCGCTAGGCCACAGCAGCCGGCAGCTATTTAGTGAAAGCACGTAAAACATAAGTGTGGTTGGCCGAACGGATAGTTGAACTGAAATGAATCCAGTGGCATGTGTTGTTGTTGTGGTCTTCAGTCCTGAGACTGGTTTGATGCAGCTCTCCATGCTACTCTATTCTGTGCAAGCTTCTTCATCTCCCAGTACCTACTGCAACCTACATCCTTCTGAATCTGCTTAATGTATTCATCTCTTGGTCTCCCTCCACGATTTTTGCCCTCCACGCTGCCCTCCAATACTAAATGGGTGATCCCTTGATGCCTCAGAACATGTCCTACCAACCGGTCCCTTCTTCTAGTCAAGTTGTGCCACAAACTTCTCTTCTCCCCAATCCTATTCAATACCTCCTCATTAGTTATGTGATCTACCCATCTAACCTTCAGCATTCTTCTGTAGCACCACATTCCGAAAGCTTCTATTCTCTTCTTGTCCAAACTATTTATCGTCCATGTTTCACTTCCATACATGGCTACACTCCATACAAATACTTCCAGAAACGACTTCCTGACTCTTAAATCAATATTCGATGTTAACAAATTTCTCTTGTTCAGAAACACTTTCCTTGCCATTGCCAGTCTACATTTTATATCCTCTCTACTTCGACCATCATCAGTTATTTTGCTCCCCAAATAGCAAAACTCCTTTACTACTTTAAGTGTTTCATTTCCTAATCTGATCCCTTCAGCATCACTCGACTTAATTCGACTACATTCCATTATCCTCATCTGCATTTGTTGATGTTCATCTTATATCCTCCCTTAAAGACACTATCCATGCCGTGCAACTGCTCTTCCAAGTCCTTTGCTGTCTCTGACAGAATTACAATATCATCCACTGGCATATGTCTGCGGAACTGTGGAACCTCACTCGGTTACATGTCACAACCCTTCAAGTACTGTAAAAAGGGAGCAAAATGGTGGCGCATATGTTCTTTTTACAGGCAGCTTGACGCCACTGCGTGTGTTTCATACACGTGCTATGAAGGCTGCAATCGACAAAGATTTTGCAACGCATCGTGTTCCATTTGCGTAGCCTATATGCCTATATGGAACTAGCTTCGATCTGAGGGACAAGTCACACAGAGTTCTCTTGATGAAGAGTGCCTACAACATGGAGACATTTCTACTCGTATTACTTCTTTCAATTTACATCACGAGAAATGACCAAGACGGTAGAACTGCAGAAATTCAGCCTTATACAGAGAGACTGCAACAGTCGTTCCTCACATGTATCCTGCGTCACACACGGTACAGTGCCTTGCGGAGAACAGACCTGCATCTACATCTACATACCTGTAAATACTCAGCAAGCCTTTGAACAGTTCGTAACGGAGGGTCCATCGCACAGATGTTATAAATTTGCTTTCTTATCGCTTTCGTGTAATGAGCGAGGATAACATGACTCTCTAAATGCCTCTGTAGGCGCTCTGACCTCTCTCATCTTTTTCTCATGATATCTTCGCGAGATATATCATTGTATCAGCACAATGATAAATATTCATTCCTTGAATTTATTTATTATGTAATGGACATTTAATATAACAGTATCGTCTGACTTCTTCGAACTGAAATTCAAATGGTTCAAATGGCTCTGAGCACTATGGGACTTAACATCTGTGGTCATCAGTCCCCTAGAACGTAGAACTACTTTAACCTAACTAACCTAAGGACATCACACACATCCATGCCCGAGGCAGGATTCGAACCCGCGACCGTAGCAGTCGCGCGGTTCCGGACTGAGCGCCTAGAACCGCTAGACCACCGCGGCCAGCGAACTGAAATTCATGACGCGTTTTCTGTATGTGCGTTGCGTATTGACTAATTGTAAAACTCCTTGAGGTTTTCTCTGCAAGGAGGTTTTTTTCTGTGGTTATATTTTTCATTCTAAGTATCAGCATTGGGAAAGTCAAATTTCTTAGACTTTCCCGGCGATTTGATGACATCTCGTGATTTCCATGAGATGTCATTGGGAAAGTCACTTACGAACATCAATAACAGTATTGATCCTGATTTGTACGGTGAGAAACTCGTATATTAAAGGTGTCCAAAGTCTCCTCCACCTATCCTGCTAAATTTAAGAAACATTTTATCTTGCGCCACGTGAACTATAAAGGCAATATTTTAGGGGCAGCACGCTGCTTATGTTTGAAACACTACATCAAAGGGATTTAAAAATGTTGGTAAATATTATTCAGATAATAACTATTTTATGTATGGAAAAATTAAAATTGCGTGTCACCTTCTTCTTACGGTACTGATCATTCATTTTTCACTTATTGTGAAGAGGCTATGACAGAATTCATAATGACATGCTGAACAATTACCGAAAACTTTTGGTCTTGGTCTCCAATACGTCATTTGAAAAAGTTCCTTGTATTGCAAGAAAAGCACATCTGCTGGTAACGGTGTTTGAAGTTCCAATAATAATTTAATGAGATCCTGAGTTACTATAAACTCTTTATTTGTACTTCGTTTAGCAGCTTTCGCTCTTTGTCTAGCTTGCTTCTCCAAGTCCTTCCGTTCCCTCTCAGCATCCCCTTCCCTTCACTGTGTATGAACGGCAAAGCACTGATCATGTAGTTCCCAGAGGAAATTCATCTTAACATTTATTTCGTTGTATGTGGCAACAGCATCATCAAAGTGTAGGATATAAGATACTCTGTCCACAGTTCTTGAACTTTACTTGGATTATGCCCCAATGGACCAGAAACTGCGTGCAAATACGATTCCAGGGATCAGCATACATTTATATACATAGCAACAGTATATCCACAGCTGTCATGGAAATTATAAAGGCAGAGAGATGCCATATACTGAGTTACCGTGAATTGCCTTACAATTCGATTTGGATCATAATTCTGGTCCTCTGATCGTTAAACAGAATGTCGCAGTATGTTTCGTCAAACATAGAACCTTACTACAGCTAGCAACACTGGCAGCACAAGAAATTGTCATAACTCTGTTACTTATGTTTCTGCTTGGAGATTACTTCATTTTAAAACCTCCATCACTAAATCGCGCAATATGTCCACTAAAGTAATACCATAATTCACCAAACAAACCAAAAAACATCGCGCTCTTGTTGAGAGTCGCCGTCCTATACCGAAACAGTTGCCAACTGTGGTAACATGTTTCACAGACATTTTATCTATGGAGGATAAAATGTTGAACGACATATTTTTTTCAGACAACATATTGTGAAAAACTTATGTCAGCATATTTGCTGAAAATAATTTGAAAATACTTGGAATTAAGCTAAAAAATACATACCTATTTTGGTATATAAACAGACCAGAAACAAAATTTTCTTCATTTTTTGGAGTCTGTATTAATTTAGTTTGCTTCTTATAACAGTCTGAGATGTTTTTTATATTCACCGTGTGTGCTCTAACTGCTAGGTGTGACCACAGCCAGTCGTTAAGTGTATCTTGTTGGGCTCTATCTGAGATTAATTAGTCAGTCATATCTCATTCCTTACTTCAAATGCTTGGACATCTATGACTAACTGAACTAACTCAATGAAATGCGGTCTGCAGATAAACGTTGCTCAATGATTCCTCCAAAAAGGTAACAGCGTACATTAATCGAAACACACACATAAAAAAAAGAAAAAAAAAGGTTTTGCCGGCCGCGGTGGCCGTGCGGTTCTAGGCGCTGCAGTCCGGAACCGCGGGACTGCTACGGTCGCAGGTTCGAATCCTGCCTCGGGCATGGATGTGTGTGATGTCCTTAGGTTAGTTAGGTGTAAGTAGTTCTAAGTTCTAGGGGACTGATGACCTAAGATGTTAAGTCCCATAGTGCTCAGAGCAATTTGAACCATTTTTTTGAAAAAAGGTTTTGCATCACCTTGGTTCAGAGTGTTCCGGAACCTGCGCGGAAAACTGGACATGAACATCATTTCCGCCCTTTGTATTGCTCATGAAAACCACACATTGCATGTTGTACCACCTTACAGCTAGACCTTCAGAGGTGGTGGTCCAGACTGTTGAACACACCGCTACCTCTAATACCCAGTAGCATGTCCTCTTCCATTTATGGATGCCTTTATTCGTCGTGGCCTACTATCTACAAGTTCATCAAGACACTGTTTGTCTATATTGTCCCACTCCTCAACGGCGATTCGGCGTCGATCCCTGAGAGTGATTGGTGGGTCACGTCGTCCATAAACAGCCCTTTTCAACCTATCCCGGCATGTTCGATAGGGTTTATGTCTGGAGAAAATGCTGGCCACTTAGTCGAGCAATGTCTTTATCCTGAAGGACGCCATTCACAAGATGTGCACGATGGGGGTGCGAATTGTCGTCCATGAAGATGAATGCCTCGCCAACATGCTGCCGATATGGTTCCTCTACCGGTCGTATCGTACCGCTGCCTGCCCGCCTGCAGTCCGTCAGTGCAGGCATGTAGGGTCTGGCAAGCAATTGCCGGTGTCCACATAGTGTCAGACAGGTTGGCGACTGGGTCGGCGGACTGGATCGGCCTTTGTTTTGAAGTTGCCTCCAGCGCATCTCCTGCACTGGGTGCTCCGATGATGGCAGCCGAATTGATCTGGTAGGGATGACCCCCTGACTCCCCCCCCCCCCACAGGAACGACAGGAAAATTTTTGTCTGTTAAGTTTCCTGACAAGTGGATTTTGCTCTAAGCCTGCGATTGACATCATTTTTGTCAACTTCACCAAGTATGGACACGATGGCTTCACTCTGACTTCCTGTCCCAAGAAGCAACATCTATAAAAAATTCTCCCGACAAGCGACTAAGAGTCATCTAGAATGACATTTTCACTCTGAAGCAGAGTGTGCGCTGATATGAAACTTCCTGGCAGATAAAAACTGTGTGCCGGACCGAGACTCGAACTCGGGACCTTTTCCCTTTCGCGGGCAAGTTCTCTACCAACTGAGCTACCCAAGCGAGACCCACGCGCCGTCCTCACAACTTTTCTTCTGCCAGTACCTCGTCTCCTACCTTCTAAACTTTACAGAAGCTCTCCTGCGAACCTTGCAGAATCAGCACTCCTGAAAGATAGAATATTGCGGAGACATGGCTTAGCCACAGCCTGGGGGATGTTTCCAGAATGAGATTTTCACTCTGCAGTGGAGTGTGCGCTGATATGAAACTTCCTGGCAGATTAAAACTGTGTGCCGGACCGAGACTCGAACTCGGGGCTTTTGCCTTTCGCGGGCTAGTGCTCTACCATGTCTCCGAAATATCATTTCTTTCAGGAGTGCTGGTTCTACAAGGTCCGCAGGAGAGCTTCTGTAAAGGTTGGAAGGTAGGAGACGAGGTACTGGCAGAAGTAAAGCTGTGGTGACGGGGTGTGAGTCGTGCTTGGATAGCTCAGTTGGTAGAGCACTTGCCCGCGAAAGGCAAAGGTCCCGAGTTCGAGTCTCGGCCCGGCATACAGTTTTGATCTGCCAGGAAGTTTCAAGTACGAGGTCTCTTCAAAAAATTACGGAACAATCGCAATTTCGCGCGAATGGTGTGTTAGACTGAAATGTGGTTGGAATCACTGCACACGCCTGTGTTTAACGTGTAACTGCTGGAAGATTCATTGCTGTATGTCTGTTAGTTATTGTTCAGTGCGGTACTGAGTAGAACGTTGTGTCGCACAGTTTGCGAATTTCGAGATGACAGAGTTGCAGGAGCAACGCGTCTGCGTTAAATTTTTTGTGAAATACAGGAACATCTTTACGGGGGCACACCAAATGATGCACAAAGCATACGGTGATGAGTGCTTAAGCCGTACTGGGCGTTACGAATGTTTCACAAGGTTTAAAAATGGCCGGACGGAAGTTAAAGATGACCCTAGTCCAGGGCACCATTCGACGTCTACCGACGACGCTCATGTCAGGAACGTCAACGAAATTGTGCGTGCCAATCCAAGATTCACTGTCCAAAAGATTGCAGAAGAATGTAACATTTCAGTTGGATCATATCATGAAATCCTGACACAGCATGTTCGAACGCATCGCGTTGCCGCCAACTTCGTCCGACGGCTCATGAGTCAAGACCAGAAAGACGTTCACCTCACAATCTGTGAGGAGCTTTCGGATCACACAAATGAGAACGAAATGTTCCTTAAGAGAATCATAACGGATGATGACACGTGGGTCTACGGTTATGATGTTGAGACCAACATTCAATCTTCACACTAGGTCGGGGAAGGTTCTCCAAGACCAAAAAAAAAGTTTGTCATGTCAGGTCGAATGTCAAAGCTATGCTGATAGTTTTCTTTCAGTTTGAAGGATTAGTTCATCATGAATTCGAGCATCATGGATAAACTGTTAAGCAATGGTATTATCGGGACGTGTTGCGACGTCTGCGAGGAAATGTGAGAAGGAAACGGCCTGAAATGTGGCGAGAAATTTCATGGCTCTTGCGTCGCGATTATACACCCAGAGACTCATCCCTGGTGTTGCGTGACTATTGCGGAAAAAACGGAATGTCTGTGCTGCCTCACCCTCCGTACTCTCCAGACCTGGTCCCTTCAGACATTTTTATTTCCAAAGCTGAAAACCCCGTTAAAGGAGGAAGATTTACAACGATAGACGGGATAGAAGATGATTCGCAGACGGCGCTTCGTGCAATCTAGCAAGAGGCATACCAAGACAGCTCCCGGTAGCGGAAACGGCACTGGGAGCTGTGTATCAGTTGTGTAGGAGAGCATTTAGAAGGAAACCATACATAATAGGTAAAAGGTACGGGTAGAAAAATGTTGTGGGCAAAATACCGGAATTTTTTGAAGAGACCTCGTATAGTGCCAACAGTGAAGTACAGACGAGGTGGTGTTAGGGTAAGGGGGAATCAATCGTTGTTAGAATGTGATCCTCTAATTACGCTTAAGAAAATGCTGAATGTGGAAAGAAACGAACACATTTCGCCGTATTGTCACTGAGTACAGTAGAGAAACACTTCAGTGACGATGACTGTATCAGCATGACAATGCGCCTTCTCGTAATGCATCATCTGTAAAATAATAGCTTGTGGACAATGACACTCCTGAAATGGACTGACCCGACCAGAGTCCCAACCTGAACTCTGCAGAACACTTCTGGGATGACTCAGAACATCGATTTCAGTCCGGGGCTCAGAATGCGACATCACTACCTCTTCTGGTTTCGGGCCTTGAGGAAGAATGAGCAGCCATTACTCGAAAGACATTCAGATACCTCATTGAAGGGATGTCTCCAGCAGAGCTCAAGCCATCATAAAGGCGAACGGAATACACACCCGATATTAATATGTATTAACAGGTGTCTGGACATTTTTGACCAGATGTTCACAGGTTCCTAGTTATTATTACAGCTTGTTAAGTGGAATGTTATGATCGAAACGCTGAGTACGGTAAGGCCCCAGATGCTGTGCGTGCTGTGGGCGTCTCGTAGCGAGCGGTGAGCGCGTCGCCCACTGCGGCCGGGACATGGACGTCTGCGGGCCAGCGCCGCGGAGCGCCGCGCCCCGACGCCGGATCGATAGCCGCCCCGCGAAACGCCGCCCCCCATCCCCTACCCCCTGCCGCCCTCGCGATAAACGCCGCCCACCAATCACGGACCGCCGCCCTGCCGCCCCGCCGTCCGTTTCCGGCTCACCTCGCGCCGCCTCACTGTGCCTACGGGAAGCGCCGCTGTCGCTGCCCGGCCAATCCCATTGTGTCCAGACTGATGACGCCCGAGGCCGGCGCGACGTTTCGTTTCCATTTGTCGCTGCCTCTCCGTGGCCACTCCAGTCGGCCCAGAGCACGAGCGCAGGGAGTAATGCTCGGCCCATGGACAAGGAGTTTCGGTCTCTGATCATGCCAGCAAACCCCCAATGTATTAAACAGCTTCAAACGGCTGATTACTTTACAACTGACTTAATGAGCTAAATACATGGTGCTTCAGAAGTGATTGTCAATATTCAAGTATATGACAGGAATGATCATTCGAAAGAAAGAAGTCGAGTAAACATGGCCTCTAAGAGCTATAAGCAATTATTGATCTTTGATACTGTGAAACAAATCTCTTCTACTGCAAGTTCTTTGATTTCCATACAGTGCTCATCTGCGATGTCCTAGGACACATAAGACAGAGTTTTGGAAATCAGGACATAGGACAGTTAATACACAGACAAGATGACTGGAACTCTATAAACAACATCGCAGACGAAGTATCGATAGCACTATATGTGGCATACAAACAGGAGAGAATTTACGCTAGAGTAACACAGGCTCCACGTCGCACAGATCAGCACTACGTAGTAAATGACACAGGAACAAGCACAGACGCGGTCTACGATTCTATATCACGCTTGGGAAGTGAACACGAGATATACATGCAAACATAGCAAAAGTAAGTGAAGGTTCTACAACACTAAATCGAATCAATCTGAAAATATAACTCTTTGTGTAGCTGTTTTTATACTATTTCGTAGCAAGTAATACTGTCTGAAGATGGGACATTTATTCTTCTTTCGTTGCATCAGGACTGACTGGCACGTAGTTTTACCGAGCACTCGCACCTGATGCAGCTTACTATGGCATTTTAAATCAACTCGCAATTTCCACTGTTACCTTAAGTTCCAAAATACATTATAATCTAACAAATCAATACATTAAATTAAGTATTACCACTGTCAAGACATCTGTAACAGACGTAACCATACACGCAGAATGTATAAAGGGAAGAACTGTCACATCATATCTCAACCAAACTGTCACCTTCTGATTCTTCCATTAAATACACTTTTGATTTCAATTTAAAATACATCCAAAACGTATTATGTATCTTATTTGTTTTTTTATCCTTTTGTAAAATTTTCGACGAAAAATGTGCTAGTCAAGAAAGTGAATGTGTGTGATATAACACGTAAAATCACACGGCTTACGACCTGCTATATAATAACCCACACCAGGTCTTTACTTGAGAAATAAATTCCCATACTTTGGGAAGTGATAGTATGGACCAAAACAAGAAAAAAGAGTCCAGTAAATATCGGCTCCAAAATGAAAACCTTGAGAACTATTAGCACTGGTCATCTTAGATACTTTGAAACGTAACTCTTCTAATGAACAAGTGCTCATAAATTTTAAGGCATGCGTTTTAGAGCATATGTTTACTAGACATTTTCTTCTTGTCTTGGTCCATACTACCACTTCGCAAAATATGGAAAGCAAAGAGCTTGCAATATAAGAGATTTGTTTCACAGTATCGAAGATCAATAACGGCTCGCACCCCTTAAGGTATGCGTTTTTGAGCTCATATTCACTTGACTTTTTTGTTTCGAATGATCATTCCTGTCATATCCTTAAATATTGGCCATCACTTCTGAAACACTGCGTATACGAAGTTAAGTATTAAGCAAGGAAAGTTTAGAAAATGTTTGAAGTTATTCTTGTAGTTGTTCGAAGTCGTTAAGTGCTTTCATTAGTCTGGGTAATTTGCGCTCCATTTTAAGCAAAGGAAGTTTTTCGCACATATTAATGTTTACACCATCAAAAATCTCCTGACTTATGCGTCGTAGAATAATACAATTTTGCAGGTACATTCAGTGACACGAGCAGGTACTGTCTGCGAAGTATGTTAATGATAGAGTTAGTAGTAAGGAAGTAACAAATTGAAACGTGATGCCTTATGTTGATGTTTTTTGCACAATCAGAAGCTAGTTTTACACTCATCTAAAGGTCTATGACGTTATATTTCAATGAACTACGTGTTGTACAATGACATAATTTTGCAGGTACATTCTGTGGTAAACGTGGATACTATATGCAAACTGTATTTCGAATAGATTTGTTAGTAAAGAAGTAAGAAATCGTCATGTCTAATGCTGAAGTTTTACAACATGAACAGCGAAAATAAAGTAAGCGATAAACTGTTTTCTTCCTTTTATCATTTCATGGGGACTGCCAGCCACAAAAAGTTTGTTGGAAATAGCTAAGGGCCCTATTCTCATTTGTTGGATGAATAAAGTCCAGGTGTTTGCGCGGCATGAGTTACGTTGCCTCAAGACAAACATACAGTTTTTAACTGTAATACTTGACTTATTGTGTTAAGCTTTTGAGAAAATATTATATCGCCGAATGAGCAGAATCTGACAGCAATTACATTTTTTAGATTCGGCGAGTAATTGGGCGTAATATTCGATATCAAGCTCTTGCTGACACTGGAAGCTCGTAGGTAGACAACCTGCAATTGGTATCGGGTTCCGCGATATTCGATTAGTAGTATACACGATGCCGGTACGCATGCCTTTTTCTGATGGTGGTGGGTGCGGAGGGTGTTAGCAGAATAATAATGACAGGATTCGAACATTTAAAGGACTTTTGTCATGTCTTGTTTTCTATCACCCACACAGGAAAATAACCTAGCCGACTTAAGGGAATCAGATAGCAGTTGTCAAAATGACAGACTATGATGTAAAATTTGCAAGAGAAAATATATGTTGTCGGCACGGATGCAGCCTTTTCCCATCACTCTTCAACGTATACTGTGACGCTACAATAAACTAATGTGAAGATAAATATGTTGGAGGTATAACTAAGCATGGAGAACAAATAAAAATGCTTAGCATTGCAGTGTGTATGGTTATGCGGATTTCCAGGTGGTTGTGACAAGTACTCTTCTCTTCTCTGCAGTGTGAGCTTCTTTACTATCTTAGTACCTCCCTTTCATTTCCACTTTGCCCCACAGGCTATGCATGTTTATCTTTAACTAAATACCTGTTAAAAGGCACGTGCTGACTCTGAGATATTATTGTTATTACACATGGTTGACCTTAAGACAATCTTTAACTAGAATGTTACATGATTACTCAAATGTTTTTTCGTTTCTTTCTTCTTCATCTCTTCCCGAAATCTCTTCATTCTATGAATGTGTTCCTTTCTCCTTTGCTCTGACCATATTTTCTCTGTTTTCTTCCTTTCCTTTATTTAAAATTTCGTATCCATAATTTTTTTCGGAAATTTTCTTCTCCATTTATCACTTCCCTATTGATTCCCGCTTGTTTTAGGACTCCTTCTATGTCCTGAAACCAACTAGTTTTTATAGCTGAGCTGCTTACCACTTCAAAAATCCTTTTTGTGAGTGTCATTGTTCATTCTATGTATGTGACCCTGGAACCTTGTATTGTACTGTGTTGTATTGAAATGCGGACCTAGAAACGACGGAGAGGCTTCGTTCCCGCCGTAGCCCTCAGTGGTACACAACCCCACAACAGGATACAGCAGTCCACTCACCCCACCGCCGCCCCACCCCGAACCCAGGGTTATTGTGCGGGTCGGCCCCCAGTGGACCGCCCCGGGAACTTCTCACACCAGACGAGTGAACCCCAATGTTTGCGTCTTAGAGTAATTATGGTGTTCGCGTACATGGAGACAGTGTTTGCGCAGCAATCATCGTCATAGTGTAACAGAGGCAGAATAAGGGAAACCAGCCCGCATTCGGCGAGGCAAATGAAAAACCGCCTTAAAAACCATCCACAAACTGGCCGCCACACCGGACCTCGACATTAATCCGCTGGGCGGATTCGTGCCGGGGACCGGCACGCCTTCCCGCCCGGAAAGCAGTGCGTTAGACCGCACGGCTATCCGGGCGGGCCCATGGAACCTTAGTCGGCGTTTTCTGATCATGTGTGGGAGTCTGTCTGTGTTTTCGTATAACTCTTTGGTTGGTTTCTTCATCCATATACCATCTCTATGCAATGCTCAAAAAATATTCTGAGAAGATTATTTTCTATTTTTTCTGTCTCTGTGTTAACTGATGCTCCGATTGTGGTCTTTTCCGACGCATACAGTGCTTCTGGTTGTACGACTGTATTGCAGTGGCCGAGTTTGGCGTGTATTCATGTATTTCCTTTATTGAAGTGCGTTCATGTCAATTTGTACGCTTTATGAAATTTTTCTGTTTGTTCTATGTTGGATGCCTTGTTTGATCCTCTTATTTGTATATATTCCCCGAGATACCTGAAATTTTCCACTCTCTCAATCATTCCGTATTTCGCGTGAATGACTTGTGTGTTGTTGTTCCTCTTTCCCATGTATTGCATTTTCTCGTATGACATATGTAGACCTGTTTTGACAGAGTCTTCATGTAAGTATTCCAGTGTTTCCTGTTTCTTGTCTGTTGCTGCTGAGTATTTCCAGGTCATCTGCAAATGCCTTGCCTGCAGTTGTTCCTAACTGTATCCCTTCCACTTTTCTTACCATTGTTAGATAATTTTTGTTGAATAACAGGGTTAATGACTATCTCCTTTTCTGACACTTGTTTGGTCCTCAAATGATTCTGAGATTTCTACCATAAATTTTATTTTGGAAGTGGCATCTGTGAGTATCTGTTGTATGAGTGCTCGTGTTTTTATGCCTATTCCATATTGTTCTAGTGTGTTAAAGATAGTCTGCAGGTCTATGGAGTCGTAGGCCTTGAAGTCAAAGAACGTGATTGCAGTGTTTTCGTCTGTCTGACCTTCAGGGATGTTCGCAGGTTCCACGTCTGTGCAACACAGGCCCTTCCTTTATTGAATCCTCCTTAGTTTCCACCTGTTTTTATATCAGCTTATGGTTCTAGTCTGTTGAAAAATGCATTCGAGAGAACGTTGTACGAGACTGGCAATTACGAGATACCTCCGTAATTATTAGGGTCTGTCTTGCCACCCTTTTTGTGGAGTGGGTAAATCAGTGCAACATTCTGGGATATAACATAAACAAATTAACTATTGAATAAGAGGTCGCCACTCGGTTTTATCACCTGGAAAAAAGTGAAAGCAGGTTTGGCTGATCTTCGTGTGAACAGTGGAACTGGACATCTGGTAACGTGTCATGGTGATGACTGCACCCTGACTCACAGTAAAACATTTCTTACCAAGGGAAATCTATTTTTAGTATTTCAAGAACACAGAATATCGAAGATAGTTTCTTGCTACAAGTACCCTAATACTGTCACGCTTAATCACGTGCTACTCCTATGACCAAATATCTGGGAGAAACGTTCTATAAAGCCTATTTCATGTGTGCCACCATACTTCCACACAACTTATTACACAGGCAATCTTGTACAACTAATGGGGAACGTCCGTCGTAGAACAACAGTCTGTCTAAAGTGAAGTCCTGTCACATTGCTTCTAGCAGGTTGATGTCCATTTGCACATAACTGCCCTGTATCGAACTGAACCAACAGGCAATCGCCAAAACCCCACCACAAGCCATACCTCTTCCGCAGTTACAAAACGATGATATTTTATTACTTTTATAGTTCAAATGGCTTTGAGCACTATGCTACTTAACGTCTGAGGTCATCAGTCGCCTAGAACTTAGAACTAATTAAACCTGACTAACCTAAGGACATCACACACATCCATGCCCGAGGCAGGATTCGAACCTGCAACCGTAGCGGTCGCTCGGTTCCAGATTGTAGCGCCTAGAACCGCACGGCCACTACTATTACTTTTAAATCGAGACATATCTCGGTTTAAGAGGAGTCTTTATCTGTCCTCATTCTCTTATTCATTAAAGGAGATTGCTGGGTGTGCTAATTATTTGTAGTTTTCGGACTCGCAATTTTGTTCCATGGTCTGGTCCGACAGTTCCATCTGAAAAATCTCCCTCCTCTCGAAGGGTAGCGAGTGAAAGAAATTGCCTGCCCGCCCAGCAATAGCATTTTCCAGAAAAAACCCTCTGAAACAGGTTTGAGAGAAAGCTGCGTATTTTTTTTTTTTTTTTGAAATCATCCAAGTGAGTAAATTTAGTTTTTTGCGTGTTATTTTTTAAGGATTTTTTCGTATTGAAGATTAATTAGTTCAACTCTTCAACTCAAATTCATACTGTAAATTTATTCAAAACAATATCCAATTCTTACAACTGTTTTTAATACTGCTCCTTTTCTTGTCCTCGCAACACTGCATCCACTGAGAGAATCTTCTCCACTAGGGGTTTGTTTGGTCATAATCACTAAATAATTTAGGAGAGAAAATCCCCGAGGAATTAGTGACGATCTAAAAATTTCTTCATGCCTCCAAACATTAGTAAATTGAACAGTATAGTCACTACGATTCTACATCAAATTAAAAACAAAATTTCTGGGAGTGTGAAAGTTATTTAGCTCTGCTTCTTATATTGCAAGAAAATTTAAAACACTATATTAATAAAATAAATTATTGTGGCAATAAGTAAGTGCCTTCAATAAATACGATGGTTCTTTTCAATCTGTGTAAGTTTTTATAACATTCTGCACATGGTTCAAATCTTCATAATTAAATTTAGTTCTACATCTACATCTACTTGATTACTCTGCTATTCACAATAAAGTGCCTGGCAGAGGGTTCAATAAAACCACCTTTAAGTTGTCTCTCTACCGTTCCACTCTCGAATGGCACGCGGGGAAAGAACACTTAAATTTTTCTGTGCGAGCCCTGATTTCTCTTATTTTATCGTGATGATCATTTCTCCCTATGTAGGTGGGTGCCAACAAAATGTTTTCGCAATCGGAGGAGAAAACTGGTGATTGAAATTTCATGAGAAGATCCCGTCGCAACGAAAAACGCATTTGTTTTAATGATTGCCACTCCAATTCACGTATCATGTCTGTGACACTATCTCCCCTATTTCGCGATAATACAAAACGAGCTGCCCTTGTTGGTTTTTTTAAGGTTTCTGACGCTTTTGTAAGTTTTTTAAAAAATCTGCATTTTTTTAAGTCCGGTCAAATTACTACTACCCTGATCTGGAATGCGCTGCACTGGTGTTGGCCGGAAATTGCTTCTGTCAGAATGGCGCAAGCACATCCGGCGACCTTGTTACATTACGAGTGTTACACGAATATGGAAACAATCTCCAAAAGCCCATAGAAGGCATGTATCAGCTGTTTTCAGAAAGATATAGTATGAAAATAAATAAGAACAAAAGTGAAATTCTCATATTTAATAAGGTACCAATAGCAGCAAACCCATGCGTGGGTGGAGAGTCTCTGTAATAACTCACCACCCGTAAGAACCCAGGTTCTAGAGTAACAGAGAATGGTGATTTATGCCAGGAGTTTAGGTACAGAACAGCACAAGCAGAATCAGCATTCACAAACAAAAAGAAGATATGACTATAAACACCAAGCGTTGCCCCGTATGGCTCCCAGACGTGGACAGCAGGGGAGCCAGCCCGGAAAAGGCTACAGACGTTTGATGCACGGTGCTGGAGAAAAGTGCTAAAATTTCATGTACAGAGAGGATAATCAAGGAAGAAGTCTTCAGCAACAGAGAGAAAATGTACGTCGGGAGGCTATGAACGAACTCCGGGTCCCGCGGGTTGTAGACATGGAAGACACTGCCCCTTCATAGTGAAACTAATTGACTATATTTTCGGAAGATGGAGAAAGAGAACTGATTCCGACTGATCTAACAAAAGAAGAAGAAGTCACATCTGGTGACTGAGTTGATGCAAGACAGCACGACCCCCTATGCTGTGCCATTTCCTCATCATCTCTGACTAGCACTTCCACGCATTATCCTCATTTATCTGTCGGATATGTTCCAGCCTCTGTCTCCCTCTAAAACGTTTACCCTCTATAGCTTCCTCAAGTAACATGGGAGCTGTTCCTTGGTCTCGCCACAAGTCCTATCATCCGATCCTATCTTCGTGTCAGTGATTTCCACAATCATCTTTTCCTCAATTACTCTGCGGAATATCTCCTCCCTCCTTATCAATGTAACTAGTTTTTAAAAGCCTTCTATAGCAACAAGACTCAAGTGCTTCGTTTCTATTATTTTCCAGTTTCCTCACAGTCCATGATTCGTCAAGCTGGTTCACCGCCATACAATGCTGCGCTCCAGCCAAACAATCTCAGAAATTGCTACCTCAGATTGTGGCCGATGTTTGTAACCCGTAGACGTCTTTTCTCCGTGAATGCACTCTTTACCTGTGTTTTTTAATTTCTCCTTGCGTTATGTGTAACTTTGCTTTCAAGGTAGAAAATTCGTTCAATTCACCTATTGTGGTTGTGGTATAAGATTTGGTTTTTTACTCCCTAACGTTTCGCTCATCTTCATGTAGGTGGCTAGTTTCTCTGACGTTCACTGCTTTAAAAAGATGTTCACAGCCCTATAGGGGATGTTGGCGTAACATGGCAAGTCTAAGGAAAACTGAATTTTCACGTAACGATGATTATCGATAGCGCCTACGCTTTTTGAATATACATATTACAACCTATCACACCAAATATTTATAGGTGAAAAGGAAAATAATACAAAGAAGTTATGTGCATTTTTCGGAAGGCTTACGAAGTGGCCACTTTTCCCTACCTATGGACGTAATGTGATCAGTTCCATCGCAATAGGATCCCATGTTTGTTGTTCTGATTTTCGGACATACTTTGTAGGTGTCTTGATGTCCTAGTATGTGAAACAGTATCAAGCGACTTGGCCATATCGTTTTCAGTCGAATTATTGTATTAGCCCACATATATTAGAACGAACACAGTTTAAAATAATGTAAATTAATTCAGTCTATAGAATGCCAAGCGATAGCTTTTTCTATAAAAGGGATTGAAAATAAATCAGACCTGAAGTGCTACGCACGATATATATAAGTAACTATCCCTTACCAGGGTAAACGACTTGGTCGCTATTCCCGACGAGTAATGTGGCCACTTTTCACGATTGAACGCCATGCCGGCATTAGTGGTTCATAGACGCAACTGTCAAACAGAAACGAACAACAAGGAACTACATTTGTAGTCCAAAAGACTTTGTTGAAATACTGATATGGTAAAGAAGTATTACCCTAAACATGAGTGAGATAACAAGATTAATATAACTTACTTACATTAGGTCAGCCGACTGAAAACCACAAAATTGTTTACTAAAATACGGAACAAACTTGCTGTGTCAAAGTCATTGACAAATGTGATAGCGCATATTAGCACTAGTCCGACCACTTCCCGCTAGGCAGCAGCACTATTTATGGCAAAAAATATGCTGTGGCTACTTTTGCCGCCCTGGCCATTTTAGCACACCTTCTCCTACTTGGTCAGCTATCCAAAATGTTTGATTTGCTTATCCGAAATTCTTTAACGGTCGTCGTGCCCTGACGTTATCTGAACACTGTTGAATATCGTGGAGTCGGTGAGTTAACGCCAGATACTTTATTTATCGTCAAAGACCACAGATTGACGAATTTGAACCTTGTTTTGTTGTTTCAAAATTGTTCTCATGTTTATACTTATTCGTGTCATTGGAAGTGAACGAGAAACACGCTTGTATTTCGATGGAATTGTTATCCTGGGATGGAGTTCTGAGTGAAACCAGTCCTCTCTGATTCACTGTCCGATCGATTGTGTTATGAAAATGACTGAGATGCGAGCTGCATACTGTTTCTGTGTGCCAAACAATGTCTGACTGTGGCTGTTATTCAGAAATACAGTCGCATACTGATTAGTGGTTTTAGGAGCTTCAGTCCGGAACCGCGCGACTGCTACGGTCGCAGGTTCGAATCCTGCCTCGGGCATGGATGTGTGTGATCTCCTTAGGTTAGTTAGGTTTAAGTAGTTCTAAGTTCTAGGGGACTGATGACCTCAGATGTTAAGTCCCGTAGTGCTTGGAGCCATTTGAACCATTTTATTAGCGGTGGGCCACCAATGGCGACTGACACACACACACACACACACACACACACACACACACACACACACACACACACACACGAAAATTAACTAACTGACAGCCGGCTGCGTCGAGGAGGGAAAATCGGAAAAGGTGTCGCAGAAATTTAGGCATTTATGTATAAGTATAAAAAGCCTTGCACAGTAAATGACCTGAACGACCACGTAGTGTGACCATGTCAGTTTTCATATACCGTATCTGTCACCAGCAACACAATGAACTATTACACGACTTTTGGTAGCCTTATCCCATCTCTAATAATTCTTTTAAGTATGAACCATGATCATGAGAGAATGAAAGAATATTATGAGACGATCGCCTGTTTACCTCACGGGTGGCCCCTGCCACTGCGTCTGATCCAGCCGAAACTTGTGGGCCATCATTATTACCTGTATCTTCGACTCCCGAAACACCGCATCAAAGAGCAAAGTCGTATTGCCTGGATTTGGAGCCAGCAGTCATACTGAACACTATGAGACCTGTCGATGAAAGGTGACCCCATCACTAACAAGGGAAACTCCCCATCGCACCGCACTCAGATTTAGTGGTAAGGTGGCCCAAACGGTAGACCGGATAAAAACTGAACACAGATCAAGCATGAAAACAGTGAACGGTCCAAGCTTAACAAGTGCAACATCGAGCACAATGGAAGAGCCCTCGTGTCGTGATTCATTCCCGCTTCGCACACCGGGCGAGAAGAGTCCGCCGTTTCCCGCCTCTATCGTAGCGCTGCGAGAGTTTCCTCGTTTGTCCTCAGTGTCGTGTAAGTCGTTGTGAGCGTCACCTCGTTGTTTGCCTGTCTGTGTCTCGCGTATGTGATGCAATATTGACGCGGCGTTGTCTTGCGCCGTGATGACGTCCGTGGTTCCCAGGAACGTTCCACGCACAGGTACCGTCAGTTTTAGTTTCGACAAGTGCGAGCGGCATGTGCTGCCAAATCCGTTATAAATTCATGAATGGCTTATAGATAAGATCAAGGTCACTTCAGGACAGGTTCACACGGCTTACTTCGGTTCTGAATCGTGTTTATTTTATGTCAAACTGCTAGACGCGCTTCAGGCTGTCAGGCTCCTCTTGCGGCATGAACAGCAAGTCTCTTTCACTCATCACGACGTCTTCAATGGCACGGTTATTGCGGAAAACGTGGAGGTAGTATTACGCATGTAAGGGTGTTTAACCTTCCGCCCGAAATTGATGACAGTTTTCTTCAGACCCTTCTGCTTCTGTTTCGTAACATACGAAATATACTGTGGGATCGCTGGTCCACTCAACATGGTTTACAAGTTGATAGCGGAGTTCGATTCATGCACATGGTTTGGATAACGGGTACATATAATTTACACAGGACAAGGAGGAACCTGTATTATATATGAGAATGGACACGTCCGTACACGGTCTTAAAATCCGCTTATGAACACCGAAAAAGACTAACTATAGCGGATCTGGTTCCCCAAGTAACAACCATTGTGCCTAGCCAAGTTACTGAGGAGCAACGGGAGCCATTGGTGATGGTCCTAGCAAATTTCCGCTGTTGTCCTCGCGTAGGGTATTCACCACTGTAGCTTCCGCGCTGCTCTCACCCGCACTTCAAAACCAGCGTCGATGGACGCAAGATGGTGAGTGTGGTGTCACCGCCAGACACCACACTTGCTAGGTGATAGCCTTTAAATCGGCCGCGGTCCGTTAGTATACGTCGGACCCGCGTGTCGCCACTATCAGTGATTGCAGACCGAGCGCCGCCACACGGCAGGTCTAGAGAGACTTCCTAGCACTCGCCCCAATGGTACAACCGACTTTGCTAGCGATGGTTCACTGACAAAATACGTTCTCATTTGCCGAGACGATAGTTAGCATAGCCTTCAGCTACGTCATTTGCTACGACCTAGCACGGCGCCATTACCAGTTGCTATTGAGATTATGAATAATGTACCCTCAAGAGCAATGTTCACCATTTATGGATTAAAGTTAAGTATTCCACCAGCTACGTCAGTTTTTTCTACAGTCTAATTTCCTTGTCCTGTTCCAGACCTCACGCCAGCCTGCGTGAGCTAAAACGCGTGCCTTTCGGCTTCCTCTCAAAACCGGTGTTGGCTCTCCAGCCAACTCACAACAGTGGGGAGTCAGACGATTCATCTTCTCTTCTCCGATCTACTGAATAGATACCTTTGGAGGAAGCCTCTCCCCTCCTCGAATTTAGACCGGATGGTAACATGTCGGTTGCTGTACAAGATTCGAAAGCGTTCAGCACTCCCTCCGACGTGACTCCCACGACCGAGACCTCCTCTTCAGAATCACACGAGAATAGACCTAATCCGGAGCTCCGTACTATATCTACGGACTTGCCAGAAATCCCTGCGTCTGTAACGTATTCCCACCCTTCTTCTTCCGAGTGGGGAAAGAATGCCAAACGGCTCTGCTTATCAGAACGTTGAACGATTCTCTTCAGTCGTCTTTGGTCCCATTTTTGCAGGATCCTTTTCCGGCCGCAGCAATGTCGGAGATTTAATGTTTTACCGGATTCCTGATATTCATGGTATGCTCGTGAAATAGTCGTACGGGAAAATTCAAAATGGTTCAAATGGCTCTGTGCACAATGAGACTTAACATCTGAGGTCATCAGTCCCCTGGAACTTAGAACTACTTAAACCTAACTAACCTAAGGACATCACACACATCCATGCCCGTGGCAGGATTCGAACCTGCGACCGTAGCGGTCTCGCGGTTCCAGACTGAAGTGCCTAGAACCGCACCGCCACACCGGCCGGAGTACGGGAAAATCCGCGCTTCATCCCTACCTTGGAGATGCTGTGGCCCACCGTTCATTCGCCGACTATTACACCACGTTCAAACTCACTTAAATCTTGATAATTTGCCAGTGTAGCAGCAGTAACCGATCTAACAACTGCTCCAGACACTTGTTGTCTTGTATAGGCTTTGCCGTATTCTGCCTGTTTACATATCTCCGTATTTGAATACGCGTACCTATACCGGTTTTTTGGAAATTTGTGGTAAGGACTATGTGACCAAACTGCTGAGGTCATCGGTCCCTATGCTTACTCACTACTTAATCTAACTGAAACTAACTTACGTTAAGGACAACACACACGCCCATGCCCGAGGGAGGACTCGAATCTTCGACGGGGTGAGCCGCGCGAACCGTGACAAGATGCCTCTGTCCGCACGGCTAACCCATGCAGTTGTATATACAAGTTCCTTTGCTGCTTCAGTTTCTTTTACAACAAAGGAATTCCAGAGTCAAAACTTCCAAAATGGAATTGAACTTCAAAAAAGTAAAAATATATGTCTTGACAGAGCAGAGAGGAACTGTGTCATTGCGAAAGTGCTGCGTTCATTTCAATGGAGCTCTGAAAACCACTCGCCCGCGTTACAGTCCAACACCGAGACCACTTATCCACGACCTTACTGTTTTTTTTTTCCTTTTCAGTACACCTCCTTCCTGTTTTCATGCTCGATCTGTGTTGAGATTTTGACGGTATGTCCACTGGGCCGTCTTACCACTAAATCTGAGGGGGATGCGATAGGGAGTTCGCCTTGTAAGCAAAACAGGAACAGTATCATCTTCCACTGTCGCCTTATCTAAGTTGCAGAGGTGTGATCTCTTTTTTTGAATAGTTTCTATGAACTGTCAAGCAACCAGAAGTAAGGCTAGAATAACCTAACAGTTTTCATTGAACAATTTGAAAGCGTGCTAATCTGAATCGTAGGCTGTGCCTTTCAGCAGTGTGGTGGAACAAAGATAGTGGCGGTAGGCAGATAGCATGGGTAGGCAAATGCTCGACCTGATACTTGCGACAAAATACTGTAGCATGTTCCATGACGAATTCTGGTCACTACAGTGGTTATGGAATCGACCTATAGGTTGGGACGGCCCTGTGAGAAATTCATAGGCTATTGCTCATCGACGGCCAGGCTCTTCAAATATAACGGCCTTGTCTCACCAGAGACGTGAGCACCTTTATTTGGTTTACAAACCGCAAGCCAGTATTCCAATGACGTGCAGAAGATAAGTTAATTTAAATAATTAGAACAGCAAAGAGAAAATCGTACAGAAACGAAGTAGACTTAAATATTTTCTATAAAGAGCACATTAACACACGTACTGATTGGCATGGTGCAGTCGGTAACTGTCGACTCCTTTAAAAACGCTTACGTGGAGAAGATTTCACTGCTTAAACGTGAAAATAAATGAAACGATGAGCATGCTGTGCAGTGACGGGAAATTGGTAGAGAGTATGCCTGAACTCGGGCCTTTACATGTATGTGGCAAAATTCGAACGTTGGTCAGAGTTATTTTTTGAGCACTTTGTTATGAACGGAAAAATGCTCCTGTCGGAACACAAAAAACGAATATGTTCCTCTTTAATAGAATCTGATAGAAAAAATCGAATCAGCATCCTCAATCCTCATTCCGCATTCCTCTGCAAATATTATGATATATTCGAGCTCTTTTAACACAGGACATCCTAAACCCTTTTACCCAGTCTCTCTTAGCAGTTAAGCATTCACACTGGGCATCTCCATCTAACTGTCACTATCTATATACCTCTCTCTCTCACGGTCTCCTTTTTTACCACTAATTTACTGTATGTACTAACACCAACGTCTCGTCTCACTTACACTGTCTCCTTCTGTCTTTCTTTCCCACTGCTACTGTCTCCAACATACCTAGTCATCTCAAAAATTCTAGAGGGAGGGGTCCAACTTATCTTCCCCCTATATCCACGTGTTTAAAACTGCGGTCCAAAAAAAGTTCCCCCATCTTCATCAGACGCCTCCAAGCATAGTATTATCTCTACTCATCTGTATTTTTCATCTCCACTGTCCTCTTCCTCCTTTGCTCCCGCTGCATATGTCGCCATTCATCTCTCTCTTTTACTGCCACAGCCTCTCACTGATAATCAGAATCTCGCCTTTTTATGGCTAACCCTGCTTTTGTATTCAGCCATGTCTCTCTGTCTCTCTTTTCTCTCTCTCTCTCTCTCTCTTTCATTACAACTTTTTCTCTTCCGCCATCACTCATCACTCTCTCCTCGCACTCTTTTTCTCGGCACTGTATCCCTCTCTTCGACTGTCGCTGTCTCTCTGCTACTTACTTTCAGCACAAAAAAGTCGAATATTTTCGAACTCCAAAATTTTTGTTGAGGAAGGGGGAATGATTGAGGAAGCTAGTTACCCATTCTTCTGTCAGAGTGTATTAAAGAGAACATATTCGCCTTTTTTTGCGCTGAGACAGTAGCCTTTTTCCGCTGGTTCCTTCTTTTCCCTGCTACAGCAGCGCGTGTTGCTTACATAAAACGAATTCTATAGGTCAGTAAAATTTTGACAGTTTATTTATACATCTCGACAAATTTATACACACATCAAAAAAAGCTTTGCTTCACCCCAATTCCCAGAACTCCTGAAGATAGGCGTTGACTGTAGATATTGTATCACAGACACAGTCCCTTTTACCGTTCAGAGATGTCACTAAACCCGCCAAAAGATGCATGAGCAGCGCCTACAATCGTCGGAGACGCGTTTGGAGGCAACCCGATCAGGCGGAACGCCTTACCCACACCCTCCAGCGAGTGCAGCAAGTTGGGGGTTCCCTGCTGTTTTGGGGTGGCATTATGTGGGATGGACGTACGCTGCTGGTGGTCATGGAAGGCGCCGTAACCGCTGTACGGTACGTGAATGTCATCCTCCGACCGATAGTACAACCATATCGGCAGGATACTGGCGAGGCATTCGTCTTCATGCACGACAAATCGCGCCCCCATCGTGCACATCTTGTGAATGACTACCTTCAGGATAACGACATCGCTCGATTAGAGTGGCCAGCATGTTATTTATTTATTTATTTAAATGTCAAGTTCCGTAGAACCAAATTGAGGAGCAAATCTCCAAGGTCATGGAACGTGTCAGTACATGAATTTACAACATACAAAGTAATAACAGATAAAAATAAATGTTCATGAACCTGAAAGAAAATCAGTCCATAAGTTTAAGCAAACGCCATCAGCAATACAATGAGAATCATCTTAATTTTTCAAGGAACTCCTCGACAGAATAGAAGGAGTGACCCATGAAGAAACTCTTCTGTTTCGATTTGGAAGCGAGTGGATTACTGCTAAGATTTTTGAATTCGAGTGGCAGCTTATTTAAAATGGATGCAGCAGTATACTGTACACCTTTTTGCACAAGAGTTAATGAAGTCCGATCCAAATGGAGGTTTGATTTCCGCCGAGTATTAACCGAGTGAAAGCTGCTTATTGTTGAAAATAAACTAATACTGGTAACAAGAAACGACAATAAGGAATATACATATTTAGAGGCCAATGTCAAAACACCCAGACTCGTGAAAAGAGGTCGACAAGAGGTTCGTGAACTCACACCACTTATTGCCCGAACCGCCCGTTTCTGAGCCAAAAATATCCTTCTAGAATGGGAAGAGTTACCCCAAAACATAATACCATACGACATAAGTGAATGAAAATAAGCAAAGTAGACTAATTTACGTGTCGAAATATCTGTAACTTTCGATACCGTTCGAATAGTGAAAATGGCAGTATTAAGTCTTTGAACAAGATCCTGAACGTGGGCTTTCCACGACAGCTTACTATCTATCTGAACACCTAGGAATTTGAACTGTTCAGTTTCACTAATCATATGCCCGTTCTGTGAGATTAAAACGTCAGGTTTTGTTGAATTGTATGTTAGGAACTGTAAAAACTGAGTCTTACTGTGATTTAACGTTAGTTGATTTTCTACAATCCATGAACTGAGGTCATGTACTGCTCTACTTGAAACCGAGTCAATGTTGCACACAACATCCTTTACTACCAAGCTAGTGTCATCAGCAAACAGAAATATTTTAGCGTTAACCATAATACTAGAGGGCATATCATTTATATAAATAAGGAACAGGAGCGGCCCCAACACTGATCCCTGGGGAACCCCCCACTTGACAGTACCCCACTCAGATCTCACATCACAGCCATTATCAACATAGTGAATAATGACCTTTTGCTGCCTGTTGCTAAAGTAAGAGGTGAACCAATTGTGAGCTACTTCCCTTATTCCGTAATGGTCCAACTTCTGGAGCAATATTGTGTGATCAACACAGTCAAATGCCTTTGTTAAATCAAAAAATACGCCAAGCGTCCGAAAATTTTTGTTTAGCCCATCCAGTACCACACAGAGAAAAGAGAATATAGCATTTTCAGTTGTCAAACGACTTCTAAAGCCGAACTGTACATTTGATAGCAAATCGTGTGATATAAAATGATCAATTAACCTTACATACACAGCCTTTTCGATAACTTTTGCAAACACTGATGGCATAGAAATAGGTCTAAAATTACTTACATTATCTCTTTCTCCCTTTTTATAAAGAGGCTTTACTACTGAGTACTTTAATCGCTGACCATTCCTAAAGGAAAAATTACAAATATGGCTAAATACAGGGCTAACATGTGCAGCACAGTACTTTAATATTCTACTAGACACTCCATCATAACCATAAGAGTCCTTAGTCTTCAGCGATTTGATTATTGTCTCAATCTCCCTCTTGTCTGTATCACAGAGGAGTATTTCAGACGTCAATCTCAGAAAGGCATTTGCTAAGAAATTTATATGATTTCCTGTAGATACTAAATTTTTATTTAATTCACCAGCAATGCTCAGAAAATGGTTGTTAAATACTGTACATATATCTGATTTATCAGTAACAGAAATATTATTACTGCAAACTGACTTTACATCGTCGACCTTGTGCTGCTGACCAGACACTTCCTTCACAACTGACCATATGGCTTTAATTTTATCCTGTGAATTAGCTATTCTATTTGCATACCACATACTTTTTGCCTTGCTAATAACATTTTTAAGCACCTTACAATACTGTTTGTAATGGGCTACTGTAGCTTGATTGTGACTACTTCTAACATTTTGATATAATGCTTATCCCACTAGTCAGCCAACCGGGCTGTCCATTACTGCTAGTACCCCGTTTAGAATGTTATAATGGAAAGCAACTCTCAAAGAGCATGAGAAATGTGTTATGGAAAGCATTGTATTTATCATCTATATTATCAGCACTATAAACATCTTGCCACTCTTGTTCCTTGACAAGTTTTGAAAACCTCTCTATTGCTGTTGGATTAACTTTCCTACGTAGTTTGCAATTAAATAAGACATTGGTTAGAGTACAAAAACCTTTTAGTGTTAAAATTTGTGCATCATGGTCTGAAAGGCCATTCACCCTTTTACTAACAGAACGCACATCTAGTAATGAAGAATGAATAAAAATATTGTCTATGACTGTGCTACTGTTCCCCTGCACCCTAGTTGGAAAAAACACAGTTTGCATCAGATCATATGAATTTAGGAGATCTACCAACATCCTTTTTCTTGCACAATCATGTACAAAATTAATATTGAAGCCACCACATAGAACTACTTTCTGGTACTTCCTACAAAGTAAATCAAGAACCCTCTCTAGCTTAAGCAAAAATGCTCTGAAGTCGGAGTTAGGGGACCTATAAACAACAGCAACTAGAAGTTTAGTTTCATTAAATTCAACTAATGCTGCACAACTTTCAAATATCTGTTCAGTGCAGTGTCGTGATACGTCTATGGACTCAAATGAAATACTGTTTTTTACGTACAGAGCCACTCCCCCACCCCGCAAGGAACTCCTTGAGAAACAGCCAGCTAATCTGTAGCCTGGTAAAGGAAGCCTCTGAATTATCAAATTATTTAAGTGGTGCTCTGATATACCAATAATTTCAGAGTTAACATCTATTAGCAGTTCACTAACTTTATCTCTAATACCTCTTATATTTTGATGAAATATGTTCATTTCTTCTCTACTTGGAAACATTACATCCTCTGGAGGTGAGCCCTTAGTTAGAGGCACTTCCTTTAAGCAGGTATACCTATCACCTGACTTCAGTCTAAAAAAAGTGCAGCTCTATCACCAACTACTGTAGGAATTTTTCCATGAGTGATACCACTACCACCACCCACTACACTGTCACCTATAAGCTTAGCCAGCCTCCCCTTCCCATACCTACTGAGGTGCAGGCCATGCCTAGTGAAACCCCATCTACTGATAGACCCAACTGGCACCACTGAGATGTGATCCATGCCCTCCGCCATCAGTGCCCTCCCCAGCCCCACATTAACGCGCCTAACGCCGCATTATGGTGAGGCCGATCATGACGCTGAAACAGCTGCACGAAATGCACATTAGTACCACCAGTCTGAGTAGCTATCTTAACCAAGTTACCACTGACATCATATTCCCCGTCCCTATCGAGACTGTTCCCTGCTCCACCCACTATCCCTACCTGATCCTCTTTCGTAAAATTCTTACATAACTCCCCTATGCTTTCAGTCACCTGAGCCAACCCTGCACTAGGCTTCACAATGCTGGTGAGCTGGTACTCACTCCCCAACACTTTTGCAACTGCTGGCCCACACCTCTACCGTGGGAACTACCTAGCAGCAGAACCTTCTTTCTGCTAGACTTTGCAACTAACCTAGGCCTCCTAATTGCTGAGGACTGCTGCAAGTTACTTACATCTACGGCTACACGAGGTTCCTCTCCACTCAACTCTGACAGTTGCTCGTATCTATTGCATGTATGCAAAGTAAAACTGTCTGAGTACCTCCTCTTCCTAGCTACCTTCTTGCCAACTGCCAGTTCCCATTCCCCACCACCCTTCACCCTCCTCAACCTATCTAGTTCCTCCTTTGCGAATTGTAACTGCACCTGAAGGGCACAGATCTTACGCTCCTGCTCCTCTATTAACTTGTTTCTACTACAGATTCTACATTCCCAGGAGAGGATCTGCCTAAAATGACCACTGGCTTCCCCACTGCATTCCCCCCAGTGAAAATACTTTGAACAAATCCCACACCGTAATCCACTACTCACAAAACTACGACAGAGCCCACACTTTTCACTCATGGTAAATTTTACAGTTACTGAAAAAAAACTATACGTCTACGTTACCAAAGTTCAGTTACACCAGTAGAACTATTTAAGAACTAACAATAATGGTCTCGAAATTCTCTGCTTACTAAGAAAGCAGCTACTTGTATTAATACTACTACAACACAGCCGATACCAATACCAGCAAAACTTCACAAAATTATTAGCTACAACCAAAAAATTAAAACTACCATTGTAGCACTAAGCGAAGTTAAAACACTATATGAAAATTTTACTGAAATATTTCACTAGAAAGAAATAATAAACGTCAGTTGAAAACTAAAGCACGAAAATTACTAACGACTTCAACACACTGAAAACTCTCTAAAACACAGCGAGTGAACGATTACAAAAGGTTATTAAGTCGTTATTTCGCCACAAACGGCACGCAACACCACTGAAATCTATTAAATTTAATAACTGTATTACAGAGCACAAATAAGTTTGTCAGTACTTAGCTTATAACCACTACAGCTGCAGTGCACGCTGCAAAATGTAAACACACTACTCCAGATACTTCAGATATGAACCCTATCGAACATGCCTGGGATAGACTGAAAATGATCGACGTGACACACCAACCACTCTGAGGGATCTACGCCGAATCGCCATTAAGGAGTGGGACAGTCTGGACCAACAGTACCTTGATGAACTTGTGGATAGTGTGCCACGACGAATACAGGCATTCATCAATGCAAGAGGACGTGCTACTGGGCATTAGAGGTGCCGGTGTGTACAGCGACCACCATCTGTGAAGGTCTCGCTGTAAGATGGTACAACATGCAATGTGTGCCGGCCGGTGTGGCCAAGCGGTTAAAGGCGCTACAATCTGGAACCGCATGACCGCTAAGGTCGCAGGTTCGAATCCTGCCTCGGTCATGGATGTGTGTAATGTCCTTAGGTTAGTTAGGTTTAAGTAGTTCTAAGTTCTAGTGGACTGATGACCTTAGAAGTTAAGTCCCATAGTGCTCAGAGCCATTGTTTTTGCAATGTGTGGTTTTCATGAGAAATAAAAAGGGTGGAAATGATGTTTATGTTGATCTCTATTCCAATTTTTTGTACAGGTTCCGGAACTGTCGGAACCGAGGTGATGAAAAACTTATTTGTATGTGGCATTACATGTGTACGTACAGGTCACGTAATTCGCGTAAACAACGGGACGCTCATTTGTGTCCGAAGTGTTGACACCCTATAGTTACCTAGATGGGTTCCAAACGGTTTACAAGAGGCGAATTTGGTCGCCGAGTCATCAACGTGAGTACACTATAATGCTCATCAAAACGCTGTAGCAGGGTTCTGGCTCCGAGACACTGAGAATTATACTGCTGAAAGTTGAAATCGCCACCGGGTAAGACATAAAGGATGGAGGGATGCAGATGGTTTGCAGCTGTCAGCGTGTCTTCGATTATTACCACATGTCCCATGAAAAAGCCGGGGAATGTCTCCCATAGTATAACACTACTCTCCTCAGTCTGAGACCGTGACGCTCTGCGCGTTTCAAGCAGCCGTTCACCTCAATGAAGGCAGTTGGTATCACCCGAAGAGCCGACTCGTTTCAATCTATCGACGGTCGAATCCCGATGCTTCTGTGCCCACTGCAGTCTTAATTAACGATGTCGTTGGGTCAACATGTGATCATGTGAGGGTGGTTTGTTACGGAGCTCCATGTTCAGCAGTGTACGATGAACGGTGTGCTCTGAAACACTATTGCGTGCACCAGCAACGTACTCTTCTGGCAGAGATGCCACACATCACCGTCTGTCCTACTTTATAGAGCACATAAGCCTCCGAACCCCACGTTCTTTGAAGAGGCGTAGACATCCAACCATTTAGCGACTAGTGGTAGTTTCACTGTCCTATCTCTTCCTGTAGATGCTCACGACAGTAGCACGTGAGCATTCGACCAGCTTGGCCGTTTTGAAGACACTCATTCACAGGTTCTGAGTAATAATAATCTGTCCTTTGTCAAAGTCACTTATCTCATGGATTTCCCTATTTTCACTCCATATCTTCGCTACGATGATCCCTCGTCCCACCCCACAACGCCACCAGACGGCATCCAACGTCGCAGTGGACAGTGGTCATAATGTTTTGGCTTATCAGTGTATATGGTGACTGACGACAGTGTACTGAACAGCATTACGTCAGTACCTTACGTCATTTGCCATCTGCCGACTAATATTATAGCTATTACAATTCACATGTTTTTAGACAGGGTAGTACCTTCAAGTACCAAAGTCCTTGCCACAGTGGCATCATTGGTTTCCGTCAGATCAGTGATGTTAAGCGCTGTCGGGCTTGGCTACCAGTAGGATGGACGACATTCCGGATCTTCTTATCGCTGTGGAGAGCGCCATGCTCGCAGCCCTTGCTCACAAGGTACCAATCTCAACATTGGTCACGTAAACCGATAACGGCAGGGAGAGTAGTATGCTGACCACATGCCTCTCCATATCCGCATCCTGTGAAGCTTATCGGGTCGGTACCGTTTGGCTTCCCGAGGCTGTTCGGACGGAGTACCTCCAAATACTTGTGGCAAGAGCAAGCCCTTAATGGTTATGTTCTCCTGGGAAGAAAGTCAGATGCTGAAGTGTGGACTCATGGACGCAAAAGTTTTAGTCTATACTAACAGCTGTAGTACAATTAGCGGTGCGGTTACGACCGTAAAGAAAATATCAGATCGTAAAGTTTCTGACATGCTCGACACAGAAAAAAACACTCCAATGTGTATAGATATTAAGTAGTACATACATAAATAACTGCACATATATCCGTTTCGTATACACATCCGTCTGAAAGCTTGTTAAAATATCGTGTAAAAATATGAAGAAGATCAGTCAAGAATTTTCTAGATTTTCGGTAACAAACTTACACAACGTCTCGTCTTTATATAGTAATACAGATAAGATCAAAATTATCCGTTCACCACACTCCATCTAACTTCTCTTTGCATTGACTATGGGGCTTATGAGGAGCTTCTGGATCATTATGCCCCATTATTTTTAACTCCCCGAGCAATCTAGACTGCTCATAGCACACTGGAACGCACGAGCAATTCCTTCCACTGATTTCATGCGATTTTCTACAACCACCCTCTCCAGTGCTCGACGGTTGCTGCCTGTCAGTACATGAGATCTAACTGGTTTCGGTTTAGCAGAGTTTGTTCCTTTGCGATTTCATGTCACAGTCACATCACCAACAGTCTACCTGGTCAGCTATAGGAGGTTTTAAATGTGCCTGATAGATTTGTTACTCAGGTAACATCCAATGACTAGTTCATGTTCAAGACTCTAAGTTCGCCTGACCGACCAATTAAGCCGTTTATGCTTCTCTATTGGCGACATAATACACACCACCGCTTGTGATGCTGGCTGGTCCGTCTTTCGTGACGCCTAGTGGTCAGTTACACTTCACATGAGGGTGTGCGGATATTTTTGATCAGTCCATCATGTAGGCTACATAAACGTATTGATAAATTAATGATACTTTTGCATTGACTCTATCTGTCCATCATGTTCTGTTGCGTCAGAGGCTAGGTGTAACACCAACTCCACATGAGTTCATTTCATTACTAGCAACTGACGATGCATGCGCCGGGCATTAAGTATTCTCCTGCAATGGAAAATGAAGGGAATGCCCGAATTCCGCAAAATACCTGCGCCCTGTGCTAATTACAGTACTACGGGACTTCGTAAAATAAGTTGCACATGACGTCTCACACTAAGACCACTGCGCAACAGGAGCGTACATGTGGTGGGTTTCCTGCAGAGAGAACTCCGCTACGGTGCGCGTGACAGATGCATCACAGTGTCGGAGTGAAATGGCGCGGCAATTGGAAACATACTCCAAAGATGAAATACGTGGAACAGTACAGATTCTCATGACCCAAAAATGTCTAAATTTCACACGGATTCATAGTAAAATTGTGGCAGTATATCGACCAAATACAGTGCCGCGTCTAGCTGTAGTGAAATGATGCTAACAGTTTCACCAAAGCTGCGTATTTGTTACTGATGTTAATCGTTAAAGATGGCAGTCGACATTGACCACAGGCGACAATGTCCAGACAACTGAGAAACTCATTAGATGTTCTCGTGTGTATTGGAATAATAACCGAAACATTAACACGTGGGTCTAGGATTACAAATAGTAATTATCGCCAAAGCAACTCAGCTGATCTACAGTAGCAGATCGTACACTGGATGTAAATATCCAACAAATACCATTTCCCGATACAAAAGTTTTGCTTAGGCACAGTCGTTATTGAGCTGCGATGTACAGAGGATTTAAAAGAAAAAAATGAACATCTGAACAACTTCAATGGAAAACTGATTCAAAATTATCAAGTTAAAACAAAGCAAACAACGATAATCTCAAAAAGTACACTTCATCAAATATATACATTGGTATTCCAGAAATTTTTAAACACCTTGACTGGCAGACATTCGTAGATAGGTCGCACACTTGAATTTGGTTTCTCCATGATCGGTGAAAGTGTATGGAATATTTACATTGAAGTGACAAAACTCATGAAATAGCGATACGAACATATACAGATGGTGGTAATGTCAGGTAACAGAACTTATTAAAGGGCAGTACATTTGTACTCAGGTGATTCCTGTGAAAATGTTTCCGATGTGATTCTGGTCGCACGACGGGAATTAACACATTTTGAACAGGGAGTGATAGTTGGAGCTACACGCATGGGACGTTACGTTTCGGAAATCGTTAGGGAATTCGATAATTCGAGATCTACAGTGTCAAGAGTGTGCCGAGAGTACCACATTATAGGCATTACCTCTCAGCAAGGACAACACAGTGACCGATGGCCTTCACTTAACGACCGTGAGCAGCGGCGTTTGCATAGAGTTGTCAGTGCTAACAGACAAAACACTGTGCGTGAAATATCCGCATAAATCAAAGTGGGACGTACGAAGAACGTATATGTTTCGCCAGTGCAGCGAAATTTGGTGTTAATGGGCTTGGCAGAAGACGACCGACGAGAGTACCTTCGCTAACACTACGACATCGCCTGAAGCGCCGCTCCTGCCTCAAGACCATATCGGTTGGACACCAGATGATCGGAAAACCGAGGCCTGTTCAGATCAATCCAAATTTTAGTTCGTAAGAGCCGATTGTAGGGCTCGAGTGTGGCCCAGATTCCGAGTCATGTACCCAAGTTGCCAACAATGCACTGTGCAAGCTGAGGGTGGCTCCAGAATGTTGTGGGCTGTGTTTACATGGAACGGTCTTGGTCCTCTGGTCCAATTGAACCGATCATTGACTGGAAATGGTTATGTTCGGCTGCTTGGAGACTATTTTCAGCCATTCGTGAACTTCATGTCCCCCAACTACGATGGAATTTTTATGGATGCGTTAAGTCACAAGGTTACAATTGTTCGCGACTGGTTTGAAGAATATTCTGAACAATTCGAGGGAATGATTTGGCCACCCAGATCGATCGATATGAATCCAGTCGTAGATTTGTGGGACATAACCGAGAGATCAGTTCATGCACAAAATCCTGCACTGGAATCACTTTAGCAGTTATGGTCGACTATAGAGGCAGCATGGCTCAACGTTTCTGCAGGGGACTTCCGTCGACTTGTTGAGTCCATGCCGCGCGGAGCTGCTGTACTACGCTGGACACAAGGTATTCCGACGTGATATTAAGAGGTATCCCATGACTTGCGTCAGGTCAGTGAGCGCTCGTTGTCAACCTTAGCTACGTAACATTATTGAGAGCCGTGGCAATAAATAGCCATTGTGAATACAGTATTGATTAGTGTACGCAGTGGTTGTTAATATTATTTACAAAATGAATGAAGAGGCCGAACTTGGTTCTTCTAGCGACTCGATGACTCAAACATTAAAGTGATGCTTACTTTCGTGTCACTTCTGTGACGCATTTATCTCTTACACGTCCGTTCCTTTTATAAGCTGTAATTGGCTACCCCGTAAGTTGGAGGCGGGCCAATGTACTGCGAGCCAATCGCAAGCTTCCGTTCCCAGCGTCCTCCGCTCAGGATCCAAGTTAAAGTGTGCGATCTGCAATTCCAGTTTCGCTGCGGCATTCTTGTTCAAAACAATGTATCCATGTGAGCACGTACTCCTTAACCTAATTTACAGGACCCTATCAACTCTTTGGGTACTAGCAGTACGTAAACGTGATAACTATTTTAAAACAGTATATAGCGTTTCTCAGCTGAAGCTTTCGCTTGGACGTAACATTGTTGAGCTATGCGTCCTCTTGTTGGAACTGATATGCCCTTCCCTTCCTCCAACATGAGAACTGGCTCGCCCAGCCAGGCATATACACTTAAATCTACTACTCTGCGAGTCTACATGAAGTGTACCAGGGGTTTCTTACAGTTCTCTTCCACAACAAGTTGGGAGAAAGACTGCTCGTATGCCTCTGTGCGGTTTGTTATTTGCCTAACTATATCTTTGTGACCTAAACGAAATATCTATGGCGGAAGCTGTAGATTATTTGTAGTTTCTGCGTTGAAAAACTCTCCCTGAAGTTTTAAGCACGTTGTTGCTTGTTTTACGCCATCTATCTTCGTGTGTCTGCCTGTTAAAGCATTTCAATAATTTTGTAACACCAATGTATTTGTCAGTCATTCAGTCCAACCGATTCAGAAGGGAGATGGGTCAGTCATGTTTTGTCCTTGTATCGTGTTTGGATGTCGTACACCTCTTACCGCAATCGAGGTGTAATTTGAGGGATGTGCGTGTACTGGTAAGATTTACAGTCGACATTTAGGCGATGTGTTAGTTTGTCAAGAAGAAGAAAATCAGTGTACACAGTACCCACCTCGTGAACATCTGTCTCTAAGAGGCAAGGACCAACCGGAAGGACTTAGCTTCTTACATCGATGATTTTATTTACATCTGCTATCTTTTACCAAGTGTGTTATATATTTTCTAAAAAAACTTCAGTCGTCAACTGCACGATTTCAATATTTTATTGTAGTTAACCGATTTCGACAGATTGATCTGTCATCTTCCCGGATGTTCAATAGTGTTAACACGGATAAGCAGACATCTGTATCTTTGTCAGTGAACTGTTATGCCACAACATTTCGCAAAATGTGTGCAGTAACTATAATCACAGATTGATAACGTAGTCTGAATTTATATAACTCATTACATAGTCAATGCATACAAAACGAAAAGGAAGATCGTAGTACGTCAATCACTGACCTTTTTCGGCAGAATGTCGATTTTTGCAAAATATCGCTTTGCGTCCGAGACACGTTACAACTATTTAAAACTGTATTCAGACGCATGAACTATACCGACCTACATTAACTCAATATACAGTGCGTTTCAATAATACTTTTATGAACTGTGGGGACAAGTTACTTATACAAAAACAAGAACAAAGTTCGTAATCACATACATCCGAAAATCTTTCATTTTTGAATTATTTATGAAATTTGTCGTTGACTGCTTTTCAATTACAACCCAAAGACTTCACTTATCTATGGACCCGTCTAACACATTGAATCCTAGAAGGCGTTATGTTCTCAGGGAGACATGTTAACATTCGTCATTTGTCTGTCTTTAACGAGTCCATTCGGTACCTTTCGTGTTGTGTATCGTTACGTTGCTGAGACGGGATCCGTAGCACCACGAATTATTGATCGAGGAAGACCACGTGTCGCCCGTACGCCTGACCAGAAAGAGTACGTTCTACGTGCTGTCGAAAATAAGCCAAGTATCGGCGAAAGAGGAATGGCGCTTGCATGTGGTACTTCTCAAAGTTCAGCATGGAAGACACTTCGGGAACAACTCATCTATGCTCATTATCTTCAGCGTGTGCAGGGCCTTACACCTGCATATTACCAATCGCGGGAGAGCTTTTGCCGATGTTTTGTTGCACAAATTGCCAATTCCTTGTTTGTCTCTTCTGTTTTATTTACAGATGAGGCAACGTTAGGAACAGATGTAACAACCAACACATAAGGACCGATTGCACTGGCAGATGGATAGATAGAGGAGGATCATTTCCATAGCCTGCACGTTCCCCCGACCTGTTCGGATTCTTATCTTTTGGGGCACCTTAAACAATTGGTCTATACAACAGACCATCCGCATATCGAAACTCTTCACCGAGTGTCATGGAGCCTGTGAAACCATTGGAAACCATCAGGGAGTATTTGAAAGGATGCGGCAGTCCACGTTCCGAAGAGTGCATGTGTGCTTAGAACTGTTCAGAGGTCATTCAGAGCAACTGTCAAGAGTTTGTGTGTTGATGAGCTCCAGTCATCTAAACTGTTAACTTGCATTAATAACTCAAAAATGAAGGAGTTTCGGAAAAATGTTTGTATGAACTTTATATCTTGTTTTCGTGTAAGGAACGCCGTCCCAAAGTTTGTAAAAGTTTTTTCGAAAAATCTCTATAAGTGAGATTAATTCGCTGTGTTATCGATCTGTTGCCATATTTATCACATACACTATATATAGGTTGCGATATACCTTTTCATTATGCTTTGATGACGTCTGCTTATCAGTGTTATAAGCAAAACTGAACTTCTGAAGATAACAGATTAATCTGTCGAAACCTTTTAACTGACACAAAATATTCCAATTGTATAGCTGATGGCTGAATTTTATTTTGAAGAAACTTTTTAGATATGCTGGCATGAATTTGACAGAACACGCTCAATACCAACTAATAGTCGCAGGAACTCCCGTACCGCACACCGGATGATCTCAGACGGGTCATCGACCACGAGTGGGAAGGCCTGAACGGTAACATGTCGACCGCCGTCTGGACAGCATGCAATCCAAGAGTGTAACATGTTACGGTACACAGGTTGACGACTGAATGTCATCTGACTTACATTTCAGAGGCGTGCAACGATGTCAACGTTCAATCAGACTGCCTTTATTATGGTTGTTATTTTGTTTTTATTTCGCAATAAAATTATGATTTTGCTTTAATAAGACTTACTCTTTCATTCCTGGCTCACCTCTCATTCTAATCCCAATGATCTGCAGGTAGTCCACAGATTCCCTTGAACGCTTTACTTTGAGCAGTCCTGGTTTCATGCTCCTTATCTAATGAAGCGAATTGATTTGGGTAACAATACATTTGATGGTAGCATCTCAACCAAGGCTACTTTACTCATATAGATCTTGTTTCACTATTTTCATAGACATTGAGACGTATTAATTTCAGCAGTCGCATACGTGGCTGTAATCTTTTCATTGCAGATGACAATATCTCATACTGGCAACATAAGTTTCACTATTGCTTCTACATTCTGTATCGGAGACGCAGTTTTTACATGAATTTTACACCTTGTCGTAACACAAGATTAAGTATTAAATAAAAATAATTCTTCCTCGCCTGTATTTTTATGCATGATGCAACAGATTTCGATGGCAATACGCTTCATCGTCAACTGAGCTTGACTGAATGGAACTCTTAACTCACTAAAATCCACGTTTACATGGGTACACACTTCAATCCTATTTTCGACCCCAACTGACTAACTGTACCCAGGCATATTGCATTAACGCGCCTCTATACATTTCATATGTCTTCATGCACTGGGCAACAGATTGCGAGGTTTTTGCAAGAAACGTCATTCCGCAGAAGGAAATTAGTGACCGACGTATTGTGAATTTACTTTTATTTCAGACAGAGTCACATTCTATGACACAACCATAGCTGTTGTCGGCAATCATCGGCCAGCTGCAGATGCTGTTGTTCATAGAAGAACAGTGTGTTCAGTACATTAGTTTTCAAGCTCAGAGAATTTAATGAACGTTTTGTTCGCCATTTCTCGACCGTGATCAATACTACCAAAACATGGCCAAGTCTGCGCTTATTCTATTTGAAATGTTGTTGTTGTTGCGATCTTCAATCCTGAGACTGGTTTGATGCAGCTCTCCGTGCTACTCTATCCTGTGCAAGCTTTTTCATCTCCCAGTACCTACTGCAACCTACATCCTTCTGAATCTGCTTAGTGTATTCATCTCTTTGTCTCCCTCTACGATTTTTACCCTCCACGCTGCCCTCCATTACTAAATTGGTGATCCCTTGATGCCTCAGAACATGTCCTACCAACCGATCTCTTCTTCTGGTCAAGTTGTGCCACAAACTTCTCATCTCCCCAATTCTATTCAATACTTCCTCATTAGTTATGTGATCCACACATCTAATCTTCAGCATTCTTCTGTAGCACCACATTTCGAAAGCTTCTATTCTCTTATTGTCCAAACTATTTATCGTCCATGTTTCACTTCCATACATGGCTACATTCCATACAAATACTTTCAGAAATGACTTCCTGACACTTAAATCTATACTCGATGTTAACAAATTTCTCTTCTTCAGAAACGCTTTCCTTGCCATTGCCAGTCTACATTTTATATCCTCTCTACTTCGACCATCATCAGTTATTTTGCTCCCCAAATAGCAAACCTCCTTTACTACTTTAAGTGTCTCCTTTCCTAATCTAATTCCCTCAGCATCACCCGACTTAATTAGACTACATTCCATTATCCTTGTTTTGCTTTTGTTGATTTTCATCATATATCCTCCTTTCAAGACACTGTCCATTCCATTCAACTGCTCTTCCAAGTCCTTTGCTGTCTCTGACAGAATTGCAATGTCATCGGCGAACCTCAAAGTTTTTATTTCTTCTCCATGAATTTTAATACCTACTCCGAATTTTTGTTTTGTTTCCTTTACTGCTTGCTCAATATACAGATTGAATAACATCGGGGAGAGGCTACAACCCTGTCTTACTCCCTTCCCAACCACTGCTTCCCTTTCATGTCCCTCGACTCTTATAACTGCCATCTGGTTTCTGTACAAATTGTAAATAGCCTTTCGCTCCCTGTATTTTACCCCTGCTACCATTAGAATTTGAAAGAGAGTATTCCAGTCGACATTGTCAAAAGCTTTCTCTAAGTCTACAAATGCTAGAAACTTAGGTTTGCCTTTCCTTAATCTTTCTTCTAAGATAAGTCGTAAGGTCAGTACTGCCTCACGTGTTCCATTGTTTCTACGGAATCCAAACTGATCTTCCCCGAGGTTGGCTTCTACTAGTTTTTCCATTCGTCTGTAAAGAATTCGTGTTAGTATTTTGCAGCTGTGACTTATTAAACTGATAGTTCGGTAATTTTCACATCTGTCAACACATGCTTTCTTTGGGATTGTAATTATTATATTCTTGAAGTCTGAGGGTATTTCGCCTGTTTCATACATCTTTCTCACCAGATGGTAGAGTTTTGTCAGGACTGGCTCTCCCAAGGCCGTCAGTAGTTCCAATGGAATGTTGTCTACTCCGGGGGCCTTGTTTCGACTCAGGTCTTTCAGTGCTCTGTCAAACTCTTCATGCAGTATCATATCTCCCATTTCACCTTCATCTACATCCTCTTCCATTTCCATAATATTGTCCTCAAGTACATCGCCCTTATATAGACCCTCTATATACTCCTTCCACATTTCTGCTTTCCCTTCTTTGCTTAGAACTGGGTTTCCATCTGAGCTCTTGATATTCATACAAGTCGTTCTCTTATCTCCAAAGGTCTCTTTAATTTTCCTGTAGGCAGTATCTATCTTACCCCTAGTGAGATAGGCCTCTACATCCTTACATTTGTCCTCTAGCCATCCCTGCTTAGCCATTTTGCACTTCCTGTCGATCTCATTTTTGAGACGTTTGTATTCCTTTTTGCCTGCTTCATTTACTGCATTTTTATATTTTCTCCTTTCATCGATTAAATTCAATATTTCTTCTGTTACCCAAGGATTTCTACTAGCCCTCGTCTTTTACCTACTTGATCCTCTGCTGCCTTCGCTACTTCATCCCTCAAAGCTACCCATTCTTCTTCTACTGTATTTCTTTCCCCCATTCCTGTCAATTGTTCCCTTATGCTCTCCCTGAAACTCTGTACAACCTCTGGTTCTTTCAGTTTATCCAGGTCCCATCTCCTTAAATTCGCAACTTTCTGCAGTTTCTTCAGTTTTAATCTACAGGTCATAACCAATAGATTGTGGTCAGAGTCCACATCTGCCCCTGGAAATGTCTTACAATTTAAAACCTGGTTCATAAATCTCTGTCTTACCTTTATATAATCTATCTGATACCATTTAGTATCTCCAGGGTTCTGTGATCTCGTAAATGGACACTGGGTGGCATTCATGTATGTTGAAAAGCTGCTTAACATTACTTAGTAACACGCTGGTTGTTGCAGGGATCCAAAGTAATCTTAGATTTAATGCTGTACAGGAGGTGTGCACTCCTGCGTCTGTTTTCAATACATTATTATCTGACACTTTAAATAAGCACAACAACTGTGTAACTGTATTTCCGGATGGGTCTCCACATAGAGGCTCCGTTGATTGTTCTGTTGTTTTCCATAATCGCATTCTCAAGATCCAATTGGATCAAGACTTCAGTGTCTTCGATGCTGAATTATATACAATCTTGGCGGGCACTGTAATAGATTAGATGTGTTCTGAGTGCTAAATTCCTCGTCTTTTACGGAGCTCTGAGTTCCCTTCACTCTCTACAACACATGTACCCAGCATACAAAGTAGTCGAAGATATCCAGGACCCTCTTTTCCCAACAAAATATGGGGACGGAGGTGTCTTTCCGCTGGGTGAGAGGGCATGTGGATATTAAGGGGAATGAAAGGTCAGATGTAGTAGTCAAGTAGGCGTACCGCGATTCTCAGACAGTTCATGTGTCATATCCCTGAAAGCTGTCGCCTCGCTGTTGAGGTAGAGAATCATGTGACGATGGGAAGAAGAAAGGCTGGGAATGAAGACAATAAGCTGCGTCTGGTGTAGTCCACAATCCGGCCACTTCCAGTGTCGCATACGGGATGAGGTCCTTGTCACCCGTTTTCGCCTACGGTTTCTTGCTCCGGTGAAGAGACCCTTGTATCTGTAGTGGTTGTGCCTCACAGATCACGGACAGCCGTATTTTACTAGACTGTGTTTTGCGTTCAGACAAGAGGGCAGCGACCCATTTGCCGACAGATTTGCCGTCTATTCTAACCGTCATTCAAACAAACAGTTTAGGGAAAAGTTTTTCCTTTTTTTAATTGCTGTGTATCTGTTTTGGTGTTCTTGTTGTCTTGCTTGTGTTTTGTTTTACAGTTTTAGAACATCAATTTTACAATTTTATGTCAGACTGCTTCTTACTACTTTTATCAAGTTTTCGACGTTTCAACCACATTTGTTTCTACTCATTATCGTAAGGGCAGTGTTAGCCTCTCCGGTGTGGGCCTATAAGCCACAAAAAGAAAAAACACACACACTTCTTGTAACGTCTAAGCATGAGGGGCTGGCGAGCCACCTGCTTGGAAGGAGGATAAAGTTTTAAGGTTCCGTCGATGACGACATGATTAGAGGTTAAGCAAAAGTAGAATTTGGGAAGGATATGGCTACATAACTAGTAGAGACACCATCAAAAGTGTTCCTTGCTGGACTGTTGTTGTTACTCTTCCTTTTGCACAATCTAGTCATTTATCAATTATTTTCGTTTACGAAAATTATTATTAGCACTGATAAATGAATAAAATCTGAAATAAAGGTCTTGTTGTTAAACAAGACATCATTCTACTATGTTTTTGCTTATCCTTCTAGTGCAGCCAAGGAAATCGATGGAGCTTGCTATTTTTGCCGTAAATTCAACATCAGCAAATATTGCAATCAAAAGTTAATTATTTCCAGCTAATATTTTGAAGTTATTGTCAGCATAGAGCTTCTGTACTGAATAACTGAATTCCTATACCGTAGACTATTCGTTTACAACAAATCCGGTGTTTCTCGCTTCTCTTAGCGAAGGCAGGGTTTGTGGTTACAGACAACGGTAGCACTAGTGTAGCATGGGACCTTAAACTTAAATGTTGCGCAAAGCATGTATTTGATGTAATAAGTAACCAAAATACGAAAATAATAAAACTTATATTGCAAATAGCTTTTATGAAACTTGTTGCAACAAAGATTTGTACTCCGTGTACCGCTGCTATTCGTATTTGGGCAAGCACAAGATACCAGTGCATTTAAATACGCTGCAAATTGTTCTCTGCCTAATAACAGCTTTATTTTCAATACATAAGCAGCCCGCGCCAACATAGGCAACCTTATAAATGCAAATTAATAACATTCTCACTCTGTGTTGTACAGTTAGTAACGGAGACCCTAAATGCCCATGGCCTACCTGTAGTTATATGGCGGGCTACTTCTCCCTCTGTGGCACTACTGATGCTAGAAATGCTGTAATGCTTAAAAACAAGGCATCTGTTCGACACCGAGGGAATCGGTGCTACTACACTATTAAACTAACGTGGTTCTGGTGGAATTTGATTTTTATTCTGAAATATTACTTCATTTGGCTACACTGTTCCCATATTAATATTATATACACATTAGAATATTTGACACAGACAGATCACACAAGTCTAGCGACTAATTCCTCGTGAGCCTAACGACATTTTTCCCGCCGCGATAACTATTGAGCTCAACTTCAGGTATCACGATCATAAGTTCGCGATCAGTATACATCGCACAGCATAATACTTTAGTGAGTAATCCATGCGTTTCATTTCATAGTTTGCGCTCCGCATCAAATACAAATCGCTTTCGGCACAAATTGTTTCAGAATAACACAGAAGTGAAAAAATAGTTCAAATGTCTCTGCGATAATGGTTCAAATGGCTCTGAGCACTATGGGACTTAACACCTGAGGTCATCAGTCTCCTAGACTTAGAACTATGTAAACCTAACCAACCTAAGGACATCACACACATCCATGCTCGAGGCAGGATTCGAACCTGCGACCGTAGCAGCCGCGTGGTTCCGGACTGAAGCGCCTAGAACCGCTCGGCCACCGCGACCGGCGACAGAAGTGGCGTACTCGTACACGTATAGATACTTCATTACTTATCAGAACCATGATAGAACTTTTGTCACCGTGCTCTGCCCCTATTCACCCCTATTCACAAAATCGATGTGGCTCATCCGGGACTTTAAGCTAGAGCCCCTCTCTAAACATGAAGTAACGAACAAAACCATCGATAGCGGCACACTGCTAATCGCTGCTTACAATTGCTCTTGGCTAAGTTCTGCTAAACTGGTAATCTACGTAGTGGCTTCCAGTCACTGCATTTTGCTAATTAGTTTGCTTCAGTTCAATTTGCACTATCAGAGTCACAAAGCAAAAACACACTCTGTTACCGTTGAAACTAACTTCGAATTTTACTTATCCCTACATATTCCAACAGTCAAGAGAAAACTTCGATATTTGTTTACCTTTGTTCTCTCCTAAGTTCAGGTCCCCTGTAGCCTCGTATTTCCTCAGTTGCTTGTAATTACAAACAGTCCTTTGCATTTGTCAGTTCAACAGCAGCAAGTTTGTAGCTGGTTGGAAACTGAAAATTCTGGGCAGCACTGTATCTAAATACTTATAGATAAATGAAATGTTAAGGCATTATCGTAATACTATAACAATAACCAAACAGAACTCCGTATCTTATATGTGTTCTACTCAAGCACTGGCTCGAAAATCGTTGGTGCACTGTCGGCAGAAGCCTACAGTGCTTGTACGACATGGAGCTGTTCTCACGTAGTGTTACTCTTGCAGCTACGTTTCCTGGACCTTCGTGTTCAGACTCTGTAAACATTACACTAATACTCTGTTCCACGTTCACATATTGTACGTGGCTGGTGATAGATATTTTTGTTTGTCAATGTGGTGTCATCGCCAGACACCACACTTGCTAGGTGGTAGCCTTTAAATCGGCCGCGGTCCGTTAGTATACGTCGGACCCGCGTGTCGCCACTGTCAGTGATTGCAGACCGAGCGCCAACACACGGCAGGTCTAGAGAGACTTCCTAGCACTCGCCCAGTTGTACAGGCGACTTTGCCACAGATGGATCACTGACAACTACGCTCTCATTTGCCGAGACGATAGTTAGCATAGCCTTCAGCTACGTCATTTGCTACGACCTAGCAAGGCGCCATAGCATTGGATACTATTTTATATTGTGGTTATAACATGTACCGTCAAGAGAGATGTTCTGCAATTGTGGATTAAAGTTAAGTATTATATCAACTACGTACTTTATTTGCTACTATTAATTCCCTTAACTGTTCCAGACCTCGCGCCAGTCTGCGTGAGCTTAAGCGCGTGCCTTTCGGCTTCTTCTCATTGTGACTTGGCTGTCTTGCCAAGTCACAACAGTCAATCTAGTGTGTTGAGCTAGAACAGGTAATCAGAAATGAAGAAAAGATTACAGTTTGCTTTACGAGTTGTTGCAACCGAAAATAAACATTTACCTTTGTTAAAACTTAAACAGAAATATTGTCCTGGTAATTCAAACTAAGACAAAATTTTTGGTGCTTAAATTTTCCAAATTACACTTTTATGAAATTCTTGTTTTTAACGTTACTATCCTCTTCACATATAAGTACAAAAGTTCCTTTCCCTTCCTGTTTTTCAGAATAATATCCTTACATTAATCACAAGAATCTATTGTTCTTCGATCTAATAACAACAGCTGTCACCTATAAAAATTCATTTTCCTCTGTCCGCTTATTTCAAGGAGTCCACCATTCATTGTTCCATGACACTCCGTCTTCAGGCCACAAGTGGCCCACCGGGACCAACCGACCGTCGCATCATCCTCAGCTGAGGATGCGGGAAGGAGGGGCGTGTGGTCATCACACCACACTCCCGGTCCTTATGATTGTTTTCTTTGACCTGAGCCGCTACTATTCGGTAGAGTAGCTCCTCAATTGGCATCACGACGCTAAGTGCACCCCGAAAAATGACAACAGCTTATGGCGGCCTTGGTGCTCACTCATCCAAGTGCCGGCCACGCCCGACAGCGCTAAATTTCGGTGATCTGACGGGAACCGGTGTATCCACTGAGGCAACGCCGTTGCATCATTGTTCCATGAAATTCTTTTAAAGGAGCCCAAATTTATTGTCACTGGCTACTGCGCTGCCATCTGTAGATTAATATTGTGACTGTTTTCTGCACTCTATTTTGTTGTTGCGTTCACATAGCCCACCTTCGTCTGGTGGTAATATTTCGGCTTATAGACTACATGAGGTATGAAAAAAGCAAAAAGAAAAAGAAAAGAACAATATAATGTAATTTTGGTATTCTTGCATTTTCGTACATTTGTTACTCATTCCTGGATAAAAGAGAAAAGGATGAAAAACTTAAGCAGTATTTACGGACGTCAGGACAAAGTTCGGCCCGACAAGTAATAAGTCTGACAGACAATGCTCGGGTAGTTAAATAACGGAAAAATAAAGTAAGGAAGCATCCAAGAGAGATATGTCAAATAATGATACAACAGCAGTACTTGAGGCATTTACTGAACGGCGTGATGGATATACTCGTGGCTCGGGCACGATCCTGTATTCGGTTTACCATCTTAAATTATCCTCCGACTTATCACAACTCTTGAGTAATAATGCGATCGGTATCTTCCCCTAAGCTTGTGAGGTTTCCGAATTTGTAAGTACTTCTACCTACAACGAACCTAAACTACTGGTCCATGTGGCCTGGAGACTGTAACGCACGTTGTCCCTTCGAAGCCCAGCTAAAAAATGAGTGTAGCTGTTCCTCCAGATCCTATGTAGGAACTCCTGCTCACAGTATCCCTGTTTTTGTAACCTATCTAAGTATATCTTTTTGCTGAAAATTCTGAAGAAATCTATCTGAGATGTTATACAATCAGGCTCTGGAGACTTTTTACCAACTGTCTCCGCTTGCGTGCGTATCGCTGCACGTGAAGACGGGCTCTCTCTCATAAGGGCATTACTTCAATGGAGAACCTATTTTTGCAATAATTCGCAGGATACTAATTCCATTACTTATTGACCAACGAAAATTAGGGAAAAATATCACTATAACTAGGGAACATGATATTTTTACCACTCTCTTTCTGTTTCCTCGTCGACATAAAATTATTATTGAAATTTTAGTACGTATCAACTAATATTTATCTTTAATTTCTACACTGAAGAGCCAAAGAAGCTGGTACACCTGCCTAATATCGTGTTGGGCCCCCACGAGCACGCAGAAATACCGCAACCGATGTGACATGGATTCGATTAATGTCTGGCGTAGTGCTGGAGGGAACTGACACCATGAATCCTGCAGGACTGTCTATAAATCTGTAAGAGTACGAGGGGTGGAGGTCTCTTCTGAACAGCACGCTGCAAGGCATGCTCTATAATGTTAAATGTCTGGAGCGTTTGGTGGCCAGCGAACGTGTTTAAACTCAGAAGAGCGTTCTTGGAGCCACTCTGTAGCAATTCTGGACATGTGGGATGGAGCGTTTGGTGGCCAGCGAACGTGTTTAAACTCGGAAGAGCGTTCCTGGAGCCACTCTGTAGCAATTCTGGATATGTGGGGTGTCATCTTGTCCTTCTGGAATTGCTGAAGTCCGTCGGAATGCCCAATGGACGTGAGTGGCTACAATTGACCAGACAGGATGCTCACCTGCCAGAATCGTGTCTGGACGTATCGGGGGTTCGATATCACTCCAACTGCACACGCCTCACATCATTACAGAGCCTCAACCGGCCTGCTGACATGCAGGGTCCATTGATTCGTGAGGCTGTCTCCATACCCGTACACGACCATCCGCTCGGTACAATTTGAAACGAGACTCGACCGACCAGGCAACATGTTTCCAGTCTTCAACAGTCCAATGTCTATGTTGACGGGCCCAGGCGAATCGTAAAGCTTTGTGTCATGCATCCAACAAAGGTATACGAGTGGACCTTCGGCTCCGAAAGTCCATAAACAATGACGTTTCATTGGATGGTTCGCACGCTGACACTTGTTGATGGCTGATGGCCCAGCACTGAAATCTGCAGCAATTTGTGGAAGGATTGAACTTCTGTCACGTTGAACGATTCTCTTCAGTCGTCGTTAGTCCCGTTCTTGGGGGTCTTTTTCCGGCCACATCGATCTCGGTGATTTGATTTTGTACCGGATCCCTGATATTCACGGTACACTAGTGAAATGAAACTATGGGAAAATACCCACTTCATCGCTACCTCGGGGATGCTCTGTCTCATCGCTCGTACGTCGACTATAACATCACGTTTAAACTCACTTAAATCTTGATGATCTGCCACCGTAGCAGCAGTAACCGATCTAGCAACTGCGCCAGACACTTGCCTTGTATAGGCGTTGCTTACCGCAGCATCTTATTCTGCCTGTTTACATACTTCTGTATTTGAATACGTGTGCCTATACCAGTTTCTTTGGCGCTTCAGTGTAGCTTTAAATACGTCTTTTTAACTCCATGTGTTTATTGGGTATGCTCTCGGTTATCACCATCCATTAAGGGTCTAGCATTTTAGTTTCGACACTGAATGTGATTATTGTTTAAATCCGACAGTACATAAGCCGTTTACTCGTAAGTAAGGAAAATTTGAAGTATTTGCGTTTCACACCTATGGTTATATTTAAGGAAGCAACATTTCTGTAATCAACGTTATTACTTGTTTACTCACACAGGTCATGAGTGCGTCTAGGTTTCGATTATTAAGGTCGAAGCGTCTAGAGCGCTGTGACAGTGATGTTAGTTTTGGTGTAGTAGTCGTGGAGTAGAGATAAGAGGTGATGGTGGCCGAAAGACAGTGGTTGAGCAAGTCGCCTTCGCCATGGGAAGGCCCTCAATAACAGCTGTAATTACAGTAAGTAGTATAAATGATTACTTTTTTATTAAGACCAAATATAAATGAGAAATATATCAGTATTATCTAAGTGAAAATTGCAGCAGTGTTCTCTTCTACCGTGATGGGTAGAGGAAACAATTTGCGTCCTCGCGACCGTTTTGAGCTCCCGCAATTCATCCCAGTCCGCTTTGACCTTCCCCCCAAGGACGACATTCCATCTCATGAGAGAGTCATGCTGCTCATCTGGGATGACGTTCATAGTCAGCCTGTCTCCTTGACTACCCAACTTCAAGCTGTTGCAGTTCACCTTATCTTTCCTCGCTTGACTCTTTCCCTTTGTGCCTTTTACGTCCCTCTGTCATTTGGTGTCACCAGGACACACTTCCTCCAGCATATTGGACAACTCCCTCGCCCCTTTCTGCTGCTTGGTGACTTTAATGCGCACCATCCCCTTTAGGGCTCTGTCAGAGAGATATCCTCTTGGCTGAGTCTCTCAATCAATTTAACCTCATCTGCCTTAAGATGGGAGCGCCCACATTCTTTTCAGACTCCACACACACCTGTTCCCATTAGGACCTCTCCTCCTGCACTGTCCACCTTGCCTATCGCCTCTACTGGTCCGTTCTCTCTGACATGTATTCGAGCGACCATTTCGCATGTGCTATCTGTTTCCTGGCTCTTATCCCACCTACATGCATACCCAAATGGCTGCTATCTAAGGCTGACAGGAGGCTTTTCTCGTTCCTGGAGACCTTCGACGAATCACATTTCCCCAGTCGTGATGAAGAGGTAGAATATCTTACTTGAGTGGCGACAATATGAAGAAGAAATTTCTACACATAGTTACAGATGTGTGGTCCAAGTTTCATCGAGGACATCATGCGGAAGTTATTTTCGTCTTTACGTTTTCCACACTTGTGTATGCTAAAAAAATTCGGAGATTAGTTCAATAACAGTACTCGTACATAAAAAGTCATAAAAATTAGTGAAACAAAATCCCCATGTCGGCGACCGACTGGTTAAGTAACTGACTCAGTCTTGCATTGTACTATCATATTATTATTCAACATCTAATTCTAAGCCGATATCTGCAAGACTATGGTTTGCAGTATACGTATTAATATATCTTATAAGAGTCTGCAGTTATTATACGTTTAAGGGAATCAAGTATTAGAGCCAAGGTTTCACAAAGCGTTGAAATACTTGAAGACTAACAAGATAGAGGCTGCAAATAAAATTCCGTAGTAACTCCTAAAGTCATAGGGAAATTTGGTACGCAAAGGATTATTCGTGTTAGTGTGTAAATCTACGAGACAAGAGGCATACTATCGGACTTTTAGTAGAATTTATCCCCACAATCACAAAGATATCAAGGATAGATAAATGCCCAGAATAATCACACGATCTGAATAAAAAGTTGTGTTGCTTCCAGCCACGTCAAGTGGTCAAAATTACACGAACTTTCGACCAAACACGCCTTGGCCATTCTCAATTGGTATGACTGCCAGTGACCTGTTGGTACTCTCTTAAATACACTGGCTAACAATTGTGACGTCACTGCTGCTCACGGCATTGACATACTCTCTAAGATAAAAAAAGTGAAGCAACATGAAGGAATTATCCGACTGGGATAGAAACCGGCATGTGTAATTTACATGTAGAAACAAACGAAAAATCACGGTTTCAGAAACATAGGATGATTTATTCAAGAGAAAGGGCCTCATAAATCGAGGAAGTCTATAACGCATTGGTCCACCTCTGGCCCTAATGCAAGCAGATGCTCCATTTGGCAGTGAGTGACAGAGTTGTTGGATGCCCTTCTGAGGGATGTCGTGTCAAATTCTGTCCAGTTGTCACGTTAGATCGCAAAAATCACGATATGGTAGGAGGATCCTGCCCATAATATGTGCAGACATCCGGTGACCTTGCTGGCCAAGGTAGAGTTTGTCAGGCACCAAGACAAGCAGTAGAAACTCTCGCCTTGTGCGGGCAGGCATTATCTTGCTGAAATGTAAGTCCACGATTGATTGCCATGAAGGGCAACAAAACGTGGTGTACCATATCGCCGACGTACTGGTGTGCTGCAAGGGTGTCGCGGATGACAACTAAAGAAGTCCTGCCGAGAAAAGGAATGGCACCCCAGGCCATCACTTCTGGTTTTCGGACCGTGTAGCGAGCGACACTCAAGTTGGTGACCCACTGCTGTCATCGGTGTTCAGATCGAAGCGTAGTTCATCACTGAAGACAGTACTACTCCTGTCAATGAGATTTCAGGTCGAATCAGTAGGCGTTCTAGGTACCTGAGAGGATTTTTGATCACACTGACTTCCACCAAAGAGCACTTAAGATGCTCAAATGTCTTTTTTATTATTTTCGATGCTGGGTCGTGTGGGCATTTCCATTAAGTATGTTCGTCCAGTTGTGTGCAGACCTTCGTATCGTAGTTCACGTTTCCACAATTATGGGCGCGTTTTGAGCAGAAAGGGATAGAATTATTTCGTCATTGCGTAGTGCGCACAGGCCATTACGCTCAGCCACGGTCATATCGGATGTTTGTAGCTTTGCTATCGTGAGAATAGCTCGTTTTACGTCGTATTTCGTTCGCTGTTTCTCTGGGTAGCTCGTTGAATTGCTTTTGGTCGAAACTTATTATTTCACAGACAGGTACGCCCGACGGCAAAGGTGTGAAGTGCTTACATAAGGATATAGTTCTGGCAATACCGGCCATGACCTTCTTCTTCGGTGCGGAGACGACTACAACGATCAATAAACAAATTAACTGCTTTCTTGACTGCTTGAATTCTCGAATAAGTGAGAATCACAATAAGACCACCGACAAGGAGATTGAAAAGAGGTTTTATCGCCAACGCTAAGCGTATTGTCATATCGCTGGCTTAGTTGTGGAGTATCTTTGCGGGCAGCCACGTCGGTGGAGTCGAGCGCGGCACACGGAACTGATATGTTGTGTAGTGTGCAGCTCTGCAGGTGAGAGGCATTGTTAGTATGGAAGTTGACGTGTTGCTACAAGTGCTATTACAGTAAAGTGATGATATATGGAAATTATTCAGAGGAAAGTGCGTCAAGAAGTAATTGAAAATGAGCAGTGCCGCCAAAAACGTATTTGTGTATCCTCTCGTTGCGTGTCGCGCAGCATCGAACATCCGCGCCGTGTTCGGTCTCCCGGAATGAACTAATGTGAATTACTAAAAATTAGTTACCATAAAAGAGTGCAGTCAAGTGCCAGTGTCTTGTAGCAAGCGTGAGGACGTGCGTTCGATCATCACGTTTCCGCATTATCAACAATCAGTCGCGCCGCGGCGGTTACGCGCACGCTCGTACAAGTGAGAACTAAGAAACTGAAAAATTAACTTTACGAACAGTGTTATATCATTACTAGTGTCAAGGAGAACTATTACCAGATATCTGTGTGTGTGACGAGCGTAAGAACTTTCGTTCGATCATTCGGCTTCAGCATCATCAACAATCACCCGCGTCGGGTCGGTTACGCGTACGCTCGTCTTCAGTGATATTGTGGACAGATAATCAACAAGATTCTTAATTGGGATGAACATTTACGAGTTAGAATGTGAACTGTGTAACCTGTGATTCAGTATCGTCTCAGAATATAGATGTTCATACCAGACGTAGGACAGTGTTGTGTTTGACGTTGAGTGGCTCCCCTAAACCCGCTTGCATATTTCGATAGATAATTTCAGGCAACCACAGCAGCAGTGTGGAGCAGAACAGTACGACCGCCGCGGGATTATCAGGTACGTGGTGTGGACAGGGCGCACGGTCAAGCAATGGTCACGAAACGACAACCAGTTTAAGGTACCCACCCCAACCCATTTGCAACCCCGGGATGTTACAATATTACCCGAACTCTCACTTGACTTCATAAGAATGTCTTCCACGAGTAATGAGTGTGTTGGGTAGGGACACTACGAATGTAGTGTGTGGACATAAAAGGTGAGAATGTGGGTCTCGCGGGAGGCGTGCGCAAGATAGTTCCTGCAGTCGCACTATCCTCTGTGCCCTCAGTGGCTCAGATGGATAGAGCGTCTGCCATGTAAGCAGGAGATCCCAGATTCGAGTCCCAGTCAGGGCACACATTTTCACCAGTCCCCGTTGATATATATCAACGCCTGTCAGCAGCTGAATGTATTAATATACAATTCTAACTTACATAAGTGCCGACAATGCAGCCGTATCTATGTCTCTGGTCGTTAAGTTGGTGACGGTGCGTTCTGTGGATTTCTGGCCCGCACAATGTTTTTGTCTCCAGAGGGCAGAGAACTTTCCTTCACACTTCTCTGTTGTTTGTTTCTGTGATGACATTCGTCATTGGGCCCCGTACACTTGAGAATCGTGACTAGTTCTTTGAACATGTCGACAGCATTAACAATAGCATCGAGTACGTCATGGCGGTAGAGAAAGACAACGCATTGCTCATCCTCTACGTCCCCTCCGCCGCAAACGAAATGGTGCTTTGACATAGCGTCTGTAGAAAGCTGATCACACCCATCTCTATTGGGGCGCCATCAGCCATCGTCATCCGGCACAGAGCCGGCCGGAGTGGTCGAGCGGTTCTAGGCGCTGAAGTCTGGAACCTCACGACCGCTACGGTCCCAGGTTCGAATCCTGCCTCGGAGGTGGATGTGTGTGATGTCCTTAGATTAGTTAGGTTTAAGTAGTTCTAAGTTCTAGGGGACTGATGACCTCAGAAGTTAAGTCTCATAGTGCTCTAAGCCATTTGAACCGTGAATCGTGCAAGAGCGATTTCAGACACCGGTAACCTGCCCCATGAGCTGAGCCATGTTCGCAAGATCTCCAGGAGCAACGACTACAACGATCAATAAACAAATTAACTGCTTTCTTGTCTGCTTGAATTTTCGAATAAGTGAGAATCACAATAAGACCACCGACAAGGAGATTGAAAAGAGGTTTTATCGCCAACGCTACTCCGAGTAATCCGTTTTAGCTGAACATGCTTTAGAAAACGCTCACCGGATCAAACTTGAAACTCTGTCGTGTTTCACGCTAATGGTTTCTGGGACTCTGTAATTAAAGAAGCCATCCAAATAAAAATCGCTGATAACACCCTTGACATGGGCAACGGGCTGCAGCTCAGCGGGGAGTGGGAATCAGCGATCGCAAAGCTGAGGCGGGCACGTCGATCCTTCTGTCCTCTGTAACTAACATACCGATTCCCGAAAAGTACTTGTACCGTGTCTCCAGTTCATGACGTACACATATATTAAAAAGTAAAATGGATAGACTCCAACCTTGCTTAAGGCCTTTATTGGTTTTAAAGCTTTCTGTTATTCTCTTTTCCACCCTTGCTTTTCCTTCTGTCTCCTTGCACATTCTCATAACTACGTATATCAATAAATTTATATCGAACTTTCAGTCCCTCATGGCAAGCGCAATCTCAGATTTTGGTATTCTGTCGTAAGCTTTTTTCCAAATCCATAAAATTAATGTACATTTTAACTGCTATTTAACATTACCTGTTTCTTAAATTTATAAAATTAAAACATTTTTTACTTCCTGGGCTTCTTAATTGGGAGTAGTTAAACTGGGGCACCGCCCCAGCTAAACCCACAATTGAATTTTGTTTCTTACATTCATGGTAGGTAAAGTGTAGAAGTGAAATATAAGCTTGCCAAGGCATTTCCATGCAACAATAAAAAGCCGTGAAGAAAATCACCAAAATTAAGGTGATTTTCACGGAAATTAAAAATCTTCATAAGAAGAGAAGTTCACTTCACCAAAAAGTAATGTAGGTATTAGCGATGTAACATCATGTATCATGATGCAATGAATCGGCACACTGTGCAATAAAGGTAATAATAATAATAATAATAAAAATAATGACAAAAGAGCCTCGGTTGTGTCGGAGAATGATAATCAGTAATCAATCATCATTGGTTCTAATTTCATTTTGTCCAGTTCGAATGCTGACATCATTTAAAGGTAAAAGCTTTCAAGCATGTTCTAATTAAGGATACATAATCATAATTTTAATGAGAAATTCATGTTTTGTTGTTTCCAGTTATATATCATGCACAAAATTTTCACTGAAATTCTGTCAAAGTTTAGAAAAAGTTTGTCATAAATTTCTATTTTTTTTAAATTTAAGCAACCTTCATTAACAATCTGTATGAAATATCGATGGTTAATAATTTCCATTTACAATGAATATTGTAATTTTGTGTGGAGCAAGCAGTTACGAACAAGAAGACGTACATTTTTCATAAAGACGATGCTCTGACAAGTTTTAATTAGCGTATATTCGATGTTTTTTTTTAGATTATGTACGAGGGTAATCCCAAAAGTAAGGTCTCCTATTTTTTAGAACTACATAGACCTGTTTATTTCTACAATGGTTTACATCAGTTTACAGCTTGAAAATTTAGCTATTTTTCGACATAATCACCATTTATGTCGACGCATTTTTGTAGACGCTGTGACAGTTTTTGCATGACCATGTCATACCAGCTCGCCACCATGCTGTTCAGAAAGTTATGAACCTCTTCTTTCACCTCGTCGTCGGAGCTGAATCGCTTTCCGGTCAAATGTTCTTTTAATCTAGGGAACAGGTGATAGTCACTGGGCGCGAAGTCGGGGCTATAGGGTGCGTGGGTGATTATGTTCCACTGAAACTGTTGCAGGAGAGCAACGGTTTGCCGAGCAATGTGTGGGCGAGCGTTGTTATGGAGAATGTGTACGGCCTTGCTCAACATTCCTCTTCTCCGGTTCTGAATTGCCCGTTTGAGTTTATTCAGAGTCTCACAGTACCTGTCAGCGTAATTAACAGCGATTCAGCTCCGACGACGAGGTGAAAGAAGTGTCTCATAACGTTCTGAACAGCATGGCGGCGAGCTAGTATGACATGGGCATACAAAAACTTCCACAGCGTCTACAAAAATGCATTGACAGAAATGGTGATAATGTCGAAAAAACAGCTAAAGGTTCAAGCTGTAAATTGATGTAAACCATTGTGGAAATAAACAGGTCTATGTACTTATAAAAAAATAAAAGACCTTACTTCTGGGATTGCCCTCGTAGGTATTCGAACTGGACGAAAAACATGAAACGAAAAGAAGAGAACCATAACGAGATTCGAACTGATTAACATTCTCCGATACTTTTTTAATAACCTCCTCATTTGGCATCACAAGGGCTGAGGGGCTGAAGGGACCCCCTACCATACCTCCCCACGTCAGAAAAGACTTAGGAGGTACTGCGAATCAAACGAAGTTCCTTTCTCTGTGATGGCAGCAATACTAACCGTTTGGCTACCTTTTTATTATTATTTTTACGATGCAGAGATTTTTCATAATATGCCCTAGCCGATTTTGGTCTAGCAATCCCAAGAAGGGGAAAATCCTAAGTGCCAGTTAATAGTCTTCCAGCGAGTTTCGAACCCAAAACACTAGCGACTGAGTCAAGTGACCCGCTGTTCTTAGTTTTAGTGTGTTCAAGTTCTCCTGTAAACTTCAAAGTCGACTTTCTCGAGGTTTTATAGTTGCATAGAATTGCTTATGTTGATTGATATTATCATTCTGAACTTCAAGAACCACAAACATAAAAAATTACAAAAATCCGATAACGGGGTGGTCTGCTTGTTATTGTGCGGAGAGTCGTCATCGGCTGAGCGGCGGCAGCAACCGCAGGGGTGCTCGGGAAGACGAGAGGCGTACCTGGCGGCGGCGGAGCCTCGGCGCTGCCGCCCTGCCGCCCCGCCGCCCACGCAGCGGGCTCCTTGCAGACGCGCCGCTCCGCGCGCGCCGGACAGCTACAGGCTGCGGGCCTCTCCTCCCGAAAATCAATACGGCCCGCCCCGCTCCGCTCTGCTCCAGGATGGCTGGCTGGCCAAGCCACGCGCTGCCATCTCAAATAAACGCCCACGCAGTGCCACCGAGGGCGCAACACTCCCAGCACCACCGACCGGCGCCGCCCTCCCACCCTACCTGCATCTCTCTCCCCCCCCCCCCTCCCTCACTCGCCCGAAACCAAATGGTAGAGATTCACAACGAAGACTCAGAATGGACTAACACCACTCGCAGGCCTTGTGCTGAAGTCGTCTCCCACTGTGACGCAGACGTTTAAGATTTGGATCATAGGTACCTAAAAACTTCATGTGTCATCGTCCAAAAACGTGGCGCCTTCGAATCTCACATTTGGGCTCGGTGACGCTACAAACAGCAAGGTATCGATACATGAGGAAAAGAAAAGGCCAGACAGAAGTTTATGTGACGTTTAAGCTGGGTTGATGGTGTGACGAAGGCACCAAAGTTCACCACAATTCTGCACAGTACTACCGTGGACGTGTCACAAGTTGGGGAGGTCGTCACACTACCCTCCATTACCCACATTTGACTTCTTCTCTTGATGCCTTTGAAATGGAGATCAGAACCGCGACGTCCATAATTGAAATCACACGATCTTCTTATGCATAGCCGAGGAAAACATTTCAGACACACCACCGCTCAGAATCGACACGAAAAGGCCTCAAAGATTGCCATAATGGGCGTCAAGGAAACCAACCCTCCCATTGGAGCCTTGATTCCCACACATTTCGCCCCCGAAACTGACAATTCACAGTCAGCGGGACGACGTCCTTGCAATCTTTTGCAGGTCTGACACCATCCGGGACGATTCAGCCTTTCAGTAGGACATCGCCTGGCTGCAACCCCATTCAGCGCGATCACAGCCCTTTCGAGTGTGGCGCGACCATAGCTTTTGCTATGGTGTACAAGGTGCAGCCTTGAAAGCCATTGACGAAATCTGAACGTGATCTGAAGCAGCCCCGTCCCGTGAGCCCGGACAGGGAGGGAAAAAAAGGCAAAAGGTCACTCTGAAACCACCTTGGTGCTACCCACCCACCACTGTTGAGCACTTTGAAAACGTACCTGTAGAGAGACAAGCCTTGATGAAATTCTAGGCGCATAAAAGAAGCCAATCCCTTCAGCACCTCTCAGATTCAACATACCCACAAGCACGTCCTAGAGCAGCAGTGTGGCACCTCTCAGCTGAAATGAAGCAAGAGGTTACCTGCCTACAGGCACAGGTTTTCTCTGTATAGGTACATTTTTCAACTAATCAACAAAGGTGGAGAGGTGCCACCGAGTGTGCTGGAGAACTGGGGAGTTTTAGGGAAACACACCACTGCTCAGAATCGACACGAAAAGCCCTCAGGGATTGCCGTTTTCTACATGATTGTGTGAATGTCACGCCCTCGAGTAGTGACGCCAAAGGAGGGCGAGAAACAGGAGGACTGGAAAAGCATAAACACCCTTTGCTGCTTCGCATCGCGTTCAAATTTCATCGATAGGTTTTGAACGGTCTCTAGTGATTCCATCCTGTTCACTATAACAAAAATTCCAGTTACGCTACACTACAGCAATCACGTTCATTGCGATTGCAGCCAGCAATGTCTGTACAAATTGGTTGAATCGTGTAAATGGGTGTGAGAAGTGTCAAAGGTTGCCAAGAACGTCTCCTTGTTGCTCACTGCGCTGCAAACTGTTGTTTTTGGCAGCAAAATGTGAGGGACTCAAACCCCCCTGGGGAATGGCTGGTTTCGTCGACACCATTTATGCCACACCATGTGGCTTTTCCAGTCGTTTCTCAACGTTAGTGTGCGTGAAATGTCTTTCTCGTCCACCTATAGAAAAACCGCAGGATTTCAACTCAGGGCATCATGGTTCTGATCTCCATCACAGAGACGTCAAAGGCAGGGCTGAAATGTACCTCCGCATTGTATGACACGTCCACTGAAGCGCTGGACAGAAGTTTGCTGAAATTTGATACCAATGCGATTACATCAGCCCACCTTACAGCTAACATGAACATCTGAGCTCTGCCCTTTTCTTCGCACGTGTCGAAACCTTTCTGCTTGAAGCGTCGGCGAACCCGAGGGTGGCATCGCAGGGGAAAACACTCCTTTGCGCTATTCAGAGCAAAGTTGTAGGCACCTTTGAGCCAATTTTTGTATTGCAATGGGAAACCATTACAGGGTTTCGAAAAACTGAGCTATTAATTGTGTTGGGCCGTGTACATACGGTAGAATAGATTTCGTAAAGCTGTTAACAATAATGGCTGGTATTCTGAAGGAGAACTCGCGCAAAGTAACGTAGCATCGGCGCAGGAAAGCATTCTCGTCGTGAGCGCTGGGTGAGTGCACCCCATTGTTCCGAAGGTTCTGCCGCAAAAGTTGACTGTCGCATTCCGACCTGCACACTTCCAGTGTTATTTACTACCTAGATTGGCACTGCAGTCTTCTGACACCAAAGGTGTGCAGAACGTTCTTTGTAACCAGGCTCCTTTGATTATATGCAATGCCAATCAATTTTTGTTGGAGGACGCGAACGAAGAAGCAAATATGTCACTAAAATTTTGGTTGCAGGAACCGCTAGCTATTCCAGTCACACAATAAAAAAAATATGGAGGGAGCGGGAGCGGGGGGCGTAGCTGCAAGTACTTCCCAAGACTTCACTACATTGGAAAGGAGAGGAAGAACATTTTATCTTATGTAATATGCCGCGTAGGTTATCAGAGGACTTGCCCATAATTTCCACGTCATAGATACCTTTTTAATTTCCATGGTCATCATTGTTGTAAGTGATGTTTTATGCTACAACACATTTTACCCATTTTGTGTTTTATGACATTTCCTTCTGGTAGCACATGTTAGATTTTTCTTTTCTTTAAATGTTCCTTTGTTTCTGTGATTCTCTCTCTCTTACGGTCTTCTAGTGAGAAACGACTTTAAATGTCTGTGTTTGTCAATTTATTGGTCGCACTGACGCTACCTGTCAATACGATCATTATTTTGCAGAGATGCCAGCTGAAGCTTACACGTTCTGCGAGATATGCACATGTTTGCTGCTGAACTATGCCTCCCCTACCACGCGGTGGTCGTTAGCAGCGAAGCCCCTACCACTTCTCTGCACCTCACCTATCACGCCGTTGGCGCAGCAACTGGCATCCTAAGCACCTTCACATTCCAGCAGGGATAGCAGACCGGGAGGGACAGGTTATCTACAAATTGTACAGAAATAAGGTTGCAGTCATAATATTTGAAGGATATGAAAGGGAAGTGGTCGTTCAGCAGTGAGTGAGAAACGCTTGTGGCTTATACCCATTGTAAATGAATCAGTGTTTACGGAAACCTATGATTAATTTGGAAAGAGAGAATATGGCGTGTGACGAGGGCCTCTCGTTGGGTAGACCGCTCGCCTGGTGCAAGCCTTTCGATTTGACGCCACTTCGGCGACTTGAGCGTCGATGGGGATGAAATGATGATGATTAGGACAACACAACACCCAGTCCCTGAGCAGAGAAAATCTCCGACCCAGCCGGGAATCGAACCCGGGCCATTAGGATTGACAGTCTGTTGCATTGACCACTCAGCTACCGGGGGCGGACAAGAGAGAATAGATAAAACCTGAAATTTGCTGATGACACTGTAATACTGTCCGAGAGAGCAAAGGACTTGGAAGTGCAGCTGAACAGAATGGATCGTGTCTTGAAAAGGTATTATAAGATGAACATCAACCAAAAAAAGGTACTGAAGTTAAGTCGAATGAAATCAGGCGATGCTGAGGGAATAAGATTAGGAAATCATGTAATAAAAGTAATAGATGAGTTTTGCTATTTGAGTAGTAAAACAACTGATGTTCTCCGAAGTACAGAGGATATAAAATGAGGACTGACTATATCAGGAAAACAGTTTCTAAATTCTGCAGTAATTTGTTAGTATCTAATATAAATGTAACTCTTAGGAAGTCTTTTATGGAGGTATTTGTTGTGGAATGTAGCATTGTATAGAATTGAAACGTGGACAATAAACAGTTCAGACGAGATCAGGAGCTTCTGAAATGTGTTGCTACAGGAGAATGATGTAGATTAAATGGGTAGATTGATTAACTAATGAAGAGGCAGCGAATCTAACTGGAGAAAAAACAAATTACTGGTATGACCTTACTAAATAAAGGGGTCAGTTGGTGGGACACATTTTGTGACATCAAGAAACCGTCTGTTTGGGATCGGAGGGTAATGTGAACGGTAAATATGTAGGTTGCAGTATTTACAGAGAGATGAAGGGACCTACACATAATAAATGTCTCCTGACTGAACACGATGACAGCAATAACAACAACTGTACAATGCACTAACGTCACCGGTGTAAGCCTATATGTCAGATGACCCCTCATTTGATAACAAGAAATACCTGGGTTCTTTCCTAAATCTTAGGACCTTTCGTTGCGCCAGCATGCTACCATTCACCGCTGCTTGAAGGACAAACCACTGTGTTGGTTAATGTTTACAGAATAGTACTGTATCAGGTGCAGACCCAGGTTGGTTTTTGGTGGCGGGAAGGAGGGGGAAGGAGAGATGGGAAGCGTGGTCTCACAGTTTTTGACTGTCTGTAGCCTCCTTTTGCCCCGTCTTCAAATATGGCCCTCAAACTCTCTTTCATCGCACCACACTATTTTAATACTAATAACTTCAAGAATAAAAACAACTGTAAGGATAAAGTGACTAATTACAGTAAAAAATGTAAAATATTTTGAATAATAATAAGCCTAATAATGATAATAATAATACGAGGGTGTGTTTAAAACTAATGCGTCCGAATTTTTATTTGAAAACTCTTAAAACTTCTTAAATAAAACAAATGTTACTAACATTCCACAACTTCATTCTTCAAGTTTACATATTTATTCTTCAGCACAGTGACCCTGGCGGCGAAAACATTTCTTCCAACGAGAGACCAATTTCTTGATACCGTCACTGTAGAATGTTTGTCTTCCTGACGTAGCCACAATCTCTTGAACCGCTTCATAACTGTCAAAGTCCTCGAAAGTGTTCTTCAGGTTTTGGAAGCATGGAAATCGGATGGAGCCTAGTCGCAAATGTATGGCGGTTGATCGATGACAGTGAACCAAGGCTTCGCATTGTCGCAGACGTGGGAGCGATCGTGTGTGGTCTGACCTTCATGGTGAAGGAGAAGGTCATCCATGTGTGGACGAACTTTTCGAATTCGAAATTCGATTACAGTGCAGTGCTTCTCACTCACCGACAAAGTTACGTTACACACGGTCACTTTACACGCTACATTTCGAAGCCTTCTAGCGGAAGAGGGCTGCAAATATCTACTCATGAAGAATAAAGGTGTAGATTAAGAAGCTATAAGAGTTTTCACATAAAAAATTCGGAGGCATTGCTTTTCAGCACGCCATCGTATATTTACATCTCCCAACGGTATAAGGAATCGCAGTAGCATAGCTTCGAAAAAATTTCAGTCCTGAGAAATACGACATTTGAAAAGGATTCGCCTGAGAGTTTGAATGCAACATGTGTCATGAAACTTATGTAAAAACTATAATAGCAACAAACTCTGACAACGCGATAATTTAAAGAATATAAAATCTTACTGTGCACACATCGTTATTAGTATTTCACTTAGCAATAATATTGTGAACAAATTTATACGGCTGAAGGTGTTTTTATACGACATTTTGTGAACGAAGGTCTGTAAGCTAACGTGATGCAAACAAATCAATAAATGAGGGGAATTCTATTTCTTTCCGGCGTCTTCGCCTACATTCAGGAATTGAGTCATTCTGGTTTTTTCTTTATTTCTTAGTGGCGTCTCTTTCCCCTTCTGCCTGCGAATGAGGACCTTTTCAAAAAATAGAAGAAATTGTAGTTGTAAAGGAATTACAAGAACACAAGAAGGAAGTCAAGGCAGGGTCGTCAGGTGTAGGCAGCATGCGTGAAGTAACTGAACTTATACCCTTGTACTAAAAGCTAGGCTGTAAAAAATATATCGATTCCCCTGGAAACAAAATAGAAACGCTATATGACCACAAACGTTTAACGAAAATGTCAAAGACACACTTAATGTTGGCGCAACCTCAAAATGTACGGTATAACTTTAACGTGTTATAGCATAAAAACTACTCAATATAGTCTCACCATGTCTGGCTTGTGTGACACACGATCTCACAATGTTGTTATGCCATTCAGTCAATTCCAGCATGGGTACCTTTGGTGGTACGCACAGTATCCAGGTTGAATTCGAGTTCTATCCACACTCGGCAAAACATATCCCAAACAACTGCGGCAGTGGCAGCAACAATTTGGTCCTTTAAATCATTGATGGGACAGACAGACTCTGCCCTAGGCGTATCCCCGTAGAAAGAAGTCCATCGGTGTAATATCAGGTGATCTAGTATGCCACGGAACTAGACCACTCCTGACAAACCAGCAATCTGGAAATAACTGATGTAGAACATCTCACACACTGACCCAAATCTGGCGGTGCACTATCTTGTTGGAAAACGACTGCGTCCCCGCAGTTAGCCGGTTGTGGTAAAGCAAACAGCTCCTTCATATCAAGTTAAGTGTTAGAATTTTTTCTTGAGAAAAATTGTCTCTCAGTGCAATCAGCCAAAAGCAACAACAATCAGCCAATACCACAAATTCACTTTCGGGCTGTCATGTACCTCCTCCGTCACAGAATGCAGATTGGTTGTGGCCCAGAGGTAAACGTTATGTTTGTTTGTGTTGCCAAATACGTGGACTGTTGCTTCTTCAGAATATACTAGGTTGTTTAGAAAATCTCTATCCTCCTCTAAACGGTGAAGAACGTCCACAGCGAATTGCACACGCCGTGCTTTGTCGCCTAGCTTCAGTGCGTGGAAAAGCTGTAACCGGTACGGATACATCTGTAAATGTTTTCCAACCAACCGGCGCACGGGCGTCTGGGGATTTGCAGCTCCTGCGACGCCCTCCGTGTGGACTTCTGCGGTGAATGTTGAAAAGCTAATAGTATCCTTTCTACGTCTGCCTCACTTGTTCGAGGTCTGTCAGCATCGTGCATCACATCAGCGCTTCCTATCTGCGCAAAATTCATGTGCTCCCGGCGTATCGAAATCCGCGAAGGTGGCTTATTTCTATATAGTGCCTAGTAGTTCCTTTGAACCTGCGTGTCCGGTTTGGTCTAAACTAATTATTCGACACACTGAGTCTTTTCTTGATTTGTTGTCATTGTGCCTCACTCATGACAACCTACAACACGGAGAAACAAAACTTTGTGAGTTTGTCTGTCACATTATCGATACATGGTGTGTATCTCTTAATTAGTTTTGGTGCTATAACACATTGAAGTAATCGTCTACCCTTTGAGATGCCCTGTGTTATACACAGCTAAGTAATTAGCCATCAAACAATACTCTCTCAGACATCAAGATCCTCTCCAAAAGCTACACACTGAGGTAATAAAAGTAATGGGATAGCTCCCAATATCGTGTCGGACCTGCTTTGGTCTCGCATATTGCAGC